>NC_050076.1:9824057-10424057 GCF_009764565.3 Dermochelys coriacea
TAGCCCCTTAGCCCAAGCCCCATGAGCTCCATTTTCACCTGGGTTCTGAGATTCACTGCTGCAGGTCTTTTTTTGCTGGGTAGGTTTTGCAACTGTATCGCTATATTGCTTTAGGCGAGTTGCTTAACCTTTTTGAGTCTGTTTCTGCTTCTATAAAATAGAGACAATACCTATTCCGTATAACTGTTGTGGGGATTATATAGTTATTGTGAAGGACTTTGAAAACAAAAAGCACTATATAAATGTTTGAAGATGTTTCATTTTTCAGTTTTCAGCTTTCACTATTTTTAACTGCTAGTATTATCTGAATTGAAGTTGCAAACTAGTCTGTCAACATCTGGGGGGAGGGGCGGGCGGTTTGCATGAGGAATGTGAGTTTCCCAAATTACAGCAGACTTAAATTTTGTGCATTTCAGTTACCTTTCTTTGGCGCACATAACCATTCAAAATTGCTCTTGCTGTAAGCAGAGAACTTGGTATCTTCTAGGCAAGATAGGTTTTAAAAGATCAGCCTTTTAAATAGGAACTGCATGTGCACGTGTTATGCCATCATCACTACAACTTGTTGCATATTGAGATGATATTGTAAATTTTAATATTTTCTGGGTGGTTTGTGTGATTTAGTTGATAGTTTTGCCATTACATGGAATACCTGGATTTGAGGGTGCCCTTCCATTGTGCAGCCAGAAGGAGCTGAGAACACTGAAGACACTAACTTCTTCAAGTAAAGATTATGGGCACACAATGTTGTTGATGTGCACTCGTAGGAAACCAGCCACACTGTTTTATAGAAATGTATCTATTTATACCTATCCAGTTGTCTCTTATGTGCCTAAAAATATGTCCACGTGTAATTTTTTTAAAAAAGCATCTTTTCATATAACCGACTGTAAAAAACAAGGTATGTATTAAGTATAAAGAGCATAAGTTGCAGTCTGACATTTTAATTTTTGTTTAATATATTGTGAAGGTTGTAATGGAATTTGGAGGTACTTGTATTTTTTTCCAGTAATCAGTGTTCGTCTGAGTATTGTCTTTTCTAACTTTCCTAGAACAAATTGAAATCGTCACAGAAAGATAAAGTTCGTCAGTTTATGATCTTCACTCAATCTAGTGAAAAGACTGCAGTGAGTTGTCTATCTCAAAATGACTGGAAGTTAGATGTTGCAACAGACAATTTTTTCCAAAATCCTGAACTTTATATACGAGAGAGCGTTAAAGGATCATTGGACAGAAAGAAGTTAGAACAGCTATATAACAGATACAAAGGTGAGTGCAGTGAGTTCTAACAATTATGCTTTTTAGATTTTTATTTGCAGCTGCTAATTTGTAGATTCCACGTGCATCGTACATCGTACATGCCATCATCACTACAACTTGTTGCATATTGAGATGATATTGTACTGGGCTACTCTACTTAAATTTAAACTGACTTGTGGACACTAACTTTTGTGTAACTAATAATACAAGCTCAGACTAGAAAAGCAGAGATACCATTTATATAATGCGCCAATACTGCAAAGACACACATGCTTAACTTCATGAACTATTGACTTAAGCATGTGTGTAAGTCTTTGCAAGATTGGGGCTTAAACTTGGAACTTCATGTAGTGTTACCCCTTGATAGCCAGGCTTCTTTAGATTGATTGATTGATTGGTTCTTTTGTGGGTAACATATTACTCCAGACTTAATCCTTGACAAAATAAAATGGCATATAGATTGGTCACTCAGTCAAAAAGGTGGAGTAAGGATGGGGAGTCACTTTAAAAGCAGCCCTGTAGTTTTATGAGACCAATACAGACAGGGCAAAAAAGAGATGGTAACACCCACTGTGGTCTACTTGAAAATGTCATCAGTTGAATGTTTGGCTGAACAATGGACAAAGGCAGAGGGGGTTTGCAGCAATACATTGGATTCTAGTTAAAAAAAAAAATCATGTTTTAGATTAAAAAATATAATTTGCATAGTCATCTTTACATTTGCCATTAGTTTTAAGATGTGGGCTCTTTGCATAAACATTGTAAAAAGAAAAGGAGTACTTGTGGCACCTTAGAGACTAACAAATTTATTAGAGCATAAGCTTTCGTGAGCTACAGCTCACCTCATGCATCCGATAAGTACTCCTTTTCTTTTTGCGAATACAGACTAACACGGCTGCTACTCTGAAACCCATAAACATTGTGTAATACACATACAATTATCCTGAAGTCTTTGCTGGCTTACATTAGTAGAGGGTTATTACCTCCTTTTGAAATGTGAAGACTTCTCTTCTAGTCCAGCTACTGACTTCTTATGAACTGTGTGTGAGGAGAGAGGACATGTGGCTGGATGATTTGGAGTTGTTAATAAGGCAACAAAGTCTTTGTCTTCTGGGTTACCATATCCAATTCAGCTCAAGTGACGAATGGCCAAAATTATAGCTGATTGATGTCAAGTTTAGTAGTTTTATAGGGAAACCAATTTGGTTGTCTCAAAATCCATCATTGGAAGTGGCACCCACATTGGCAATCTTAGCCAAGAACTTGAGCATGCATTAAGTAGTGAACTACCTTCATTTTCCTAGAGTTAGAGCCTGTCTACATTAACCTGGAGGGTAACTAATTGCCTCTTGGATAGAGGAGGTTGAGCTAAGTTGTATTAGTAGATTGAGGGAGCTCAGTTGTGGAGATACTGTAGAGGAGACGGGCAATGTTCCCTCCTAATTTTTTTCATCCATGTGCGGAATTAATTTTTTATGTGCATTGAGGTATGTGCAGATGTGCGCCACGAGTAGAAACAAAAAACCTAGATATAATATATATTTTTTAAAAGTTACCATAGGGATAATTACTCCAGACAGAACAGGTTAAGCATTTTAGAACTCACTAGCCAAAGAATTAAATGTAAGTGTAAGAAATAAAAATTGTGCATAGACCAGTCAAAACACTAAAATAACACACTTTGAAAGAATAAAATTAGAGAGAATATATGTGCACTGCCGGAAGTACCAAGAACAACAACAATAATACAAGTATATGTTGGGAGGTGAGTGAGACACAGACTGTGTGTGCGCTGGCTGCTGGGGAAGTTTCTGAGAGATGCTGTGTGCTATCTCTTTAAGACATTCACTGAAGGCTCTCCTGCTCGGTCCTGAACCCTGTTGTTTTCCCTCCCCTGCTCTGCAGAGATGTGATGCATGGGCACGGGGAGTGGGGGTGTGTGTGTGTGTGTGTCTGTCTGTCTGTCTGTCTGTCTGTCTGTCTCTGTCTCTCTCTCTCTCTGTGAGGTCACTGCTGGGCAAATCTCAGCACTGTTTCTTAAGAAAGGCATTCAGTCACTCACCGTTCCCCGCAGCAGCTCTGAGTCCTGAACCAGGCTGTGTCCCAGCCCCCACTCTGTGGAGATGGGGTACAGAGGTGGGGGGGAGGGGGACACCTGACATCAGCACCCCCCCCTCCGCTTTGCACAACCAGAGGAGGGTCCCAGAAGCAGTTGCAGGACAAAGTGACGTGGGGAGAGGAGCACCTGAACACATGCTGCTGGTTGTGCGCGCTCTGCTCATCAGCTGGGCGGCATTTAAATCTCTCCGGGGTGGCTGCCCAAGCGCAGAGGTTACAGGGAACACAGGAGACGGGTATCTCTGACAGAAGGCTTGGACTAGGGCTTAACAGGCTAGATACAACCAGGAAACTATAGTGAAGCCTGAGGGCTTGGAAGGGCTATTAATTTGAGGTCTTGTTTGAATCTTTATTTGGACTTCTTTACACTACCCCAGAAGGGGTCTAGATTTTTACATGACTTGGCCAGAGGGTCAAGCCACAGAATACCCTAAGGGGGTGTCAGAAGTGCTCACCATGGACAAGCAAGTAGCCAGCAGAGAGGGGGTACAAGAGCTAAAGTTCCCTGCAATGCCATGTCCGGACACGAGGGGGTGCCCGAGAGCTGAGGACACATTTACATGTGATTCCAGAAGAAGGATTTGGAACCCCACTCTGTGGAAAAAAGCAAGAGATACCAACTTCATTTTAAGGCAAAGTGTAGAGGAACGACTAAGAGTCTTTTCTTTTTTTCTTTTGGGACGATGGAGTATATAGTCCACATGCTGGCAACCCAATAGGAGCAGATGCATGCTCTTTTGTTGTACCTACTATAAGGGCAGCAACAACAGCAAGAGGCTGGACAGGCTCAGCAAGAACATTTCCTGCAATGCCTAAAAAAGCAGCCCCCAGGGACATGAATGGTTTTGGGAAAAGAGAATTCTGCCAGACTGGTACTAGGCCTGGCAAAGTTGGGCCCAGATGTTGACCTGGAGGGATTTTTGCACACATTTGAGAGGGTAGCGACCATAGCAGGTAGCCCAATTCTTCTCAGGAGAAGCTCAGGTGGTCTACTAAGCTTTGTTTGACAGCAGGTACAGTCATACAAAATAGTAAAAGATATTCTGGATAAACTAGGTCTGGGCCCAGAAGTGTACCACAACATGTTTAGGACAGAGCCTTTCCCCTGAGGGTGCACCCTAGAGTGGCAGCACATTTATGAGATCTGGCAACACAATAGTTACAGCCTGTTCAAACTCATTGGACAAAGTGATGGACCCTGTACTTGTAGAAGAGTTCCTAAGGATCTTGTCTGTGGGGGCCCATAGTTGACTCTGGAAGTTTTGGCCAACTTCTGCTGATGAGGCCATGGTGAGTCCAGAGACCTATGTGGTAGGTGCTAATGCTGAACCACCTGAACAAAGGCATAGGTCAAAGGGACCGTTCTGATGGAAGCAATATGAGAGAACCCTGATTCTAGGATGGCATGGGAGACGCATGGAGAGAGAAATTCGTAAACAATTCTGTACTTAAGAAACTGGAGAAGGTAGCAGCACTCAGAAGAATCCAGTTTTGTGTTTCTCGTGTGGCCAACTGGCTGATATACCGAAGGCTTGTTCAGTCATGGAAGGTGGCTTGAGAGGTTCCCTTAGTAGGGGGCACACTTCAGCCTACCAGGTAACTGCTGAAGTGGCTGGACAGGAAATGAGGACTGATTGAGTCTAGGTACAGACAGATAAGGGAATAGTTTCCTCATAGTGAGAATAGATCAGCATTTGCCAGTGAAAGTTTCATGTGTACCTGGAAGACATGGGTCTACCTGACGATAGAAATAGAACAACAAGGTTGGAGGAGTAAGCTGAGTGTCAGCATTGTAAGATACCTCTCCTGGTCCATAATTGATGATAGAGACTGGCCTAATCTCCCAACCTTATTATGAGAGAGAGTACTGCTTGGATCTGTTGACCAAATTATGACCATCACCCAGATGTGGGGTGTTGGTCTGCATGGCCCAGCAGCAAGGGTGAGGAGTCGATGGGCTGTGGGGAGCTGTTTGAGAGACTCTGAGAGGAGACATCAAGTCAATTACAAGCTCTTGCAACACAATTATATGAGGCAAACTGGAAGCATCATGACAGAGAATAATAGAGAAGGCTGTAAAACAAGAGCAAGAAATGGTTTGGACAAAACTGGCGTATGAAAAGAACTAGCTGTACTGTATATCATGGAACCATGTGACAGTGGGGCCTCAATCTCTGGGAGTCAAGAGCAGGACCATGCAGGGGAAGAGATCAAATTGGGCAAATTTGTGGGAATTGGATGTTCTGAGTGAGGAGACGGGAGAAGCTGCCCTGGTCATGGACTCTGATCTGCCATGCCATAGGCAATACAAGAGGCCGGAGCAGCCATGGAGAGAACACAGTTCCAGTAATTCCAAGGTAGGTTAGCCACTGCTGAAGAAGCCCTGCAAATACATGTGCAAGATAAAGAATACTGGAAGGAATGTTATCAAGATGTGCTAGATGATCAAAACACTTTGTTCATCTGGATACATGACTTGGAAGAAGAGCTGGAATGACTGCAAGGCCAAATACAGTAACATGGACAGAGTACCTGGACAGGTACTGCCTCGGGCCAGGGAGTGGGTAAGTGATAGGGGTTAAGTCCCATCACCAGCCAGGCAAGGGAAGGCATCCAACTAGTTATGCTTTGAATCTTGGGAGTAACTAGTTGCCTTCTGGATAGTGGAGGCAGAGCTAAGCCATACAAGTTTACTGAGGGAGCTCATTTTTTGGAGATACTCCAGCGAAGGCACATCTCTCTGATGGAGAGAGACCCTAGAGTAGGGCTTAACAGGATAGATACAACAAGGGAGCTATCGGGAAGCCTGAAGGGGGTGGAGGGGCTGTTAATTTGAAGACTTGTTTGAATCTTTATTTGGATTTATTCTTGCTACTCCAGAAGACGTTTAGACTTTAACCTGACTTGGTCAGAGGGTCAAGCCACAAAATACCCCAAGGAGGAGTTGGGAGTGATCAATGCAGCTGAAAAGTAGCCAACAGAGGGAGGGCAAGAGGCAAAGTCCCCTGCAACTCTGTGTCTGGGCAGTAGGTGGGCACCCTAGAGGTGAGCGCACACATCCACAGGGCACTTGCACTGCTTTTGCCTATGCTTAGTGTTCCACATTTTCAGTTTTTATTTATTTAAAAAAAAATCTGGGAATTTTTCAGTGTTTATTTTCCAACATTAAAACCAGGATGAAATTGGGTTAAAAATAAAAAATAGGGAGGGGAAAAAAAAAAACAAACTTGTAGCATATACATTTTACTCCAGTATAATTGAAACTTTTTTTAAACAAACAAAGGTATATTTTGTGTCTCTCAGACCTAGTAGTTTTTCCAGAAATCCTGGTTTGCGTACGCTCGCATAATTTTCTTCAAAGTATCCTCACTCATGTTGAGCCTCTTTTTGTTGTATTGGAGGTAATCCAACTTTGAAAATAAGTGCTCTGCCTCAATAGATCCGGGGATTCACTCAAAGCTTACCATGGCACTTGGCTGAAGTTAGGAAGTGTGTCTTGATGACTGTTCCTAAAAGCCAGCACATTGAGTTTCATGTTATCGGGGTTAGGCAAGTTCATGTAAGTAGTAAATTCCCTTTTCAGATTTGAAATTTCATCTTTAGTGGCAAATGGTTGACACACTTTGGTGTAACAGTTGTAGTCTGCTACAAAATTCACCTTGAGGAAGGGGTGCAATACCTGGCTGACATTCCAAGAATCTTCAGCACCAAACATTTCAGGATTCAGATTACAGACCACGGTCATCTCCCATTTCTCGCTTAGTGTTGTGTTGAAGGTTTTGAATGCATTTTAGTTCTTGTATTCTGGGATGGGAAGGATTTCCAGAAACAGCTGGGTTTTCTCATCATATGTGTCTCCTGCAGCTTTTGTGCTCGGTTCAGATGAGATTTTAGTTGTCAGGATCTGGTAAACATCTGTACTGGCAAATGTGTTAGCAGTAGTCGGAGAAAACTCCAGTGTTTTCTGTGTGACAGTGATTCCAAGTTTTCAGCAATGAATGTTACTGAAAACCTTGTGCACAGAATCTGGCGGTTGTTTGGTTATTTGCCAGTCTCTTCAGAGTTTCTGTTTTAGAGCCAACAAAATCAAGATGTTCTAGGAGATGCATTAGCACAGTCCTCCCTTAGTTACATGACAGGCAGCGAAACACAAGCTCATCCACCAATGTGGCACAACAGGGGTAGATAATGAGCAGCCGGCTCTGCACTCATCTCGCACTGCATAAAACAAACCCTTCAACTTGTTTGCATACTTGAAAACAGTCCCAAATCCAATGATGCAAGATTTCACGTCTTTCATTTCTTCTGTAGCAGTAGCTGCTGACAATGCAACATTAATCAGATGAGCAGGACAGGTAATAATACATAGCAACTCCTGTTTCTGATGGAGTTTAATCTCCCATGCAGACTTAGCCATGTAGGAAGTAGAATCTGTGTTAGTTGTGGCCACGTTTTCCAAAATTAGTTGGTACATCTTAAACATGTTGACAAAATAGCTGGCAGCAGAGGGGATGAATGTCACATCAGCACAAAACAATGCAGGTTTATTCGCTTTGAAATAAAAAAATGAAAAAAAAAAAAAAGGCCAAGAAGCATGTGATCTAAAGCATCAGGAGTCTTGTAAAAAATCAGACTAGTCACCCCGTTTTCATCAATTAATTCTATCAGTTTAGATACTAAAGCATCATCCATTTCTTTCAGATACTTACAAGTGAGGTTGTCTGCATTAGGAAGGGGTTTTGCACCTGGACCGTATTGTCACACACAGTCACCAATAGGCCCCTCTGCTATTAACAGTGATTGTCTGGCGAAACAAAGAGCACACGCAGATTCATTGACACAGTCATACTGTGTCTTCTCTTTCATTAAAGCTCTGATTAAAGCTCCTAATATTAACTGTTTATCCCGAAGCTCACTTTATTCTTTAAGCTTCTTGTGTCACTTGCTTTCAACATGCTCCTTTAGTCTGTCAGTGCGAGCACTGACCTCGGTGCTGCAGTACTTGCAGTGCAATGCATCCTCTTTGCTCCCGTCTTTACTTTTATTGAACATTTCTAAGCATTGATTTTCTTGTTGGTATTCAGGCACAGATTTGCATTTTTGCCCCATATTTACCTTTTTACCTTACCTATCTGTAATCCCCAAGGAGCTTGTCTAGGTTCCTGGGGTTCTGTGTGCTGGTAGTTCAGGGAGAGAGAGGCACGCTGTTCCTGGTAGGAAGGGGGAGCCAAGGGCAGACTCAGAATCTGCTAGGGAACCAAGAGGGGGAGAGGAGAGACACTATGTAGAACAGGAGGCCCTGTTGGTTTGGGGAAGGATTGCAGATACGCCTGCTCAGAAGAAGGGAAAGAGTGAAATGATTGACAAAGGAAGGCCTGAGAAGAAGAGCTAGCCTGACCAATAGGGAGTGAGATGCTGTCCCCTGGTGTGGAAAGAAGCTGTTTTGGAGTTTGCCACAGAAAGGGAACGACTGACTGTATGGGGATCCGGAAGAACCCAGGCCCATTTATCCAAACCTGTAAGGAGATTGGCACTAAAGGAGGTATCCAGATGGATAGGGGACATTATATATCTTTATCTGTGGAGGATTGATTGCTTAAATCAGTGCCACACTAAATGGATGCAAAGAAATAGGTGGGCCACAGGTCCTTGTGAGCCAGTTGTGGTGCGATATTAACATTGCTTGATTATTTCCAACCTCCATTGTGTGTGTGTGTGCTGTGTTTTTTTTTATACTGTGGAACTGTTTCAGTCTCAGAGTTGAAGGACAGAGCAATCATGTAAAGCTTTTGTGTTTAACAAAAATAAGTACTTGAAAAAAGACTGAGTGGATTAATAAATAGGTGTAAATCAGTAAAAACTGAACTCCTTTAATTAAAAAAAACCTGGTAATTTATCAGTGAAAAATAATGAAAATGCAGAACATTGTCTGCTCAGTGGATACAGAGAGGATTTCACTATACAGAGAAAAGGAGTACAAATTTATTAGAGCATTTGTTAGTCTCTAAGGTGCCACAAGTACTCCTTTTCTTTTTGCGAATACAGACTAACACGGCTGCTACTCTGAAAACTATACAGAGTTCATTCCAATAACTGCCACGAGCCTTAATGTTTTCTTACAAATAGAATCTGAAGTATATATTTTTAAGTGGTTAAATATCCCCTTTTAATGTGGCTTATTCCAGAGGTGATTTTGTGCATGTTTGTGTGTGTTTGTTTGTGTGAAGGAAATTACTTCAAAATCATGGAAGATTTAATTTTTGTTTTTAATCTTTACTATTGTATTCCAAAGATCCTCAAGATGAAAATAAAATTGGCATAGATGGTATACAACAATTTTGTGATGACCTAGCACTTGACCCAGCCAGTATTAGCGTACTGATCATTGCATGGAAATTCAGAGCTGCAACACAGTGTGAGTTCTCAAAGCTGGAATTTATGGATGGGATGACAGAATTAGGGTAAGTATGCAACAGGTAAAAGAAACTTAGCACTGTAACACACTGGAGAAAGCTGGAACTAAAAGAAGAAAATGTCCACTTTTAGCAATTCAGAACTGAATTATGTCTTCTCAAAATTTGTCTAGTATCTGCCTTCTATGAATATAGAAATACATCTTCTATAAATTTGGCAGAAGTTATAAGCGAACCCAAATAAAGGGCAAAATGCTGCTTGCTTTAAACATGCGAATAATCCCATTGGCTACAACAAAACAAGTGAGTAAAAGAAGGATTTGGTCCAAAGGCCAAAATGTTTAGGGCTGTTTATCTAAGAATGTAACTTATTTGCCCTACATGAGAGCTCTAGTTTTTGTTTTGTAGGAACATTCTGACAGACCTTTAATTATTCTCGATTACATGTATCAACCAGCTTCTTCACATGCCAATGTGAAGAAACATTTTTTTTAAAAAGCAGCTGACATTGTTATATAATCAGACTAGTTACAGAGTTGCTGAAATTAGTTTGCATAATCCTTCTGTATTAAAGCAACTAAGGATTGTCCATAGTAGATAAGGTTTTAAAAATAAATTTAGTGTGGTGTTTTGACAAAATGAATAATACACAGAAAAACTTGCTTTTTAAAATACAGATGTGACAGCATAGAAAAACTAAAGGCCCAGATTCCTAAAATGGAACAAGAATTAAAAGAGCCAGGAAGATTTAAGGATTTTTATCAGTTTACTTTCAACTTTGCAAAGAATCCTGGACAGAAAGGTTTAGGTATGTATTCTTAATTGTAAACACTTCTGATACTGTTACTAGAAACTGTCTCTAATACTTACCGTAGTATGTGAAACTATTATTATGATCCAGTTAGACTAGCCATGGGATAAAAATATATTTCACTGTGGTAAAAGATAGATATCAGGACTAAGTTGAAGGTCAATGCCAGATTTTCAAATTCATGGAGATTTCCTGCGGCCTTATGAACTGAATGTTTCAATTTAACATGTGATGGTGCATTCTTCCCTTCAGAGTACAGTATGTGCAAAATTTCATTAAAGTTAACACGTTATGATTTCATACTAAAATATAATTAAAACGTTTAGAATTTGCAACTATGAACAATAGGAGAAAAAATATAAAGCCTAACTTTCACTTGTAAGGTATAGACTTGCACAAAGTTTCTCATACCACCAAAAATACATGTAAATCTCTTTGCAAACTACAATTCAGGTATCGCCAAGTAATTTCCACATATCAAGAATGATTAGATTTTCATCTCATTGTATCTACAGTCAAGATCTTAAGCACAATTCAGGGCCTGCTGGATCTATAGTTTTTCTCTTTTGGAGAAAGATTGCAAAATGACGACAAATTCCAGAATATAAAACCCAATGAGACACACAAATTACGATTTCTATAATTTTATTTTATTGCTGCCCCCTTGATAGTCATTGCATCAAGTGTCCAAGTGAAGTGGAAGAACTGCTCACTAGGAAAAAGTCATTGGAGCGGGGGGAAAAGGTGTAGTTTGTTACTAATAATTAAATGAAATACTTTTGATTCTGCATTAATAGTTAAGGGAATGCAAAAGCTAGATTCTAACAGCAATATTAACTGGGCCAGGATGCACATCCTTTGTTTTATTATATGCATTTATGCCATTGTAATGTAGCTACTCGTTTAATCAAAGTCTGGAATAGAAATAGGCCTTATGTACAGCGCAGTTAAGGTTCCAAAAGCAACTCATATTTCCTGATCTTCTGTAATTTGAACTGTTTAATGTTAAACAATGGAAATTAATTTTTTTTCATTTAATGAGGGAAATTAGGGCAATGAAAAATCTGCAGCTATTTTATTTGCAGCTTGCAAACTTTTATTAATCTCACCAGTGAAAGTTTCTTAAACCAACAAATGTGCACAGTACTTCACATTTGTGCATGATTAAACTATGTTTATGTTCTACTGTATGTGATAAATCTGCAGTTTGCACCTGGACCAATCTTCATTAGGTCAAAACCAAATATTAATAAATTAGCAATGTCTGTTCTCCATAAGGACACTTTCTGTGCCAACTTCAACTTCTTCAAACTTCTCCTGTACTCTCAGTAGGCCTGGCTGGGTATTTTAAGTTAGAGTGGGATAAGTGGTTTTCACTACACACAGACCTGTTTGATGTAAGTAACACTGTTGCATGATGTGTATTATGCAAGTCACTCCTAATGAGTGGCAGTAAAACTCTCCCCTCATGTATTCAGTTTATGCCACAAATATATAATATTTCTAAAAGCTTTTAGTTAAATTAGTGGCATAAACAAAATACATGAGTGTGGTATAAAGGTTTGATTATTTGCACTTATTTGGACTGACTTGCATTATTTGTTTGTGGCTTCAAAATTCATGAGTGTTGCGAGCATTTTAAATGCTCATGCCAGTAAAATCTAAAACTCTTTATTGTTCATTTTCATCCTCTTACTATAGGCAGGTGGCCGTGCTTAGTATTAATTTCCCATATATAAGATATTACTGTAAGTTGCTTATAATTTTGCCAAACTTTAACTGTTGGCTAAAATGTTTATGCTAGGAGTGGGGCTCAGACTGAATATTTTTGAAAAATTTCAGCCCAAAACAATTACATTGTTTCTGAGAACCGGGCTAGGGAAAAAATACATTGTTTCTCCCGTGTTTAAAATTAGGTGACCTTTTCTTTGAAAAGTTTTAGTGCCCCTGTGCTTTGGAGCAGGGGCTCAATATTTGGCAGGGGGTGGTTGTTGTCCTTTGTGTCAGGAGTATACCTCTGGCCATCCCAGTGAAAATCTACCCAAATTTGACTAAGTTTTGTAAGTAAAGCTATGAGTCTGTCACGGAATTAACGGATTCTATGACTTTCCAGGACCTCTGGGACTTTTGCAGTGATCCAGCTGCACCGGCCATTGCTGGAGCAGTCTTAGGCCACTGTGGGTCTCCCCCCGCCCCTCCCCCCCAGCAGCAGCAGGAGTTTGTGTGTGGGAGGGGACGCGGGGTTGGGGCGTGGGAGGGGGTGAGGGCTCCAGGCAGTGCTCGGTGGGGCTCCCTGGAAGCAGGGACATCCCTCAGCTCCTAGGCAGAGGCATGGCCAGGCAGCTCTGTACGCTGCCTCTGCTCGCAGGCGCTGCCCCTGCAGCTCCCACTGGCTGCGGTTCTTGGCCAATGGGAGCTGCGGAGCCGGTGCTTGGGGCGGGGGCAGCATGTGGAGCCCCTGTGGCCGTCCCTTTGCCTAGGAGCTGAGGGACATGTTGCTGCTTCCAGGGAGCCGCACGGAGCCAGGCCACCAACTCCCCTCCTCCCAACCACAGCGGGGGTCCCAGGCTGTGAGTGTCTCCCCCTCCCCTCCCCCCCGAGCACCCAGCATTTAGTCAGAGGTATATAGTACAAGTCATGGACAGGTCACGGGCTGTGAATTTTTGTTTACTGCCCATGACCTGTCCGTGACTTTTACTAAAAATATGTGTGACTAAAATGTAGCCTTAGTTATAAGCTTTTGAAAAATTTAGTTTCTATATGCTCAGTAGAGACTTCCTATATTTTTTAACCTTAATTCCCCAAGGAATCCATCCACACTGGACATGTGCCGCCAAGAGCTGAGCAGGACTTTCCCTGTAATTGCAGTCCTGAGCTGCTGTGGGCTGTGCTGGTCCAGATGCCTGAACTGAGAGCAGGGAGACTCACTCCTGTGCTCTCGTTAAGATAGGCCCTCCAATTGGGATAGACAATATGGAGGAGGAAGCTGCCTGATTCAAATGCAGAGGAGACAAGAACTGGGAGAGGGCAGAGTAGGCTGGGGCAAGGAGCCTGTGGGGTTCCTTAAATAAGGACTCCACTTGGACACCTTTTATTTTTGGAATATCCAACTTAAGTGGCTTCCTGTAGAAACTTCTAATTTGTTTTAATGTATTGTCCAATAAATACTGGGTTATTAGATTGCAAAATTATGTAGCCACTAAAGGTTATTTTCATTTATATTATCAGCTTCTAGGTTTCCTGACATTGCACGTGTATACTTCTAGAAATGTTTAATCTATCTACATGCCTCCTAAACAACTTAAATTCCGAAGGAGTTCCTGTAATTGCACATGATTTGAGATGCTACCACCACGCTGGTACAGATGTATAAAAATCAGCCAGTGGTAGTCTTCATTGCTGCCCCCTTTGAAAAATCCAAAACACATGGTTAAGTAGATTGATAGCAGTGCCAGGATTAAGGAGTTTCAGAATTCTAGTTCTACTCATACCATTTACTGATCTTAATACTTTGCACTTTATTGTGTTTAATTGTGCCTCAAAACATCCTGTGAGGTAGGCAAATATCAAGTATCTCTGTATTACAGATGAGAAAATCCCGAGCACAGAGTGGTTAATTGATGTGTCCAACTTTACACAGGAAGCTGATGTTCTAGGCTGAGAACCCACATCTGATTTCTAGGCACATGTCTAATACACTAGTGCACCTCCTCCCCCATGCTGTAAGTTACCCATCTGTGCAGTAATATGGGGATAATTACCTACATGCATGCATCTGTCAACATGTTCAGTCTTTTATATTCTCAGGTTGTAGATGGGTAAAATGAGACACAGGGTGTAGCTGCTTCCTAGGCAGCTCACTTAAACTCTGTTTCCGTATCTGTAAAATGGGAATAACTCACATGGATGCCCCAAGGATTAAATTTGTTCTGCAATACAGTAGTTCCATGAGCTTTCAACTCCTCTTCTTTTTTGTGTTGCATGCCTATATATTTGTCATAACTTGCATGTCAGACAGAGATATTTGATAAAAGACTTTAAGTAGGGGGTGTGTTTGTTTTTTTTATCACTCCCGTTAAGTGGTTTGTAGCTTCAGCTATGGAGTCTCACACATGACACTTCTGCATCTGGTTGTGGTATACTTCTGTGAATTGTTCTGAATGTGGTCACTTTTGATAGAGATGTAAAAGCCTGTCAGTTTTTTTTACTTCCAGGGATGAAGTAAGGTCATAAGAAAGGAGTTACTTATTGGAGTGCTATAGGTGACACTTTGATTGTACACTCCTGCAGCATTTAAACTAATCCAGAGGTTCTCAAATTGTGGTCTGTGGACCACCAGTAGTCCGCAAGCTCCATTCAGGTGGTCTACAGATAGTTCTCTCTAGGTGCAGGCCTGGGCGGCTGCACACAAGAGAATGAAGGGCCACCCACTTAATTAGTCGAGCCACACAGCCATGGCTTCACTAATTAGGTGCCTGGACACACATGTAAGGTGAGGTGGTGGTTTTGGGGGGCATAAGGAGTAGGTGGCAGGTGGCAGAGGATGGTGAGAAGAGGGGGTGGGAGCAATTTGGGATCATAGAATATAGAATATCAGGGTTGGAAGGGACCCCAGAAGGTCATCTAGTCCAACCCCCTGCTCAAAGCAGGACCAAGTCCCAGTTAAATCATCCCAGCTAGGGCTTTGTCAAGCCTGACCTTAAAAACCTCTAAGGAAGGAGATTCTACCACCTCCCTTGGTAACGCATTCCAGTGTTTCACCACCCTCTTAGTGAAAAAGTTTTTCCTAATATCCAATCTAAACCTCCCCCATTGCAACTTGAGATCATTACTCCTCGTTCTGTCATCTGCTACCATTGAGAACAGTCTAGAGCCATCCTCTTTGAAACCCCCTTTCAGGTAGTTGAAAGCAGCTATCAAATCCCCCCTCATTCTTCTCTTCTGCAGACTAAACAATCCCAGCTCCCTCAGCCTCTCCTCATAAGTCATGTGCTCTAGACCCCTAATCATTTTCGTTGCCCTTCGTTGTACTCTTTCCAATTTATCCACATCCTTCCTGTAGTGTGGGGCCCAAAACTGGACACAGTACTCCAGATGAGGCCTCACCAGTGTCGAATAGAGGGGAACGATCACGTCCCTCGATCTGCTCGCTATGCCCCTACTTATACATCCCAAAATGCCATTGGCCTTCTTGGCAACAAGGGCACACTGCTGACTCATATCCAGCTTCTCGTCCACTGTCA
Organism: Dermochelys coriacea; assembly: GCF_009764565.3. Classification (NCBI taxonomy): domain Eukaryota; kingdom Metazoa; phylum Chordata; order Testudines; family Dermochelyidae; genus Dermochelys; species Dermochelys coriacea. The sequence continues at coordinate 9,839,903 of NC_050076.1, forward strand.
CCCCTAGGTCCTTTTCCGCAGAACTGCTGCCGAGCCATTCGGTCCCTAGTCTGTAGCGGTGCATTGGATTCTTCCATCCTAAGTGCAGGACCCTGCATTTATCCTTATTGAACCTCATTAGATTTCTTTTGGCCCAATCCTCCAATTTGTCTAGGTCCTTCTGTATCCTATCCCTCCCCTCCAGCGTATCTACCACTCCTCCCAGTTTAGTATCATCCGCAAATTTGCTGAGAGTGCAATCCACACCATCCTCCAGATCATTTATGAAGATATTGAACAAAACGGGCCCCAGGACCGACCCCTGGGGCACTCCACTTGACACCGGCTGCCAACTAGACATGGAGCCATTGATCACTACCCGTTGAGCCCGACAATCTAGCCAGCTTTCTACCCACCTTATAGTGCATTCATCCAGCCCATACTTCCTTAACTTGCTGACAAGAATGCTGTGGGAGACAGTGTCAAAAGCTTTGCTAAAGTCAAGAAACAATACATCCACTGCTTTCCCTTCATCCACAGAACCAGTAATCTCATCATAAAAGGCGATTAGATTAGTCAGGCATGACCTTCCCTTGGTGAATCCATGCTGACTGTTCCTGATCACTTTCCTCTCCTCTAAGTGCTTCAGGATTGATTCTTTGAGGACCTGCTCCATGATTTTTCCAGGGACTGAGGTGAGGCTGACCGGCCTGTAGTTCCCAGGATCCTCCTTCTTCCCTTTTTTAAAGATGGGCACTACATTAGCCTTTTTCCAGTCATCCGGGACTTCCCCCGTTCGCCACGAGTTTTCAAAGATAATGGCCAAGGGCTCTGCAATCACAGCCGCCAATTCCTTCAGCACTCTCGGATGCAATTCGTCCGGCCCCATGGACTTGTGCACGTCCAGCTTTTCTAAATAGTCCCTAACCACCTCTATCTCTACAGAGGGCTGGCCATCTCTTCCCCATTTTGTGTTGCCCAGCACAGCAGTCTGGGAGCTGACCTTGTTAGTGAAAACAGAGGCAAAAAAAGCATTGAGTACATTAGCTTTTTCCACATCCTCTGTCACTAGCTTGCCTCCCTCATTCAGTAAGGGGCCCACACTTTCCTTGGCTTTCTTCTTGTTGCCAACATACCTGAAGAAACCCTTCTTGTTACTCTTGACATCTCTTGCTAGCTGCAGCTCCAGGTGCGATTTGGCCCTCCTGATATCTTTCCTACATGCCCGAGCAATATTTTTATACTCTTCCCTGGTCATATGTCCAAGCTTCCACTTCTTGTAAGCTTCTTTTTTATGTTTAAGATCCGCTAGGATTTCACCATTAAGCCAAGCTGGTCGCCTGCCATATTTACTATTCTTTCGACTCATCGGGATGGTTTGTCCCTGTAACCTCAACAGGGATTCCTTGAAATACAGCCAGCTCTCCTGGACTCCCTTCCCTTTCATGTTAGTCCCCCAGGGGATCCTGGCCATCTGTTCCCTGAGGGAGTCAAAGTCTGCTTTACTGAAGTCCAGGGTCCGTATCCTGCTGCTTACCTTTCTTCCCTGCGTCAGGATCCTGAACTCAACCAACTCATGGTCACTGCCTCCCAGATTCCCATCCACTTTTGCTTCCCCCACTAATTCTACCCGGTTTGTGAGCAGCAGGTCAAGAAAAGCGCTCCCCCTAGTTGGCTCCCCTAGCACTTGCACCAGGAAATTGTCCCCTACGCTTTCCAAAAACTTCCTGGATTGTCTATTTTGGGATGTGCAGGGCTGCAATGGCCAGAGAAAAAGGTGATTTGCCCCAGCTCCAGGGCTGCGGCTGCTGGGGAGAGACTGCTATCCTTCCCAGCCTCAGCTCTGTGGCTGCTGTGGCGAGGGAGCGACCTCCCCCTCCTTCCCAGCCCCAGCTCAGGAGCTGCCATGGTGGGGGAAAGAGGGCACATCCATTGCATTAGAAAGGTAAGACTACTGATACTAAAATATGAGTTGTTGTGTGCTTTTATTTGTAGAACAAAAAAAGATAAAACAAGCTGCCTAGTAGCCTCTTGTTCATACTTCGACCTATTCATGATGACAGCACCTCCTTTGTCAGCCTTTTTGATTATGATGTCAGAATCTCTCTGGTCACTCGATCACAGACCTAAGAGTGGCTATCCTTCAACAAAAAAGCTTCAAAAACAGACTCCAACGAGAGACTGCTGAATTGGAATTAATTTGCAAACTGGATACAATTAACTTAAGCTTGAATAGAGACTGGGAATGGATGAGTCATTACACAAAGTAAAACTATTTCCCCATGGTATTTCTCCCTCCCACCCCCCCCCCCCACTGTTCCTCTGATATTCTTGTTAACTGCTGGAAATAGCCTACCTTGCTTGTCACCATGAAAAGTTTTCCTCCTTCCCCCCCCTGCTGCTGGTGATGGCTTATCTTAAGTGATCACTCTCCTTACAGTGTGTATGATAAACCCATTGTTTCATGTTCTCTGTGTGTGTGTGTATATAAATCTCTCCTCTGTTTTTTTCCACCAAATGCATCCGATGAAGTGAGCTGTAGCTCACGAAAGCTTATGCTCTAATAAATTTTAGTCTCTGAGGTGCCACAAGTACTCCTTTTCTTTTTGCGAATACAGACTAACACGGTTGCTACTCTGAAATCTGTCTATTAGACTAGTTAGAGGAGCACTGTTAAAGTTATTGGGAAAGGGGGAGAGACTTTCAGCACAGGGAATAAGTCAGTGAGAATTTTCAGGTGTGACCAGCATAGGTACTCGTATTGGCAGATAAACATATTTAATCTAGACGTCTTTAATATTACTTTAAAAATGCATTGGTTTGTCTGAAAGAGTAATCTAACAGTGTGCCTATGCTTTTTGCTTCTTAAAGTATGGATTGATTATGGACAAAACAAATTGGTACACTCCAGAAGATGTAAGACTTTCTGGAAGCGGACACTTTGAAGGTGGATCCAGTTAGGCTGACAGTGATTCTCTCTTGGTGGTATTGAGATTTTTTGAAGAGTTTATTCTCTCTTAATTGATGATGTAAACTAAAGTTGTTTTGGGGTACATGCACATACTTCAGTAGTCCTGATTTGTTTCTGGCTTTGAGAAATACAGGCCCACTCAAAATAGAGAGAGATTGAAAGTTACCCTGAAAAATAGACTTAAAACGGGCAGGAATCCACATTGGCCATCATAAAGACAACCACTTAACGTACATAGTCTTTCCTGGTATACTTGACCTAAAGGAAATCTGTTTATCGATTTGACAAGACCATTTTGAAACTCTAAAACCTGTAACAAAGTTGCTTTAAAAATAAAATTATAGCAAACTAGGTTATGGGAATTGCATTTGATTAAATATGATTAAAGGAGCCTAATCCAGCAAATGATGTGGAACTCTTATTGAAATCAATGGTATATTTTGTGTAGAGCAAAGTTGGGTCTGAGTTGCTAAGTTACAGTAAAAAGAAGTTGAAAAATCTGTTGTATGCTTTGGGCAGAGTAATTCTGAACCTGGACAATTTAAATACGTTTTCAGGTCTTGAACTAACCCTCAGATTTAGGTATGACCCTGGGGCATACATCTGTAACAAACCCACCAGTTTCCTCAGTTTTCATTACCTTTTTAAAATTTTTTTGAAAGAACCTAAGAGTATTCTTGCATTGAGAGTGAATTTTATTTCACCTTCATTAGTTTAGTTTATAGTCCAGTCAGGCTTGGTGAAAATACCTGTGGAGAAAATGTATATTTCAAATATATCTATAAGAGTAACATATTTTTAATATTACAGATTTAGAAATGGCTATAGCCTACTGGAATTTAGTACTTAATGGAAGATTTAAATTCCTAGACCTGTGGAACAAATTTTTATTGGTAAGTTTAAACCTTATTATATAATATAAATTGGGCTGCAATAAGTTTGTGGGTTTTTTAGTGTGGAAGATGAATCCATGTGTATTTAAGTCTTTGAAGAGATCACATAACTTATTTTGACAGAGCATTCTTTTGTGGTGCATAGATGTTGCAAGTTTTGGCAAATACCATCAAAATTTAGTTGAGGGTGACTTGCATATACTCAGGGATTTAATATTGAATATTCAGACTTTAAAATTAATTTAGTTCATGGTTTTTAAACTCAGATTTTTTCCCCAAATAGGAACATCATAAAAGATCAATACCTAAGGATACTTGGAACCTTCTTTTAGACTTCAGTACAATGATAGCAGATGATATGTCTAATTATGATGAGGAAGGTAATATTTATGTTTCGTTGCATCAGTTTGTGTGTGTGTGTGTTTCTGTGGATAGTACATTTAGCAGTGTGTCTCTGGGGTAGCATATCTGTCTAGTAACTCGCAAACAGAATGTCTGCAGAACAGTGTGTGAATTTTTTCTGGGGTTTGAAGTTCTCTGCCGCAGCTGATGAGGACTAAGCTTACTAGCACAGGTGAAAAATACTTGTGCTGCCACTTCCCCAAAGTCAGGAGATTACTTTTTTTGTTTTTATTTTTAACATTTTCACTCTGCTGCCTCCCAAAAATTAGCTCTTCCCTGCATAAAACAAATTGTCTCCAACTCTACCACCCATAAATTAAAAATAAATTTACCTACCCAGTTCTTGGTTCCTCCAACAAATCAAGTAATTGTACATTTCCCCCCCCCCCCCCCCCCCATCCATGCATGGCTTCTCTGCTTCTGCTGTTCCTCAGCAGAGGAATAGTGTTTTTTTGTTCTTTAGCCACCAGTTATTGATTTGTTAGCAATTCCGACATTATATTTAAATGAAGGTGGGAACACACAGAATGAAAGACGTATGAAGGGGGTAGTATTTAGAATTGGATAATCACTGAGTGCACCGTATTTTCCTCTGGTACATTCATTTAATCTGTATGGTTTTCTTCAAGACCCGTCCCCTACTGTATCTGCAATAGCAGCAGATTTTTTGTTTGAAATGTGGTGAGACATGCTGATGTCAACATATGAACATGACATTAATCTGGAATCCTATTGAGTTCTAATTATTTTGGTGCTCTTGTGTTCTTAGTGTGGTGCATGCATTCACAGTTATTAGAATTCCTTCACGCTTGCTGCTATTCTGCAGACCCAGATTTGAGTTTTGGTTCCCATTTTGGTTAGCCCGGTGAGATGAGTGCTGTGGAGATTGCTGTCGTACTGTCCGCCCTCTCAGGCCAATTATCATGTTGATTGGCTCTGAAAGGAGTCTTTGTACAGTTTTTCTTGGTTTAAAAAAAAAATTGTCATGATACCTGAAAAATTTGGTATGTTTAAATTGTGTGTTGGCATGGGAAAGGTCTCAATTGATTGAAAAAAATATTAACCAGATCTTAAACAGAATCAAATGAGGATTATTCATTTAAAACTTTAAACAGGAAAGATATGTGAAGAATCTATTTTGATTCAAAGAGGTTTTTTTAAACTGTATAGCTCTACATTGGGGGCGGGGGAAGGATTTGTTGACCTGATTTCTTATGTGCTCCTGCTTGTTCTTTCCTTTCAGGGGCATGGCCGGTTCTTATTGATGACTTTGTGGAATTTGCACGCCCTCAAATTGCTGGGACAAAAAGTACGACAGTGTAGCACTAAAGGACCCTTCTAGAATGTACATAGACTGTACAAATAAATACAACGGAAAATTGCACAGTCAATTTCTGCTGGCTGGACTGAACTGAAGATCAATCCTCACTATAAGGGCTGAGGGTTGAGACAAACCTTTAAGGATACATCTTGGACCATATCATTCATTCATCTAATGGTGGTTTGGGCTTCTCTTCTAGTCTGAACCACTTTTGCCAGTTATAATTCCAGCATAGTGGATTTCATCATATTTTTGTGGACCACCTTTGTTTACTTTCCCGTAAGTCTTAGAAGCTTTATGATGATTATTTTGAGATTTCTGGTTTCGCATAAAGCACAATGCTGTCTTCATGAGACAACTGTTTGGCATCTGCATTATACAGATCAACATCACAAATGTGTTGTTTTTTTTGTTTGTTTTTTGTTTTTTTTTTTTAAACTCCTTAAATATACACTTTGGGCTAGTTGCAAAGACTATGCTGATAGCACTTCCTATAAGAGTGATATATTTAAGTGTACTGGGTCCGATTTTTTTTCTTTCTTTCATGGCAGTTACAGGTCTTGTCTAAGTGAGTTTTGAGTATCTGATTTAAAACAATTGTAGAAACAACCAACAAAAACAAGAATGTTGATACTGGGAAATCTAGGTGCCTATATGAAAGGTTTTATTGTATGTCAACTATCTTTGAAAAGAGTTGAAGTACTACACAACTACTGTGCACTTATAGCACTCCTGGTTTAATATTATAGTCAGCCTCCAGTGAGCTTCATTGAGACACGCTATGTGCATAACAGAATCTAATATTCTCTAGATTATTATCTAATCAGATTTCATTACAGTTTTGAACTGCTTATCTGTCTGTCCAGGAAGGTGTTTTCATTTGTGTGGAAATCTAAAACTTGAACAATATACTGACTTTGTGTCTTATGTTTTGTACACAATACAGTATTTTAAATTCAGATATGGGTTTTGATGGTTGCAGTATGAAATAACAAATGAACCTGCTTTATAAGAGCAGAGCAAATCTGATACGAATCTGAGTTTTGAAGTGATTATCATGGGCCATTTAAGTTACATTTTTACAACATATAGGTACTGCCTTTATGGACAAAGCCCATTTTCTCAATTACTTACTTTGTTGGGATTTTCACAGGTCATTGTGGTTGACAATTACAGATTATTAAAAGTTAAAACTTTCTCAAACAAGCATAATCAGATGCAAAATACTACCCTGGCTTCTTTTGTTTCCTTACATTATTTTGTTGATCACTACTACTACTATTTGTCACACATAACTAAAGTAGAACTGATTTCACTTCAAAGCAGGATTTTATCTTGTTGTGTGCTTTTTAACATTACAGGAGCCCTTGAACTGCTTTCATCCTGAAAATGCTTTTTCACTCTTCAGTTGCTGACCTATGAAGAAGAGGTTGTTTTCTTGAAATAAAAACTTCTGCAAAACAAGCCAGAAAATGTCAAACTCTAGGATGTCTTAAAAAAAAAATTATAGTAATTATTAGGAATAGGGTACTTACTTGAATACTCCAGCCAGTCCCATGTTAAGGTTGTAATTACTGTTGAAATTAGTAAGTGGAACTTGCACTAAAACCGCAGTACACTTTTATGCAGATACTAAAAAGATTTTAGGAAGTATTAAACTGCTAAAACTTTTACCCTGTGTGCTTTGAAGTTGACTAAAAGGTAGGCTTTCCCTCATAGCAGTGCCCTTTTAATAAAGTCCGGTCATGCATTTATTTCAAGAATACAGTTCTATAAAATGCGTTGCAAATTTCTACTCCAGCTACTGGAATTGGCTATGCCAAAAATGTGTGTGATTTTTTTGTTTTGCTGCTTTCAGTATTTCCTTTTTCAATTTTGTGTAAATATCAATGGGGGACTTGAATTATGAAAACTTTACAAGGTATATTTGCGTGTTGTTTTCTGTCTTAAGGGTTTTGGTACAGTTTCAGATTGATTAGTTCAAGTATGCTGTGTTTTGAGATGAGCTCTAATTAGCTTTTATCCCAATACAGATATGACCTTCACAAAAATCTGATATTGGTTACTGGCATAATGCCATGATGTTTTTAAAGAATATTCCTTATGAATGCGAGACCTTTTCAACAAAATAGTGTTGTCATCAGTTTGGTACTACATACTTATAATTACTGTGTAATTATAAAACAAAAATACATTACATAAATCTTTGGATAATTATGTAGCAGAAAAGTTAAGGTTATTCATGCTGTAATGGCATCTTAGAATTTAACGAAACAAATGACTAGTTGGAAACAAGCTTGATTTTAACAGTGTGGTTATTCTAAGGATGAATGCCTGGTTACAGGAAATATTTTGTATTGAAAAGTGCTCAGACATGTGGCCATGTGTTCTTCCTTTATATATGCGTGTAGGGTTTGTTTTTTTGTTTTTTAAAGAATTCAAACAGTTACCTATTTGGATTGCTTTAATTCATAAGTGCTTAAGTCCTCAATTTGATGATGATTTCCCCTTAATGGATCAGTTTCATTTTGCCAAATGTCAAAAAATGGGTTAAATACTTAAAATTTGTAATCTGTTTTTATACATTAAAAATGTACAAGATTAGACATGCCCGATATAAAACATTTAAGATCAAGATTATATTTAGAAAAGAACATCTGCATATCTCTGTAAGTTCAATGTAATTTCTTACAAATCCCTCTCATTACCAACAGAGGCAATAAAGCTCCAGTGAAATTGCCATGACTAAATCTTCTCATGCATTGTTTTAGTGGATTGTTTGTAAAACTTTTTTCTAGACTTTTTTAAAAATACGGAATACTATGTCCTGAATAAAACGTGCACTAAACGGCAAGCTTTTTGGGGGGGCGGGAAAGATCTAAGAACTGATAAACATCTTGCCTGCCACTTAATCTAAATGTTTACAGCTACAAAATGGAGCTATTTTTATCCAGCTATGCTGCATTGACATTAACTAGTGTGTGATGGACAATACCATAAGTACATGCAGTGTACTTTGTTTAAATATGGCTGGTTTGAAGACTACAGTATATAAGTAAATGACTTTTTTTTTTATTGAGCAACCTGTTATTAAATAAAATAACTTATGAATTGCTTCAAAACTGTTTTACAATGAAATCCTTATTGAGAAATTCTTATTTAAGATATAATTTTTTAAAAATACGTTTAATAAACTTTTGTCATTCACACTTATTTATATAATTTTGCAAGAAGTCTCTGTAGATTTTATTTGAGCATGATACATTGACTGTCATTAGGTTTTTAAATACTTGGTGCCAATAGCTTATCTGACCTCTACAGAAATCTAATAAAAGGCATACTTGGGAGAAAGTTAGATTTCATCTGGAAAAGTTTTATTTTGTATGTTAATAGGAACACTTACTTGTGATGTCATATTAGTATCAGTAAACACTTAATTGGAGAGAACTCCCATTTATAAATAAAGTATTCATCAGCTGTTAACTTCCAATTAAATTAAAAATCTGAGTGATTAGCAAATTGTAAAGCCAGAAGGGACCATTATAATGATCCATTTGTGACCTTCTGCATAGCACAGGTCAGAGAACCTCACTTATTCCTCAAGCCTTTCTCTTTGAGCATATCTTTTAGAATGAGAGTCTTGGTTTAAAGATCTTCAAGTGATGGAGAATCTATCACATCCCTTGGAAAGTTGTTCCAATGTTTCCAACAGGCTCTTGTTTAAAAAAATAAAATTATTCCTTATTTCTATTCTGAAGTTGTCTAGCTTAGCTTCCAAGCATTTGAGCTCATTATGCCCTTATATGATAGCCATTTACTATCAGAAATCTTTCACATGTAAGTACTTGCAGACCATTATTAAGTCAGTTCTCAACCTTCTGTCAGATCTGAAAAGGGATCACTGTGTGTGGTGGTTTTATTTTAAAAGAGATGCTTTAAAGAAGCAACATAATGATACTCTTCCTTTTTTAGCAGAATTTAATGTGCCTTCAGTGTCGGAAGGTGTCTTCAAATCCTTCTGTCACATATACTGGAAAAAAAAGAGATTAAGGCACCAGTAAGTGCTTTGGGATGAGAAGTGGCTTTCTGTTCTGTGTATGTACAATGTATAGCCCAGCAGGGCTCTGGTCTATCACTAGGGCTCCTAGGTGCTTCAATAGTACAAATATTTTCTATAGTAGAACCTAGTTAGTGGTGGCAATGGGAAGTAAATGGAATACAATGAGGTGATCCTTTCTTTCCTTGGTTCTAGTGAGCTGGGAATGTGCTTCCCCAAGAGTCTGGTACCATTTTGCAAATGGAGCCATGTAAGACCTCAATGTAAGTGAAGCTTGCTGATTCTTAGGTCATCTCAAACATGTTTTCTCAGGCTCTTCTCATTTTAGCCAATGACATGCCAGCCCTTAGTCTTCTCTTTAGGATGATTCTGGTGATTCTTCTAGCCCTGCTGTTAGGGGGAGTCGGCTTTCACTTTTTCCATGTGTCGGGAGTATCAGTAAGAAATATATGGAAAAAAACCAGAAACAGTCATGAGTGTTAACTAATGGGTAGTGACTTTGCATCACATAAATGGCAAGTGAAAAATCTGTCTGAACCAAAGATTTCCAATAATTAGCATTTGTAGTTCTGCCTTCTCTCCCATTTATGCCCAACAAAGCTTTTATGGCATTCAAACAAAGGAATGTTATAAAAGGCAACAGGACCAATCTGACTTACTGAGAGCTCCTGCTGTTAATGAAAGATAACACTAACTAAATAGGTGAAAATAATGCAGCAACTGATACTTAATGTAATTGAGTTGGCTGTGCATATGCATGGATCCTAGTTCTGTGTTCTCTTTTGCACTCCCATTATGGAATGAACTTATTTGAAGATTGATCTTGGTGCATGATGGCTGAAACTGGATTGACAAAAACATAGTTGTCAGTCCAGTAATGGTTAGTGAAAAGAGGCCAGCGGAGGTTTCCTCTCCTTCAGCCCAGGAAGTGATCATAGTTCAGATCATAGTGTCCTGACCATTAGAACCTTGACTGTGGGTCCCTTTTGCCAAGGAGGCTTCAAGGGTACAAGTTTTAATCTATGGACTTATATGAATCCATCATATGGACCCACGGGAAGGAGGCCCTTGAAGAAATCCACCTGAATTTCAACAATTTCCACCCCATCATCAACCTCAGCCTGGACCAGTCCACACGAGATCCACTTCCTGGACACTATGGTGCTAATAAGCAATGGTCACATAAACACCACCCTATATCGGAAACCTACTGACTGCTATACTTGCCTACCTACCTCCAGCTTCCATCCAGGACACATCACGTGATGCATTGTCTACAGCCAAGCCCTAAGATGCAACCAAATTGGCTCCAATCCCTCAGACAGAGACAAACACCTACACGATCTTTATCAAGCATTCTTACAACTACAGTATCCACCTTGGGAAGTGAGGAAACAGATTGACAGAGCGAGATGGGTACCCAGAAATCACCTACTACTGGACAGGCCCAACAGGGAAAATAACAGAACACCATCACGTACAGCCCCTAGCTAACACCTCTCCAGCACAATCTACAACCGATTCTGGAAAACAATCCCTCACCCTCACAGACCTTAGGAGACCAGTCCTCGCTTAGACAGCCCCCAAACCTGAAGCAAATACTCACCAGCAACTACACACCACACTACAGAAACACTAACCCAGGAACCAAGCCCTGAAACAAACCTCGTTGCCTACTCTGTCCTCAATCTACGCTAGCGACAACCACATCAGCCACACCATCAGAGGCTCATTCACCTGCATGTCTACTAATGTTATATATGCTATCATGTGCCAGCAATGCCCCTCTACCATGTACATTGGCCAAACGCGACAGTCCCTACATAAAAGAATAAATGGACACAAATCGGACATCAGGAATGGTAATATACAAAAGCCAGTAGGAGAACACTTCAATTTTTCTGGACATTCTATAACAGATTTAAAAGTAGCTATGCTTGAACAAAAAAACCTTCAGAAACAAAGAGGAACCAGCAGAACTAAAATTCATTTGCAAATTTAACACCATTAATTTGGGCTTGAATAGGGAGTGGCTGGCTCATTACAAAAGCAGTTTTGCCTCTCCTGGAATTGACAACTCCTCCTCTATTATTGGGAGTGGACTACATCCACCCTGATTGAATTGGCCCTGTCAACATTGGTTCTCCACTTGTGAGGTAACTCCCTTCCCTTCATGTGTCATTATATAATGCCTGCATCTATAATTTTCACTCCATGCATCTGAAGTAGTAGTATTTTACCCATGAAAGCTTATGCCTAAATCAATCTGTTAGTCTTTAAGGTGCCACCAGACTCCTTGAAGTTTTAATCTAGTTAACCAGTATTACTGCATGTGCCTTTACTCTCTGCATCTCTCCCAAAGATTGGGCTGAAGACTGAAAATATTGACATCTCCAGATAAAACATGTTGACACTTCAAACAGTCAGAGTTCCAGACTTAGTTTGCCTTTAGAGAAGTGGTTCTCAATTAGGGGTATCTGTACCCCTGGGAGTATGCAGAGGGGGGTGCATCTTCTGGGGGTACATCAACTCATCTCAATATTTGCCTAGCTTTAAAACAAAACACTAGCAAAGTCAATACAAACTAAAATTTCCTACAATGACTTGTTTATACTACTCTACAGACTATACACTGAAATGTCAATAGAATAGTTATTCCAAGTGATTTATTTTATAATATGGTTAATGAGTCAACAATTTTTCAGTAATAGTGTGCTGTCATTTTTGTCTCATTTTTGTAAGCAAGTAAATTTTAAGTGAGATGAAACATGGAGGTACCCACATCAGACTCCCAAAGGGGGTACAGTTGTCTGGAGAGGTTGAGAGCCACTGCTTTACAGGGCACAGGACAGAAACTAGATAATGACTTTCCTCTGAAAAATGGAAGGGGCCCCCCTCTTGAAAGGCAGGGACAGCTCAGACTCATGGCTCTGAAAAAAGCTGGGAAGGGAGGTTTTGAAGGGCAAGGCTTGCTACTGACCTGTCTGTCCCAGCTGAAATGATGGTCTAGAAAAACAACAGGAAGTCAGAGATGATTATTTGCATTGTGGTAGCACTTAGGAGCCTCAGTCATTGACCAGGACCTCCCTCTGCTAGGCACTGCTCCAACACCACAAAGTTCCTGCCTCAAAATGCTTAAAGCGTATAATGTCACAATATCTTTCTTCTGTTAAGTAGCTGAGTGTAAGCCCCTGAGTGTCCTTGCAGGCAGGTCCCAGAAGCCTTGTATTTTGTAACCTCTCTGCTCTCCTGCTTGTAATGAAGCCTTTTGACAACTATTTCTGGGTGTGTTGCTTGCTGTGGGCAAAGACTTGATGCGCACTTTCAATAATGGGCTCTTTTGGCCTATTTAACAGGTCCTTAGTTACCTTTTGTATCAGGCTGACAGGGTTGCCTTGCGCCAGGCCTCTGTGATGTCCTCAGTACCTTCCCTCAACGCCAGTAGCTAGAACATTCAGTGCCTGTCTTCAATCAATCTTTGAAGATTATTTGAAAATCAACTTTGTTCATGATTAAGGCTTTGTGTTTTTCATGGAGGGCACGGACTCCATGACTTTGGTGTGCTGGGGTCCGGAGGCCGCTTGAGCAACTCAGGCAGCTCCTGGGCCAGTCGTACCAGTCTCCCCTCCACCTCATCCCCCAGCAGCAAGAGTTTGGGGGTGGGGTGGGCCTCAAGGCTTACCCAAAAGGGCTACAGGAACTCCCCTCCCTCAGCTCCTAGCTCCAGCTGCTGCCACTGCCCCCGCAGCATCCATTGGTCACAGCAAAACCAGGGCTTGGGGCAGACCAGAGGCAACACATGACGTTGAGGAGCTGGGTAGGGAGCCTGTCCCAGCCCTGTCAACCACCCCCCCAGGCCACACCCCTCCCAACACACAGTGCACCCCCAGGACACATCCCCCTGAAACCCTCCCACAGTTTTTAGACAGGGATATATAGTAAAAGTCATGGACAGGTCACGGGCCATGAATTTTTGTTTAGACCCTGTGGCCTGTCCGTGACTTTTACTAAAAATACCCGTGACTAAAACATAGCTTGAGGACTAGTCTACAGTGGCAAAGGGGAAGCGCTGCCACGGAAGCACTTTAACATGGCTTATGTAGTCACAGCTGAGTGCTGGGAGAGAACCACCTCCCCAAAGGGAATAGCTCCCAGGCCTGGGGCCCTGCCTACACTGGTGCTTTACAGTGCAGAAACTTGCTGCTCTCAGGGGGGGTGTTTTTTCACTCCCCAGAGCGAGAAAGTTGCAGCGCTCTGAAGTGCCGGTGTAGGCAAGCCCTTAGTCATGATATTTCAATCCAGGACATGCTTGTATGGGACTTTGCTAGACACTAGAGCACCCTAGACAATGTCACTTAACCTAAAGCTCTGGACACTTCCCCCCAGGAGGAGGGCCAGAGAAGTAGCTCCTCTATTCACAAACTAGAGAGACTTTTCTAGACACAGGATTACAGAGATCTCCATATTAGCTACAAATTATTTGAGTGCGTCTGATCACAACACAACACTCCAACACAAAGTCCCACCGAGGAAAACCATTGTCTGGCTCACCAGGGTAGAAATGCTTCATAACGTCCAAAATATATTACAAGATCCAGGAGCAGGAAAACAAGTCAACTTCATCAAAGTGATTACGAGTACGATGCCATCTACACTGCTCTCCAGAACCACAGTGGAATCTGTAAAAAGAAAAGGAGGACTTGTGGCACCTTAGAGACTAGCAAATTTATTTGAGCATAAGTTTTTGTGAGCTACAACTTAAATTTATTTGAGCATAAGTTGTAGCTCACGAAAGCTTATGCTCAAATAAATTTGCTAGTCTCTAAGGTGCCACAAGTCCTCCTTTTCTTTTTGCGAATACAGCCTAACATGGCTGCTACTCTGAAACCAGTGGAATCTGTGTTGAATAGCCCTAAGGCAGCCTGGGAGCTCAGCCTTTAAAGTGGTGTAGACTGCAAGATCTTTGGGGGCAGAGACACTCTTTTCACTGTAGCAGCCGTGTTAGTCTATTGGTGATCTTCCTAGAAACACCATCCTAGCCCCTATGGATGTAGAAGCCCTCTACACCAACATTCCACACAAAGATGGACTACAAGCTCTCAGGAACAGTATCCCGGATAATGTCACGGCAAACCTGGTGGCTTACCTTTGTGACTTTGTCCTCACCCACAACTATTTCACATTTGGGGACAATGTATACTTTCAAATCAGCGGCACTGCGATGGGTACCCGCATGGCCCCACAGTATGCCAACATTTTTATGGCTGACTTAGAACAACGCTTCCTCAGCTCTCGTCCCCTAATGCCCCTACTCTACTTGCGCTACATTGATGACATCTTCATCATCTGGATCCATGGAAAAGAAGCCCTGAGGAATTCCACCATGATTTCAACAATTTCCATCCCACCATCAACCTCAGCCTGGACCAGTCCACACAAGAGATCCACTTCCCGGACACTATGGTGCTAATATGCGATGGTCACATAAACACCACCCTATATCGGAAACCTACTGACCACTATTCCTACCTACATGCCTCTAGCTTTCATCCAGATCATACCACACGATCCATTGTCTACAGCCAAGCTCTACGATATAACCGCATTTGCTCCAACCCCTCAGACAGAGACAAACACCTACACGATCTCTATCATGCATTCCTACAACTACAATACCCACCTGCTGAAGTGAAGAAACAGATTGACAGAGCCAGAAGAGTACCCAGAAGTCTCCTACTATAGGACAGGCCCAACCAAGAAAATAACAGAACGCCACTAGCCATCACCTTCAGCCCCCAACTAAAACCTCTCCAACGCATCATCAAGGATCTACAACCTATCCTGAAGGATACCCTGTCACTCTCATAGATCTTGGGAGATAGGCCAGTCCTTGCTTACAGACAGCCCCCCAACCTGAAGCAAATACTCACTAGCAACCACACACCACACAACAGAACCACTAACCCAGGAACCTATCCTTGCAACAAAGCCCGTTGCCAACTCTGTCCACATATCTATTCAGGTGACACCATCATAGGGCCTAATCACATCAGCCACACTATCAGAGGCTCGTTCACCTGCACATCTACCAATGTGATATATGCCATCATGTGCCAGCAATGCCCCTCTGCCATGTACATTGGACAGTCTCTACGTAAAAGAATAAATGGACACAAATCAGACATCAAAAATTATAACATTCAAAAACCAATTGGAGAACACTTCAATCTCTCTGGTCACTCAATTACAGACCTGAAGGTGGCTATTCTTCAACAAAAAAATTTCAAAAACAGACTCCAATGAGAGACTGCGGAATTGGAATTAATTTGCAAACTGGATACAATAAACTTATGCTTGAATAGAGACTGGGAATGGATGAGTCATTACACAAAGTAAAACTATTTCCCCATGTTATTTCTCCCCCCCACCCCACCGTTCCTCAGATGTTCTTGTTAACTGCTGGAAATAGCCTTGCTTGTCACCATGAAAGGTTTTCCTCTTTCCCCCCCTGCAGGTTGTGATGGCTCATCTTAAGTGATCACTCTTCTTACAGTGTGTATGATAAAACCCATTGTTTCATGTTCTCCGTGTGTGTATATCAATCTCCCCTCTGTATTTTCCACCAAATGCATCCGATGAAGTGAGCTGTAGCTCACGAAAGCTTATGCTCAAATAAATTTGTTAGTCTCTAAGGTGCTACACGTACTCCTTTTCTTTTCACTGTATCTGTATGGTGGCTAGCACCATGGATCCCTGATTAGCAGGTACTACTGCAATACTAGTGCGTTCAAACAAAGTTAGGAGATGAATGGGCTAATGAGGAACATAAGCATGTGAGAAAAGGCCTTGTCTGTAACACACTTCAATGTGAAAACGCTTGAAGTTAAAAAGCCATGCACTCTAGCATATGCAAAATTAATGATTACAAACAAAATTACTGACATTAGAGGAGGAACAATGTCTGAACTGCTACCCACATGCAGATTTAAAACATTTCAAGAAAGGGAGAAGGAGTTAAAACAGAACAAAACTGGAAGACAGAGAAATTTCTGATTGAGGACATCACAGAGGCCTGGCAAAAGGCAACCCTGTCAGCCTGATACAAAAGGTAACTGAGGACCTGTTAAATAGGCCAAAAGAGCCAATTATTGAAAGTGCGCATCAAGTCTTTGCCCGCAGCAAGCAACACACCCAGAAATAGTTGTCAAAAGGCATCATTACAAGCAGGAGATCAGAGAGGGGTGTCCTTCTCAACCTTCTTCTGACCCACAGCATGACCCTGTCCACTTCCCACCCCGCCTCATTCCTCAACTTGCAGACCTTTCCTCTCCCTTTTCTTCCTCACAGTGCCCACCTTTTGTGCTCTAACATATCCTTTACTGGGGTCTCACCTTAAAAAAAATCACCCCCCCTTCAACATCGCCCAGGCTCCCACGTCAACAAACCAGGCACAACGATCTGTCACTGCTTCTTTGCTGCATAGTCACCCCCCTCCCTCCTTCAGTTTGTCTATTTAAACCATAAGCTGTTCCCAGCCAAGTCAATCACTCACAGGGTTCTTCTGTAGAGCTGCTGCTGCTGCACTAGGTTTCCGACTTCTACTTGGGCCTGCTCTGTACTATTGCAATACAAACAAACAGGCTGGCCTCCGTAGTTGTATCACTGCTGAATTCACCTTGGCATGGGAGATCTCACCTCTCTTACTTCTAATATTGGCTCCCTTAGTCTTCCCTGTGAGCTTTAGGGTTTTGTTCATTCTGGAGCAGTCTCTGGCCCAAGGCGGTGTGTGTGGACATCTCCCAGTCACTTATCAGCTCAAATGTTGCCGTTGGTAATTTGTGTCACGTGTGGCCCTGCAGTCTCCTCTCTGTCTCCAGTTCATTACCATCCAATTTACTACCTCTGCTATCATCTTTATCCACCCCTTTACCTATGGTGCTGGCCTTACCCATACTTCTCCCCTTTATAAAATGAAAGCACATCATGCTGGGATATACCTAGGTTCAAAAGTTTAGGCCATCTGCTCATTAGTATTTGGGTAAGGGAAAAACCCTCAGCCCCATTAAGATGGAACAGTTCTAGGATTTTTTTTTTGTCTTTGTTGTATAGTAAGATGCTATTTACATACAATTCATAGGCTGCCACTTCCACCATTTAGCTCCATTAGCATTACAGAAGAACTAGGCTATATATTGAAGACTCTCTCAGCAGACAATTTCCTCTGCTTTGTTTAAAAAAAAAAAATGAAGTGCTGGTGTTTCCAGCAATTGCAAAATTTATAATACTGTCCAGAGTGGCACCTGCATAATTTGCTTTTATTGACAGCCTTGCATACTGTAATGTATCACCAATTCAGGCTCTAATTCACAGTTGGCTTGTTTGCTTTATAAGCCTACCATGTGACTTCATCTAAGCCATCTTGACTGCTTCGCTCTGTCATCTAGCACTGGTTTTCTCTGTTCCATTACGCAATCCTGGCACAAGGATTGCAAATAAAGCTTCACCATTGTTACTCCTGTCAGCTGGAACATTTTCATGGATCTCCTCTTCTCCTTCGACGCATCTTAAAATTCAACCTGAAATCAAAGTTTCTATAGGCTATACAGTTCTTGAGCAGAGATTTGCATGAAAGATGCAATACAAAATAAGGCTGAAGTGTATTCCTGATTCAATGCACAGGATGTTCTTATTTGAAAGAGTACGAGATGCCACGGGACAAAGGAGCTGTTAAATTTTTAATGCAGCCCAGGAGAGTTTTTGAAGTTTTGAGTCTCCTTGCACACCATAAGAAACTTCACTGAAAGTTTCAGTATAAAACAATCAAATCAAACTCAACAAAAGCAGCTGCTCTGCTAA
The DNA here is from genome assembly GCF_009764565.3 of Dermochelys coriacea. Taxonomy (NCBI): domain Eukaryota; kingdom Metazoa; phylum Chordata; order Testudines; family Dermochelyidae; genus Dermochelys; species Dermochelys coriacea. Next base: position 9,858,382 of record NC_050076.1, read on the forward strand.
ATGTAAAGTTGTCTTGAAGATAAAGTTAATACAAAATTAATACCCGAGTTTGCAGATGACTATTTACTCTAGAATGCTAGCAACAACAAAAAGGACTCAGCTATCAGAGAACAAAACTTCTCTTTGTTACAATTCTTGGATGCTGATTTGTGGCTACCAGAAAAATTAGCAGCTTCAAGTTGAAGGATGTGCTGAAGATTCCCTTTGCGGTAGGTGCACCAACAGGCTGTTGAGGGGATTAAATAAAACTCCCAAATGTAGACAAGAGAGGATGCTATGGAGCATTAAGATTTTAAAGCAACTTTTACAATAGCTCAAAGGCAATTTAAAGACAGAATTGTGGTTATGAGATCATGCTCATACAATGGTGTAGTATAAATGCATCAAAATGTACATAATTCAAAGCTAATTACACAATTAAAAACAAACCAACCTAGCTAAAAGTGAAAGTTTTATTTAATAAATATAATTTCCATGAACTATTTAAAAACAACTTCACTAACGGAACTGTACATTTAACCCCCTGTATTAATTCTGCTGTCAATCAGAACATTAGAGGCAGCTCAGTGTTTGAGGTCTGAAATTTTTTGTACTAATTATCGCTAGTTTCCAGTTGTTAATGCCCATTACTGTCTAACAGTATCAATTTCAACACAGCATCCAGTACTTCTTGCATGAGTATCATTCAAGTTTTTTCCCCCAAAACAAGCAGCACTTCATCATGCTTTTCTTAAGGGGGGGGAGTTAAGTTTCTACATGTACATGAGAATTGAAACATTTAATGGGACCATAATTAAGCATTTTTCTTAAAAATATACTCTTTGGTGTAGTAATGACATTTATATCTGAAACAGTCTCACTTTTAAAGTATTCTGCCCATGTTTCTTAAATATATACATGCAACATATTACGATTTATCCCACGGCCAAGATAAGAAAAATACAATCAACCAGGCTCCTTTGACATACAAAACAATTTCACCAAACTATTACACCAAACTAAGACCTGACAAAAACAGATAAGACAACAATGCAGAATGCTGTGAGGTGGACACACAGATAGTTTTAAAACAAAAAAGTCTCTGGCAATCCTAAGACCATGGATTAATGTGGATAGCACTTGGAGTGTATTTTTCATTTGACTGCCTTTGCAATCTGTATCAATGATATTTAGCTGCAGGAATGTTTCCATGGAAAACGAAAAGACTTGCAAGTACTTTTGTAAAAAGAAAAGGAGTACTTGTGGCACCTTAGAGACTAACAAATTTATTAGAGCATAAGCTTTATAATCGGATGCATCCGATGAAGTGAGCTGTAGCTCACGAAAGCTTATGCTCTAATAAATTTGTTAGTCTCAAAGGTGCCACAAGTACTCCTTTTCTTTTTGCGAATACAGACTAACACGACTGCTACTCTGAAACCTGTCAAGTACTTTTGTGAATGTGTTTGCGAGAAGATCAGTGGCAGAAGTTTTCACACAGCTATATTAAAATCTCCAATTTCCCTTCCCCTGTTCATGAAAGTTAAGTAAACCAAAAAAGGGAGAAGAAACCAGATAAATGACTGAGGTGATAAGTCACACACCTTAGAAAACAAACAGTAGAAGCAAGGAATTTGCAAACCAGCCGTAGACTGAAATGTTTGCGTAAAAACACTAATCTGTAAATTGTCCATCCGTAGATAATTTGTGACAGGAAAAGGGATAACTTAGTCAACTTTTTCATTATGAATGGTTCACCCAACTCTAGGAATGTAACTCCATTAGAAACTATGGTGATCATACAATAATGCAGTAACAATTAGTTACTATGGGTTAACTTCTGTTAAATAGCCACATTACTATTGTATATTGTAAAATGAGAAACTAATATAGCAAGATAGAGGATTCTCTTGAACAAATGATTTTGGTAGCATACATGGTAAGTACTTCTGAATACTGCACTTCACAAATACAACTGGAGTACATAAAGCTTAATCTTAAAAGAGAGTTTGTCAGCCAATCAAAATTTCTATGGACTATCCTTGTTTACCTTGCTTTATGATGCGAGACTTCTAGTACTAGAAATGAGACTTTTCACACACACAACAGTTTTATCCGATTGTAAAAATAAGGGTTTGAAAGAATTACCAATAATTTCTAGTAAGGAGTGATAGTTGGGTCGTTTGTATTGTAAATTGGGTAATCTGTTTTAAACAATCATTTTCACCAGTAAATGAGATCATTTTGAAATTATAAAGTTTTCAACATTCGCTCTCTTCACTTATGTGGCCTCCCTCTATAATATTATATTTAAATGGATATTTTAAGTAATATTTATATTTTAGCTTGAAGTGTTTTTAATGTAAGCAGACTTTTATGTCATTTCTAGTTCCCAGTCTCTACACGGTATGCTTTAGACACCAAATGTTGCATGAAAGAATATATGCTCTTGAAAAACTGACTTCTTCCCATTAATTATTAAGGTATTAAGATCTGCTGAGAATTCAATCTAGTTTTAAAAGGTGGCTATGGAAGTGCTCTCTTCCATCCATATCAAAAATACTGCACAGTAGAATAAGAATGAAAATAATATCACTTGTGTTACTGTGAGTTAAGAACGTTTGGAGCAGCCTTTACTGCACTAAAAGGAAAACCCAGAAGGAACCCTTTGCATCTGCCTTCATTTTGTGGATTTCAAGAGTAAAGGTAACTCTACACACTCATCTCTATACTGTACATTCTTTTTCTTCATGTTCTCAATCAGAAAGATCAATAGTTACAGTTGGATAATTGAAGACAACATACTTGCTTTGTGTAAAATTCTACATACTAGCGAATCTAGAACTAGCATATTGCATATACTGTAACAGAGGTTTATACAAAAACAACCTTTCTTGAGTAAAACCAATTCTATATGATTTGTGGTACATTACAAATAGTGTTTTTTCCTCCTAAGCATTCATTAGATAAAAATTCTGTATTTTATGCAAACCAATTACACATTCCCATTAATGAGAAATAAACATTACTGAATTTTTTTTTCTCCAAATAGAGAAGTGTACCTGGGGTAGACATATAAATTCTTAAGATCTTCCTGAATTGCTTAAATACATATTTCTTCAGTAACCTTAGACACACTGATAAGGGAGGGGAAGCAGGAAGAGGTGGAAGGTTTAATAAAACCATAATGGAGGTAAATTACTCTTCAAATATAAACATTTTGCTTGCTTGGCACAAAGTATTCAACCTTTTATTCATACCACAAAAGTCAAAACATTCTATATGTGTGGTATGGAATTGTTATAAATGCTTGGAGCAGGGTTATTTTTCAAAGCATTCCCCCCCCCCCTTTTTTTTTTTTTATAATAAAACCATTTACCATAATTTAAATTTAAAAACATGACATACTTATCACAAGAACTAATGAAAAACTATATGGCAACACTGAAAACCATTGAGGGCTGGCTAAGGAATGAATGACCTTGACAGACACAGCTATTTTTGAGAAGTGAAGCAGAATGGCTTAACAAACAAAGATAACAGTTGCAAACAGATATCTGAGAAGTTGTTTAGAAAACGTGGCCTAAGATTATTTCACAGATAACAATGGCATAAAATATGTGTGTCTCAGGAACAGAAACCACTGAGAAAACCTGTGCTAGTATTTAACTCAGACTTCCAAGTATATGTATACAATTGAAAGATTGATAAATCCGCCAGTTGCTAAAGAATTTAAACTTTCATTTTTAAAAGTTAAGTTTCTAGTCCTTCTTGTTGCAAAAATGAAGATTCAAGATGTGAACCAAAATGCTGCATTGCTGTGAAAGCCATAAACAGAGATAGGCACTGGAGTTAGCAGCGAGGATGACCCAAAAATCTGAGAACAGCAGTGGAGACATCTTAACACTTCCTCTCCTATAGTTCACAGAATCCAGGAAAGCTTGGGAGGAGGAGGAGAATAATGGAGACCAATCTCTCTCTTGCAACAGCCATAGTGTAGAAGACTTCTAAGGCTCTGTCTACACTATGAAAAAAAATCAGTCATGTAATTCACTGCTAATCCAGCTGTACAGGTGATAGCAATAATGGAAGCTGTAGTGTAGACAGGGGCAGGCACTTAGATCATTGTGTTACACACAGGCCCATCGACAGCAATTCCAGGCCCCAGGGCAGAACAGTCAATAGGCCCCAGGCCTGGTGTGGTGTCACCACATGGGTGCGGAGCCGGACCATGTGCGGCAGCCGGTGCACACATGCACAAGCCGTGGTCCGCCTGACATTTGGGTGGTGCTGTGCCTGCATTGGCTTGGGCCCAGTGAGCTGCCGGGCACGCTCTTCCAACAGGGCCAGGGCTTTCACATGCTCGCCCACCTTCGCCGGTACCACCCTGCACGCACCTAGGAGCCCTGTGGTCTGCTGAGTCAATTGCCCCCTTACCCCCCACATCGGCGGGCCTGCCTACACACCTTGTCCACACTACCTCGGATTAGGTAAGACATTGGTAAGAAAGTCTGTGCCCACTGCCTATGCTACAGCATTCTCCATTGCCACTGCTGGTAGCTAATTACAGGTCTGAGTTTTGCCAGTATAGATGCAGCTTTCCAACACCTCCTTCTCCTTTTCAGGGGGGCAGAAATTTTATGGGACTTAGTAGCCAGAGGCTGATTTAAAAGAGGGGTTCTCAACCTTTTTCCTTGCTGGGCCCCCCCTCAACATGCTATGAAAATGCCAGGGCCTGGTTGGGATGGGAGCACAGGGCTCCAGGCCAGTGGGGGACCCTTGGGTATGGGCATAGTTGTACTTCTATGGGGGGGGAGAAGAGCTGGCAGGGCTTGAGCCAGCTCCGCACAGCACGGTCCAGTGCCACCTCCACCCCCAACTCCCTCAGGAGGCCACCCAGCCTGTCTGGGCTGTGGGGGGAACACAAACAAAAAATGTAACTCAAAGGGGGGACTCAGTTCAAAAAGTTTGAAAACCGCTTAGGGTGCAGGAAGGGGGATAGCTAAAGGCTGTGTACGGGCACAGGGGGCTCCCAGTGCAGCTCCCAGGTTAAGCGGGGGTGGGAGGAGGGGAGAGCGCACAGGGCTCCCAGCTTCAGCCCCGCCACTGCTCCTGGGTTCTGGGGGGAGGTTTGCCAGCTTCAGCCCTGCGCCGCTTCTGGCTTCAGGGCACCAGGTTTCTAGCAACATCCTATTGAGAAGTATCCTGTGCATCTCACTGATGGATCCCCTGCATCTTTCTTCTTTGCATCTCTCCATTGCCAGTAGATTCAGTTCTACTGCTAATCTCTCTCTCTCTCTCTCTCACCACACACACACACACACACACACACACACACACACACACACACACACAAACACATACAAACACACAAAAATGTATTTGCAAAAATTCCTACCCAGCCCAAGAACTCAGACACATTTATAGCAGAAAATGTAGCTGCAAAATTTATAATTCTGTCCAAAGTAGCATCTGTGCACTTTGTTTTTATTGAGATAATTGTATATCAAACCATTGCCATCAATGTGTCAGATCCTTCAGATATATGAAGATAATGCTTAATTAAATCTTCAAGGTACAGTATGAACAAATATAAATATATTAAAAAGAATAAAACATGCAACCCCGCAACAATGTTAAGAGGATTAACCCCTTTAAATTTTCAAGTGAGACAACAGTTCAATCCATTCAACATGTTTTCCACCTATTTTTCCCTGTCAGGATCAATAATAGTTATTAAAACATGTAGGATGTAATGGTTATGGACGAGAATGACTGGCTCTTAAACATTACCTGTAAAGAACATGAGATTCTTATTATACCTGAAGGGTGCACAATGCTATGCTTTTTTCACCACTTTGAAAAGGCTATGTCATATTTTACTAGTATATTGCCATTTGTATACCAGTACAGATATGCGGATGGTATTTCAATTTCTTAACAGCTAATCCATCAGCTCAGCTTTTTTTAAAGTGATATATTAATTAATTGACTTGCCCATGGAAAAAACAAGAGTTTTGTTTATTTGTAAACTAAGAAGTTAGCATAACAAGAAGCTTCAATATAAATTTAGAATAAAAAAATATTTTTTCCCCCAAGGGAAAAAAAATCAGCTTAATTTACAAAATCAGACTTCAAAGTAAGTTAGTACCCCCAAATCAATTACTTGGGAACAGAAATTTGGTCATTGCTTCACCTTGAGATTTCAAATAAAATGTCAAACACAGGATTCCAACCTGTTAGCACAAAGAGGAAATGGGCAGAGAAAAAGCATTCAAATATTTGGTCATAAGATTAGAAAATGTAGTGGAAGAGATTATCCTTCACATGTATGTTTTGCTATGCTACAAGATAGACCATAAGGTTTGTATTTAGATGTTTTTGTTGTGCTAGCACATTTTCTAGGACAGAGAATACAGCACTGAACTCATGCATAACCTATTATCAATATGTAAGGACCATATGGCTGCCACCAGGCACTAACAAATGTTCTTGTTAACAAGTGGGTGAGTCCATTGTGGAGAGCGTCAAGATGCTTCTGTCGTTGGTATAGTAGGGATCCGATGAGCTCCATGATCTACAGTAACAATAAAAGAAAAGTTTGGCTGACTAGGAACCTATAATTTTAGGTGAGAGGAGAAAAGGTCTAAGACCATAAAGCAAATTACTCCTTTCTTTAAAACTATAGTCCGTTAATTCCATCCTGACACCTGCAATTCATTCAAACCCTCAAAAATATGCTGTAACAACTATTTCATGAATTTTCTGAACAGACTATTTTAAAAATTCACTATAACATGACTAAAAAGTATTTAATCTGCTATAAATTTAAATTATATGGGGCTTCTAGGCTTTTTGAGGTAACTTCAATATTATATATGTAAATCAAGCAGAGTGAATACTACATTTTATTTTTGGCATAGTAAGATCATTCTAACAAATCCTCTCAGTACACTAACAGCTAATTGCAGTATGCTAATATATTGGTGTTTTATTTAAATATTTTAATACTGATGCTGTGAGCAACTTAACTTGGAACAAGTTTCATCTAATAGTTTAACTATAGCCATTAAGATATATTTTACTATTGGCTGTACTAGATTTAAACTAAAGTGTATGAAGTGAAAAAAATATCCAAACTATGATTGCTTTTTGATCTACCAATGTTTTTCACCCAAGAGTAAGTTATTTCCCTAGATGAATAAATCCTGTATATAGGCCACAGCTTTGGCAGGATTGCTAAAGTCAACATATTAGATTAAAAGTTGAAAATAAAGGGTAAGGAGGAAGAGGCCATAAAGTAGAAATAATTTATGCTCCAAATCCCACCTCTGTCAGAAATCTGCTGTTTCTCCAAAAATAGTACACACATGTACCTTGACAAGTGTATTGGCTAAAGACAGGTCCAGATCATTCAGTAATGGGTTCTACCATAAGAACTTATGTGTGATCCAGCATTTTTAATATTCTATTGGCTGATGAGTAGACAGACAGTTTAATGGAAGAGAGACAGACAGAAATGCATTTTACTGATTTGCAAGAAACATGCAATATTTCAATTTTATTTTAAATGAATGAAACAATGAAAAATGTATTTTGATTATATTTTAAAAACAAAAAAACTGCAGTACTCTATGCCGGTTGCCCTCTACTCCAAGCATTTGTACACCTTGAGATCAAAAGAAATGGCTCCCATCCAAAATTTGATAGCATGTCTAATTTCATATCCCATTATCATATTTGACAGAATATTAGGTGCACATATTGTATATAAACACAAGCTATTTATATCAACAAAACTGGAAAAGTGCTTTTCATTACAAAGCACTACAAAGCACTTTTACAAGCTACATATATACAGGTATCACTTAATTCATCAATGATATTCAGCTACCTCTGGGATGGAATAGAACAGTTGGTTCACATCACCAGTAACATTACACAATAGTCTATTACATTCGAGATTGCATGCATCTTCTAAAAGACCCTAATAGCTATTTAGTAAAATCTAAATTGCATTTGTACCCAAGCCTCATCTAATCTTAATACTGAGAAGTAAATATATTTTGGGATTAAAAGTACTTAATTGTATCTTCAGTATTTCACAGCTCGTAACTGTTTTATGTGACTTACATGGGGGGAGGGATGGCTCAGTGGTTTGAGCATTGGCCTGCTAAACCCAGGGTTGTGAATTCAATCCTTGAGAAGACCATTTAGGGATCTGGGGCAAAAATTGGGAATTGGCCCTGTTTCAAGCAGGGGGTTAGACTAGATGACCTCCTGAGGTGCCTTCCAACCAAGATATTCTATGACCTGCATAACACAGGACATAAGATGAAGTGAGCTGTAGCTCACAAAAGCTTATTGGGGGAGGGATAGCTCAGTGGCTTGAGCATTGGCCTGCTAAACACAGGGTTGTGAGTTCAATCCTTGAGGTGGCCATTTAGGGATCCAGGGCAAAAATTGGGGATTGGTCCTGCTTTGAGCAGGGGGTTGGACTAGATGACCTCCTGAGGTTCCTTCCAACCCTGATATTCTATGAATATCTAGTATGTTCAACAGAAGAATTCAGCAACTTACATGTATTGCAAGGGAAGTGAGGGGAAGAACGTAAATATATCCTCCTACCACTTTTAGACTAGATTTTAAATAGAAATGCTGAAGGGAAGGAGCTGGAGTCACTCAGAAAACAAAAATGTAATAAATAAAGCATGCAGATTCTTTTTTAGTTAATTTCATAAAGTGAAACTGAAAGGGTTGTGAAGAGCCATTTCAATATAAAAACTGGAGCAGCAACAATGAAACTTCTAATGCCCTTTGACTAGCACCTAGATTGTTTTGCAGATTCATTTGTTTGAAGCAATGTTAATTCTAATGCTTTAACAACTCTTTTTCAGGCCCTAAAATTATTCAGTTAGTACAGTCATTAGGAAAAAAAGCAGTAACAGACAAGTAACCTGAGAAATAGCACAATATTGAAGAAGTGCTTTATATTCTGTCAAATATGATATTTTATTTTTATTATTAATAGATCTCACCGAAGGAGGAGGGAGGAAATTGTAAAAAAAATCTAGATGCCTAGCAGAATGAAAATAATTATACCTACCTTTATGAGATCCTGCACAATAAACAAATTTTTGGCCAAAAACCGTATCACTTATTAGGTGACATCAGAACAAAGAAAGCAGCATGGAAAGTAAAAGTTTCTAATTTGCAACGCATAGTTTTCATTTGTTACAGAAGATAACAATAAGCGAAAATATACCTAAAGGAACCACTACAGAAATGTTTGTTTTAGACCAATTAAATGCTCATCTTGTAGTTTAAAAATTCTATTCAACTGTTTATTTTACACATCATGCCGGCTTACTATACAGCAAGAGTTTTGATTTAAAAAAATTTACTTGATCATAAACAGTTCCTTCTTATACACAAGATATTTTTGCATAATTATACCCTAGATTTATGGAAATAATTAACAAAATTTCATAAGCAAGCCAGAATAAAGAAGATGATTAGAATCACAGACACTGTGTTAACACAAGAATTTTAAAACTGAAATGTACCACATACCAAGTCAACACCTAAAGGTAAAATCAGAACTGACAATGCATGTCAGTATAAATTACCCATAGAAGATTTTAATTTGTATGAATGATATCACATCCTTTAACTTGAAAAGAGACAGTTGTTCACATATTAAAGGAAACCCCATGTAAATGTGAGAAGTGCAATTTTTTTCCGGGTTTGGCTTTTGAATAATGGAGGGCTATGATATCATTCAGCAAAAGATAGTCTACGATGTACAAAAGGTTTTTTATTTTTACCCCTAAATACCTCCATATTTGTTACCTAGTTCTCCAAGTTTTTTGAAATGGGGAGATGTGAAAGTGTTCACTTCAGTAGATCTGAAAATCACTTTCTACATTTCTTTCATGGCTATGTTTGTTGCAAGATGTCAGCATTACTTGTTACAAATATTCCTGATAATTCTTATGTTTTTCTTCCATCAATGTGTGTTTTAGTGTATGCAATTCAAGAAGATATTTAGCACATATTTTTGAATGGCACCCATGATTTTGCTGACATTTTTGATACAAACAGAAAAATCCTTAAAACCACGTCAACTTGAAGGCTTTGTTTTGTAAATTAGCTGGTTTCTAGAAATAGAGTATAATAGTTATATTACAAAAAATATTTAATTTTAGTAACCACCAATGGATGAAAAGTCTAAAGACTTTCCTTTTAATGATGGAGTTATTGTCTGGGGGAAATACGACCATTTTGTATATCTTTAGAAGTAATTCAAGCTAATCTATGACTATTTGGAGGACATACATTAAGTATCAAAAGAAAACCTTTTGACTTTACAAATAATGCTTGATTTGTGAAGGCAAAAAGCTGGATCAGGAAAACAAATCAGGACAGTGAGGTTTGTTTTTCTAAACAGAAGGATGTACAAACCCAGAGAAAATACCATATATACACACAACACAAGATCTCATACTAGAAAGACCAAACAAAAAGTTTGAAGAGAGTTCTGTTTCTTGAAAAACCGTTTTCTTCCTTTTTCTAACGAAAGAACTCCCAGTAAGCAAGAAATGGATCTTTTAGGATCAAAAAAGCCTATAAAGAATAGCATTTCCTGTTTAATTACGCAAAACCTGCAACTGGTTTGCTAGACATCAATAGCTGCAGGCTCATCAGGTTCCAGTTTATAGGAGAATCGTCTGCAGCAAAGGCTATTGAGAGAAATTCCACACCTGTTGACCCGGGCTGGACTACATCTTCCCATTAGTCGTTCCAACAATCTTCTAACAGATGTGCATGCTGTTTCCCCATCTGAGAAGCAGCACATGGAGTCCAAGCAGTTGATACCTGAACCTGTCTCAGTAAGCTGGAGTGAAAAAAAGAGAAGAATTAGTATTTGTGGATTCTCGTGACAAAAGTGTCCTGCTATCACAGGCAATGCTTAAATAAGGCTAGATTTTAAATTTCAATAGTGTTAATAGAATATGTTTCTATTTTATAGGAAAATCATTATGATACCTTAGATTAGAAAGATTGTTTTCTCCATGTGAATCATACAGATGGAGATCTAGATGCTCTTTGGTGTGGCCAAGGTTTGAACAAATAAATGGCTTATTGAACAAATGGCGATTGTTTAACATTGAACCCAAACAAGCACCCAGCAAATAAAAATATGTCCAGTTCCCACTACTGTTGTAAGTAACCTGGCTGGCAAATCATCTGCTATAGTGCTCTACCTGTAATATGCTTATATGGGCAGATCATCAGTTAGTAGAAACTGTCATAGCCACACTGACGTCAATGGAACTATGACAATTTACACTAGCTCAAGATCTGTCCCCATTCAAAATATCTCTTCCCCCCCCCCATAATAATTAAAAGAAGGGTTTAGAATAAGTGAGACTGGGGATGTGGCAACCTGCCTAAAAGTAATAGTTTTAACAATTCAAAAAGAACTGCAGACGCAGTTTTCTGAAGGAAGTCAGTCAGGTTCCATGACTCGCAAAAGACTTACTATTTTAGGCTAACATTAAATCATGAGCAAAAATGTCAGGAGTAAATTTTTCTAGTTATCCTTCTTGTCTCATTTACATAACTCTGAAATATTATCCCAGGTTACCATTTATGATGCCAGATAAACCTCCCTTTACAAAATCCAGTATATGGATTGGAATTTTGGAATGCCATTATTAAAGCTTGTGATACGGAGTTGAATTAACCTCTCACTTTTGGGGGGGAAAGGTTGTCTACAGATTTTTATCTGAATTTAAACACAGGATTATCAATCATATCCACCCAAGAATAAGGAAAAGCTGAATGTTAGTATAACTATGAATGAACACGACAAGGTTTATTAGTATGTGTAAAATAGACAAATAAACGGAAAGAGGTTACACTGAGAGTTTAGGAAGATGTTTTTATTACAAATCACCTATTAACAAGTTCCTTCATACTACACTTCATCTGAGTATTTTTCCACTGCAGCACACATAAAATTCCAAATATTTAGCACTGCAGAAAAACTGGAGCGAGAATATTTTGAATTCAGTTCGGCTTATCTCTCCCTTCTAAAAGGGTATATAAATCTACTGAGGGTGGTGATGGGGGAAGCTACCTACATAACCCAAATTAAATTATTTGTTAAGCAGTTATACTAATTCAGTGAAGGGGGAAGAACACATTAAACTGTATTAGTCGCTTAACATCACAGATGCAATGCAATGAGATGAATTATATACAGAAGTGTACCTACTGACTGGACGATATGCATCAGTTATTCTGAGGCTCCAAAAATTTCAAAAAGGACATTCAAATATTTACAAATTTATGCTGCTCACTTTAGATATAGAAATTAACAGAAGTTAGCAGGAGTTGAGGACAGAGAACCTCTCAGAAGGTGCTTCAGTAAATCACAGGAGAGGGGCTTTAAAAAGTCTCATGAAAGAGATTAAGATCTGAGATTTCTACTTATAATTGGCTCAAAGTTAACGGCAAATTGTCTTTCTCTAATTCAAATTATTGGAAAACATTATATACTATCTGATTACACATGAAAGAGCTCCATTATTACTTACTCATGCATGATACATGTCCCTTTTCTCACTACACTCATGGAGACATATGTACCTATATTTTTGTCTCATTCTCTCTGGAAACAGGTCTTTTATTAGCAATAGATTCATACAACCTCTAATTTTGGGTCAGTGGCAAGCCACCTTCACATTCTATAATCTTGATTTTTATATACAGAATTGATTCTTCCCTTAATATATACTGTATGAAGCAGAACCTGGCCCCTGCAGTATTCAGGGGCCATAAAGTTGACTTCACCAATTAGCTGAGGGAATATCCAGATGGTGCAGCGCTAAGGCCTCCTTAGCCCCTGGTAGAGGGTGCACGTTGGGGAAGTAGTCAGGGTGCAATTGCGCTCTAATGATCCCTAGCTGGCATAATGGCTAGGGATCACTGGAGAATGTTACAAGCTGACACAAAGAAGGAGTAGCCAAGAGGCTGCACAAATTTCCACCTGTGGGATGAAACAGTTGGCACCAGAATTTGGTAGGAAGAGTCATATAAAAGGTGCATAAAACTATCTTGGTCTCCCTCAACACCAGAATCCTATGCTCTGTCTGTGCAATCTTTAATGTATAATGCACCCATATTTCTGAACTGCCTATAATACATATAAAAAAAGCAGTGACTGCAATGGAAAGGGGGGATTTTTGAAAAATATAACAGGCAAAAATACAAAAAAAAAATCTACTTAAGATGAAAATATTTAAGATCTAATGAGCTTAAAATCAATTTTGCCTTCAGTTTCTGTGCAATAAAATAGTGGCTTAATAAGGAGTCAATGTTTTACCATGACTTAAAAGGGTTAATACCACCTATTTGAAAATAGTGACCTTCCAGAATCCAGTACGTAGATAAATGCGAAGAATTAATCTTTGCTATTTTAAATCCACAGACCTCCCACTTTAAAGACTAAAAACTGAGTGGAAGCATTATAAGTAGTACTTCCAGAGTAAACTGTGAACATCAGAGATCTCTCTGCAATCCCAAATCCATACCTTCCTTATGTCAGCTATATCAACTAGCTCTTAGTAAGATCAAAAGTAATATTGGGAGAGTGTAAAGGAGACAATAGTAAAAGAAACTCAATATGATGGCAGTGGCTGCCTGGTTTAGGATCCATTTTCTTTATATCCCTTTCCTGAATAAGGATTTTAACTTTAATACAGAATGTCCCCTCACTGCCTACATCTCCTCTAGCCTTCCTCTCCAATTTTAGATCTGTGCAAAATTTGATCATAGTTGGGTGTTACACCAAACTAAGACCTGACAAAAACAGGTAAGACAACAATGCAGAATGCTGTGAGGTGGACACTACTAAGCGCAGATAGTTTTAAAACAAAAAAGTCTCTGGCAATCCTAAGCGTATCCCTGACTGGGCTGCAACTAGCAGGAAGAGCCATTGCTTAAAGATTGACATATGCAGTGAAAAAACTGAGAACACTAATCTTCGGGCTGCAAAGAAGTTTTCAAAAGGTATGGTTTAGGGCTAAGGATCTTAAATCATTGTAATGCAAATGTTTTCCAGGGAATGGATAACTTTAATGGAATGAATCAAGAAAAAAATTAAATACTATGTATTACAATTAGTGATTCAATCTGTTAAGCCCAAACAAAAAACATGTCATCATACAAGTTTCCTTGTAAATATCACAAGTATGGGAATTTCAAAGATGATTCCATGACTGACTATACATAAGGGTACAGTGGGAGTACTACCTAGTGAATGCAAGAACTGTCCTGCTGGCTAGATGGATCAGCTAGCAGTTGCCTATTGTCCTCCCCTCTGGGCCTGCTTTCAGCAAAGTCATATGCTGAGCTGACTGAACCCTTATCCTCTTCCATCTAGGACAGAAAAGCAACAAATCTTATAAAACACCACATTCAGTTTAATTCAAAACAGTAATCTTTAAACCAATCTTTAATCTACTGACTTGTTCTTGATAGAACAGTGCACATTTGCTTATGTGGGAAGAGATGACCACTTTCTCAAGTTATCAAAGTTATACAAATCACAAGTTATTTATTGATGCACATCAACGTTACCACAGAGCATAGTTTATCAACAAATTAAAGGCTTACAAAGAATGTACATGAGTAATTTTCAATTCTGACCTCTTCTTTCCCCAAATAAAGGTCTAAAACTAGCGCTTTTGTCCAAAGGATCTTTCCAATTCTTTTCCAATTTTGTTGGGTCGTCTGTATGCCAAATGACACCCGCAGGTTTTAGTTCAACAAAGCACTTATCTCATTGCTTATGTGCTCTGCTAAAAAGAAATGGATTTAAGTATGTGCTTAAAGTTAAGCAAATGCTTAAGCAGTGCTTTGCTGAAGCCAGGCCCTAGATACTAATATAATCTATGCTATGTAAATAGCTAAAATAGATTATGAGATGGTTATTGCAACACCACAATTAAGCTTTAAAGTAGCTTCCCATTTATGAGCCCCATTTTTACCTTCTCCTAGTCACCCCAACAAGAGACTGATTCCCCTGAAATTTCAAACGCCACATCTCATCCTTGGTTAGTTTTTCTAGAAAGTTTTGCAAAGGCATTTTGAAGTTTGCCAGGGAGACTTTTGAAATGCCACTTAAAAAAAAAATTCCTGAGCCTTTTGCTCAGTTGTAACTCCAAAATGATGGTCTACAAACACCAAATAATTTTTGTTATTTGTATTGTGGCAGCCCATAGGGGCACCAGTCATGGATCAGGGCCCAACTGTGGTAGGCCCTGTACAAACAAAGAACAAAAAGATCGTCCCTGCCACCAAAGAGCACACAATCTAAGTTTGTCATGCTAAGAAGAGATGCCTTGGTGACCCTTAGTGTGTGTGTGTGGGGGGGGGAAAGGGGGGCACTGAAGGGTAAGAAAAAAGCTGGTCTACCAGTGGAATTACAACAATATGTACAATACAAATTTAATAGAAATTGACCTGCTCCTGGCCCCAGGCTTTGCTGCAGCAGCTACTGACCAGAGGCAGACATAATGGTGAAGAGGAAAACAAGGATCAGACAGGTTTCAGAGTAGCAGCCGTGTTAGTCTGTATTCGCAAAAAGAAAAGGAGTACTTGTGGCACCTTAGAGACTGAAGTGAGCTGTAGCTCACAAAAGCTTATGCTCAAATAAATTTGTTAGTCTCTAAGGTGCCACAAGGATCAGACAGGAGTCAGAAAAACAGTAGCAGTTCAGGTCATTAAAACCTGAGGCCACAGAGGCATACTCTTGTAGTCTTGCAATGGAGGGCTTTAGGAAAGGCAGAAGTGCATGGAGATAGGGGAGAAAACAAGGGGCAACAGTGAAATTGTTTGAGGAGGGTGGGGGCAGAGTCATGGAAGGACAGAGCTTTATCCACATTAATAAAAAGTGTTAACATTTAATTCCTAGATTTATAACTTCATGCATTAGCATTCCGTGTGGATAAAAGTCTTTCCTGTCCCTTAGATTCCTCTTCTGTTGTACAAAACCTTAATTTGCCACCCAACTATAATGTCCCCACTACACACAACTTTCATGTACAGGTGAAGTCTATAGGAGAGAAGACACCTAGAAGAACTCTTAAGACCTGCTGATGCCTGCGCTACTCATATGGACCATATATACTAACTTACTTTGAACTTTTGGTACCACGTTCAAAACACAGGGACATTCCTAAACAAAAACTTTGTTGTTTTAAAAAAAAAAAAGCTAGAAAGTGCCAACTTACCTTCCTTCAAAAGTTAATTTTGAGCTGAATTTCAACAAGATTAACTCCCTGTGATACTCAGAAACCTGAGTTGCAGACTTCCTGGTATTTCTGCTAGAGTGAGTCGTATTACAAGTACCATCACACGGTAATAATGGAAAAGAATGGAATTGTTATTTCAAATTTCTCTTTGTAGCGATGTCACTCACCTGGGCAGACGAACCACAGAGTCTGCAACTGAGATTTCTCAGGTTTTTAAGTGTTAACTGTGGCAATTATTTGTTTAAAATATAGCATTCATTACCTTGGCATAAGTCACTTTCCTCTCCTTTTCCCCCTATTTTGAAGGATGTACATCTATTCCTTCAATGTAGGTCACATGGATGTCCTAGTCCTGATTTACAGGCACCATCCCAGACTACATGAACAAAACTGTGTTTTTAATTTTTTGTTGCTGCAAAAGTGGAGGGGTGTTTAAGGCTGGGATGAAGGTTTGGCCCTTAATCTTTGGTGCAATTAAAACATTTATTTTTGTGCATGTTTTATTCTTTCAAAATGTCAAATTGCAGTCCTATAGCATTTCAGATACGGAGTCTGAGTGCATTATAAAAGTTCCAGCATCTTAGTATTTTACCTAGACAACAGACAGGCAAACTTCAGTCTTTTTGAATATTTCGTACAATTTACACCCAAAAATCTTTAGACATAGATATCCATAATACATTGAAAATAAACATTCACTTGATAGATGCATTAAACAAAAGCAAGAGTCTTAGTTGATGCACAAATGTATATTTACACCCAAGCAAAATACATGTTCTATGCTCTTATGGCACAAGTGAAAGCAAATTAAAATGGGCAAACAATTAGCAAGAAACTACTGCCTAAAATACAAAGACCTTTCTAATGTGGTCTTTTGAAGCTGTAGTTATCCAACATGCAGAAAGCACTGTCAATTTTGACTACACAAAGCAAGAGCACTGGAACCATGCTAGAAACTATGGTTATTTTAAAAAATGGATGCAAGAAAGACTAGAACTGTATTCTCTAAATTGAGCATCATGCTAGGGATTTTCTCCTATAAAAGACTGTCTAATACATGCTACTTATGAGAAGCAATTGGCCTGAAAAAACACCGAGCAAAGCCAAGAAAGATGCCAAATAGAATGAATCTCCACTATAGATACTGCCTCTCATCCCACATTAATTTTCATGCCTCTTCCCATTTCTCTCAATGCTGGTTAGTTGACCTTCAACATGCATAAGAGTTATGAGGAATTGTCCCTCCTACTCTACCTAATTCTGCTCAGCTGATTCCTTGCCCTGGATAATGGCTGCAGTGCAATGAACTCATCACTTAAAGCAACTCTGTTGGAGTATATCTATAAGTGGACAGAGAAGGGATGGAACATACAAGTCAGTAAGTAATAGTATTTTTCTAAGAGAAAGATACAGGACAGGATTTTAAAAGACATTCTGTTATTTACTGGAATATACTTCATACACAGAACACACATGAAACTGATACTTGCAAGATTGTTCCCGGCACCATCATCATTTATTTTTCACCGTTGCCATGTTTAAAAAGTGTCCCTTAACTTTCATAATTGGTGAAAAAACCCTAGAAATACTTGGGGCATACGTCTCCAGCTGTCCTTAGACTCTCTTGCCACCCCATTAATACTGCAATTTCTGCTATTTACCAAAAGATGTATATTTTGACTGGGATTGTCCCCCCACAGTAGCCATTTCATCCTATGTGATCCCACAGTAGAGTTATAAATGCAAAAGCTCACAGCAATTAGCTTCATGTCATTTGACAGAAGTCAAACACAGAATTATGATTTCATTGCAGTATCAGGCAGAAAATCCTGGAACGTGACAAAAAGTTATACACATGCAGAGTACACCTGGGGGGGAAGTCATGCTTGTCCCACTATGAAAGCCCAGTGTAAAGCCATACTACATTTTTTGCCAAGTTTTTAATTAAACAGGCTTTAAAAATGCAGTAAAACTAAGTTTCTTATACAGTAGTTCCCAATTACAATACCTTAACATTTACATTTTAAGACAGCTTTTAGAAACAGTGTATAATGTTATTTTTCAGCTATTTCTCTCATGCAGAAGTTTATCAGATCTTACATGTTGTCTAAACAATTAACTACGTGCAGAAAAAAATTGGTCTTTGGGGAATGATTATTTTGATACTAGTATTTATAATTTCCAAAATAAACTATTATCTCTGTTTAAAAAGATGGAGACAATCTGTTGACTCATTTTCAGAGTTACCGGGACAATTATTATCCCTTGCATACCAAGTTAAGAAAATGTACTTTAAGCTTTCTTATTTCTCCCAGTGAAATATTTTAGAATTTAAAGGTGAAAGACAGCAGGTGATGAAACCCCTACAGCTCCATTTTTAAAAATTTGTGATTACTGCATGTAATCTATTTCCTTGTCCTGACCTAAAACTACTTTTACTTTGCTTTAATCACATAGAGTCTCAGTTATTGGGAGCTAAGCTGTTTTTAAAAGACGCAAGTACACAGGAATTAATTCAGCCACATGTAAGATGCAGTTGTACTGAGAAAAGTGAGTTTACAATGGAAGTGTGGAGTTCCACTTATTCTCTCAATAGCTTCCATACAAAATTTGCTTAGTTTTAAAAACAACACTTTTTCTAGTGGTCATCCCTACCAACTCAACATGAGATCTGAAAGTCAAACTGGGTTATTTTCTTTGCTTTGAGATCCACAGTAAAAAAAATTCTGTAATTAGAATTAAACAAACAGTGATGTACAAACCTGAAAACAACCCCATACTGCACCGCTTTAAATGATAATACAGCTAACTAAAATAAGTAGAAAAAAATGGTCACCCTTTTACTCATGTTTAGTTCCTTACTCCATGGTAATTCGCATTGATTTCATGAGCTCAGACTAGTCCCAAGAACTGCTCTTAAAGAGTGGCAGAACCTGAACCTTAGATTGCAACTGTTGAAAGAGGCGAGTATATGTATGAATGTATGCAGGAGAAAACCCATGAAATAGTAAGGCCCGTTTTTGCAAATTTACTTTTCTGACTATAACTATACTTCTAAAGACACACATGCACACACACAAAAAGCAGCTAGATAGTCATTAAGTTGTTACCACCACTAAAAATTACCCAACAGTTAATGGATTTTATTGCAAAGTTTAGCTGATGGTCTAATGCAACTGATACCAGAGTTGGGGTTTCCCAGCAAGATGTACTCCTGCAGAATACAGTGGCACTAATGGAGATGCTGCCAAACTGCCCAGTACTAATGGAGAAAGGGAAATAAAATGCACTAACCAAAACACATACCTAGACTACCACAGGAAAAATGTTAGATAGCATCATACTTCTCTCTTACGTAACATGACAGGCCATGCCCATAAGCATGGAATCACAATGGCAACAAACATCTTACTGAAAGATTAAGTGAGATTAAAAATAGATTTATTATAATGAATGGAAATCAGTAGCTAGGAACTGTAGAAAATTCATAAGAGGAGAAAAAAGACATAAGCAGAAATCTATGGCTAGCTGAGTTAAGGAAAATAAGTTTTTTGTTTTGTTTTTGTGTGTGTATAAAGTCTGTTAGTAACTAAAGGAATCCTATAACAATGTAATTGGTGCATTATTAGATGGAAGTGGTAGAATTGCCAATAATGCAGACGTGTTCAATAAATATTTCTGTTCTGTATTTGGGAAAAAGCCAGATGATGTTGTCATATGATGATGAAATATTTTCCATTCCAATAGTAACTAAAGTGGATGTTAAACAGCAGCTACTAAAGTCAGACATTTTAAAACCAGCAGGTCCAAATAACTTGTATCCAAGAGTTCTCTAGACCATTACTGTTGATTTTTATTAAGTCTTAGAATGCTGGCTACGTCTCAGAGCACTGGAATAAAGTTAATGTGGTGCCAATGCGACAGCCTGGATAACTATAGGCCCGTGACATCAATACTAGACAAAATAATGGAATGGCTGATACAGGACTTGATCAATCAAGAATTAAAGGAGGGCAATATAATTAATGCCAATCAACAGGTTTATTGAAAATAGATCTTGTCTAACTTGATTTTTTTTATGAGATTACAAGTTTGGTTGATAAAGGTAATAGTGCTCATGGAATATACTTAAACTTCTGTAAGGCATTTGACTTGGTATCGAGACATTTTGAGTAAGAAACCAGAATGATACCAAATCAACATGGAACAGATTAAATGGACTAAAAAACTGGCTAAGAAATAGGTCTCAAAAACGTAATTGTAAATAGAGAATCATCAACAAGTAGGTGTGAATCTATTTGGGTTTTGCAGGGTTCAGTTCTTGTCACTACACTATTCAACATTTTTATCAATGACATGGAAGAAAATAAAATTGTTACTGACACAGTCTGCAGATGAAAAAAAATTAGGGGAGTGTAAATAAAGATGACCTGTCGCTGATACAAAGCGATCTGAATCACTTGGTAAGCTGGAAGCAAGTAACTAATATGTGTTTTAAGATGGCCAAATGTAAAGTCATACATCTAGGAACAAAGAACTTGGGCCATACTTACAAGATAGGGGACTTTCCTGGAAAGCAAGGAGACTAAAAAAGATTTGGAGGTCATGGTGGATAATCAGCTGAACATGAGCTGGCTAAAGTGATTCTTGGATGCAGAAACAGAGGAATCTCAAGTAGGAGTAGAGAGGTTATTTTACCTCTGTATTTTGCATTGGTGCAACTACTGCTGGAATGCTATGTCCAGTTCTGGCATTCACAATTCAAGGATGTTGATAAATTGTAGAGCGTTAAAAGAAGAGCCACTAGAATGATTAAAGGACTGGAAAACACATCTTACAGTGAAAGAATCAAGAAGCTCAGTTCAATCTATTAAGTTTATCAAAGAAAAGATTAAGGGGTGACTAGATCAATCTATCAGTACTTACATGGGAAACACAAATTTGACAACAGAGGGCACCTAATATATCAGACAAAGGTATAACAAGATCCACTGTCTGGACGCTGGACAAATTCAGACAAGAAATATGCTGCAAATAGTTAACAATGACAGTAATTAACTATTGGAACAACTTACCAATGGTTAGTGGATTCTCCATAACTGGAAATTTCTAAATAAAGATAGGATGTTTTTCTAAAAGATGCTCTAGTTCAAATGGGGATTAATTTGGGAAGTCCTATGGTCTGTTATTCAGCAAGTCAGATTAGATAACGGTGGTCCCTTCTAGCATTATAATAGTTTTATTAAACTCAATAACCTTTATTCAAATAGTCTATATAAGGCATGAGTCATAACCAAGGCATAAGTCATAACACTATTTACATTATGGAGAATGTTTTATCAGCATATAATAGAGAACTATGTATTTCTGTATAGTAATCTTAATGAATATTTGCTATAAAACTATTTTGCCAAACTACATGCTAGTGAAATCATTTAAACTATTGCACATCATTACATTGTAGCAGCCACTCAAAGGCAATAATATCTCCAGAGACTTTGTTCAGTCTCAGAAAACAACAAGAGTAAATTTCACAACCAACTTTAAAGCAGTGCACCTCTTTACAAAACATGTATCCTGGCATGCTTTTACAAACTTAGATGCTAAAGACTGAACAGTTTGTGTTCCAGCAAGTCTGTAGGCTCGCTTTATTCAGAAATGGTTTATTCAGTTCTAGTACAAAAGTTACCATCCTTTGCAAGAGTAAAATCCTTACTTATACTTGGATCTGATGATAGCATTTAATAGGTTTACATAATTTAAATTATGTACCTTTTCATAAGAACATGAGAATGGCCATACTGGGTCAGACCAAAGGTCCATCCAGCCCAGTATCCTGTCTGCCGACAGCGGCCAATACTAGGTGCTCCAGAGGGAAAGAACACAACAGGCAATCAAGTGATCCATTCCCTGTTGCTCATTCCCAGCCTCTGGCAAACAGAAGTTAGGGACACCATGCCTGCCTATCCTGGCTAATAGCCATTGATGGACCTATCTCCATGAATTTATCTAGTTCTTTTTTGAACCCTATTATACTCTTGGCCTTCACAACATCTCCTGGCAAAGGGTTCCACAGGTTGACTGTGCGTTGTGTGAAGAAATACATCCTTCTGTTGTTTTAAACCTGCTACCTATTAATTTAATTTGATGACCCCTAGTTCTTACGTTTATGAGAAGGAATAAACAACATTTCCTTATTTGCTTTCTCCACACCAATCATGATTTTATAAACCTCAATCATATGCCCCCTTAGTCATCTCTTTTCCAAGCTGAAAAGTCCAAATCTTATTAATCTCTCCTCACATGGAAGCCGTTCCATACCCTTAATCATTTCTGTTGCCCTTCTCTGAACCATTTCCAATTCCAATACATATTCTTCTAATGGGGCGATCACATCTGCACGCAGTATTCAAGATGTGAGCGTACCATGGATTTATATAGAGGCAATATGATATTTTCTGTCTGATTATCTATCCCTTTCTTAATGATTCCCAACTTTCTGTTTGCTTTTTTGACTGCTACTGCACGTTGAGTGGATGTTTTTGAGAACTATCCACAATGACTCCAAGATCTCTTTCTTGAGTGGTAACAGCTAATTTAGACCCCATCATTTTATATGTATAATTGGGATTATGTTTTCCAATGTACATTACTTTGCATTTATAAACACTGAATTTCATCTGCTATTTTGTTGCCCAGTCACCTAGTTTTGAGAGATCCTTTTGTAGCTCTTCGCAGTCTGCCTGGGACTTAACTACCTTGAGTAGTTTTGGATCATCTGCAAATTTTGCCACTTCACTGTTTACCCCTTTTTCCAGATCATTTATGAATATGTTGAATAGGACTGGTCCCACTACAGACCCCTGGGGGACACCACTATTTACCTCTCTCCATTCTGAAAACTGACCATTTATTCCTACCCTTTGTTTCCTATCTTTTAACCAATTACCAATCCATGAGAGGACCTTCCCCCTTATCCCATGACAGCTTTCAAATGAAAGCACTATTTTACATACTGAAGCATCAAAGCCGTTTAAATTCTTGCAGAGGAAGTGATATTTTGACATTTATTCAGAGGAGGATTATTTGGTTATCCGAATACAGGACTGAATTTAATGAAGTTCTTCTTTTAATTATTGACCATGTTCTATATAAAAACATATTACCTGAGCTTTTTCAGTACTTGTTGGATGTAGATGTCTGCACAGCACTTTCTTCACAACATCAAGAAACAAACAAGTGACAACTATGATGATTATAGCAAACCAAGCGGAACCACTTGACAGCAACTGAACAAATACAAAGTACATGTCCTGCGTATGCAAAAATGGCCTGAAAAATCAGAGATGGATAATTAGAGGAAAATATTAGAAGTACAAATTAAACAAAACTAATTTGCTAAATTCATCCCTGTTTTATGGTGTCCACCAGAATAAGTCAGAGTATAGGACCCCAGCATCTGTGAGTCCACTGAGGGGAGTCTACTAATTGAAAGTGGCACAGGGCAGCTAAAAAGTGAATGGTGTAGGCTGGAGAAAAGTGTGGCTAGGGAAGTTTGGGGATGTGCCGTTTTAATTAATCCCTGCCACAGCCTCTATAAGAGGAAGGGCTCCTTTGGAGCTCCTGGAACACCTTAAGGCTGCCCCTCAACAGAATACATGAGAATGGCACCACAGAAACATTGCTTCCTCATATGTCATGGATTTCCCACAGCTGTGTAAAGTTCCATATTGATACAGCTATATGCAATTTGCAAATCCCTGTAGAACCAGAAATGAGAACAGTACAGGATTTTTAAAAGGGATATGATTAACAAGAGTAGTCTTTACAGTATTCTGATGGTTAAAACAACATTATATAGAAATTATAAAGCCTTAAATTCTATGGAGAACTAATTGGCAAATATCTAATTAGTTCATCTTCCATATTAGATACAGTGAGCCTTGCATTGTGCAGCATAGTGAAGTGAAAATTTGTATTTACAAAGAAAACGGTCCAAATTTTTCAGCATTCATGTGTATGGAAATGGGTGCCAGAAGCCTCTTCAGAAAGAGGTAGATGACCTTCGAGAGAATGGCATCCATGGAGTACTGTAGCAGGCAAAAAAGAGTTTCCAGAAACAGTACAAGGATGCTGAGATTTAGAAAACAGTTATTCTAAGGGAAAAATTTGGGTTGTTACACAAAATGACTAGAAAGAAAAGCAGTACTTGTGGCACCTTAGAGACTAACAAATTTATTAGAGCATAAGCTTTCGTGAGCTACAGCTCACTTCATCGGATGCATCCGATGAAGTGAGCTGTAGCTCACGGAAGCTTATGCTCTAATAAATTTGTTAGTCTCTAAGGTGCCACAAAGTACTGCTTTTCTTTTTGCGAATACAGACTAACACGGCTGCTACTCTGAAAAATGACTAGAGTTTCACTTAACCAGAAAACTAATAAACTTAGAAAAAACGCAATGAATTTCAGAGTTCTAAAATGCATAAAGATGTGTCTGCTTCAGGTGAGGGATAAATACATGCAAGGCTGCAAAGTTACACACTATATGTTAGGAGTAACAGGCTCTAGGTCTGAAGAAAAGGCAAAAAGCCATTGCTGGGATTGGCATTTCCTTTCCTGTTTTAAATGTATGAAGAAATTAATAGCTATACTGCAGGATCTATCAAACACTAAAAGCTATGTTCTACTTTATCTTCCTATGTTTTATGCACATACACAAACAAAAGGAAAAATCACTCACCAGATAATTCCCCCATAAAACAAGGAAAATAGAAAATAAAATACAATGGAGCCCCAGGTAACAAAATGATTTATCCAAGTCCAGAAATGGGTCTCTAAAGCCATCTAAAAAACAAAGAACATGTTTAGAAAATTATTCTATGTTGTTTTACTTCATTAATATGAAGGACAACATTGCTTTCAAATTATTTGGATTTACTTTCAAACTTAATCAGTAAACATCTTTCAAGACACAAAGCTATGAAATGAATCTTTTTAAGCCATGACTGAAACTAACCCTAATGCCCTCTTTACCTCCTGTTTCCTTGAGAGACAGAAATTATTTACCACTCTTGTATAACTATCAAAACCAACTTTAAACTGACAAATTATTCTGTATTTGCCTACATTTCCCAAAATGGAGAGTAAATATTATACTACTGTACCTTCACTGTAACAGTTATAACCATAACAGTAAAGACCAAAGTACCGAAAGTCCAGTTTCCAAACATCTAAATAAAATACAAAAACAGAAGTCATTGCACAAAATCAATTAATAGCAGTTGTAATAAATTATAGCTATTTGAAACCAGCTACACTAATGAAACCTGTGATTGTTCACTAGTATAGTTAAGTAGAGCAAGGAAGGGTAAAGCACAAACCACAAGCAAAGAAAAAATATAATTCCTATTAAGAGTCACAAAATTTACACCCCACTAGCAAGGAATCTTTTTCCTTACCACCACAAATCTACAGCAGAAGATGACAAAACCAAACCAAAAATGAGATGGTAGGAAAATGAAGTTACTAATCAACCAATTATGTGTGAATATCCAGCTAGCCATGACTATCAAAGGGAAGGTATTCCACTTTAGTGTAAAAGCAGTAACTCCTCAATTATGAAGTTTAAACATGAAAGGTTATTTTTAAAATGCAGCATCACTGAAAGGTTTAGTTTTTCCAAAACACAATCTTCATAATTCAAAAATAATGGTGCTGTTACGTTCTTCAAAGAGAACATTAAGAAAAGAGAGACACTTTTTTCTCCAAGGCTGATAAAATGAAAATTTAATCCCAACCCTAAAGTACTTCTACGCTTTCATCATCCCGTCCCAATATACTAAATTATCAGACCTTGGAATAAATTCTCCGATTTCAAAAATCCCAGCTCTAACAATAGGTGAGGATGCTGTGTTTGTTTCAACTTTGTACCCACATGCTTCACAAACCCGTATCACCCTTCTACTTTGCCTGCCTGTACTATTTTCATGAACAAGCAGATACTGAAACTGAAGAGACTCTGCAGCAGCTAGAGGTTATGGTGACTGACACACTAAATACTTTAAGACAGAGAGCAGAATTCTTGTCAATTTCACTTCTTTACCATTCATTAGAAGTAGGCAAGCATGGATAGCGCAGGAAGACACTACCTGCAGATATGCAACCAAATTCATCACTTTGGAATTTGATAGTTTAGTTCACCAACTAGAAAGCTAGGATTAATACGGTTGCAGCCCTTGTCATAGGGAACCAATTTTAAAAACAAAACCTCCCCTCAAGTGTATCCCCCTACACCCAGTGCCTCGCTATATGAGGAAGAAAAATAAATTTTCAGCTCGTTAACCATGAGATTAAACTACTGCTATTATGAGTGGCCCATGAAAGAAAGCGTCTTAATTTACACTACCCTTGATGGCTGTACAGCTGCAATGCAAAAAATTAACAAATTCTCGCCACCATTTTTATTTTTGAAAGTATTTAGAGAATAGATGCTGCATCCTTTAATTTTGTGAAATACCGATACAATATTTTGTATCGCCTTCTCTTCTTCTAACATAAATCTTACCATTTGCCTGTTAGGTTTCAATATCTGATGACATGCACAGCATGAAAAAAGGGGGAAAAAAAGTAAAACTAAAAAATCAAGTTGAAGTACAGTGTGTCATGACGCAAGGCTATTAAACCTCAAAACACACATTTACATACTCTGCTCTAGAAGCTAACCATATGTTGTACCTATACAAAGTAAATTGTTCCGTTTGGTGCTATAAAAGTCTACCATTAAGTCTGTACTTAGGCACTTAGATGTACCAGAACCAATAACTGCTCAGAAATGGATTGATCCAGTGGGGAAAAGCTATACTGAAAAACTTTTTCCATTCAACAAAATTCAACAAAAGCAAGGTCTCCATGAATGCACAAGCAGAAAGTCATATGGTCTTTACTATGTTACACCAGAGGAGAAAATGCATATCTCAATTAATAAAGATATTTTGCTTAGAGGTTCAACTATTTTAATGCCTCTGTCAAACATCTCATAAGTGGATAGGTACTCTAGCTAGCTGTATTATCACTACTAACTTTTCAGCCTGCACCCTATCTAAGTTCTGTTCTCTCTAAACAGAATTTAGCAATTGTTTCATATTCTCTCTGACTTTAGCCACACAAAATATTTTTGGCCATTGTCCACTTACCAGAAAATATGCATCATTTGCTTAGGAAGCTGGGGTGGAGCTCACATTCTTACAATAAGGCATCTGTAAGACTATGGGAACATTCAATAACTTTAACAGATGCCTTTTTTCTAACATCTGACTGCCATAAATGGAAGCTATGGAGGGAAGTTTTACTGAGGTCTGAGCAAGAATGAATGAGGAGTCTATGGCAGAGATATACAGAATATAACAGATTGACAATTCCTGACATAAGTGGCAGCACTCATTTGGAAGACCTAAAAAAACCTTGCCATACTGCAAAATAAAAGAATATGACTGTATGCACTGAAATTTATTTATTTTACAAAGTATATATGTGAAAGGTGCTCAGTTACAGCCTCGCAGACTGAAATCTTCTTTCTTCATAGAACAGGTAGCATGTGGATAGTGGAAATGTGAGTTTCCCCACATCATCCTAGAAGACGACTACCAACTTATTTCACACTGGCCACTGGATGGAAAAAGGTCACTGAGATGGGGAGAATCTGAATCAGTGACCTAGAGAAGAGATATATATTCCATTATAAATTTACTAAGTCAAACAGTCCTCTTTGCTGAAGTTATTTGCTGCAGGAAAAAAAAAATCTAACTTCTAGGATAGGATTTAGTTCTCCTGTTATTTGACATTCAACAATAAGGTACCTAAGAATCTCACCGAGGACAAGGTAGTAGGTAATTAAATGTAAGAAATGCCTAATTTGTACAGCCATCTGTAAGAAAAACCCCCTACTTTCTGATGCTAAATCCTAGTCCCACAGAATCAGCAGTTGCCCATTAGTATCAAACACACTGCAAGTTGAGTAACGATGGAGGTAAAGGGACAATGGCCAGTTGACCCTGGACAGATTCTAGAAGAATCTGTTTTTGTTTTTCTTGTTTTTGGTCTAGCAGTAAAAAAAGAAATCTCAAGAATTGATGTGTTAGTGTCCTGTAATTTGAAAAGGTTAAAGATTAAATACTACTAAAACAAAAAGTTTTAGTCTTCCTGACATATTTTCACTTTTAAGTATTGAAAACTAGACTCTCCTATTCCATTTCATGTCCTTGAAGGAGAGTTCATCATTGATACCACAGCCACTTCTTGCTGAAGACTTCATGTTATTGGAAAACAAACTATTTACACTTTACTCATATAAATTTAACGACAGACTATCAAATCTGTCAAAATGATTTATAAAAGACTAGCTAGGACAGTGAATAAAGAGTTTGAAAAATTGTTTAAAATCACTAAACAAGTTTAAAATTTCACTATTTACACAGAACCAATAGGACTTCTGTTAGACTCAGACATTCAGGCCAGAAAGGACCATCATTATCATCTAGTCTGACCGCCTGCACATTGCAGGCCACAGAACCTTGCCCACCCATTCCTGTAATAGACCCATAATCTCTGGCTGAGTTACTGAAGTCCTCAAATCATGATTTAAAGACTTCAAGTTACAGAGATGTTAAACGATGATATTTTGAATCATAATATGTTGGTTCTGCAACAACTTCAGAAGAAGCCTTTCAGCACATGCTCTTAGGGGGACAATTTTTTTGGAATACAGATATACGATTATGCAGAATTATTCTGACAAATAAGAGTTGCACAGGGTTTTCTATTCATTATCTTAATAAATATCAAAATAGGCTTACCACATAATTACATACAAGAGCATACTAAAGGATTGCTCAACATTTTGTTAAGTGGCTAAGACAGAAATGCTCATCTGGAAGGATCTCTCTTTTAGTGCTTGAATTTCTGTACCTCCGAGAGTGAAGGTATTTATATAATGGTCTGTCATCTTTAGTCATAATTCACTGGGAGTTCAAACACATTTTATTACAGGTTTTCATGCGATATAAAAACTCAGTAATCCATTTAATTTTTCTGTGGGTTTTTGTTTGTTTGGGCTTTTATGAACATTTGCTTTATAGAACAGAACTTCAGAGTTATGAATTGACCAGTCAACCACACACCTTACTTGGAATGGAAGTATGCAATCAGGCAACAAAAGAGACCCCTCACCTCCCCCCGCAAAAAAGCAGCCAATACAGTACATTACTGTTTTAAACGTAAACTACTAAAAAAAATAAAGGAAAGGTTAAAAAAAGACTTGACAAGGTAAGGAAACTTTCTGTGCTTGTTTCATTTAAATTAAGATAGTTAAAAGCAGCATTTTTCTTCTGCATAGTAAAGTTTCAATGCTGTATTAAGCCAATGTTTAATTGTAAACTTTTGAAAGAACCATAACATTTTTGTTCAGAGTTATGAACATTTCAGAATTACAACGAACCTCCATTCCCAAAGTGTTCGTAAGTCGGTGGTTCTACTGTCACTGGCTTATACAAAGGGAAAGTTATGTAACCAGAAAGTGTGCAGATTTTCAGTAATTAGATAGAACAGCAATGGTTTTTCATAATCACTATCCAAAGATTCAACATTTCAATTATTTACTATATTAGAAATAAAGCAGATAGAATCTAATCCATTAGCAGGGATCTTTCTAGGATATCAGTTTATTTTGGACAAACATCCAGGCACAAGCCAAGAAGCAACAGATCATCATATGAGTGATCTGTTCTGCTGTATTTTCTTCACTTTAATTTCAGGATCTTTTACTGCCTATAAGGGAATAATGGTAAAGCACATTTTGTATTTATTCAGTGTAGAAGGTAGTCAAGGTCTAGAAAAAAAGTTTACTGGTTTACTGTTTAAATTTACTGAACACAGTGTGACTTTTGCACTGCTAGAATACACTAATTTTACAGAAACTGTGTCAAGTATATTAAATCAAAAAAAAAATAAATCACTGAATACACTGTCTTGCAATTTGTGAACTAGTTTACCTGGCCATTTCCCAGCAGAGAAGTGTCTTCTCCCATCAGAAGATATGAGCCGTAGAAAAAAACAAATGCATGAGAGAACCCTAAAATGGTCCAGTAAAGAAACGGTTTAAAGCCCAAGAGCGCATTTTTCCTAATGTCTCTGTGGAAATAAAACAAATTTTAGATTTCAAATTTTCTCCAAATAACCAATCAGCTAGCTACTGAAACTGCAATTTACTCAAAACAACAACATTCATTCTGTAACTTTGCTGAGATGCATTTTTAAAAAATGCAAAGAAATAAAACAATTATTTAAGGGACAGGTAACTGGAAACCTTGAAACCACTGACAGGATTTATTTCCTATCTAAGCAAGAACCTCTAAATCACCTTTACAAACATCCTCATAAGTGGACTATTATTTTTATCTCAATTTTATGGGAAAACGTAGGCAGAAACGTTAAATGATATGCTTCAGGCCATAAGAGAAATCAGTGGGAGCTCTCTCACTCAGAGTACCCTGCTTTAACCACTTAGCATTTTTAAAAAAAGTTGGTCTCTGCCCATTTTCTAGTAGACAGGTGTCCAATTAAAAAGTTGCTAACAGGAATGTCAGTGACAACTGTATCTGAATGGCAGACAACGAAGTTCCTCCTTCCCTGGGGTGGCATGATCTGCCTCCTAGGCCCTGTAACCTTACTATCAAATTGGCTAAGAGATGTTTTAATCTGCATTGTATTTTCTTTATGGGTACTTGTATGCTCCCATTACTGTAGAATCTGAGCATCTATTTTGTCTATAGACTTTTATTTCACTTATTACTTGATACAAATAAAAAAACCCACAAAATAAATTATGACAGATGGTTCTACTTAAAACATCTTTGGAGATGACATGAATGAATTTAGTTT
Source organism: Dermochelys coriacea (assembly GCF_009764565.3). Lineage (NCBI taxonomy): Eukaryota > Metazoa > Chordata > Testudines > Dermochelyidae > Dermochelys > Dermochelys coriacea. The sequence goes on from NC_050076.1 coordinate 9,889,621, forward strand.
TAGCTACAGTACATTTTTCTGTCTCCAATATGCAAAACTACCTTCAATAAGTAAATATAATTTAGAAAGTGTCAGCTGATCATTAGAAGCTAAAGGGACTAAGCACCACCAATAATATCACAACTGTGTAATGCGATTAGTGCTGAAGAATGCAGTACCACATGCTTCCACTAGGGGAATTCTAGTCCACACGCAAACTGCAGAGAGCAGAGAAATGAGGCACATAGTAACAACTAGATTTGAGGAGGTAGGTTGAGATTGAGAGAGAATGGGAAGAGAGTCACACAAGGATAAATAAGGTTTTCTCACAAACTGCCCTTCACTGCAAGGATTGCCACCTGCAGCCCCACCATTGATTTTAGATGTGAGCCGACAGTGATTGAAAAGAGGCGGTTACTTACCTGTAACTGGAGATTCTTCAAGACATGTGGTCCCTATCTGAATTGCACCGAGGGCACTTTGCATCCGGAGCTGGATAATCTGAAAGTAGTAGTGTCTGTTGGTCCGTGCATGTGCTTTTGCTTCGCCTCATGGTTTTGTCCAAGGTGATAAAAGATGGGGCGGACCGACCACGTCTCCAGTTCCTTCACCACCACAAATCTAACCGATCCGCAGCAGAGGGGAAAGAGGGCAGGATGTGGAATATAGATAGGGACAGCAGATCTCAAAGAACTTCCAGTTACAGGTAAGTAACCTCCTCGTCTTCAAGTGATGGTCCCTATTCTATTCCACCTTGGGTGACTAAGAAGCAGTACCTAATTTGGAGAAGGGTGTGAGGATGAGGATGGAATGGTTGAGTGGAGGACAGCTGTGCTGAATGAAGCATTCACTGCAGAGTTCTGCACTAAGGCGTAACATATAGTGAAGGTATGTATCAAACTCCACGTGGCCCCTTTACATATTCTCTAAGTGGCACATTGTGGAGGGTGGCCATGTTGGATGCCTGGGCTCTCATGGAATGGGCCCTCACCCTGAGGAGCAGACACAGTACTGACAACTGACAGCATAGTGTAATGCACCCAGAAATCCATTTGGAAATTCTCTGTGTGATTGGCCCTTAACTCTCTCTGCTATTGCAACAAACAATCTAGAAGACTTTCTGATCAATCTTGTCCTCTGCAGGTAAAGGCCAAAGCCCATTGTATGTCAAAGGAGTGAAGTTGTCGTTCCTCTTCTGAGGCATGAGGCTTTGGGAAGAAAGCAGGCAAGCAGATGGTTGGCTTTGGGAAGAAAGCAGGCAAGGTTGAGATGAAACAGAGATGAAGTTTGGTAGAAACTCAGGATATAGGCACAGAGAGACTTTGTTTTTATGGGAAGTGGTGAAAGGGGAGTCCCCCATCATGGTCCCAAGTTCCTCTACCCTTCTCACTGAAGTGATAGCCACAAGGACGGTGACTTTCATGGAAAGAAGGGACACAGAGCATGAACCCAGCAGCTCAAAGGATTGTTTCATCAGGGTTAACAGGACAAAGTTGAGGTCCCATTGGGGAGCAATAGGTTGTACAGGTGGAAAAGTTCAGAGGAGGCCTTTCCACAACCTAGTAGTCAACGGATGTGTAAATAGGAAGTATCCTTCCCTGGGGGGATGGAAAGTGCTGACTGCCACTAGGTGGGCCTTGAGAGAGTTATGGGCAAGCCCTGATACCTTTAAGGATAGGAAGTAATTCAAAAGAAGGGGAATCGCCACTTCCTCTGGGGAAAAGCACCTTCGGTTCAGCCAAGAAGGCGAAGCGTTTGCACTTGGCCTGGTAGAAATGCCTAGTGGACTCTTTCCTTCTGCTTGATGTCCTGCACTTCCGACGAGCACTTTTGTTCTAGAGTAGATGCCCCCATCCAAATACCATGCTCTGAGTTTAGGCGTTTGTGGATCGGGATGTCTGATGCTGCCACTGTGTTGTGTTAACAGCTCAGGGAAAGCGGGAATAGGAAGTGGGGCACGAGCTGACACGCAGAGAGGGCTGGAAAATCAGTATTGTCTTGGCCAGAATGGAATGATCAGGATGATCATGGCTCTTTCCTGCCAGATCTTGTGGAGTATTAGTGGCAGGAGTGGTAAAGGAGGCCAGGCACAGTTAATTTGGTCCGACTAACGGAGTAATGGTTACAGCTTGGGAAAGACTGGCAGATACCGCACCTGGATGAAATGTGGGCTTCTCCCAAGCAGTAGAGGCAGCACAGATGTTCGTCACTAATCGAGAAGGCAGGTGGCACAGATTTTAAATCCATGAGTCTTTGGCATAATCCAATACCCACATGTGGATATGCGGGTGGGAAGGGTAACCAGTAAACAGATTTCCCCAAAGTCTCAGTTCTACTCAAAAACACTACTAAAAAGCTAAAACTATGTTAAAACAGCAAAATCAGCAAATATAAGAAAAACAAATGATATACAACTCTACACTTTTTAAGGTGTGTCACACACGAGAGGACACTAGTAGTTCTGACTAGGACGACACGATGGCGAGAAGAATCTGGAGACGCAGTCGGTCCGCCCCACCCTTTATCACCTGAGACAAAATCAAGAGGAGAAGCAAGAACACATACACGGACCAATGGACATTCCTGCTTTCAGATTCTCTGGCTCTGGATGCATGGCTCGCATGTATGAACCCTCAGTGGAATACAATAGGGACCACCATCATTCGAAGAAGAGCTCAATCTTTTCAAATCTTAACATGGTAATGGATATAACAGATGTGGCTCTTGAATCACAGAAATATTTTTCTAAACTAATCTTTAATATTGGAAACCTCATTTTTAAAAGTTTTTCTTGAAGGCTGTTAAGAAGTTATACAAATACTGGGAATCTAAGCAAATGCAGTAATTTTAGCACATTAAGATATAACTACAGAAGACATCACTTTATTTTACTTGATTAGTAAGTTTTACTACTGACATTCTATTAGGTCCACATTTAGTTACAAAGAGTATGCATACCTATAGAGCGTTGGCTTGCTCTGTAACACATGAGGGTGAACATGCTGTTCAAAAAGACTGTACATCAGAATAGGCAAAGAAGTGAAACTAATGTTGTATAAAGTCAGGTACACACTGTCATAGAGCGTCTGTAAATGGAAGTACACTTAATTAGTTTAAATTTTTAAACACAAAAATGGAAAGAGTGACATGTTTAAAAACAGATATATAAAAGCAACAGTAGCAGTAAATCCACCTAATCTCATGTGAATTTGCACTATTTAATTTTTTTTTAATAGACAGTGTATACATGAAAGTGCATTCCACTGTGTGTTAAATCCTATTACAATTATTTTTTATTTGTATTACTGTAGCACCTAGGAGTTCCTGTCATGGACTAGGACCCCATTGTGATAGACACTGTGCAAACAGAACAAAAACTCAGTCCCCTACTCCAAAGAATTAATAATTTAAGCAAGTTCTAGTTTTGACATTTGTGATCATTCTTTCCTATGCAAATGTGAAGTAATCTTCCAAGTTCAGGCAGATCTATACTTAAAAATGCTTCAGCGGCGCATCTGCACTGGTGCAGTTGCGCCGATGTAGTGCTTGAGTGAAGACGGCGCTACGCCGAAGGGAGAACTTCCCCAATCAGAATAGCTAATCTGCCTCCATGAGAGGCGGTAGCTATGTTGCTCAGAGAAACCCTCCCATTGAAACAGTGCTGTCTACTCTGGAGGTTAGGTCAGCGTGATGCTGTATGCTGGGGAACACTTTAGGATATTATGAATACCAATATTGTAAAATTGCAATGAGTTATACCAGATATGCCATGTAAGATATCTGCAAAGATGTTACAATTTGCCAGATACGATAATCTCATTTATGTGTTTTGCTGATGTATTAACCTTTGTATTTTGGGTTATGGATAGAAGAACATAAGAACGGCCATACTGGGTCAGACCAAAGGTCCATCTAGCCCAGTATCCTGTCTTCCGACAGTGGCCAATGCCAGGTGCTCCAGAGGGAATGAACAGAACAGGTAATCACCAAGAGATCTATCTCCTGTCCCAGCTTCTGGCAAACAGAGGGTAGGGACACTATCCCTGCCCATCCTGGCTAATAGCCATTGATGGACATATCCTCCATCAGTGCATCTAGTTCTTTTTTGAACCCTATTACAGTCTTTGCCTTCACAACATTCTCTGACAAAGAAGTTCCACAGATTGACTGTGCGTTGTCTGCCACAAGTACTCCTTGGTTTTTTTGTTTTGTTTTTTTGCTGATACAGACTAACACGGCTACCACTCTAATTCCGTTTGTTTTAATCCTGTTGCCTATTAATTTCATATGGTGACCCCTAGTTCTTGTGTTATGAGACGGAGTAAATAACATTTCCTTATTTGCTTTCTCCACACCAGTCATGATTTTATAGACTTCTATATTATCCCCCCTTAGTCCTCTCTTTTCCAAACTCAAAAGTCTTATTAATCTTTCCTCATATGGGAGCTGTTCCATACCCCTAATCATTTTTGTTGGCCTTCTCTGAACCATTTCCAATTCCAATACATATTCTTCTAATGGGGCGATCACATCTGCACGCAGTATTCAAGATGTGAGTGTACCATGGATTTATATAGAGGCAATATGATATTTTCTGTCTGACTATCTATCTCTTTCTTAATGATTCCCAACATTGTTTGCTTTTTTGACTGCTACTGCATATTGAGTGGATGTTTTTGAGAACTATCCACAATGACTCCAAGATCTCTTTCTTGAGTGGTAACAGCTAATTTAGACCCCATCATTTTATATGTATAATTGGGATTATGTTTTCCAATGTACATTACTTTGCATTTATCAACACTGAATTTCATCTGCCATTTTGTTGACCAGTCATCCAGTTTTGAGAGATCCTTTTGTAGCTCTTCGCAGTCTGCCTGGGACTTAACTACCTTGAGTAGTTTTGGATCATCTGCAAATTTTGCCACCTCACTGTTTACCCCTTTTTCCAGATCATTTAGGAATATGTTGAATAGGACTGGTCTAAGTACAGAACCCTGTGGGACACCACTATTTACCTCTCTCCATTCTGAAAACTGACCATTTATTCCTACCCTTTGTTTCCTATCTTTTAACCAGTTACCAATCCATGAAAGAACCTTCCCTCTTATCCCATGACTGCTTACTTCGCTTAAGAGTCTTTGGTGAGGGCTTTCTGAAAACCTAAATACACTATATCCACTGGATCCCCCTTGTCCACATGCTTGTTGACCCCCTCAAAGAATTCTAGTAGACTGGTGAGGCATGATTTCCGTTTACAAAAAACATGTTGACTATTCACCCCCAAAATTATATGCATCTATGTGTCTGACAATTTTGTTCTTTACTGTAGTTTCAACCAGTTTGCCTGGTACTGAAGTCAGGCTTACCGGCCTGTAATTGCCGGGATCACCTCTGGAGCGCTTTTTAAATATTGGTGTCACATTAGCTATCTTCCAGTCATTTGGTACAGAAGCGGATTTAAATGATAGCTTACAGACTGTTAGTAGTCTTGCAATTTCACATTTGAGTTCCTTCAGATCTCTTGGGTGAATACCGTTTGGTCCTGGTGACTTATTACTGTTTAGTTTATCAATTTGTTCCAAAACCTCCTCTAATGACACCACAATCTGGGATAGTTCCTCAGATTTGTCACCTAAAAAGAATGGCTCAGGTTTGGAAATATCCCTCGCATCCTCAACAGTGAAGACAAACGCAAAGAATTCATTTAGTTTCTCCGTAATGTCTTTATTGTCCTTGAGTGCTCCTTTAGCATCTTGATCTTCCAGTGGCCCCACTAGCAGCCTGTTTAGCAGGCTTCCTGCTTCTGATGTACTTAACATTTTTTTTGCTATTACTTTTTGAGTCTTTGGCCTTCCTAATTATATTTTTACACTTCATTTGACAGAGTTTATGCTCCTTTCTATTTTCCTCGCTAGGATTTAACTTCCACTTTTTAAAGGATGCTTTTTTGCCTCTCACTGCTTCTTTTACTTTGTTGGGGTTTAGCCACTGTGGCTCTTTTCTGGTTCTCTTACTACTATTTTTTCATTTAGGGTATACATTTAAGTGGATACATATGTATGTCTGCATTACAAAACTTGTGCTATGCTTCTGGGTGACACCCCCAGACAGTTTGGCATCAGCACTGCATAGCCTGCTTGATGGCCCATTAAGGACTATCAGCTATACAACTGACCCATTGAGAGAAGGCAAGGGATACACCTTATGACTCAGCAAGGCACGCCTATGGACAGAACTCTAAGGCTTCCAAGCCATGTGCTAGGCAGCTTGTGTTTGTGACAAAGGAAGCACAGGCCGCGTGGCAAAAGACTATAAAAGGAAGCTGCATCTTCTCCACGTTGTCTTCAGTCCTGCTTCTTACCTCTGGAGTAACTTTTCTACAAATGAAGCTCTAAACAAAGGACTGAATGACCCATCCAAGCTGTGGATGTGCTCTAGAGGGACTTTCAAGCCAGGAAACTCACTAATACTGCTAGGAACCTGATATATGAACTTTGAAGTCTTTGTATGTATATGTTTTACCATTTAACAACTCTCTTCTTGTTCTTTCTTTCTACTAAATCTTTAGATTTAGACACTAAAGGATTGGCTGACAGTGTGGTATTTTGGATAAGATCCAAACCTATACTGAGCTGGTAAAGTGGCTGACCCTTTGGGGTCAGCAGATCATTTTGTATATGTGAGCAGAGTTTTTAAAATAACGTCTCACTGTACGGGACCTATGTGCTAACTGGGAACTGGAGAACTGGAATGCAATAAGAGGGCTGTATGATTTCTTTTTTTGCTTCTTGATAACCAGCGTGGGGATCAGAAGCACAGTTTGTGACTGGTTGGGAGGTTTAATTTCAGTGTTATCCACCAGTCTTGGGAGTATCTGCACTCCCTTTTGAAGCCTGTCCTGCCCTTTGCATTTCCAGTGAGGGCTGCCCCAAGCACACCAGGTCACAGTCAGTATAACCGAGTTGCTCAGGTTTGTGGATTTTTCACATCCGAGTAACGCAGTTATACCAATGTAAGTTTATAGTGTAGACCTTGCCTTAGTCTTCAGGATACTAAGGGATGGTGTTTTCAGAATAGGATTTATACTCCCAAGAGGGAATAAGAGAGCTTTTTAGCTCCCCTCTTATTGTGTGTGGGGGGGGCGCAAAAAAAAAATGTGTTATCATCCCATAAGCTCTGATTTGTAACATGACTGGCTTTGACAGATATCCACACAATCTAATCAAAGATTTGTAAAGTTGAAGACTGTGTGAAACTGGCATAATCTGAAGATTAAATTTACACACAAACTACATGTAAGCAATAAAAGCAGGGACATTCAAATGCAAAAACCAATTACCTAAACAAATCTTGGTGCATAAAGTAAACCATTACATTTTTTAAAAGCCTTACAATTATGTACGAGATATTGGAAGAAAAAAAAAAAACCCAAACAGGCTACTTATGATGTTAACAATAAAATCTGCTATTTGTGCAGGAACTGATGTCAGAGGTGGTGCAGAGGAGTCAATGAGACCTCCATCACTGGCCCAGTTTTCTGATCTTCACCCACTAGTGCCTAATTCTGCTCCACACTGTCCTCCAGACCACTTTCCCATGAGATGAAATCTGCATGGCCTAAAGCTTTAAAAGTTCAGATCCCCAACCTCTAGCAACTGCTATTTTATAAACTCTGTACAGCTATATAATAATTTACGACAGATAAGCAGAAGTGACTTAATTGGGGTGGAAAACAGTAACTCACTGACATAATGAACTTTTTAGGTTTGTTCTAGAAAATTACCTTGCTTTTTACTGATCATTAATATTAAAATGGAGGCTGGCTATTTTTAAGGTAATATTTAAATGCGTTGTTCATTTGAAGTCAATCATTTGTACAGCAGAAGCTCATTTGTCTGTAATGCGGGAAAGGCACTACAAAGAGTTAAAAATGCCCTCAAAATACGAGATATTTTGCTCAGAGAAAATGGGTTGTCAATAGTATAATTTTATTCACTCCACAATTATGTTCTCTTTAGACATGGGAAAAACAGCTCATCGATTCAGTTTAAAAAAGTGACAAACTTTGAAGGTGAAAGAGAAAAATAAAATATCCATGAAGTTGCTCTACTGATTCATACAGTTATTGTGGAAAAGTAGCTGTCACACAGCAGACACTTCTTCTGAAGAGAAAGCTATTTTTTTTTTTTTTTTAAAGTGCCATGTTAAGAAACAGGTGGCTGATTATTTCCTTTATCAAAAATGACTGCTGGCTTTTAAAAATAAAATCATATCATTTAATATATTTTTGCATTTCTTGAAAAAGAATAAAGCAACAAGCTAAAGAATATGCAATTTACAAAATTCACAATTCCTACTAAGCTGCCAAATTGTACAAAGTTTCTGCAGAAAGTTTACTGCTTTCCTCCCCATTTGTCTAGTCATTTAACATCCCTTCCCATGTACAAAGAAGTTAAACACCCAATACTTACTTGTTGTGAAAACAAACAAAAGAACTGATATAAAAACTGTGGTGTAATAAAGCATACATTCTGAAAAACAAAAATGAAAGGGATTGTTAGTCCTAGAAAGTATATGACCCCCACACTCAGCCCTGAAAAAAATGACTTCTATGAAGCGGGCATGAATACATGGAGTGAGTAAAGCATTCCACTGTTTCACTTTGGAAAGCAAAGGAATAAGCTTCACCTTGCACCAGATCTTGTTTTTGAATTAAGGTTCAATTTAAACAAACAATCATCTTACCATCTCTATTCTCACAGGCATCACCTAAGATTCAATATATTTATGAGAATAATTTACACCAATATAAACACCTTTCCCACTGGTATAACTGTGTCCAGATTCAGGGGTTGTATTGCTTTAACTATATGAAAAAAGGTTTAGAAAACTCAGCCTACAAGGAAAGGTTAAAAAAACTGGGCATGCTTACTTCTGAGAAAAGACGACTGATGGGGGACCTGATGATACTCTTCAAATATGTTAAGGGCTGTTATAAAGAGGACTGTGATAAATTGTTCTCCATGTCCATTTAAGGTAGGACAAGTAGTAATGGGCTTAATCTGCAGCAAGGGAGATTTAGGTTAAATATTAGAAAAAACAACTTTCTAACTCTAAGGGTAGTTAAGCTCTGGAATAGGTTTCCAAAAGAGGTTGTAGAATCCTCATCATTGGAAGTTTTTAAGAATAGGTTGGACAAATGCTTGACAGGGATGATCCAGGTTTTCTTGGTTCTACCTAAGCAGAGGGAGTTGGACTTGATGGCTTCTCAAGGTCCCTTTCAGCCCTATATTTCTATGATACATGTTTCTAAACAGATATAGGTATAGCAGCACAAAAACTGTGTGTGGGCTTGTCTATACTTGCGGCTAAATTGGCTCTTCTGTGATCGATGCAGCAGCGTTTATTTAGCAGGGTTCGTCAAGACAAGCTAAGTTGATGGCAGAGCACGCTCGCATCAATGTCTGTACTCCACCTCCCCGAGAGGCAGAAGGTAAGTCAGCGGGAGAGTATCTCTTGTCGACATAGCGCAGTGTAGACACTGCTGTAAGTCGACCTAAGTTACATAACGTATGTAACTGAAGTAGCGTAACTTAGGTTGACTTACAGCATTAGTATAGACCAGCCTATGTGTAGACAAGCCCTTGTTGAAAGATGTGACAATAATAAATAAATAAATAAAAAATCTCGATTTCCATCCCAGCTTGTTTACTTGGTCATTTAACAGCACTTTATGCAGAGTTATTTTCACTCCGACTCCTCTATAGTCAGTGTCTTGTTGGTATGGAACTTTCACACAGCAAGAGAGGAAAGAAGAGGTTACTTACCTGTAAGTGGAGGTTCTTTGAGATAGATGGTCCCTATCAGTATTCTTCTGAGGCTTATGCACATGCACCATGTGCCCAGAACCAGAGCTTTTCAAAGTAGTATTGCTCAGTGATCTTCACATGCGCCGTTGTATTGCCTTGTGGTTTCGCCTGAGGTGATAAAGGGTGGGGTGGACCAACTGTCTCCAGTTCCTTTTTCACCACAGACCTACAGATCCACATCAGAAGGGAAGGAGGGTGGGCCTAGAATACAGAGAGGGACCACACATCATCTCAAAAAACCTTCAGTTACAGGTAAGTATCCTCCTCTTCTTCAAATGCTAGTCCCTACTGTATTCCATTGAAGGTGACTGACCAGCAGTACCTAGAGAGGATGGTGCGAGGAAGATGGTGGAATCATGCAGCAGAGGACTGTTGTGCTGAATGAGGTGTCCATCATAGAATCACGTCCCAGAGCATAGCGAGAGGAAAAGGTGTGTACTGAACTCCCTGTGGCCGCCTTACACATGTCCACAAGAGGCATGTCGTGAGGCGTGGCTGTGGTTGATGCTTGCGCACTCCTGGAATGGGTTCATATCCCATCTCAGGGGAGTGCTAACAATTGATAGTGTGTAATGAACCCTGAGACCCACTTAGAAATTCTCTGGGTGGAAATGGCCTGTCCTTTAATTCTCTCTGCTATGGTGACAAATAGCCCGGAAAACTTCTGGAATGGCTTTGTCCTTTGTAGATAAAAAGGACACATCGAGGGAAGGAAGCTATCATTACTCATTTGAGGCATGTAGTTTCGGAAAGAAGGTAGTCAGATGTTGAGATGGAATTGGGAAACCACCTTTGGCAAAATCTTGGGATGCAGTCGCAGTGAGATCTTGTCTTTATGGAACGTGGTGCCATCATGGCTCTCAGTTTACCAACCCTCCTTGCTGAGGTAACAACAAGAAAAGCAACCTTCATGGAGAGGAGAGAGAGAGAGGGCAAGAGGCCAGCAGTTCAAAGGGAGCATTCATTAAAGAGATAAGACCCATTAAAGAGATGAGGACCCATTGGGGAACAATAGGCTGAATGAGTGGATATTTACACAAAAGGCCCTTCTAGAATCGGGCAGTCAAGGGGTGGGTAAAAATGGAAAGCCCTTCCACTCAAGATGTGGAAAGCACTAACGGTGGCTGCATGCACTCTGACAGAGCTGAGAGCACATCCCGAGGTTTTCAGGTGGAGGAAACAGTTTAAGAGCACAGGGATGCGCACAGCTTTGGGGGCAAGACCTTACTGTTGGGCCTAGGAGGTGAAGTATGTCCATTTGGCCTGATAGGATCACCTCATGGAGTCCTTTCGGCTATTCGAGAGGATGTCTTGCACTGTTAATGACCATTCTTGTGCTAATGGAGGTGTCCATCCAAAACCCATGCTGTCACGTGTAGTGTCCATGGATTTGGATGCCTGAGTCTAATGTGTTGTCTCAGCAGTTCTGGAAATGTCTGTAGTGGGAGAGGAGGTTGTTTAGATATGTGGAGAAGAGGGAACCAGAATTAGTGAGGCCAGAACAGAGTGATCAGAATGGCCGTTGCTCTCTCCTGCCAGAGTTCATGGAGGATGAGGGATAGGAATCCGTGTATGGGTGAAGGTGTAGTTCGTCTGGTCTGACCAACTGATGACCAGAGCATAGGCCAGTGAGTGAGCACCGAGTCCTCCCCTGGACCAATACCAGGTGCACTTAGTGTTGGTGTGTGATGCAAAGAGGTTTCTGATTGGTGCACCCCAGCAACTAAAGATGCACAACATGATAATCATGGACAACTCCCATTCATGGTCAGCTGCAAAGTTCCTCCTGAGAGAATCTGCAGTCACATTCTGGGGGCCAGGCAGGTAGGCTGCTGACATGTGCAATGCACAATTCCCAGAGGTGAACTGGCTTCATACAAAGCATTGGGGACCTCATGCCCCCTTGTTTGTTTATGTAGTATACTGTGGTGGTATTGTCTGACATGATGAGGACATGGCAAAAGCAGCTGGTAAGAACACATGACACGCTTTGCGTACTGCCCCAAGTTTGAGTATGTTTATGTGCATCCTGGCCTCCTGCGTGGTCCAGGTGCCTTATGTCATGTGATCTCCAATATGAGCACCCCTGCCTGCAAGTGACATGTGTCCGTTATGACTATCAGAGTCTGTGCAGATGGGAGGAAGGGCATCCCAGAGCAGACTTGTAGTGGGTCTGTCCATGGATCGGTGCATAAGAGTATAGACTCTTTGCAGCCATAGCTGTAGACAGTGAAGGTGCAGGCCAGCAAAGAGCATGACATATGTGCCTGCCGTCATGTGCCCTAGGATGGAAAGGAAGGTCCTGTCCAAGACCTAAGGGTTGGAGGTTATCAGGGCTATTTGGTCCAGTTGACTCTGGAATTTGTCCTGTGGCAGATAAGCTTGTGCGGAGGCTGTTGATGTGAGCTACTATGACTTTATAGAACCGAGTAGGATGCAAAGTTGATTTTTCGATGTTGATGCTCGCTCCTAGGGAGGACAGGAGAAGAAGAAGCTGGGACACTGATGCTCGAGCTTCCTCTTTCGACTAGGCAGCCAGTCGTCCAGGTAGCGGAAGACAAGGATTCCTTGACATTGTAGGTGAGCCACTTCCACAGAGAAAACCTTTATAAAAATTTGTGGGGCAGTGGGAGCCCTAATGGGAGAAGCCAATATTGGAAATGTGGATGATCCATTTTGAACCTCAGGAACCTTCTGTGGGCCGCATGTATGCCAATATGGAAATTGGCTTCTTGCATGTCTAGAGCTGTAAACCATATGCCTTTTTCCAGTGAGGGAATGATGGCTGCAAGGGTGACCACATGGAATTACGGCTTGCGAATCGAACGGTTGAGGTGTCGGAGATCCAAAATTGGTCTCCATCCACCTTTCTTCTTCAGTACCAGAAAATTGTTAGAATATAACCCTGTGTCCTGAAAGGCTGCAGGGACTGGCTCCACTGCTCCTCTCTGTAGAAGGGAGTCCACCCTCTAGGGTAAGAATACTGTTGTGAGAGAAACCTCTTATGGGTGGTCAGGGTGGGGGATGTGGAGGAGGTGTCGGCATAAATACCACAGTGTAGCTCCACAGAACCATGTCTAAGACCTACTTGTCTGTTGTAATAGCTCTCCAAGCTAGTAGAAACAGTTTGAGATGATCCCTGAAAGGGGTGGAGGGTAAGAGCTCAGTGTACGGAGTGGTTGATGGCTCTCTAGGCACACTAAGAAATACCGCTTTTGTTATGACTTAGTGTGTTGTGTGGAGGTCTGTGCTGCCAGAACATTGGATGGGTTCTGGGTACCTTAGGGTGCTTCTGAAAAGGTTCGTAGGCTTGTTGGTGGTAGAAGTGTGGAGTTCTATAGCACTGGGCTGGTGATAGGTGATAACATTTTCTCTTTGGTGCCAGTGTATATATGCCCCAGGATCATAAGATGGTTCTTTAAGCGAGTGTAAGAAATCATCAGTTTTCTGGTTGAAGGGGTGTGATTCACTGAAGGGAAGGTCCTTATTTGTGTTCTGTACCTTTCTAGGGAAACCTGAGGAGGAGTACTACCAGGATTATCTCCTCATGACAATTCCAGTTGTCAATACAAGAGAAGGTGTGTCTGCTGAATCAACTGCAGCCTGAAGTATGGTCCTGGTGACCAACTTGCATTCCTGTAAAATTGCTTGGAATTGAGTACGATCCTGCTGACGTAATTTATCTTCAAATTTCTCCATCCGGCCAGAGTGTATACTTGGCCATCAGTGCCAAGTAGTTAAGAGATCCAGAATTGTAGTCCAGTCAAGGATAAGACCTTCTGACCCATGAGGTCCAGTCTCTTACGCTCCCAGTCTGCTGGGTGGAGCATGGGTGTTGTTGTTTGGTCTGCTCTGACACAGTTTGTATTACCATGGAGTTAGGTGGAGGGTGTGAAAATAAAAATTCTGACCCGGGGGGGGGAGGGGGGGGGAAGGCTGTAGTACCTTTTCTTGGCCCTCTTTGGGGTCAATGCACATGTGGCCAGGGTATGCCACATGATGTGTGCTGGTTGAAGAAACCTATCAATGATGGATAAGACCACCCTTGCCTGTACTGATGTGTGCAGAATGTCTAGTAACTGGTGGTAAGTGTCCTGCACTTCTTCCAGTGGGATATCAAGGGTACTGGCTATTCTCCATAGGAGTTCTTGAAACTGACTATAGTCGTCTAGCAGGGAGGACAGTGTCGACGACACAGCCGTGTCTGGAGATGACAAAGGGAATCTTCCATGGATCCCCCAGTACTGTCAGAGCCGGGCTGATCGGTGCCTTGTCTAAACCCATTTCCAAACGTCTACCGGACGAAAGATAGGGCAATGAAACAGAGGAGTTCTCACAAGCCAGACAAGACTGTTCCGAAGGCGAATACTGGGGCCAGGAGCTCCAATATGGCCAACCCAATTGATCCTATTGTTGTACTTGTGCCCAAGGAGCCACATATCAGCTTCTTGGGTAAGACAAAGGGGGAAACTGCCATGGAGCCATCAGAACCCTCTGGTAGTCGTGTTTCTGGAATGGAAGCGGCACACTGTGCCAAACGTCCAGATCCCTCAGATTCAGAGGAGTCGGAATCTTGCACAAATGGCAGTACTGACAGAACAAGATGCGTTAGAGAGGTATGGCCAGCAGATGGGAGATGTTGTGCAGGAGATGGAGCCCTCTGCAGAGGTGAATGCACTGGAACACACAGAGACCTCGCTCCTTCCAGAGCAAACAGTTTGTGAGGGCTGGGAACACTTCTGAATCTCTCTGGAGTCAATGGTATGCCTGGTGTATTGATAGGACTGGAACTAGTAAAGGCATCCGTCTCAGGACCAACAATTCACAGGATGCTGGAGGGGGTATGTGGATTTGGTACTGGGACCGGTGGATCTGGCAAGTGGTGTGGCCTCTCGTCTCTCTTCTGCACCATGGAACATGTAGCTCCTCCATGCCTGGAACTTGTGGACCATGCAGCGTCCTTCTTGGATTTAAAGGAAGACTTACTACCATGCTTCTCCGCATACTTCTGCGGCTGATGGCTAGTCCTCGACTTGGGGTCTGTAGCACTGGTACTGGCAGATCCAGACGGAGCTCTGTGGTAGGAGGAGTACTCTTGGATTGCTCAGGTTGAGGTACAAAGGGGGTTCCCCTGGCCAGGATCCAACTTTGGCCCCATGGCAACCTCCGTGAGGTGTTTCTTGAGGTAGAGAGCTTGGCCCTCCCATGGATAGGCAGAGAAGGAGAGGCAGATACTGCACCTTCAGGTGCAGTGGGCTTCCCCCAAACAGTACAAACAGCATTGGCGTTTGTTGCTGATGGAAAATGAGCCAGGCAGGAAGCACAGACTTTGAATCTTGGCATCTTTGGCATAATCCAGAACCCAGACCTAGGAACTGGCGTGTGGGAAGGAATTATTTGGTGGGAAAAAATGCCAATGTGGTGTCCAAAGGAATTATCAAATTACAACCATAAAGAAAATAAGTATTTTGGTAAAAATTTTCAAAAAGTGCATCACTAAGGACAAGAGGTCAGCAGAAGCTCCAACTTGGACCACGTGGCACTGAGAAGGAACTGGAGATGCGGTCGGTCAGGCCTGCCCTTGTATTGCCTTGTGGTTTAGCCCGAGGCAATAAAGGACACATGCACATATCCCTCATTGGAATACAAAAGGGACAATCACTTGTAGAAGAATAAACTTTTTTTTTTTAAAAAATAGGAAAAGGTGACTGTCGATGACAAAAACTGACAGGGAGGAACTGGGCTCAGGGTAGTACCCAAGATGACTTTAAACTCATTTTAAAATTTACTTGGATTTCAAGTTGGTAGAGTAACAATAGCTGCACACTGGCCTAGGTGAACTCTGCTGCAGTATTAAAAGATACTTCCAGTGGGCAGTATTCCACATGAATTCTGAAGCAAAATGGGTCTCTCATTTCAGGTGTGCTCTGTTGTATATCAACACCTACATACTCCCAAATGGGAGATATTTAATATCCTGGTGATTTAACTGCAAGAATTAAAGTCTGAGACACATTTTATGCTAGGAAAAAGAATTCTTAGTTCTACTGAACATCAATGGCACACTGAATAGACTTACCTTATAAAAAAAGTACTGTACAAGGGTTGCTATCCTAATATAGTAAAAGTGGCCATGAACAAGAAGCAACTTGGAGAGGAATTTAAACCTTGCTATTGCATAGTCACTGTTTCTTACAGCTTGCCTTCCTTCTTTCCCCATGATTCCTGTAATATTTAGCACATAAAATATAAATGAAATTAGAGTAAATGCTGCAGAAAAAGTAAATTGATGAAAATACACATTTGAAAGCGACAGGTTATCTTCTATATCTTTCACATTTAAAAGACTCCAGTAGCTATTGATACCAATAGGAGGTAACACTTTTGACAACTAGAGAATCAGCTTCACTCAAGGCCCCTGGACCAGTTAGACCAAAATACTACTGTATTTATACTTGAATGACAGTTTATAGCAAAGGAATATGTTAAGGGAACATACAGCAACAATAAAGCATACAGAGTCACAAAAAACATTTTACTTACAATGTGCAAATCTACCATCAACCCTTGAACCCCTATTACACCCAGTTTTAGAGAGATGCTTTTTTCTAAAAACAGGTTGTAAAAGGTATCACTGCTAGAATTATTTGCACAAATTACAAATGGAACTTGGACAAGTGTATATCATTTCATGTTCCTTACATCATTTTTATGTGAACTAACCACATCTATGACAATAGATGACAATCTACTATTTACTTGGTATATTTCTCAAGCACGCTGTCCTGTGCTCTTCACAGTCACCATAATAAATTAACATTGTGTAGCTTTTTCTTGTCACAGAAAGAGTTGCTATTAGATGCACATCAGGATATTCAAGACCTTACGGCAATTCTTCCTACAGTTACTTGTAGGGTGGTGGTGTTACAGCAATCCTTAAGAGGCTAGTGGGATTAGTTTATATGAAAAGATTAACAGAATGAAAAGTGGCACATGTATGTCATAACCCACTTTCATTCCAGAAAGAGAGGATGGAAATTAAGAAAAAGAATATTTAAGCTAAGTAACAGTAAAAAAAAAATCTTAACAGTGAAACCTACAATATTTAACTGTGGACTGGAAACAGACTTTCAAGAGAAAGAGAGAATGCCTCTTCCTTAGAAGCATTTAAAGCTAGACTGGGCAAAGTATAATTCTGAACTGGCAGTGGAAGTATGGGGTTGAGTATAGTCTAGGGGTCAAACTTTCATTAGTATCCAGTAGCTCCTATTTAGATATCTTAATGAAGTTTTGAAAATTTGGCTATTTAACTGAGGTGCCTACATTTTACAATTCAAGAGCTCAGCTCCCATATATGCCCCCACTTGCGGGTGCTGAGCACCTCTGAGAATCTGACTGAAGATAATTTTTCCATTTCTATAACTGCTTGGCAATTTAGTGCCTTAAGGACAATTCCTCAGGTGTGTACAGAGGAGGAAACAAGTTGAAAATAAAACAGAAAGCAGGAATTTAAAAATCTGGGGATTACCAGTTCATGTGTTACAACAGCAGAAGGAACAGCAAAACTATTATGTTTGGAATGCAAACCTCCATTAATCCATACTGATTTTAAATAGATAGCCTTCTTAATGGATACAGATAGCGGAGGTCCCAGTAGGACCTTTCAAAAAGGATTAGAAAAGAAACCTCAAGTAAAAACTCCTTTGTGAAGAAAGTTTGCTACATTTTGTTAGTTTAGGAATGAAAAGAGGAAAGTAAGAGAAATGAGATACAAACCAAGATACCCCAGGAATGGGCTTTTGCATCCTGAATGATGCCTTGCAAAAGACTTCCAGATAAAAAATGATTAAAGGATTGTTAAGAGTTCTTTTTAAATGGCAAAATCAACCTCTCTTATTCATGCAGAATATAACAGAATGGTCTAGAAGGAAAATGAAAGATTTGAAGAAGTGACTGCAGAAATAAAATTTTCATTCTTCTCACGTTACTCTTCTTTTTATTGTCTTTCATTTTTGTATATGGGCAAGATTAAGATGCAATTTAGGAAATAAATGTAATCAGCATTGAAAATTAAGCACTTTTTGATAAGAGGTGGAAGACAATCTAATTTAATTATATCCAAATCTAAATCTTAATAACTTTGCTATTTATATATTGCAAAAGTAGAGAGATGGATTAGTAAAATGGGCTGAAGTCTTATTTGATGAAGTATTATTCTATTTGTGAAACATAAAACTAAATGATTTTTAAATTTTTGGATTCTTTTCACTAGACATTGGGTAAGGCCCCCTTTCAACATGGTGATTCAAGAAAAACAGACAGACATATGGAAAGAAAACATTGGTGTGACTAACCAATGTAAAATTAAAGTTCAATGTGTAGTAATAAAAGATATGGTGGCAAAACTTTAGCTACCTATATAGAGAGAATAGCTTCAATTCTGTGTCAAGAGACGTTTAATAGTGTCTTAAGTAATGACTGGAGATAAGAGAACACCACTTTATGGGGGTCTAGATTCTGATGTGTCATACAACAGACACAAGCTATTGATATTTAAGATATTGTCTTCAGAAGGGAATGGTCTTACATTTTAGATTCCACTGAAATTCTGACATATAACATGCAACTGCAAGTGTGTTTAAAAGTGATTGGAAGATTGATGTATTGTTGTTTTCAGATGTAAAAATGTCTAAAGTTTAGCAGTTTAAAAGTACAAGTACAGACTAATTCTGCATACAGTAGAATGCTTTATTAAGAACACAAACTTAGTAATTTATATCAAGTGAAAGTTCTGAAAAAGGTCAGGTACCTATGCCAACATGCGCTTCTTGTATCATGCTTACATCATTAGCCCCATCACCAATGGCTAAGGTTATAGGTTTCTCTGGAGATGTTTTTAACAGTCGTACTACCTGGAAGGAGGAGAGGAGGTTTTGAAATTAGATTTTTCAGGTTATAAATCCGTCACTAATTCATGAACAGCTTAAATAAATGAACCCACTAATGAACCCCAGGGATAAGCATGCTTGGATAAGAGTATCTCCAGCATGTCACATAAATGGACATGTCACAAATTCATAACTCTATTGGAAAAGCCTCTTGCTTTTTAACAACTTTTAAGGTACGTCTACATTGCAATCAAATATGTGAATACAGCTTGGGTAGGCATACCTATGTGAGCTTTAATCCAGTAGTGAAGACTTGGCGACACGTGCTTCAGCACAGGCTGTACAAGCTGCTTGTAGCTCTGGGTACACACTTGAGTTGCTAGCCTGCACTGTTCATGCTGACACATCTTCACTGCTATTTTAAGATGTGCTGTCTACATTAAAGCTAACCAAGGCATGCCTACCTGAGCTGCAATCACAGCTTCAAACTGCAGAGTGGAAATCAGAAATTACACATGCCTCCAGACTATTACACACAACCGTCACACCACATACCCATCTGCTCTTTTACACCTATTAATCTAACCAAAATACTAAATTTTACTTCTCATGCAAGTAGGGAGTGGGAGCAACAGATAGACAGTACCTTCAAAGGTTATCTACAGAGTTAACTCTGTTAAAAGATTTCATGGGGACTATAAAACCAGACTCATTCATCCATCAGATCATGCTGTGTATACATAATACAGGCAAACAAAAAAAGCCTGAATGCTAAAAAACTTGAAATATAAGAAAAGACAAAAGGACGGGGAAAAAAAGCCAAGCTGTATCCTGGAGTTGAACTGTATGACATAAATCATCCCACACAGCATGAGAAAATCTTATTTTCAATATGGGTGGGAAAAGAATATAGCACAATTTTCTCATATTAATTCACAGGCTACCGATTAAAAAACTACAATATAAAACCATATCTACTACAAAATGGGTATTTTATCACATAAAAAGACATACAAAATAACTAGGATGAACACAGACATTCCATACCTACTGAACAAAGGGAAAATTGAAAATGCAACCAGGGAATAATCCAAAATTTGAATCCCCTGATAATACTGTCTCAAGATCATGCAGAGTAGGTTATGGAGAAAACTTTTACCTGGTGGTATGTACAGATTTAAGGAGAGATTAATTTCTCTGAATTTAGCTTCACATAATTTGACAGGACTGAATGATGTTCCCTCAGCTCTTAAAGCTTAATTACAATACATTTCATCTCTCTGAAAATACAGTATTAACTGGATTCCTTTTCTTGGAGACTATATAGCTGAAGGGAAGTATCCACCAAACAATCACCAGATCATAAAAGGGTCCAGGAATAATCCAAGGATGTTTCTTATATCTCAAAAAGAAAAGGATCCGATGAAGTGAGCTGTAGCTCATGAAAGCTTATGCTCAAATAAATTTGTTAGTCTCTAAGGTGCCACAAGTACTCCTTTTCTTTTTGCGAATACAGACTAACATGGCTGCTACTCTGAAATCTTGTATCTCAGAAAATCCTGGAGACTTCCCAAACTTCTTACAACAAACAGGAGAGTAAAGGAATACCTGAATAGGTGGTAAACAGCCACAGACATGATCAACACTGCTCAAAATGAAGGCAACAACATATGGTCTGTGCTGCACTCCTTTGTATGTGATCTTTTTCATTAGTATCAAATTGAATAGTAGGGAGTATATTCTAAAAAAGTCATCCAAAAGACATATATATATATATTCTTAAATGGAAAAGCTAATGGAAAAGGATTAACAAACTCCTCTTTCCCACATAATTCAGGAGAGAAGTGACTCCTGAAAAGGTCTTTTTTTGCAGATGAAGCATCTCTTGATCTTCAGTTTGCTCCGACTGGACTGCTCTACCACTAAGGATTGCAATAGAAAAGAAAAGGGGTGCTAAACTGCTTGTTTGCACGAATGGAGGCAGAGAGAATCTAATGTAAAGATAAGGGATGTGACCAAGCCCTCTAGACAAGCTTGAACTGCCTTTGGTTTGTGCAGGAGAGGTGCAGCCCCAATGTCTGATTGCAAGGCTAGAACCTAGAAAGGTACTAGTAATGTAACAGGAGACACAGGAAACCTGGAAGGGAATGCTAAAACTTTTGTGAGATACTCCATAGAATCAACCACGATGAGTACAGCTAAGGAAAGTACACAAATGAACAGATGTCTCCCCAGATTACTTAAGTACAGTGCAATAAAGGAATTGCTAATGTAATCAAATATGTATTTTAGTACAGATAATGAAAAGGATGTGCTGTGCCAGAAGAACATACCATTGCTATAAGAGAATCTTGCACCCTTCTCACATATTAGAAGGGATGCAAGAAAGGATAAGTTCATATAAGAAAAATCCCTTAAAAGGACAGACAGACAACCACCAATATGATCTGAGAAAGTCAAAGAGTCGTCAGGAACGTCAATTAAGAATGACACTAACAAAAATAGTTTTTTCCTTTTTCAAAGCAAAATAAGTCTACTGGTAGTGAGTGGTCCCAATTTAGTTACTGGGCAGGACAACTGTAGAACAGGTAAAATGGAGAAATGCTATTGTATCTCTGGATGCAAGAATTATGTGCATTCCTGAGAAAGCGGTCCTCGAAAACCTTTACTGCACACAGAAAAAACACATTCTGAACAAGAACCCTCTAACCAATGCTAAGAATACTCCTACCTGAGAAGCATTCCTTGGAACACACATTGCCAAGAAGAAACAATGAATGATTAATTTCCTGTAGGGGAGGGAGGGAGAGAGAGTGCTCTAGCTCAGGGGTTTCTCAAACTTCATTGCACTGTGACCCCTTTCTGACAACAAAAATTACTGCACAACCCCACAAAGGGGGGACTAAAACCTGAGCCTGTCCAAGCCCCACCACCCTGGGCAGGGGGGGCCAAAGACCAAGGGCTTCAGCCCCAGGCAGGGGGCCTGTAACCTGAGCCCCACCATGCAGGGCTGAAGCCTTTCGGCTTCCACCCCAGGTACTAGGGCTCAGGCTTTGGTTTCAGCCCAGGGCCCCAGCAAGTCTAATGCCAGCCCTGGGGACCCCAGTAAAATAAAACTTTGGGGTCTCAACCCACAGTTTGAGAACTGCTGCTTTAGCTCAAAAGGGATAAACCTCACAAACACAATTACAGATGTTCTGAGCCTTCAAGTTGTTGGATGTGGAGACAGAAACCTTTTCAGAAAATATCTCCCAGAGGAAAATCATACAACTCCCTGATGTATCAATATGCACTCAGGGCAAAAGAAAGCAGAGGAATGGCATGATGAATGAAGGAATACAACCTTAAAGGCCTAGAGTAAGCTGCCACAAAACATGTTTATTCTCATCCTGTACTCACTTCAGAGTAATCTGACTAGTTTCGATGGCTAAGGCAAGTCAGTTCCATCAGAAGATACTTTAACACAGGTTGTGATAAGATGCAGGAAATAAGGAAGTTCTACTTGCAGGAGAAGATAGGAACTAGAGGATGTAAAAAATGTTCTTGCTGGCTGCCACCTACCTTCTTTGGTAGCCAAGAATAAGTATCTCACAGATGCAAAAGCAACTAAACGGGTATTGACCCCAAACTGGAAGATTGCATCTTGAAAGCATAGCTGGTTGGCAACAAAAATTTCAAGTCAAGCAAAGTATGTAATATGACTATCATCATCAGACCAGTAAATTGTCTCAGCCAGTGGGGGGGGAATCGCAACATCAAGAAACAAACCTCTCCTGAGATTTCAGAAATTTAAATAGAAGAACCCCACAGATTTCAGTGGACATTGGAACAGGTCCATAATTAATTGTTTTGATTTCCATGTATCCTTTAATAGGTACAATGTTACACAAAGCCAGAAACTAGTTCCACATTGGAAAGGTGTCTGATGCTCTTTAGGTAACAGTTTTTTCTTCCATTATACACCCATTTTCAGTCCCACTACATTAAGCAGAATAATAATCTCTCTCAGGAGCAACAAGTCTATCATGATGGTTAGCCATGCTCCCAGTTACTCAAAGGAATTCTTGAGAGGATCATTTACAAGCCAAGGCCAAACATGACATTTCACCCATGACAGTAATTTTGGAAACATCTGGATTTCTGGGCTGGATAGTGGTAATAAGTTACCAGTACTTCTGCAACCACTTTCTTCTACAGAGTCTGAACAGAATCATAGAAGGTTCAAACTTCATTCGTGTGCCAGATAGTAACAAGCCAGAGAGATGCCACTACCTACTGTTGTGGGATATCCAGCAGCTTATTAATACTGTGCTGAACAAAATTCAATCAAGACCTAAATATGAGTAGACTTGAAATCAGGACAGCTTCAGAGAAAAAAAGGAAGAGTTTGAAGGCACATTACCACTAGAGATCTTATTCTTTCAGAAGCTAGGCCTCATTTCCCCCCCGAACTCAAATTTCCAGATCTTTTACACCTTTTAACAACCGCAGGTGTACTTTCTTCATAAAGCTTCTCCAATTTAATCCAAGAAGATTTCTCCATTTAGCTACTGAGGTGATATGGAAATGATTTCCTTGAAGGAGTCTCAACTGTATTACTGATCAATAGTACTGGCCTCTCTTCCTGTCAGTAGTAACTGACAGTCTATGAGAAAGTCTTACGTCTTTACTAAAATAGCATTGAAGAGCTGAGATACTCAAAACACTAGTAATTACAAGTATTGCAGGTGTCACAGTCACTTCGATATCCTACAAACACTTCACAGAAAACAAAAAACACAAGAAAATTTGTAAGAAAACTGTTACTGGTATGTTTTCCTTTTGTCTTTTGTTGAAATATCCGAAATGAGCAAAACCCAGTACATTATGTTGCTACATGAATTCTAGTGAATAGTGACCTGTAGAGGCTCCTTGTCCAAATTTAGCTGGGACATTAATTTGCTCACACTTAATTGTCCATGTACTCATTAAATTAGGGATACTAGCAACGGCATCCCCCACTGCTCTGCTGTGGCTGCCAGGCTGTTCACGTAAGTACTACTACTTTGAAACCACCTACTGGAATATGTACTGTACCCATTGTTTCATGTTCTCTGTGTGTGTACACCATGAAAGGTTTTCCTCCCCCCCCCCCCGCTGCTGGTGATGGCTCATCTTAAGTGATCACTCTCCTTACAGTGTGTATGATAAAACCCATTGTTTCATGTTCTGTCTGTCTGTCTGTCTGTCTGTGTGTGTGTGTAAGTAAATCTCCCCTCTGTATTTTCCACCAAATGTATACGATGAAGTGAGCTGTAGCTCATGCTCAAATAAATTTGTTAGTCTCTAAGGTGCCACAAGTACTCCTTTATTTTTGCAAATACAGACTAACACGGCTGCTACTCTGAAAACTGTACAGTACGTAGCACTAGAACAGCTGCTGCACATGGATCCTTACTAAGAGGTATTTTGTTAAATTAATTGATGTGAATGGTGCACAGATTTAGAAATTAAATTTTACACATAGATTTCATGTTCTCCTTTTTGATTGTGATACAGTTGCCCAAATGACAGAACCACCACTGACACAGCCTTAATAGGTAAATAATAATGACAATGCTGACAGATGACCAAACTGCTAAGCCAATGCCTGAGAACCAAACCTTTATTATGCAATATGTCTCTGGTTTCAGGTATACTAACTATTCTTCTGAGAAGAAGAAGTTCACAATACTTAAGTTTATAATAAGCTTTGGAATGCAGATGTCATCATAATCAATGCTACAATATAGTTTACAAATTTAAAACACTTATATTTGAAAATAACCATTAATATTGCATACTGACTTACCTTTGCTTTTTGCAGGGGTGCCATGCGGCAACACAACACTGCAGAACAATTTCTACAAACTTCCATGAACAGTTTTTCATGTTCCCTGAGTGCAAGAGAGAGGCTGGTCCCATCCACAACTAGCCCATGCTGGATTACATGATCATCCTTTATTCTATTCAGAAAAAAAAAAGAGGTCATTATTATATTGATAACAACATTGTATTTTAATTTAGTTACAGTAAGCAAGTACTATATTCACAACAAATAATCACACAAGTTGAGAAAAAGTGTGTCTCAGACTTTCAGAAGCAACAGCTTTATTAGTGTCAGAGTAAGTTTATATATTAGGCATGCAAATAAACTAAAGTGACTAATTGTCATAAAACTTGAGAAATAAAAAATAAATAATCCAGAGTTAGTAACATCATTCAGATTGCCACATATGGTACTTTACCTCCTGGCTAGCTGCCTCAGCTGCTCAGCACATGTACTGTCCGATTTGTGTTGTACAAGTTCAAGGATGTTCATGGTCCTATGGAAGTGTCCACATGATAAACTCACACTAACAGCTGTTTCATGCTTATCTCCAGTAAGCACCCACACTTTGATACCAGCCAATCTGAGTGCCTCTATAGTTTCTTGGACTTTATCTTGGAGTCTGAAAATAGAGAACATCTTCACTAACTGGTAGAACACACTACAAAGAAACAGTCCACATTATGACTGGGTTTAAATATAACAAAACGTGTGAAAAAAGGTACACAAAATCATGTTTGAAATAGGCAATTATGATATGGTAGGATATTTAACCCGTAAATTGGCTTATTTGGAGGCAATAAGGGTTTTCCTAACACTATTCACAAATGTATTCAGCCAATTTCATTTTCACCCAGTCTAATCAAGACCTCAGTGAAGCACAATCTAAAGTTTTACCTCTACTAAGTGAAATGACTTCAAACTTGCAGCAGTAAGGCCTTTTAGGATGAGATCTTCTGTATATATTTAAAAAAAATCTTTATAAGGAAAGTTTTAGTTTCCTATATTCAGTATCTTTTTCTATTTTTCTTTTTTACTTTTAGCAATATTTCCATAAAATACATGAAAAACCTTTGAGAGTTCTATCTGCACCCTGAAATTATAATCTTACACAAATCACAGTACTTTTTTCAGCAATCTATTGTTAAAGAGATTATGACCTCAAATTGGGAATCATCAGAATTTATCTTGAGACTAATTAAAACAGTTTTTAAAAAATACAGCATAAAAGTATAAGGGCCTCAAGAGTATTTACTTTTCAGGTTTTTCCCAGGAGGCATCTGGAAGCCTTACCATACATTTAAGTCAGTCTGATTGTGAATGCACTTTACAAGGTAGACATTTGAAAACCTGTCTGTAAAGCACATAGCACACTATTGGAACTACCAAGTCTCATATTGCAAAACATGTTTAGTACACTTAAGACTTCATTGAGCATATGTGTGCATTTATTTAAGTGAAGATAGGTAGCCATCTATTACTTCATGGTTTGTCGGGACAATTTTACAGAGAAGGGTGCACCATCATGGAATTATAAAACAGACGCTTGCTTTGTTTTTGTAGAGAAATCAGCAGAAGGCCCAAAACATACTTGTCCTCTACTCCTGTAGCCCCAAGTAATTCCAGATCCTTTTCTATGAAGTTGAATACATCTGCCAGTTGTTCTTCTCGTTGCTGTAAGGCAGTTCTAGCCTCATGAAGGCGTCTGTCTATTTCCTGATACTCCTCAGCTGTGAAACTTCTATAGGCTACACATAAAGTTCTTAACCCTTTCTGCAACCAAACAAGATGTCACACGTTTTCAGGGATAATAATGTTCATAAAATGATTTAAAAGCATATGAAAGGCAGTACAAGTACAATATTTATATCCTATAAAAATACACATAAAGGACACCTTAAAAAACTGACCAGTTGCTTTAGATAAGGCAGATTACTACTACCAAGCTAAAATTTGGTTAAGTGACAAAAATGCGCTCAGCACCATACAAGACAAAAAATAAATAACTAGAAGACATTGAGGAAATGAAACATAATGGAAAGCCTAGAAGAGGCAGAAGGAACGTATTTGACTTTAAAAGCACCAGCAAGGCAAATGTTGACTAGTGACAGAGCCCTGCAGATTATACACACAGGTATTAGAAAATTGTACATGCATTTTGAGTTGCGGTAGTATAGTGTGATGGTAACAAAAGTGTTCAGCTAAGGAAAAGCTGTCATTGGAAAGAATAGGCTATAGATTCCTAGTTAGTCTGTTTTGCAGCCAGCACTATATGAGAGTTCAGTATCCTTGAGGAGTCTAGAAGGACTCAGACTGTGGTCTATTTTGAGGATTTGGGAACAAATTCCCTCATCAGGCGATCTCAGTGTGGTTGGAAGCTTTTTTAAGCATTTCCTATTGCTTGCAAACGTAACCTCTACCATGCTTGGGTATAGCTTCAGTCAAATCTTCCTCACCTAGATCCTGGGAGAGATGGGGGCAAGGATGGCATTGGCTTAAAAATGTTAATAACAGAGCTCAGTATCACCTGCAAATTGATGGCATTTGAGCTCATGGAATCTTAGAATTTCTCCCCATGTAAGTGCCTCTCCACTCTTGACTAGTCCCCCTAAATCAGTGTTCTTTACTGCACAGCCCGTGAACCAGTGGTGGCTCCCATGGACCTTAAGTGAAGTTCACTGTCAATCGTGCTCTCCAATGGTAGTGAGGCTGCAGCTAAGGCAGGCTCCCTGACTGCCCCAGCCC
This sequence comes from Dermochelys coriacea, assembly GCF_009764565.3. Lineage (NCBI taxonomy): Eukaryota > Metazoa > Chordata > Testudines > Dermochelyidae > Dermochelys > Dermochelys coriacea. The sequence continues at coordinate 9,916,953 of NC_050076.1, forward strand.
CACGCCACTCCCAGAAGCGGCCAGCACGTCCCCCACAGTCCTAGGGGTAAGGGGGAGGAGCAGAGGTCTCCGCATGCTGCTCCTGCCTGCAAGCACCATCCCCATGGCTCCCATTGGCCAGGAACAGGGAACTGTGGCCAATGGAAGCTGTGGGAGCGGTGCCTCCAGAGAGGGACAGCACGCAGAGCCATGTGCTCCTCCAGGGGCCACATGGGCAGGTTGGTCCCTTACTTCGGGCAGCCCTGGCCCCAAGCCGCTCCTGGAAGTGCTGTCCCCCGGGACAGGTTCTGAATAGCTCTTCCACCACCCAACCTGCAGCCTCCCAAAGCCAGCCCCCCATACTCCCTAGTGCACCCAAACCCCTGTCCCAACCCTGAGTCCCCTCCCAGAGCCAGGACTCCATACCCCCTACTGCACCCCAAGCCCTGCCCCAGCCCTGAACCCCCTTTCAGAGCCCGCACCTCATGCCCCCTCCTGGAGCCGAACATTCTGCCCCAGGCTGGAGTCCCCTCCTGCACCCAAACTCCCTCCCAGAGTTTGCACCCCTCACACTCTCCTGCACCCCAAACCCCTGCCCCAGCCCTGAGACCCCTCCACGAGCCAGCCCCCCATACTCCCTCCTGCATTCCAAGCAATATTACCAATAACTGTAATATTACCATATCAACCAACAAAGAACTTTGAGTGTTCAACCGTCTGTGTCGGAGATGTGTTCAATCGTCTGCGTCAGGCTGATGTGGCTCTCATGTTGAAGGTTTTTTCCCAAAATTGCCCCCACTTCAAAAATAGTGAAGAGCACTGCCCTAAATTATGTTTTCTTGAACGTTTTTCCTAGTTTAAACCTACCTAGGGCCTTAAAGCTGCATAAACATCTTAAATTAATCTAAAGCCTTAGATAGAGTGATTTAATCTGTTCAAGACTAAGGCTTTTGGTTGGTTTAAGCCACTAATGCAGCTTTAAGACCCTAGATATTGTAATTGGAAGGAACAAAAAGAGCTGATCAGAGATTCAAGGGGATCGGTTAAAAGACAGCAGCCAGAAAAGGACTGAATGGGTTCCCAACTGGCTTAAGTAACAGTGACTTCTTAGGATGCAATTGCCAAATTGAAATCTGAATGAGTTTTAAACTATAAATCAATTTTTTTTGTTTTATAAGTTACATTGAGTTATACATCAAACCAAATTAGAAGACATATTCATTTGTTCCGATTTGGTGGTGTCAGGTTCAGATCTCGCAGAGGCAGTACCACATACATACAATACCCCTTCCACATAACAGAGGCCCACAATTCTTTTGTACACATCCACTATGTTTTCTGAGCAGTAGCACGAGCAACCAAGATCTATTAGTTGGTTCAGATCTTGAACATTTTGACTTACCAAAGCAAATTCATCTACGTGAATCCTTGTTTTGTCTATTTCTCCCCCTCTACTGTGAGGAAGAATGGAAGATTCTGCTCCTTTTGTGAATAAGAGCTTTTCTCCTAAGAAAAAACAGAGTAAAAATTGAGCATATGCACCATTTAGCAGTTTACAAATTACAACTTTGTGCAAGATCTGGCTGCTTACCAGAGGGATTCTCTACGATGACACTCATTCGTCTACGATTTGGATCAAACTCCAAAACATGAAGTAATTTAAACCTGGGGAGACAGAGGGGAAGGTAAGCAGCTTTTCTTAGAAACAAATGCCAGTAGGAAACAGTTAAATACAAGTTATAAAAATGTCTCCCAAACCCCTATTCTGCTCCAGACATTCTATAAGAACTATACTATGAACAAATGGGGACTATTAGCCATGCTTTCTCACCTGCTATTTTTCAGCAATGGTGTATTGGTAGCCTCTATCTGGCCAGAGTTAAGTAAGTTCTTTTTCCCAATGGAAATCTTGTTTACTGAATACTAGCTTTGGGTCCAGAAATTACTTTTAGCTGCTAGCTTGCTGCCTTATCTTGTATTAACTTAAGAGGTAACATTCGGAAAAGTGCTAAGTCAGTTAGGAACCTAAGGCCCATTTACTTTCAATAAGATTTAGGATCCTAAGTGTCTAAGTCACTTTGAAAATGTTATTTAAGAGCTCTGAAAACTTTGACCTTAGTCATGTTATTACTAAGATAGATCAGACCAAGAAAAAACATTCTATAGTATAATGCAGAGAATGCAAATATCCATATATTCTCAACTGCTTGCTGAAAAATTTGAGACATGATCAAAATGCACATGTATGACAGTTGCCATCTTGATTTGACCCTAGGAACTGAACTGGGAACCTCCAGAGCTGAAAGCATGAGATGCTACAACTTGAGCTAAAGAACCAGATTCTCTAAGAACTATAAAAAGGCTCAGATCCTCTGTGGATTGGGCACAGAAGAGGACAAGTGTAACATACATACCAGTAGGATTTATTTATTTTATATATGTGTATATGTGTGTGTGTAAATAAATAAAAACCTAATGGTATGTATGTTACACTTGTCCTCTTCTGTTATAAAACCTACTGGAAGGGGTGTGTGTGTGTGTGTGTGTGTGTACACGTACACACACACCCCTACACCTTCCATTGTTACATGCATTTAATTCTCATTAAAAAAGACTGAATACTACCGTTTCAAGGACATCATATGCAAAGGTTTCAGAAAAAGGGAGTTACGGGAAAGCAAGAGGAACAAAATATTCTGTGCTTTCCAGCTAGGAAGTGTAAAGATAATATAAAAGTACAACATTATACTAATCCACATGAAATAACGTTCTGTCCTTTGAGAACCACAATAAATGTGATATGAAAGCAATACCTTTCTGGTTTTCCAAGGCTTTTCACTTCCATACCTTCCCCATTAGTTCCAGTAAATACAACACCAACTCTAAAATGTGCAAAAAAAAAAAAAAAAACAAATAAAAAAACCAAACCAGGTTTGCCTGCTATTTTCTTCATTAACATGAGATTCTGTGGAAGAGCCATTTTTTAAATAATGCAGAACTATTACATATCCTGAAAAAAGATCTAATTTCCAGAAAATTAAAAATACTCTATACTTCTATGCCTCTTTTGTAGTAAAGATGATGCAGTGCTGTGTGAAACATAGTAACATGAGGAATATGCCCTCCATTTAAGTTTGAGAGAATTAGTTCTATAAATGTTTTTAACTACCCAATGTTTAACATCAGCTGGGGGTTTCTCCATCTTCTACAGATCTACAGTCTACCTTAAAGTATACTATGTGCTTTATTATTCTAAACATACACTTTACATATTCCATAACAGACTAATTTGCTAAGCCTAATTATAACTGCATTTCAGCAATAGCAGCATCTTCCTAAATATTAACAAAACACAGATATGACAATTAAAACAGTCTGCTTTGTTTAAGCTTGATCAACTGATTCAAAGTGTTCACAGGTCCTGGTAACGTAGCCTAACTTATTTTTAAAATAACTAATAAAACTATTAAACAGCAATCCAATTTTAAGGTTGGAGTATTATAAACTAGAGAATTAAAACTGAGACATTTGCAGCCAGAGTATTTAAGTATTTAATTGTAATAGTTATTAAAATATTCTGCAATGTTCCAATGCCTCATTATTAATATAGTCTAAGACTGTGCAAAAAGGCTAATAATAACAGGCTACCTGTGAAGGATGTGAGCTGCCTAAGTCTCTAAGTGGCCCAGTGGAACCGTGATGTGTAGAGATCCCATTGACTATGTCCCTGGGCTGCCTACTTTCCATCAATCAATTAATCCAGAAGTAAAAAAAAAAACTTTCTCTATATAAAAAAATGCCTGGATGGGGTGTGTGTGGGTGTGTGATATATATAAAACCCCTTTGCAGTAAACTGTAGTAATTAGCCATAGGGCTGTGAAATCTCCCTGTTCACTTTTGAAGCTGCTGTTGGCCATGCTGTGCCGGTCACAATTTTGGCCTTAGCACTCACCTGCTAGCAGCTTCAACTAAAGCCTTCTCATCTGGTGAGGAAGCATAGTACTCCAGCTGAGACACTATTCCATTGGCACGCCAGTGCCCATCACCAATGCCATCGGTTTGATCTGCACTGATATGCACTGTGTGACAGAGACAGACTGCTTTCAAGAAAAGTTCTTCCTCTTTCATCTATAAAAAGACAGAGCAGTTCATAAGCCAAGTTTAACAAGATGCATTACTCTACAGTACCACCTAAAATAAGGTATTTAAATAATCAAATTTCTCAAACTGCCCTACATCTACCACTCTTTCTGTAACCATTTTTACTACCTGAAATCCTTCCAGAAGTTCTGCTTCTTCTCCATAACACACCAAGAAAGAATATTTAAACTGAAATGTTCATCAGCATCTATTCAGTTTGAAGAAAAATAAATCTTACAAGACTCTGTCTGATTCCATCTGGGGAATCCTCAGTCAATCCCTCTGGAACTAGTTTGCCATTGATCTCTTGGTATTTGATGCCATTAATAGAGCATTCCCGAAACTGCATTTCATTTTCAGTTAGTGTACCAGTTTTATCTGTAAACACATACTCCACCTAGAGTAATATAAAAGAAAACAAATTGGAATCATGTACATTTAATACAGAAAAATTATTACCATCTCCCCATATATCACAAATTTATTTTGCTAACATTAAAAGAGACTTCAAATATGTATTTCTGCCATCATGTCAGATATGCAGATCTTATTTTCAAACTCATAAGCTGCTCAAAATAGAGTCAATATGAAGTCACTAATACTTTTCCTTACTGTTTAACACTGATATTTAAACAAAAAGTAAAAACTGGACATTAAATTGTTACCTGTCCCAACTCCTCATTGAGATCTGAAGTATTTACTTGTGCTCTCTGGTTTGTTTCTTCATGATAGAGGTCAAGATCCCAGCCAATAAAAAAAGATCCAAGAAATTTCTGCATCTCAACAGTCACATAAAGCGAAATAGGGATGATAAAATTGTAAAGTACCAGAAAAGCAAGAAAATCTGAAATAAATCTCAGAATCTGTGAGAGAGAAGGAAAGGATTATCAGAGTCATTACATGGAACTTGGTCACTTAAGTGTGTTTCAACATTATGAAAGGTATCAGATTGTCTGTACTGGAGGAGACCAAAGTCCTCTATATACACAGAAAGAGGTACAACACAAGTAGCAACAATGCAGACTTCACCACAGTGCCCCAGCAATGTGTCTTTAAGACTGATGGAGACAGACTGCCTTTAGTGATAAGAGGATATTTCAGTTCTCAAGCTCATCAATCCATGTCTTCTCTGCTGAGACTGTAAAGGAGGGTGCAATATTAAGTGTGCTGATGATTCTGTAATGCAAACACTTTTTTTTTTTAGGAATTTGATTGAGATGACCAACTCACATCACATACTCCACAAAACAGCCAATCACAGACTTTAACAATCCACAAGTTATGAAGGCAAAACAAGTTAAGAGCAACAGATATTCCACATTGTTACCCATTTATCTATAGTATTCATAATGTACATTTAATATTGAAGATCACATTAAAATAGCTTTACAAAGTAACAAAAGCTAGAAATTTCTATATTAAAGGATGACAACATAGTTTAGTCATACTATGAAAAAGGTGTGAATCAAGGATGAAATACAATTTTAGTTTCTTTGAATATTATCTTGATAATTAGTGAGACAATCTCAGCATTAAACTTATCTTTGAAGAAATTCCTACCAATGTCTGAAAGCTTAAAGAGGGATATTTGAGACAAGAAGAACTGAAACATACCTTTTAACTCCATTGAAATATACTGGAGTAGGAGAACAATGTGCGGGAATAGAGTGGAAACTTAGTAGATATTTTGCTAATAAAAAAATGTTCTTCCTATCAAGGGAACGTTGGCATAACTATTTAATCAGCACTGTAAGTTTACATGGTGATTTACAAAACAGAGGCTCCCTGCCCTAAAGATTTTCAAATCTAAAACAGACGCGATAAAAAAAAAGTCATGGTACAGTGTAGTAGCTCAGCAAATGGAGGGTGTGAAGGTATTTTTTGGGGAAAAGGCAGCGGCAGATGCTAGAAGGAATTCTTAAAAAACTTCACATTTAATGGAGATATAAAGGGGCAGGTGGCTAACAAGAACTGAAGAAAGATAAAGGGAGCAACAAAGTGAAAAAGATATGATTAAGAGGGAAAAGTAGGAGGAAATGACATCAAAGAAAGGGGCAAGGTTACATATAGCCTTGAAGGTGAGGATGAGGGGATTGAATGACTTAGTAAATACTTATCCTGTTTTTTTCCCCCCAACACACTACAATGGCTCCAGAAGTTCTTCTCATTTATATAGCAACTACTTTATACAAATTAAGAAAAAACACACCTTTACTTGACTGACTACTTCAAAAAACTGGAGATTCTTTAAGTAGTTTTAGATCCTAAAAAAATGGTCACTAAGCAATTTTGAAACATCTTCAATTCATTAATACTTTGCAAAATTAAAATTTTAAATAAGATTGTTTTAAAGCTAGTACTAGAGCATTTGATAAGCTTAACACTCAACTTAACAATAAATGTAATTTACAAAAAAGTGACATCCAGGAAGAGATTATGTTTATGTTTTTCCAGTTCAATCATGAAGAACAGTCACATCATAAACCCTTGGGAAAGTTGTGTTATAATAAAGGTACCAATACAACATTAGCTGTAGGTTCCTGAATGAGAGCTCCTCATAACTTCTTCCATTTTATTTTACAGTGGCAGTGTGAAACTTGGGAGAACTCTCTTCAATCCAACAATTTGGATCCTTTTACATATTTGTATGACGACTAGTCAGCACACACTAACTGCCACTGCCGTAGAGTCTAGAGGGGAAATTTCCAAAGTTACAAAGGCAAGTTAGGTGCCTAACTCCCAGTGTAAGTCAGTGGGAAATGAACATTTAACTCCAGTTTGTATCTCTGAAAATTTCAAGCCCTCTCAAGCTTTCCTATAAACTCCTGAACTGCATGGGAAGCAGGAGGCCCCCAAAACAAATTAGAAATTTAAAATAAAAGTAAAGTAAAAAAATGACTAAGTAGGGATATCCTCCAGAGATGTAAACTACAAGATTCAATGGAACATCTCTTCAAAGAATGCCTTCATACTCTAAAGGAAAGAGAATTCTGTCTGGCAAAGTCTTCAAAGCAGTGAAATTACAGGCAAAGGGAAGTTACTTGAATGATACCAGCATGACAGGATTTCCCAAAGTAAAAAAAATATAATAAAATCACTGGAACAGGCAGTGTACAAAATAGACAAAATCCCAAAAATGTCTTTGTTTTAACATAAAAGGATAGGCAAGATACCATCAAACAATGTGAGATGAACACATCTCACAGAACCCTGTGACAGAGCCTTGTGAATATACCCTACTAAAAACCAAAACTATCAAAAACTGGGCCTTGCCAAAAGAAACAAAAGGTCTAGGAAATGACAGTTTGTGCTCCCTCACTTCAGAAACAGGACTAAAACTAAAGCTGGATTCTTCCGAAGGCTAAATTAAAGCAATACTAATTTCCAACTATATCTGTGAAAGACTATACAGCTGCCATGCCTAAATCCAAGAATGGCAGTATTCTCAGGTTCAGACATACTATTAGTATCTATGGGTGTATTTACTCAATATGTAGTTTTATATAACCACATATTACCTTACTGCTGTTTCTTTCATGTTCAGTTTTCTGGTCATACCAAGGTTCATCCCATTTTTCTTCAGCTTGCCATGCATATTTTAAGATTGTACTCAGGACGGCTTCAAAAAGGAGGATTATTAGATAGATAATCAAAAATGAGTTCATAGACCTAGGACGACACAAAAATACTATTTCAGTGTATTCTGTTCTGTTTTTTCCTTAATGTATGAAAGCAATGTTAAATTTTAACTATGATAAAACGTTTTGTTGGCAATTTTCAGTGCATCTGTTTCAAACAACAGAAAAGTTTCTATGTGACAAATGGAAACAATGGCAAACAGGAATGGAATACTACATTTGACTAGAATGTATATTAAATTACAGTAGATTTCTGCAGTTATTGTACATTGAAGGTTAGATTAAGGTGTAATACTATCAAAATCTGTCTCCTGTAACAGCTGCTGTTTGGAGTTTTGGGGATTAACTTTTATTATCCTTGTTCCAAGGACACCCTCTCTTCTGAATACCACTTCAGAATATGAAGGAACTAAGGAAGACCAATACAGCGATCCAATGCAAGGCCACTCCCTTTTCACTAACTGAAAATGCAGTTCCACAGCATTGCCTGGACAGTGGCCACCTTTCAACCCTGTCAATACTCATTAAGGTCAGAGTTGATGTCAGTGCACGGGAAATGTTAGATGATGGGAGGGAAAGATACAGCAGCTTCTTGTGCATCCCACAGATTTGTTTGTGTCTGACTACATTAGTATACCATATATACTCATTCATAAGCCGAATTTTTTTTTTTTTTTTTTTAGTAAAAAAGGGAAGCACCAGAGAAGGGGGTTGGCTTATGAACGGGTATAGAGGAGGAGAGGTGGGAGACAGTCCCTCCCCCCAATAGAGAGGGCAAGGAGAGGCAGCAGAGCCAGAAGAACCAGAAGAGAAGAGGAGGTGCCAGAGTCTCTCTGCTTCTGGCCATGCTGCTCTTCCCCCCAGCCTCCGAAGCAGCTGCAGCTCTGGGGCTGGCAGGCTGTGGCCATGCCGCCCGGCCTGCCGGAACAGCTCTAGCCAGGCCAGAGACATCCTCCCCTGGCCCTCCCCAGATAAGGTGGGAAGGGATGGGATGGGGAGAGTGTGGGGGTCCCTAGGCATCACTCCCCTGATCCCCAGTTTCTCCCCCCAAAAAATTTCCCCACCAGTTGCTGTCCTGGCCCACCAGGGTAAGCAGCTGGCACACTGGGACACTTTGTTTACTTAGGTTTACCTCCATGCCTGCAGAAGCTTGAGGTAAACAAACCATCTTGACCCGCCAGCAGCTTATCCTGATGGCCGAGAGCCAAAGTTTGCTGACCCTTGAATTATAGGGTTGGCTTATGAATCAGTCATAAAAAATTTCCATTTTTACTTATCCATCGGGGGGGGGGGGGTCGGCTCATAAATGAACCGGCTTATGATCAAATATATACGGTAATTAACTCTTTGGTTGTAAAAGAATGTCAGCGGGACAGCCTGCACTTTTAACAACTTGCACAGATAAAACAAATTAAATATTTTTGAGAGACAATTTGGTATAATGAGTTCCATTTGTAGACTTATGTCAAAACAGTACTTTTAAGAGCCTTTTAGACTGGAAAGACAACAAGCCAAGAATTAAAAATAGAACTTGCGATCTGTATAAGGAGTTAATATCCCTCACATAATGTTTCTGGGTAAATTATTTTTTCCAGAAATAATTAAACAAAAAATACTTTTTTCATGGCAAACTGCATTTTCCAGTATCTTCAGATAGTTAATGCTCCATATACACCTGAGGAGACATTCTTTTCAGAGTCTGTATCTTCTCTAATAATACTGCAGACCAAGTAACAGGGACAAGCACCCACTTGGAACAAGAAGGGGAGAAAATCAGAAATCAGGAGATAGAAATTAAGACTTCGACTGAGTTCATTCCACTGCAAGCGCAGGATGCAACCTCCTAATAAAGGATGTGTCAAGAGAGTGACAAAGGTTGGGATTACTGCAAAACACAGACTCCAAACCCCTGGTGAAAGAAGCACCTCACATCTTTTGAATAATCTCCTCCTGCCTACTCTGGAGGAGCATTATGGCCTTAGATCGTCTCTGTGTGAGGACCGCCAAACATGGCTTTAGAGGAAAAACTGACATTTTTATTATTCTAATCCTTCCTTGTAAGAGCGAGCAATCAAACTAGTTTTGCACACTATTGCAAAATGAAGCTGTAAGTAATGAAATTAGATAACGAGTATTAACAAATGAAACTTAAATTACAATTACACCAGCCTGCAGAAGGCCTAGCATTTACAATAGCTCCCTTTGTCTATGTACTGACAACTGACAAAAACATAGGCAATTTTTTTTTAATTACTGCTGAAACACCGAGTTTCGATTCTACATATAAGACAGTATAACACATACAGTACATACTTTTCTACTGCTGATCGTTTCTGAGATTTACTCTTGTAATTTAATGCCATCTTTGTCTCCATACCCGTATACACAGCAACACCTGAAAAAAAAAAAACCAGAACCATGCTTCAGTTTTTGTTAAGGTACAGCTTGGTATTTTCTACAAAAATTAGAGGGGTTGCTACTTGTAATGTGCACTTGGACACCATGGTGAGGCTAGTTAGACTTTTCGGTGGCATTCTGTGATGATAAAACAGAGTTTTGGAACTAATTTTAGCACTTGCTAATACTGCTCAATGTTAGGTCTGTACTGTTCCCTGATATATAAATTAAGGATATAGAGGTCAGAATATAAATGCCCTAGTGTAGGTCAAACATTGGAAACAGATAGCCGTGTCAGAGCCACCTATCAAATGGACTCATTACTCCATTATTAAACCCAAAGACAGAATTTGATATGACCAGAGAGCCCTGTGGGATAGTCTCCTCCCCTTCAGCCATAATCATACCCCATCTACAGATAACCCCCAGTAGGACTGTTAAAATATCTTCAATATGAGGGAGAAAATTAGGCCACAATTCATCAATATGTTTTAAGACGACACACTGTTAAAAATGTTTCGATGTCTACAAACCAAAAATTTCTTTTGTGTTTTTTAATCTTGCTCCTCGAAGTAAGAGACTTTCAGGCCCAAGAGGTCTAAAAAGAAATAGATACATCAGCATTTTTTTTTTTTTTTTTTTAAGAAGCACAATATTTAAGAATGGCTATTTTTAAAGTCTAGGACATCACCACATTTTGAATTCTAAGGGTCCCTTTAAATTAATTTGTATTAGCTGAAACTGGTGCTGTGGAAAGCACAGCTGTAGTTATCAGGAAGGTTAATTTAAGGTAAGAGTGGTATGTATATGTTCCATCCCAGTGTTTGTACTATCTTTGGAAATTGTCAAAAAAGTTCGCTTAAAGTCAAGCAAAAAAAGTAAAATTTTCTTATTTTGCCTGAAGTGGTTCCAACAGAAATTGAAATGGAAAAAAACTCCAGTGGCAAGGCAGACACCAGAATTAAAAACTAAACACTAAGATGTACAGCTTATTAGCCTCCTGTACTGTTTAGTGTTGATTTTTCTCTTTCATAAGCAGTAGCAACAATAGCTCATGACTACCATTTACATAAACAAAGTATCTGATCCTTCAAGTTCAGTTGAAAACATAACCCAGATTTAAAAAACTGTGTTCTCAAAAGACAGACTTTTATGCTAGTCTAATTGTAGCTACACAAGCAATTGCCATAGTTGCATCTATAACCACAGTAACTGTATGTGCAAATTATGCACTTGAGTGTGTGACATTTGCTTTAATTTTTTTCCATATAAAATCACTGTTAGAAAGAATTCAATCCAAACTTGAGTAAAAATTCTTATAACGTAAACAAGTCATGGGAAGGAACTGGTTTGTTAATGAATACATCTATTATGTATAAAAGCACATTTTAAAGACAGAGAGGACTAAGTTTTCAAGAGGTCCCAACACCTACCAGCTCTACTTTCAATCTGGGTGCTAAGCACTCTTGAAACTCTGGGCACTTCTTTTAGGTGCCTATATGGGAGCTAATATCAGTTGAAAATCAGGTCTTAAATCTCTGAACTTCTTTATTGCTTGACCCTTTTATAATTTTTGCTGCATTTTAAATGGATATTCCATTTATCTCAATGGAACAGGAAAACCTATTACACCAGGCACGTTCACTACCACAGGTGTTGTGCATTTACTGCAATACATGAGATTATATGCTCTGCAACATTTAAGTAGTTAAATACCTAGTGAAAGTGCACATTTATTAAATACATTTAAAAAAAAAAGCCCCAGCAGGGTAATAAGCCAGTAGTTCCCACTGATTGCAACAGGAGCTGAGAGTGCTCAGTGCCTCTGATCATCAAGCCATGGGTATCTATTGCATTACAAGACATAGAATTGTAAATTACAACACTTCTCACAAATATGACATGCTAACTTCATACACACATTTTAAAAACATTCAAATGCCAACTTTACAAAAAGCAAGTGAATTCAAGTGGTGAAGCTAACACTTAAAGTTTCCATAAACTAAATTTTGGAAAACAAGTAAGTTTAGGTTTAACTACTTCAGCTGTCTAATCTAGTTTTATTTGACTCAACCTTTACTATGGAGTTGAAGTAGCATCTGGATAATAAACTATTACCCTTTTCCATTCCATGATAATGCTCTTTTATGATGGTCATGTTCGATCACCTTAGCTTAGCTTTTAAGTTTTATTAAGTTAGCTTTACAAACATTTTACTTACCGCACAATTTCCTCAATTTGATGACTTATAGTTATTCTTCCAACAAATCTATGAAAAAAGGTCATATGCCAGAATGTTGGTGTACAAACTCCAATATAAAAAAAGTCTTTATTTCATTTATGAGAGGAAAGCATGACATAAATGTGGTATGCACCAGATGGAATATCCCATCCTTGATTTACAGTCTGTTTTATTAATGGGCAATACATTAACCTTGATGATAATTTTGAGGTATGTTTCAAGAAGTCATCAGCTATGAACCATCCCCCCTTCAAGAAAATGAACTGAGTGATTTTAGAAATAACCCATACAACTCAATTTATGAAATCAGGTAAAAAATCTCTTTTAAGTTCATTGAACCTCCCCCACCCCAAATGATTACATGTTCCAATCAGGAAATATAATTCCTTTAAAAAAAAAAAAAAAAGTCAGTTTCCAGTACATTTTTCATTTGAAATGAATAGTAATTTCACATCTAAGAAAGCAGATGAATAAACTATACAGGTACTTTCAAATTCTTACGTGACTGAAATGTCAAAAATATTTTGTATGCCTTATAACACCCTGATTTGAAATGACTGTAAAAGTTTACTATCGTTGGTTTAGTAGTTCCTTACTGACATCACTAATTCTATGACCTTTACAATCCACTTAAGAGATTCAGTGTTCAATAACTAGTTAAGCAAATATACATTCACGTTATGAATCTGAAATTTCACAAGGATCCAAATACTCAGTTAAAATAAGCTATTGTCCATATAGTATGATTACTAAAACTAATGTACATGAAAGTTATCAGCTTCTATTAAAGCTAGTCATTAATAAAAAAATCATGCAATGTTAATATTATGCTATGAGTAAGAAATATTTACAGGGCCATAGACCTACACACAGCATACATTTGTTAGGAAAACACCCTTTTAAAAAGTCTATCAGATTGCTTGCTGACTGTAGCTTTTAAAATGAGACATGTTGGTGTAGTAAGGGTTTACTAAACTAATCTTTTGCTACTGGGAAACAGTTCAAATCCTGTTTAGGCTGTAAATGAAAGTAAAATTTTGGGTATATGGTCTTAGTAGAAAAATCAAAACAAATCACACAATTTGAGAAACTTTAATTTATAACCAAAGAAAGGGGAGTTAAATATTCAGGACTGAAGTGTTTTGGCAGAACCACGTACAGCTCGTCTTTTTCCACAATTCCTGCTCAAGAACCATTACTTTTAAAAGTTGCGAACAAATTTACTGCTTAACAAGCGATGTAGAACCATGCTGGAGTTAAAATGTAAACAATAAAAATCAGAAGGCTCTTTTCCTTTTTTCAGCGTTAAGCAGCATAGGGATTTACACACAAACGCCTACATTTGTTTAATAAAACCTGAAATGTACAATACACAGAGAGAAACTTTCCTCTCAGTAAAATCCATATAATTAATCACCATCAGAAATTTTGCATTTAAATCAACTTTGAAATTATGAATAATAAAATGACACCTGTATAGGTCTGCTTCTGGCTGTTGACATTCTATAACAGCTACGAGCGTGTCCAGGTTGGCAACTGACTGTAATACTGCCGTTTCTGGGACTGCAACATGAGTCTGAAAAATATACATCTCTATATATGAGAATATCTCAATGATACAGAAAGGTACCAGTTTGTTGGCATTTCTTTGGTCAAGGAAAGCCTCTGAAACCCTGAAAAGAGTCATGGATTTTGTATATGAAAGCGTCACATCTTGTATACTGACAGATGTTTCACCATTATGACACTGCAAACTACCATTTAAAGTACTACAATAACATTCCTTAAAAGTGATTAATGTGGGGTTTTTTTGGCCAAGTTAATTACCATTTATAACATTTCTTACATTACCAGATCAAGCAAGATTCTTGGTCCTATTAATATACTGCAGCTCAAACCAAAAGAAAAATAAACAGGGATACTACAGTTCTGATATATTAAGACACACCTAATAACTAAAGGTCAGATTCTGCTACTCTTACTCTCACTGAGTAGTACATCTTACTTCAAAAGTAAGCCCACTGATTTCAAGAGGGGTTGGGTACTACTCAGTTTGAGTAAGGGTGGCAGAATAAGATCTTATGTGTAGCAGAAGAAGGTAAAACAGCAGATTATGACATATTGTCATTTTAAAAAATTGCCTTGCTATGTGCTCAAATAAGTTAAGATAAAAACAATTATATTTCAATAAGTACAGAACCTAGACACTCTTTGCTTTTAGTAAAACTGCTAGCACATTAACGAGTCTGGTGGCACCTTAAAGGTTAACTGATTTATTTGGGCATAAGCTTTCGTGGGTAAACCACCACTTCTTCAGATGTGAAGTGATGTTTTATCTATGAAAGCTTATGCCTAAATAAATCTGATAGTCTTTAAAAGGTGCCACCAGACTCCTTGTTGTTTTTGTGGATAGAGACTAACACGGCTACCCCCCCGATATTTGCTAGCACATTGTGGGAGCTGTGAGAAATTTTTAAAAAAAGTAAAATTAGACACACAAAAACCTCCCATTTGAGTCACTAACAGAGAAATTTAAGGAAGCTGGCCTTTACTAAGTTAGCAAAGGCTGTAAGTTGATTTGACTCTTATTTCATACTAGAAAACTGCATATGTTTTGACTACCAACCTTAAGATTGGTTTCTCCATCCAAGCTAGCAGTAGTAACATGACACGAACCATCCACTCTATCGGAGGACAGAAGTACAAGATCAACAGGGAAAGTCTCATCTTTGGCTACTCTGACAATATCACCCACCTGAAAGATAAACACAAAAGAGTATGCTTTTGAAAAAGAATAGATTAAAAATTAATTTTAACAGCTATTCAAAATTATAATGCAATAGGCCAACATAAAATTGAGCATTTTATGAACTGACATAATTGAGCAATGAACTGGCATAACTATAGTTCTAAAGAAAAAACACACAGTTTTCTGCTTGTTACTAGACACATACCCTAATGTTTTTTGATCTAGTTTTTACAAGGCCACCACTTCGAACAACATAAACTGGAGCTCCATTTACTTCATTGTCCGCTTTATGTCGTAACCAGTCTTCATACCCCTGCAGAAATACAAGATTGAAAGTTATATTTTAAACAGTTTTATACTTTTCTAAGAGTAACAAAGTAGTTTGAGGCACCATAGCTTTGCAAACAAGCAACCAGCTGTGTGACCGTAAGCATATCACCAGACCTCTGTTCTATTCAGATTTGACTGCACCCATCACTGTGCAGTCGAAGCACCCTCTGTTTTCACTAGTTTCAGATTTGTTAAATAAGGATAAAAAAACATAGCAAATGTAATGTAGAATTATGGAATCTGTTACTATTTTAAAACAAATATCTGCGGTGAAGGTTCCTGAAGAAGAGTTAAAACAACTGCTCATGCAACCTGAGAGCCTCACAATGTCTAAGTGGATTAAGGCAACTGAGTAGGGAATACAGACAATCATTCCCACAGTCTCATTTACTGATTTATTAAAATAACCCCCTTTTCTGCTGAACTATGCAATTCCCAGACAGCTTTCTCTAGCGTCTTTCTGAGCAACAGCCGAGGCACCTGTCCTTGCAAAGAGATTTTAACTTCTATGGTGTGGAGTTGACATTCATGTTTTGTTGAGCAAGTGGAAATGACCGTGTATGTGAGCAAATCAGTCAGGTACAAAGTTTTAATTCATCCAGAGTGTGTGAGGGGAACGGTTTAGAGTGACTAATCAACCTGGATTTTTAATAGAGAAGACAATCCAACATTTTCCCCTCCAGATAATCAAAAATCAAAGGAGAGTACATGTCCTGTTTTATATTTTCTTTGTGCATCAGTTAATATATTACTTGTTTACTTGTACCCCTCCCAATAAATTTGTGGACAGATAGTAATAGGTATATCCTGGAAGATACTATTGATATGCATGAGGCAATGGATTGTCCAGCATTCATATGAATTAAATGGCTCTCTGTATTCCTAAAACTAAGATTAATGTTAATATTATTTGTATTATTGTACTGCCTAGGAGTCCCAGTCATGCACCAGGACCCCATTGTGCTAGGTGTGCTCAAACACAGAACAAAAAGACAGGCCTTGCCCCAAGAAGCTTAAAATCTAAGTATATAACAGAGAAGTTCTTGAGCTAGTAATTCTTAGCAGCAATGTATTTTGCTGTTTCTTGGCTAACTCTGGCTATGATTCATTGTTAAATAATTTTTCTACCAATGTTTCATTCACAAGTATATGTGTATTGTACTCTCAATTCAAAGTTACAAAAGTAGGTCTGGTGGGCGAGTAAGCAAGCTCACAGCTGTGCATAAAATTCATATGTGAACATTTTAAAAAGTTTGACTTGATAAAAAGCAAAGCCTGCAGCAGATTTATATTTACCATTTCTATATAAAAAGCTGAATACTACTCTAAGTACTAAAAGTGTGTTCATCAACTACTTCTAAAGATTACAGCAAAAGATCAGTTTTCTGTGAAAATCTAGGGTACTTTTGATAACATACTAAATTCAGTGAGACAAATATTCAAGGGCATTTTCATTTAATGTGGAGAAGTCACTTTCCACTGACACTTGAGAAACAGATTCATTACCTTACTTTGCCTCAAATGGACAAAACAGCCAACCAACTCTAAAGTGCTACCTCCAGTAGCTTTATAAATTTATACCACATCTTACACACCATCGTATATTCTATACTTGTCATATGCAATATTACAGAAATCTGTTTTAGGGATGTTTTAGAGGATTTTTTTTTAGAAGTCTTATTGTGTGTATTTTCATCTCTCTCTCTCTCTCCACCTGCAAGGCTGGGGAGATTAGTTACCATGATTCCATCTGTACAGAGGTCAGAAGCAGACATAAAAAAAAAACTGGAAAGCGATCTTTCTTGCTTTTCCGTACATAAAAGCATGACAAAGCAGTCTGCTTTCTTGGAACCTTGCAAGCCTAGGAGTGAGTACGGGGGTCTCACTGAAATGCTGGAAACACCACCCCCCCAATGAGATTGTTTCTGGCCTTGGAATGCCACAAGATATTGAACCTGAATGTTTTGATATTCACATATAGAAAAGTTGTTAATGATACAAAACTAAATCTTGCTTGTCCTGAACCTTGGACTAGGGTTAATTTGTGGGGGTTGACAGAGGAAATATTTCTATGGAAAGTTTATTGAGGCAGCCAAAGGGGTATGGATAGATGATAAACCTATCAACTGGTTCTTAATTTATAAAATTGATATCACCTTCATACATGGTGTTTATTATATATAAAATATAAGCATTTTGCCCAATTATACTCTTAATTCAGCCACTGAATGAGATTTTTCTTCTTTCGGGTTAAAGAGTGTCCTGGAAACAGAACACTTTATTTAAAAAATGACCTGATATTGGACGATCCCACACGACTAATGAATGGAGAAAAAAAAACCCTGAAGTACCGTATTCTGTGTTTCCAAGTTTACAGTCTTTTGTTACTAATACTCAGAAAGCTAACCCAATTCTTTGAGGGTGTGGAACAATGAGTGACCTAGACAAACTGGAGTACTGGGCCAAAAGAAATCTGATGAGGTTCAACAAGGACAAGTGCAGAGTCCTCCACTTAGGAAGGAAGAATCCCATGCAGGGGACCGACTGGCTAAGCAGTTCTGCAGAAAAGGACCTCGAGATTAGAGTGGACGAGAAGCTGGATATGAGTCAGCAGTGTGCCCTTGTTGCCAAGTAGACCAACGGCATATTCGGCTGTATTAGTAGGAGACCTGCCAGCAGATCAAGGGAAATGATTATTCCCCTCTATTCGGCACTGGTGAGGTCACACCTGGAGTACTGTGTTCAGTTTTGGTCCCCCCACTACAGAAGAGATGTGGACAAATTGGAGAGAGTCCAGCAGAGGGCAACGAAAACGATTAGGGGGCTGGAGCACATGACTTATAAGGAGAAGTTGAGGGAACTGGGGTTATGTAGTCTGCAGAAGAGAAGGGGGGGGAGGGGAATTTGATAGTTTTCATATACCTGAAGAGGGGTTCCAAAGAGGATGGAGCTAGGCTGTTCTCAGTGGTGGGCAGATGACAGAAGCAGCAGCAAAGGTCTTAGGTTGCAGTGGGGGAGGTCTAGGTTGGACATTAGGAAACACTATTTGGCTAGGAGGGTGGTGAAGCACTGGAACGGGTTACCTAGGGAGGTGGTGGAATCTCCATCCTTAGTGGTTTTTAAGGCCTGGGTTGACAAAGCCCTGGCTGGGATGATTTAGTTGGTGTTGGTTCTGCTTTGAGCAGGGGATTGGACTAGATAACCTCCTGAGGTCTCTTCCAACCCTAATATTCTATGATTCTAACGAAGAAAAAAGAAGAGAAGGCTTATTTGGGTCATGTAAATCCCCATGCCATTACAATTCTCTTGTTTCTGAGCAACACAACTGCTAAAAAGAATACACACTAGGAACTAGGACTGTCAAGTGAATAAAAAAATTACTCATGATTAATTGGGCAATTAAAAAAATCAATTGCAATTAATTGTGCTGTTAAACAATAATAGAATACCATTTATTTAAATATTTTTGGATGTTTTCTACATTTTCAACTATATTGATTTCAGATGCAACACCGATTACAAAGTGTTCAGTGCTCACTTTATATTTATTTTTGATTACAAATATCTGCACTGTAAAAAACAAAAAAGTATTTTTCAATTCACCTAATACACGTACTGTAGTACAGTCTCTTTTTCATGAAAGTTGAACTTACAAATGTAGAATTATGTACAAAAATAACTGCAATCAAAAAATAAAACAATGTAAAACTTTAGAGCCTACAAGTCCACTCAGTCCTACTTCTTGTTTAGCCAATCACACAGACAAACAAGTTTGTTTACATTTGCAGCAAATAATGCTGCCTGCTTCTTGTTTACAATGTCACCTCAAAGTGAGAACAGGTGTTCACATGGCACTGTTGTAGCCAGCATCGCAAGGTATTTACGTGCCAGATTTGCTAAAGATTCATATATCCCTTCATGCTTCAATCACCATTTCAGAGGACATGCGTCCATGCTGATGACGGGTTCTGCTCAATAGCGATCCAAAAGCAGTGTGAACCAACGTATGTTCATTTACATCATCCGAGTCAGATGCCACCAGCAGAAGGTTGATTTTCGTTTTTGGTGGTTCCAGTTCTGCAGTTTCCGCATTGGAGTGTTGTTCTTTTAAGGCTTCTGAAAGCATGCTCCACACCTCATCCCTCTCAGATTTTGGAAGGCACTTCAGATTCTTAAACCTTGGGTCAAGTGCTGTAGCTATCTTTAGACATTTCACACTGGTACTTTCTTTGCGTTTTGTCAAATCTGCACTGAAGGTGTTCTTAAAGCAAACACATGTGCTAGGTCATCATCTGACACTGCTATAACATGAAATATATGGCAGAATGCAGGTAAAATAGAGCAGAAGACATACAATTCTCCCCCAAGGAGTTGATTCATAAATTTAATTAACACTGTTTAAAAAAAAAAAAAATCATCATCAGCATGTCCTCTGGAATGGTGACCGAAGCATGAAGGGGCATACAAATGTTTAGCATACTTGGCACATAAATATCTTACAATGCTGACTACAAACGTGCCATGCGAATGCCTGTTCTCACCTTCAAGTGACATTGTAAATAAGAAGCGGGCATCATTATCTCCTGGAAATGTAATACCAACTTGTTTGTCTTCGTAATTAGCTGAACAAGAGGTAGGCATGAGTGGACTTGTAGGCTCTGAAGTTTTACATTGTTTTGGTTTTGAGTGCAATTATGTAACAAAAATGTTTTTACATTTCTAAGTTGCATTTTCATGATAAAGAGCTTACTCTACAGTACTTCACTACAGCATGCTGGTGATGCCTCACACACTATGGAATCCTGCTACAGACTGGAGATGTAAATTTACTGGATTTAAAATATCACACCATCTTGCAGTATTTTAATACCCTAATTTTAAGAGGCACTATTTCTCTTCCCTCCACTGCAACGTTGCTATTGAATGGCTCCAGTCTAACAGAGTTACGGAGTTCTGTGATGTGTATCTTGAAACGGGTGCAGCGAATGCTGGGGAGTCACACAAACAGAAAAAGAAAAGGAGTACTTGTGGCACCTTAAAGACTAACAAATTTATTGGAGCATAAGCTTTCGTGAGCTACAGCTCACTTCATCGGATTTGTAAAAGATGCATGAAAGATGCAATTTATTCCAGTGCTTAACCATCCTGACAGTTAGAAAGTTTTTTCTAATGTCCAACCTAAACCTCCCTTGCTGCAATTTAAGCCCATTACTTCTTGTTCTATCCTCAGAGGTTAAGAACAATTTTGCTTCCTCCCCCTTCTAACAACCGTTTATATACTTGAAAACTGTTTTCATGTCCCCTCTCAGTCTTCTCTTTTCCAAACTAAACAAACCCAGTTTTTTCAGTCTTCCCTCATAGGTCATGTTTTTTAGACCTTTTGTTGTTGCTCTTCTCTGGACTCTCTCCAATTTGTCCACACCCTTCCTGAAATGTGGCGCACAGAATTGGACACAATACTCCAGTTAATGCCTAATCAGAGCGGAACAGAGTGGATGAATTACTTCTCATGTCTTGTTTACAACACTCCTGCTAACACATCCCAGAATTATGGTGGTGTTTCTGTTGTGTTTTTTTTTTGTTTGTTTGGTTTTTTTGCAACAGCGTTATACTGTTGACTCATATTTAGCTTGCGGTCCACTATGACGGCCAGATCCCTTTCTGCAGTACTCCTTTCTAGGCAGTCATTTCTCATTTTCTGAGTGTGCAACTGATTTTTCCTTCCTAAATGGAGTACTTTGTATTTGTCCTTATTGAATTTCATCCTATTTACTTCAGACCATTTCTCTAGTTTGTCCAGATCATTTTTGAATTTTAATCCTATCCTCCAAAGCACTTGCAACCTCTCCCAGCTTGGTATCATCTGCAAACTTTATAGTACTCTGCATGCCATTATCTAAATAATTGAAGATATTTAACAGAATTGGACCCAGAACTGATCCCTGCGGGACCCCACTTGTTATGCCCTGAACCACTGGTAACTACTCTCTGGTTTTCCAACCAGTTTTGCACCCACCTTATAGTAGCTCCCTCTAGGTTGCATTTCCCTAGTTTATTTATGAGAAGGTCATGTGGGACAGCATGAAAAGCTTTACTAAAATCAAGATATGCCAGGTTTACCGCTTCCCCCCTATCCATAAGGCTTGTTACCCTGTCAAAGAAAGCTATCAGATTGGTTTGACATGATTTGTTTTTGACAAATCCATGCTGTTACTTATCACCTTATTATCTTCTAGATGTTTGCAAATTGATTGCTTAATTATTTGCTTCATTATCTTTCCGGGTACAGAAGTTACGCTGACTGGTCTGTAATTCCCCAGATTGTCCTTGTTTCCCCTTTTTATAGATGGGCACTATATTTGCCCTTTTCCAGTCTTCTGGAATCTCTCCCATCTTCCATGACTTCTCAAAGATAATCACTAGTGGCTCAGATATCTCGAGTTGTTGAATTTTAATCCTATTTTGCAGGTAACCATTAAGCCTTACCAAAAGCCCTACCAGCATTAATATACTTCAGGGATAGTGAAATATAGTCAGATCTCTTTGTTTAGGTTACAAACAATATTTTTGTAAGGTTAGGATATTAACTGATTTTCTGCCTCTAATCAATATGTAACTGTAAAGTGATTACCTCCATTCATCTGACAGCTTGTGAATGCCTAGATTTCTGCCCCAGGGGAGGACTTAAGCTTTTCCTGCCTAGGGCACTATTCTACACCAGCAAGAAAAATCTCTCTTTGCCACTCTTGGGGGCTGTCTTAACTGCTGCCAAACAGCGTGCAGGTACTTTTAATGCATCATCCACCCCAAGTCTCTTTCCTGGTCTGTATTATGTATGAGGATTCCTTTATAATGTGTACTGAGGTGTGCCAAAGGAATAAGTGAGAGGTATTAGGAAATGGTCTTATAACAACTGACATACAAAGCCTAGACAAAAATGTCTTTTGACAGTCATTCCTGTGCATTTAAGGGTGTTACAAAGAGTCACTGGGTGCCTGACAAAGAAGCAGAGCTCCCCAGTTTAAGCTTCTAGTGGGCAACATTTTAAACACATTTACTGATTTCTTTCTAGAAACTATGTGTGCGCTTTACTGCTTAGAGTGTCTTAACAAATCCTGACTACATTATTTAAAGAAAATATTAAGAAACTGCTTAAAAAGGAATCATGTTATTTAGGCTAATTTCATACCTGTTTTATGGCTGTTACAGTTATGACAAAGAATAATGGCAATCCGCTTGTAATAGGACTGGTAGGTGTATCTATCATAAGCTATAGGAAAAGAGAATGAGCATAATGTTAGTACCAGATTATTCTTAAAATCTTATAAAACCAAAGGCAACTACATTTTACACCACAAGAGCAAAATTATGCAAGTCAGAGAGGCTCTTTATTACATATTCTATAGTCATTCTAGTGCAAAACTCCCCTTCATGTCAGCAGCAGTTCTCCTAAAAGGTGGCAATACTGACATACAGTGCAGACAGAAAATCTATGGTGAGGATCACAGAAGAGAATTTCTCTTGCAGTTGGTAGTGTGCATCACATAATTTGATTTTTAAGATTCTTAACCAATGAAAATAAGAATTTGTTTTCTCCTACCAAGTTGTGTTAAGATGTATATTATATGAAACTGCTTTTTTACACCATACAAAAAACTAGCTTACAACAAAAAAAGCAGGACAAAAGACATCTTAAATTCAAACTGAAAACACAAATTTCCTAAGACTTTATCTCTGGCACATAACTTAAAGAATCCCCTTGCGCATAGTACTGCTTTCTGTGCACGAGCCTGTATGGGTTTTTCTCTACTGCAGGAACAGTGCTATTTTAAACGATAAACTAATTATATTAAAGGGCTGCAGAGAAAGGATACAGAGGCAAACAGTTATTGAAAACATTAATATTAATTTAAGAAATTTATTAGGTTTACCTGAAATTTAACTCATTGCCTTGGGAAGCACTACCAAATAAATCTTGCATAGAGTTAAAGGTTAGAGAAAATAGCTTGGGCCACAGCAGGGCCTATTCATGATCTTTTTACTCTCAAATTTACCAAAGAGTTAAAAATATGACAAATTCCAGTCTGAGCAAGATAACCTGTGTTCTGCTATTATACAGCCAGACAGGATTTCAGCCTGGAAACATGTCTTAAACCAAGAATACTATAACAAAGACAAAGATTGTGCAGTACCAAGTGGACCATGAACAGTAGTAAATAAAAATCTACTTTGATAAAGTAGATAGGAAAAGAAATGCTGCTCTCAAGTTTCCAAGAAGATAAAGGATGGGCATATTGGGTCAGACCAATGGTTCATTTAGCCCAGTACTCTGTCTTCCGACAGTGGCCAATGTCAGGTGTTTCAGAGGGAATGAACAGAACAGGCCATCATCAAGTGATCCAACCCGTTGTCCACTCTCAGCTTCTGGCAGTCGGAGGCTAGGGACACCCAAAGCATGGGATTACATCCCAAGCCATCTTGGCTAATAGACATTGAGAGACCTATCTTCCATGAATTTATCTAAATTCTTTTTTTTAACCTCATTATAATTTTGGCCTTCACTATATCCACCGACAATGAGTTCCACAGATTGACCATTGTATGAAGAAGTAGTTCATTATGTTTTAAGCCTGCTCCCTATTAATTTCCTTTGACCACCCATGGTTCTTGCGTTATGTGAAGCAGTAAATAAGATTTCCTTATTCACTATTTCCACACCATTCATAATTCTATACATCTCTGTCATGCTGCCCCCATCCAGTTCTCTCTTTTCCAAGCTGAACAGTCCCAGTCTTTTTAATCCCGCCTCATATGGAAGCTGCTCCATACCCCTAATCATTTTTGCTGCCCTTCTCTGTACCTTTTCCAATCCCAATATATCTTTTTGAGATGGAGAAACCAGAACTGCATGTAGTGTTCAAGATGTGACCGTACCATGGATTTATATAGTGGCATTATGATATTTTCTGTCTTATTATCTATCCCTTTCCTAATGGTTCCTAACATTGTTCACTTTTTTGACTGATGCTGCACATTGAGCAGATGTTTTCAGAGAACTATCCACAATAACTCCATGATCTCTTTTTTGAGTGGCAACAGCTAATTTAGACATCATCATTTTGTATGTATAGTTCAGATTATGTTTTCCAATGTGCATTACTTTGCATTTATCAACACTTATCATTTGCCATTTTGTTGCCCAGTCACCCAGTTTTGCGAGATCCCTTTGTAATTCTAGTCATCAGAGGAGTGAAGTTCTAGAACTGCCTTCCAAGAGGTAGTGGGGGCAAAAAAACCCTAACTGTCTTCAAGACTGAGCTTGATAAATTTATGGAGGAGGATGGTATGATGAGACTGCCTATAGGGGCATGTAGCTGCAAATACTCAAAATAGTATTTCAAATTTGAGCCTAAATTCAGGGCAGTCCAAGTAGTTAAGCCTCCAACACCCTTGTGAAGTAGTTACTGTGCCTTTTTAAAAAAAAAAAAAAAAAAAAAAAAAGAAAAGATGAAAAAACAGACAGAGTTTAAGTGATTTGCACAAGGCAGAGAATGAGTAGCAGAACTGAGAATATAACCTGGAAAATCCTGGTTTCCAGCTCTATACTCCAGCTATGGAGTCTCTCTCATGAAATTAAGAGTTTTATTCAAACTTACCTGAACCAAAAATATAATAAGAAAATAAAAATTGGCTACTCTTCTGAACTGCTCAAATAAATTTTTTGGAATAAAATTCCACACCGTATACTGTAAAGAAAAGAGAAGTATGGTTATATAACATGATGTTGCATAAATTTTCCATAAAAAAAAAAAAAAACACTTTTCAATCTCTTCCCAGTCTCTCCCTAACAAATCCCTCAAAACCTTCTCATTCTCCTCTTGTCTCTCTCGCTCTCCCCAAAGTCCTGTACCCTCTTCTCTGTCTTTGGGGTGAGGCAGAGCCAAGGCTTGTCCCTTCTTGTAGGCAAGCCATGAGCTAGGAGAAGCTCAGGCATAAAGGTAGCTGTGCTGGCTGCAGCACTGCCCGCTGAAGATGCCTTCCTACCTATCGGTGTGCGCGCATATACGTGGGTGGGTGGGTGGGTGGGAGGGACGGAGGGAGGGAGGGGTGTCACAGTGGTTCCCCTGGGGACTGCTTTCTCCCTCCCTCTGAGCCAATCAGCTGGTTGCAAGCTGGTATTGGGAAGAGGGAAAGATTTACTGAGGCTGCTGCAGCAGCAGCAGACATTGCTATCTGCTGCCTTCTGTTCTTACCATCCAGCCAACTAAGATATTTATTCTGACCAATTATGTCCATGCACCCCACCAACGGCCAGACTGTGCACCAGGAAGGAAACTCTGTGTACAGCTCAATGTTCTCTATGCTAACATGCTCCTTTTCACATAACTGGCGTGGCAATTTGAGAGATGCCCTCTCTAAGTACAGATGTAAATATCTGGAGGTGATGCAGGGAATTGCCAGTGAATCTCATGGTTCAAGACCCATCTCCTTTCTGAGGAATTTTACCTGAGACAGTCGGTCAGTGTGCAATTAGGCTTTTGTATTTTGAAGGGCAGGGTGAGGGGAGCAGAGAGGAGGAGAAGAAGGGGCCTCACTTTTTAAACATTGGTTTTGAAGTCATTTGCTGTGTTTTCACATCATTAAAAACATCACATTACTAGATGCACAGATACTCCATAACATCCTAAGTGATGTTTACTTTTTATCAAATATTTTTGACAAAGTACATGGATCCTTACCTTAGATGAAATGATTCTGTTCTCTGCAAATTTCTGAGGAATATAATGGCCATTCTGGGGGAAACGATTTGCTATGTAAATAGTTCGTGTATCACTTTGATGTGGTGGGTCAAAACCCTGAAAGGTAAAAGTAAAAATCAGTTGAATAACACGCAGGACATTTTACATCAAAACTATAGTTTCAGATCACAGATGGCACACAAAATTCTGCTAATCTTTAAACTGAAATTGGGATCCAAATTTTAACAAGAGTCTTAGAATAGCAGATTATGAATTGGACACAAAGATGCCCATATCTGGGCCAAAAAGGATGATTTTTTTTTTTTTTTTGCTGTTAGGAGGCTTGCTTTTTAATGTCATTTAAATGCATTTTGATTAATTTGTGTGTTTTTTTAAACTTCCTATTGTGTTTAAAATTTGACATGATCAACTGAAAACAATCCTAAATTTATGTGGAGTGTGTTCATTCTTTATGGGGGACACATCACAAAAAATCTTAAGAATCAGAAGAAAGAGCACATACAGGCTATGAAAAATAAGGGTAAAAGTTACTGTCTCACAGTAAAACCAGAAAAACAAAACAAAACAGAGAAATGGCAGTTTGGCTGAGGGAGGGTATGAGTAAGGCGGAGAGAAGAAAAAATGGAAACCAAAATACAGGCGGAAATTAAAGATATTCATAGCTGTACTTTTAAAAGCCATACTAATGTTGATCATAATTGAATCATATAAGAAAGTTTAAACAAACAGAAGAGAGTCACACTAACAATGCTATGATTCAAGTTTGAAGAAAATAATCTGATCAGTGGAAAATCAAGAAACTGGCCAAACATCATTTTCCCTCTTTCTCAAGTAAGTAAATGATTTTCCTGCCTCAAAGAACATAAAAGCCTTGCTTACATTCAGAGACTTTATCTTCTAAAATTTCCCATTGTTACCACCAATTCAGGTCCACCAATGATAACAGTGGGAGTACTGTGTTTTGTAGACTTGCTGAGCAGGGTTAGACAAATCTTAGAAGTGAACATTAATCCCATAGTGCTGCCTCCTCTCCAAAGCCTCTTCAAAGAGCAGATACTCCACCTGGGAGTTTGATCCTACTTCTGGTGCTGCTCTAGCTTACACTGGCAGCTGCTCTGGAATCAGAGCCAGCAAAGCCACACCAATATCTGCTGCTGCCCTAGTTTTGGTAGTAGGTCAGGAAGACTCACTATCAAAAAAAGTGGGTAAAAGTGGGTGGAGGGGGACAGGACAGCAGTGCCTGAGTGCAATGGCTGCTCCAAAAGCTGAGCGGGGATAAGTACCGGGAGGATGCTATGAGACTGCTCTTGGCCATCTGAAATATTGAAGGAGACCCAGTCTGTTCCTGCATGCCACAACCATTTCCCTCCTTGCAGGGATTAAGCCTGCTTTTTGCCTGGTCTGCCATTTTTGTCTGTTCTCACAAGGAAACAGCAAGCATTATGAGTCAAGAAAGTTATGTATGCTCTTAAATTTGGTGGCCAAATCCTACAATTTGAAAGGTGTCCATATTATTTTGGGGACACAACCTGACCAAAATTGCAAGGCGGGGATGGGGGTGAGAGGGAACTCACATTGAGACAGGTGCCATTTGTGCCACTGAGGTCAGACCATTCTGGTCAATTTTCTAGAGGGTTGGTCGTTACCTCCCAAGCTCAACAAGGCTGTGTAACCTACCTACAAGTGCTATGGAAATAAAGACACTCCGGGAGACAACTACTTGACAAGAAGGGGAAAGAACTACTGTTACTGGTAACAAATCTCTCTCCCTCAATAACTGTCTTTATGAATCTCCACTCTCGGGAAATGCTTAGGTGAATCTGCCCTGCGGAAGAAGAATCTCAGCACTGAGCGGCTGGTACTGAGGAAGTCTCAGCACCAAGAACTTCTTTTCCACCATATGTTCAGACTTCATACAATTCCGATCCTACAAATTTGGCATTGGGCTTAACTAGATGAGTGATATCTAAGAGTTCCTTTATGGCTCCCTTACCAAATCCTCAGCGCTGGACTGCAGAACGGGGGCTTTAAAAATCTATTCCAACAGAGGGAGTCTGAGGTAGCCCTTACACTTCCTTTGGGTCTGATGGAAAGCAAACATCAGTTTAGATCAGCAGTTTTCAAACTGTGGGTTGGGACCCCAATGTGGGTCACAACCCCATTGTAATGTGGTTGCTAGGGCTGGCATTAGACTTGCTGGGGCCCAGGGTTGAAGCCAAAACCTGAGCCCCACTGCCCAGGGCCAAAGCTGAAGCCTGAGGGCATCAGCCCCGGTTGGTGGGGCTCAGGTTTTGGTCCCCCCTCCTGGAGTCATGTAGTAATTTTTTTTTGTCAGAAGGGGATGGAGGTGCAATAAAGTTTAAGAACCCTTGGTTTAGATTGCCCTTCAGCGGACGACGGGAGACATCTCATGTGGACGTTAGTAACAAACAACAAGGTATCACAGAATGCACATGGCCTAAAGCTAGCTTTTTTATCTGCAAAAGTCATGGAATAAACCGAGTAAAGAAATGAAGGCAACAACTAATTAGTCCAAATCCAGCAGAAATGACCACAAACCAACACCAAATGAGAACTGGAGAAATAAAGGGACAATCTGACAAGACCAAACCCCAATAAAGCCACAGAAGTGTTGAATTTAAAAACCCAACAAGGTAGAACAGGCAACACAGCACAAAATATAAGCATATGCTCTAAGTTTTTCGTTCTCTTCTTTGTAGCATTCCACAGATTCCCAGTCTACGTAAGATTTTTTTCCACCTTTCTGGTAGGCTTAACCCTCATTCTAGTAAATTTAGGTATGTTTTTCAAGGCCTCACTAGTAATATAGATAGGGTTGAAAAGTTCAATTCTTCCGCTTTATAAACTGTAGAGGGAATAAAGAGGCCTTTTGCAAAAAAATAACTCAAAGAGGATTCCTTACTGATTAAAAACTATAATCATAGGTAATAAAGGCATCAGACCTTAAAATTAAAGAAGCAATGTCAAGTACTCTGAAAACTGTCATATTAAAATTTCTTTCAGTGCTTGACAAAACCAATTAGAGCTCTATCCCTTCATATTCAATTTGTAAGCATGAAATTGATGCCAGCAAAAATATGTGATGGACAATGTGATAAATATAAATGCAACAAAACATGGATAAAAATCAAAATACTTTAATCCCGAGTGTTTTGTCATACACTTACACAGTGCTTTTCATTCATTGATCTGAAAAGCACTATACACAAAGATGGGTAAGTATTGCAAAACTTAATTTACTTCAGAAAACATGAAGGAAGCTAATGAAGAAAGAAAGGAGCAAGAACAATTTAGGAAGGTTTTACAAAAAGATTTGAAGAAGAATAAACTTTTGGCAGACAAGAAGTTAGAGTCTGTTCTATGTACAGTGGCAAGAAAGAAGGTATGAAGATAAAACTGGGACAAGAACACAAAAGGTATGTCTACACGGGGCGGGGGGGGAAGGAGTCTGTGGCAGCGAGTCTCAGAGCCCAGGGCAACTGACTCGTGGGGCTAGTGCTGTGGGGTTAAAAATAGCAGTGTAGATGTTCGGTCTCAGGCTGGAGCCTGGGGTCTGAATCCTTGTGAAGGTGGCAGGTCTCAGAGCCTGGGTTCCAGCCTCAGCCTAAATATCTTCACTGATATTTTTAGCCCTGTAGCACAAGCACAAGTCAGTTTACCCAGCCTCCGAGACTCACTGCCATGGGTTCTTTTTTTTCAGTGTAGACATACACAAAGGGATTAGTTAGGAGAAAGGACTAGAAACATATATAGGAAACAAAAGAGGAATAAGCTGTTCAGAGCTTTGTAAGGGACAAGTTTAAAAAGCATGGATTTGAGATGGTAAAATACAGAATGATAATGAAGGGATTTTTGTTTGAATGCTGACATAGAACAAACGATAGAAGAATTTTTTAATACCAATATTTTGGATAACTGGAGCTTGTGAATGAATACTTCTTAAACTATTTCTAAAACTATACCAAAGTATATTAAACTATATTAATAACTGAAATATTTGTGAGTAAGAAAGCATATTTACCTGGTTGATATGAAAAACGTACATAGATTTTTTTCTTTCTTTTTGTTTGGAAAGTGCATGGCAACCACAAAATGCTAGGCACTTTCCATACATAAAGGCCTGGTCTTTAGTCTGAAGAAGTTACATTCTAAAGAAAGAAAGGATGAGAGTAGGGAAAGCAGAATAAACAAACTCCCAAAGATGATAACAATTGGTGACATTCTGATAATAAAATGGTCTCACCATGCCATTATTTGGTTGTTTGTTTTTTTTTAAACTACGGACATTAAAAATACACAGAGGACTATTCAAAGCCACAAGGGAAGTTAGACACCCAGCTTCCCATAGTGCTTTTAATAATCTCCCCCACAATACTTGGATCCTGCAGGATCCAAGTGTGGAGGGGCTTACTGTGGAGGGATCCAGGTGTGGGGTGAGAGGGTTCAGTGTGGTGCAATGTGGTTGAATGGGGCTTGATGGGATAGGGGTCCGTGTGAAGCTGGTTGGGGCTCAGTGGAGCAGGGGGCTCTTCCGGGTAGTCTAGGTGTAGGGTGGATGGGGCTCTTTGAGGTGAGGGTTCAAGTGGGGAAGGGCTCACTGGGGAGTGGTTTGGGTGCAGGGGTGGGAGTCTGGATGCAGGGGGAAGGGGCTCGCTGAGGGTCTGAGTGCAGGAGAGTTCCAGATGCAGGGGGTGAGGCTCAACGGTGGGGTCTGGGTATGGCAGGGGATGCGCAGGGGTTGGGTGGTCAGGGGAGCAGCTCCCGGTACAATGAGCCCCTCCCCAAGCGGCTGAGGAGCGATGGGGGCAGGAAGTGGGAAGGGAGGGCATGGAGCTTCCTGCAGCTGGGGCAGGTTTCTGGGGGTGAATCGGGCTGGCCGTTCCTTGCAGGGGAAGAGTAAATCCCGACCTCCCTAGTCCTGCCTAGGTTAGCAGCTGAGCCCAGTGCAGGGTAGAAGCCACTGGCCCGGGTGTCCCTAGCCCCCTTTTCCCCCTACAGTGATTTAGCTCCCCGGTGGCTGCTCCAGGTGCCCAAAACAACATGCCCACACTGCTGGGGAGGGGCGCGTGACCGCTCTTGTGGCTTCCTTTTGCTTCCCCGTCAGAAAGTAATTTTTCTGCGGGGAAGCAAAAAAAAAAAATCTGCAGGGGACATGAATTCTGTGTACACGTAATGGCAATGAATTCACCCAGGAGTAGTAGGTGTATCATTTGCCTCTGGAACACAGGTCACACCGATTTTTTTTTTCCCATGTATGGAACTTGAATTCAACTAAGTAATATGGAAAATTCTCAGAAAGACATAGAAATAAACAGAATAAATAATATTGTCATTAAACAAGGCAAAACATAAGCAACCATTAACATTGATCTCTGAAGGAGGAGCCAAAAGACATACAATTTTTAAAACAAAAAAGAAATGGCATCTGGTTTTATTTTTAGTTTACTACTGTGTTACATAATTTTAAACACCTCCACAAAAGGGAACTGTATATTGCTTTCACCAAACTATTCAGCTGCGGTTTTGTAGATCCTGAAGTTTAGAAACTAAAGTTTCTTCTTTAGCAACACTTGCCAAGACTCTAATAAGCACTGTGAAACAAAAGCTAACCCATGAAGAAAATGTAACCTTTTTAACACAACAAGTAATAATATATAAAATTAATCACACAAAAGCTTCATTAAGGTTAAGGTGCAGACTCAGTGGTTTAACTGAATATTACCTGTCAAGAATGTTAAAGTTTACAAAAACAGAACAAAAAACACTGTATAAACCCTTTGGCCATTATCTTGCAATGAACTCTGGGCAAGTGGATCCCTGTGGCTGTGCAGAAGCCATTCTAGGATTAGAGCCTTAATCAGCTAGCCACTATGCCTCCGGATAACCAAAGTACTCACCCATAGCCCTGTGTAGGGGAGCCCTGAAACTGTAGGCTACTTAAGGTCCTCAAAACGGCCAATCTTGCCAAACTCAAAAGGCTGCAGAGACTAGGTGCTAAGGGCTCCTTTCCTGTTGACTTCTGATGTATAAAGGAAGGGGAAAAAATGTAACTGGGAAAGGGTGGTGGTGAAAAAAAATCTCACCACTTCTCAATCCACACTGGTCTGAAGTCCACACAGTCCACATAGGTCACGAAGAGTGAACTCCTCCCCCCGCCCCCCATATCCTTACTGTACTATGACCCAATGTAGGAATCGCCGAGGAGTGAAGACTACCTCCCTGGCTCCCAACTTCCCCATGACCCTTAGAGGCTCTTCAACTCCGTAACAACCGCCATCCCAGCAACCCAAAACAGGCTCACTGAGAAATAATAAGCCTACTAAGGTTTGTGGAGGGTTGGAGGAGGGGAAAGAGGAAGAAGCACTTGATAAGTATCATTGGGCCCACTGGGGACCAGCACTCCCTCTCTGCATTAGGTTCATAAGGGGTCAGGGTGACCCCCCCACAAGCTCAGGTGAATGTGGCAGGCTCCAATTAGCCAAAGACTTGGAGGTGGCTCCCAGTGAGCCTCTTAATGCTTGCTGGGACTCATCCCCACCTGCAGACCTCAGAAGGTCCACAGGAAGGGAAGAACACCATTATGGATACTACCCCCTCTTCTCAGCCATCTGCAGATCTCCTAAGTTACGCATGAGCAGGGTACCCATCATTATAAATCCCAGGAGAGCCTCAGGAAGATGGGACTGGATGAGAACTGGATTCTTTGGGGGGGGGGGGGGGGGAAGAGATAAGGGGAGCATAATCCCCCTTCTATTAGGCCTCCTGAAGAGGCCCCACTAACCCTTAAGAAAAGTGTCAGTTTCCCATGTGAGCCTCAGGGGGCGGGGAAATCTCATGTCTCCTATTGATAAGCCTGCCGGCGTTCATGAAACATTTCCGAGGTGTCTTTCTACAAGAATAACAACTAGATTCATTTTAAAAAAATTGTAAAAACTTAGTATATGGTATCAAAGCACTCTTGCAAATCTAAGCTCAGACTCCCTAGCGTCATTACCAAAATTAACTTCAGTAATTTGACTTTAAAAAAAAAAAAAATCGATTAAATTTAGGTCCTAAGCACTGTAACTGTTAGAAGAGTCCAATAAAGTGGATTTCATCTCTCCTTTGTTTTCACTTCAAAGTAGCAGAAAAAAACCCTCTCTGAACTGTTTTACAGCTCTATTTCTAGGGTAGTATAGCTGAGGAAACCTTTGTCTGAGTCATTTACTTTTTTCCAGGAACAATTCAGCCAAGTCCTACATCCAGCCTTCCAATATAGGGTTTGGTTTTTTGTAGATTTTAGAATGGGTAGTGAGCTTGTATGGAAGCCCAGCTACAACCTTAACTATGAAGCAAATGCCTTCAATCCATAATAAAGGCAGTATATATGTAGTAGTGTTCCGTTTGCTGGTGGTTGTTTCTTTCCTTAAGTTCTTTAAGTCATACAGTCAAAAAGATTTGTGTTTAAAATGGACTGAAGTATGATTTTCAATTGAAAACAAAGGATAGGCTGTTTTGCATAGGGATTTAAAAGTGAATGTAGGATCAGGAATTCAAAGTTTCTGGTGTACCATTCTGCATATTTAAAAAGTTAACCAAGCATGAAAATCCCACAAAATCTCTCATCTGTCAGCTGGGTCATGTGTTTATGCATATTAATACTTCTATAGCAGTACAAAAGGTCACAGCATGATAAATTTATAGGAAGAGTAATAATACCTGGACTCAAATAGGACCTTTCATTGAGGCTCTCAGAGCCCTTCACAAAGGTGGCTATCAACCATATTTCAACAGAAATGGAAAGAGAAAGAAAAGAGTTTTTGTTTTTAAATGAAAGAGGTTACTAGCGTTTCTCCTTCCACCCCAATCTTATCTTCTCTCCCTATTCTACAGGATGCCAAAAATATGATTCCCTCCAAAATAAGAAGTAGGGTCCTGTTTTTTTCCTCCATCTCATCTCACACATATTCCACTAGTTCACACACTTCAAAGCTATTTTCTCCAGTCAGTTACTGCACTCCTAGGGCTATGTCTACACTACAAGCACTCTAGCAACACAAATGCTTCCTACATCTACAGAAGTCTTTTTTTCTATAGTTCAGTGTAGTTAATCCACCTCTCTTGAGACGTGATAACTAGGTCAACAGAAAGAAAAGGAGTACTTGTGGCACCTTAGAGACTAACAAATTTATTTGAGCATAAGCTTTCGTGAGCTTTCGATGCATCCGATGAAGTGAGCTGTAGCTCACGAAAGCTTATGCTCAAATAAATTTGTTAGTCTCTAAGGTGCCACAAAGTACTCCTTTTCTTTTTGCGAATACAGACTAACACGGCTGCTACTCTGAAACCTGAAATAAGTCAACAGAAGAATTCTTCCATCAATCTAACTGCATCTATAGTGGGGGTTAGGTGGACCTAAATATAGTGCAACATTTTTCACATTCCCCGTGACATGGCCAGATCAATCTAATTTTTAAGTTTAGACCAGGCCCTAGTTTCACTTTAGAGGAATGCATGTTTTCTTGGGACCAACAGGATACAAGATTTCACCCTTCCTGATTTAGACCAGTGGTTTTCAAACTGTGGGTCGAGGAATGTAAGGCACTGGGTCATGGCGGCTCTAGTCAGCACCATCAACCGGAGGCTATTAAAAATC
Organism: Dermochelys coriacea; assembly: GCF_009764565.3. Taxonomy (NCBI): domain Eukaryota; kingdom Metazoa; phylum Chordata; order Testudines; family Dermochelyidae; genus Dermochelys; species Dermochelys coriacea. The sequence goes on from NC_050076.1 coordinate 9,951,844, forward strand.
CCATCGGCAGTGTGGCCCAACTAAGGCAGGCTAGTCCCTACCTGATCCAACACCGTGCTGCACCCCGTAAGTGGCCAGCAGCCTGTCTGGCTCCTGGGTGCGGGGGCCACAGGGCTCTGGACGCTGACCGGACCACTGTCTCTGCTGAGGGGGTGGTGCCTGAGCGCAAGAGCCACACAGAGCTGCTTGAGCACCTCCACCTAAGAGCTGGACCTGCTGCTGGCCACTTCTAGGACACAGCGTAGTCCGAGGACACGTGGGAAGCCTGCCTCTGCATCCCGGCTACACTGCTGCCCAGGAGCTGCCTGAGTAATCCTGGACCCCAATCCCCTGCCCCAGCCCTGAGCCCCACCAAATCCAGAGTCCCTTCCTGTACCCCAAGCCCCTCATCCCCAGCCCCGTCCCAGAACCTGCTCCCCCAGCCCAGAGCTCTGACCCCCTGCCCCAGCCCAGAGCCCCCTTCCACACCCTGAACTCATTCCCGGCCCCACCCTGCAGCCCTCACCCACGCACCCTAACCCTCTGGCCCAGCCCTGACCCCTCCCACTCCCCAAACCCCTCATCCCCAGCTCCACTGGTTCATGGGCATCAACAATTTTCTTCAACTAGGTTGCCAGAAAAAAAGTTTTAAAAACACTGGATTTAGACAAGTCACAAGATATCTAGTGCCTCTATTTCACCATCACTAAAAATGGACATTATGAAGCCTATTTACCTTTGTAAAGCATTAAGCTTAAGTACTATTGTTCCCAAGCTGCTCTCTGCCTTCTCGCTGAGGAGCGACTATTCACCTCCCTCTCTTTCCTAGCACTGCTATGGTAGGAGAGACAGCTTTATTAGAAAGAAAGAAAAAGGTATTACTCTAACAGTTATTTTAGGACTCAAGCAGCTTACTCTTTGAAAAACCCAAGAGCCTTCCTCCCCCCACCACCACCACCAATGAGAGGATACTGGGGGGTGACAGTGGTAATAAAAAAAAGAGATTCCTCACTATATCTATCCACTTCTGCCACATCAGGAGAGAAAGGAGGTAAAGGATCTCAAGTCCCCCTTCCAGACCATCAATCAGTCTATTTGTCAAAAGCCAAGTAGTGGTGAGGTGAAACATTCTACTCAGCAAGCAGCTGACATCTGGAGAGTGAGATTTTAACTGTGCTGTTTACATCAGGCAGAAGCTGAGCCCACAATCATCCACTGAATTTAAAAATCGTGGTGGGAAATGTTAAATAGCTTAGCCAAAGTCAGAGTACTCAATAACGGTCAGGAACAGATCTGAGAACTTGACCCCCACTTGAGTTCTCCCACACTTGCCTCATGCAAGTTTCACACTACTGCTGAGGAAGTACTATTGGGGATACATGTATGGTAACCTGAAAGAGAAAAGGGAGGAAGAGCTACCTACAATAGAACTGTGCAAATGATCCCCCCAAAATGCAAGCCAAGAAAAAAAAACAAACCCTGAATTAAAGTCATGCTAGCTCATCAGCCAAAGTTTCTTGGGACAGCGGATGTTATCCATTGCTAAGCTATCACGCTTTTTATCCTTACATCTACTATTATTTAAAGCAGCATTAAGTTTAACAAATTGCAACACTTATCAGTTAAACCAACACGCACATTTTACAACATTGCCAACTGAAACAGCAGCACAAGCCCTGAAGCAAAATATCTGTCATGATCCTCTCAACTAAGACTGATGAAATATGAAACTCTTTGCCAGCGTACAACACACCAGCACCCATGTTTCAAACTTTATATTATAATACACAAAAGGAATATTTACGGATCTGTAGTTGAACAGTAAATTTATGATTTGCATACTATCTACCATCACGTGATGTACAAATATTATGCACTATGACAGGGTACTGGCTAGGAAACCCTGAGCCGGCCCTCTATCATGCCAGCTCCAATCAGCAAAGGGGAATTGGAGCTGGCTGAGTGAGCCCAAGCTTAAGTAGCAAGCAGGGAACAGCTGCCGGCCTGCTACCCAGGAGCTACATAAAGGCTGGCAGGAAGGAAGCCGGGGAGAGGAAAGGGAGGAGCCAGGGAGTTAGAGGCCACTCTCCCCTGCTGGCTGCAAGCCTGACGCTGTTTGTAGCTATAAGGTGGTGGGAACTTGTACTGTAAATAAAGAGCACAGGTGATTGCACCAAAGCAGAGGTCTCCGACTGGTTTGTGGGTGCAGAAGCGGCAGAAGATAGAGGAGACCACCTCTGGGGGCTTGTGCGGGATCCTGAACCAATGGATGTGGTTGGCAGCCCAGAGATGGAGGAGACCCTGCAATGGCTCGTCAAACAGCAGGAGCAGATGCAGAAGGCCCCAGAAGGCTTCCAGCAGTCCTACTAGGTCAAGAGACAGGCCTTGCAAATGTGGCAGGCAGAATAGCAGAAAAGCCTACAGGACTTTATAAGAGAGTAGGCCAGCGTGCGGCAGCAACTCCTGCAACAAATGGCGAGTCCCGCAGTAGAGGATGGCACCTGGCCACCAGGCTCAGGACTCTATAAAAATAGGTCCAGCAGATGACCCGGATGCCTTCCTCAGTACATTCAATCAGATAGCCATGGGCACTGGATGGGATAGGGCAACCTGGGCCCTATGGCTGGCTCCCTACCAGGCGGGAGAAGCTCAAGCAGCCTACATGGCCTTAAGTAAGGAACAGGCCTGGAATTATAAGATGGTGAGGATGGCCATCCTAGATTGGTGGGCCTGTAGGCGGAAAAATACCACCAAACGTTCAGGTCTGCCCAATGGACAGGGGCTGTGTGGCCCCAGGCATTAGCCCAGAGACTGATGGACTGGGCCACCCACTGGCTGAGGCCCAAGGCACAAATGGTGGGGAAGATAACGGACACCCTCATCCTAGAACAATTGCTACAGGGCCTCCCCGAGAATATCTGAGTATGAGTCAGGCGACATCAGCCAAGTACGGTCGATGCAGCAGTCAAGCTGACTGAGGACTACGCAGAGGCAGACGTTTCCCGAAGGGAGGGCCGATCCTATAAAGACAAAGTTGGGGAAGAAGCTGAAAGGCCCCAAGAGGAAGGAAGAACCCCGAGGAGCTCCCAGTAGAGCCGGCGTAATTGTTTGCTGGCTGTGCAAGCGACCAGGACACAAAAAGGGGAATGCCCAGATATGGAATGTAGGTGGGCTGAATTTTGTGGCTGGACCAATACTGGAGGATGGACAGCCTCTGCCCCCTTGTCCACCTTCCCGGTGACGGTGGGGAGGAAGCCACACAGGGGCCTGGTGGATACAGCTTCAGCCTGCTTGCTCGTCCAGAGGGGGCTGATAAAACCGCACTGGATAATTCCAGGTGCACAGATGGCCCTGGAATGTTTCCACAGAGACAGGAGACACTGCCTGGTGCCCCAGGTGCCCCTAGAAGTGTGGTGCAGCTTTAAATGGAAGCGGGTCAGAGTAGTAGGGGGGTTACCCTACCCCATTGTGTTAGGGATGGACTGGGGCCCTCCCCTGGGAGGGAAAAAGAAAGGTTCCCCAAAGAAGGGGGCGGGAACCCCTAAACTGAGAAGTCCCGGGGAGGAAGAGGAGCAAGGTCCTCAGGGTAATGAACATGAGAACTCTAGACACCAGAGCCCGGACAGGGTAGACAGGGGAAGGAGGTACTGGGGAGATGGCTAGCCAAAGCCCCTTAGAGGGGAAAGAAGGGGCAACGGGAGCTCCCTGCAACGCAGCTCCCAGAAGAGATGAGACAGGGACCCTGCTTGGTGGTTTGGGAAACCATATCCAGCAGGAAGTCAGGACTGGCCTACCAGAAAAAAAGGGGATAAGGGAGAAGGGATGCCTTCAGGGGTGCGACTGGTGTGAACCTGTGGGTGGCAGCAGAGCTATGGAGACATCCACCCCCCAACCAGTGTACTTTTTGCGGGTGGGGGATGAAGGAACCCCCTGGAAGATGACGCAGATGGTCACCCGAAAGAGGGGGAGCAATTTTCCCAACTGAACCCCACCGGAGGGGGGGGGAAAGGCCGACGAAGGACGAACGTGGCAGTTCATAAGGGGAGAGGCGTGTGACAGGGTGCTGGCTAGGAAACCCTGAGCCAGCCTCTGTCATGCCAGCTCCAATCAGGAAAGGGGAATTGGAGCTGGCAGAGTCCAGGCCTAAGTGGCAAATGGGGAACAGCTGCTGGCCTCCTTAGCCAGGGGCTACATAAAGGCTGTCAGGAAGGAAACCAGGGGAGAGGAAAGGGAGTTAGAAGCCACTCTCCCTGTCTGGCTGCAGAAGCTAGCAGTCCCTGAGGCTGTAAGCCTGACACTGTCTGTAGCTACAAGGTGGTGGGACCTTGTACTGTAAATAAAGAGCACAGGTGATTGCACCAAAGCAGAGGTCTCCAGCTGGTTTGTGGGTGCAGAAGTGGCAGAAGATAGAGGGGCCAACCTGTACCCTGTTACATACATCTTATATTATCTCCCACCTTCCATCAGTAATTCTCCTACTGTTGATCATTCAAACTCCTGTGAGAAAGGTGTGAGACTCTCTAATTTGTTATGGAAAAGAAACAAGGCAATTTCAGAATTTCACGTGTAAAGAAAGAGGGCAAAGTCTTATCTGGAAACTCTTCCTTTACTCAGAAGACATGTACAACAGCAACACTAAGTGAGGAAAGAGAGCTCCTTCAGGAGCCTTTCAACACCACCATGTATTAACAAAAAGAGAATAAACTTGAGATCATTGCAAGAGGTCACTTCCCTAGGGAGGGGAGGAATTCTGACCCAAGATGCATGGGATCTGAACTCTTGCCCTCTGGGAAACAGCCCACTGATCTGCCAATAGATTGCTGAACCTATTCAGATTTTTTAAAAATAAAAAAAAAAAAACCTGAGTAAGAAAATCCAAGTTCTGAAAACTATTTTATTTAGATGACTAGTTTTCCTATATCAGAAAAGGACCTGCTCACATATACTCAGTCTATACAAATTTGTACTCATATAGCCAGCTAATAATTTTTCTAGGCATATTGGTGTACTAAAGTCAAACAAAATTTGTCATATCAAAGATTGCTGTAGAGGAAGGAAAAACCTTTCTTACAGCAATTTTAAGCATAGTGTCAACTAGAAAAATAGTTTCAGAGGGGTAGCCGTGTTAGTCTGTATCAGCAAAAACAACAATGAGTCCTTGTGACACCTCAGAGACTAACAACCGTATTTGGGCATAAGCTTTTGTGGGCTGTAACCCACTTTATCAGATGCCTGGAGTGAAAAATTCAGTAGGCAGGTATAAATATACAGCACATGAAAAGATGGGAATTGGTTTACCAAGTGGGGGGGGGAGAGCGCTAACGAGGCCAATTCAATTATGGTGGATTTGGCCAATTCCCAACAGTTGACAAGAAGGTGAGAGTATCAACAGAGGGAAAATTATTTTTTGTAGTGACTCAGTGGCTCCATGCATAGAATTTTTCACTCCATGCAACTGATGAAGTGGGTTACAGCTCATGAAAGCTTATACTCAAATACATTTGTTAGTCTCTGAGGTGCCACAAGGACTCCTCGTTGTTTCAGAAAAAGAGTGAAGAACCCCAGGTACCCCCAGCCTTCTGTGTTTCCATTCAAATTTGTTCCTGTTCTTTTAAAGAACTACTGCTTTATTCCTTCCTGTTCTAAAGATCCACTGCAGCAATGTTAAGAAGAAAACATAGCTATCTTGTACTATTTCTGCAGTTTCCTCTTCCTCCTCATCTCTATCACTACTGTTTACCACATTTTGTAACCAATTCACATTGAATCTCATAAGATCAGATGACGTTTTGATGGGAAACACAGGTGTTCCAAGAAGTGAGGCTGAAAATTCAGTAGGCAGTACTCTATTCTGAAAAAGAGAATAACTCAGCATGCTGTTTAGAAAATCGTACTGCTATCTATGATGATGTTTAGTAGACTTTTTTTAAAAAAAAATTTTTTAAAAGAAGAGTAAGGCTGTTAACCAAAACAACCTGGATGAATTCCAATTTAAGCAGAACTCCACTGCCTGTCTAAATTACCCCTGTAAGCCTTCTTCTGGATCCACCCTTCTTTCTTCAGGGTCATTCAATGATGCTGCACTTTACTCTGGCAGCTTTGCCATGGAAATAATTTTGATGTCAAACAATGGATTTCTGACATCACAAAAACAAAAAACAACAACAAAAAAGCAATCTGAGCAAGGATACTGCTTCTGTTTACAAAGACCTCTTGGTAACCAGGACTGATTGTAAAGCATGCATAAAAAGTCAATTTAAAATAAAACAAAACTGTATTCCTAAAACTCTATAGAGCATTAAGTCAGTTAAACTCCTCTGCAGCAGTAGTAAAAAAGTTTTTACCTTAATCAATATGGCAGCATATACATACAATTTAGCTATTTTCTCTTACAAATTTTGTTCCAATAGAAATTTGATACCCTTCTCTATCTCTCCCCCACCCAAAAATTCAAGTTCTCTAGGAGAACATTAAATAGGTACAGTATAACACAAACACACATGTAATTTAAATTAACCAATTATCCATACTACATTTCTCACTGACTGCTTGAATTCAGGATACATAACTAAAATACAGATTTGAGAATTCTTCTAAACTATGTTTTGTTAACATTAAAGTCAAATGAGAATTTATAGCAAAAACGATAATAAAGAATTAAATGTTTACAAGCGTTATTCATTTAACGTAGAACATTAAATTTTATCAGTAAATAATAGATCTATTCAAGTCTTATTACAAATCAGTACATTTGCTCTAATTCTTTAGTATTCTGGGGAAGGGATTTTGGCATTTATGTGGAACTATGGATCCTTACACAAGTTCCTGTCATTTTTCCAATAAAGCTTTGGACAGAACAAAAAATTGTGCAACAGTCAATGAGGTTCATGCAAAAGTAATTCTAAAATTAAAAATGTAAACTATGTTTTTTTAAAAAAGTTTATTTTATGGGTGCCATCACAGTTCCAACTTCATTCAATGTCTTCCAACATATGATCTTGTCCTATTTCACACAGTTGCTAGATAAGGAGTAGCCTCCCTGGCCCTATGGGAAGAAAATTTGACTCCAGCAACAAAATAAGGTCTAGTAGGAGTACACCAAAGAGGAGTGCTAAGTATGGAGCTTGTCTTTCAACAGGGCTTTTAACAAGAGTCCAAGATATGCTGAACAAACTGGTTACCATCAGAGATGGCAGACTAGCAGGCAGGGCTTACCGAGATATCCTCAACTCTAACAACAGGGTGAACAGAGTTTACAAGTTCCAGAATGCAATATTTAGTTTTACTCCGATAGGCAACTGTGGTCTAGTGGTTTAAGCATGGGATTCAAGATGTCTTGAAGAATTAGGTATTATTTATCCCAGTGCTATCTTCAGTTGCCTTTGTGCCCTCGAGTAAATAATTTAACCTCAGTTTCCCCATCTACAGCATGATAACTTCCCTCCCAGAAGAGTGTGATAACTAGATAATGGCCAAGATCTTCAAAAAGTGACTAGCAATTTCTGGATGCTCACCTTGGAGCACCTGAAAGGTATCTTATTTTCAGAAAGTGGCTGTTTAGCACTTCTTGAAAATCAAACACATTTAACATGCCTCAAGTAAGGCACACAAAATTTGGTATTTGAATAGCCACTTTTGAAAATACATATACATAAAGCACTTTGAATGTTAAGTGTTAAGTATTATTATTCTAATATTTCCTTGTGCTCACAGAATATCAGGATTGGAAGGGACCTCAGGAGGTCATCTAGTCCAACCCCCTGCTCAAAGCTGGACAATCCCCAACTAAAGCATCCCAGCCAGGGCTTTGTCAAGCCTGACCTTAAAAACTTCTAACGAAGGAGATTCTATCACCTCCCTAGGTAACGCATTCCAGTGTTTCACCACCCTCCTAGTGAAAAAGTTTTTCCTAATATCCAACCTAAACCTCCCTCACCGCAACTTGAGACCATTACTCCACGTTCTGTCATCTGCCACCACTGAGAACAGTCTAGATCCATCCTCTTTGGAACCCCCTTTCAGGTAGTTGAAAGCAGCTATCAAATCCCCCCTTATTCTTCTCTTTCACAGACTAAACAATCCCAGTTCCCTCAGCCTCTCCTCATAAGTCATGTGTTCCAGCCCCCTAATCATTTTGTTGCCCTCCGCTGAACGTTTTCCAATTTTTTCACATCCTTCTTGTAGTGTCTCTCATGTTATATATGGTGAAAGATTTGCATGGTTTCTAAGCATATGAAAGAAAAAAAGAATGTGCCTTCTTTTCTCCTCAGTAATAATAAAATCCATTTCTTTCAACACCTATCTTTCATACATCTGGAATAATTATATTGTCTTGAAAAATCCAATTGTGTACTCCTCCCACAACTATCAGGCAGCTATCATCATCCTGTGTGTTGAAAGTCAGAGAAAAATTTCTACAGGGACAAAGGACAATCCAAATTTGTGCCATACCATGAGCTTTCTTCTAATTTAAAATTAGAATGAAATTTCAAGCTTTTTTTCACTTGCAGAGATCAATTTCATAATGCAAAAATTCATTTATCTTGTTGAGTATATACCATGACAGATGCACAACCACAAAGGGGGATGCACTTCCATTCATTTCATGAATGTATTGTGATGGGGCAAGGCCAGATGGCTATAGAAAAGTAGTGGGAGAAAGATATATTAGCTGCAGGCAAAACAAATCCCTGATACCAGGATAAGTGAAATGGCAGCTGCTCCAAGTCAATTAAGACACCTGGGGCCAATTAAGAACTTTCCAGAAGGCAGGGAGAACACTAGGTTGATTGGGACACCTGAAGCCAATCAGGAGCTGGCTGGAACTAGTTAAAAGCCTCCCAGTTAGTCAGGTGAGTGTGCATGTCAGGAGCTGTGGGAGGAAGTTGTGCTGTTGGAGAAACTGAGTAGTACACACCATATTAGGCACAAGGAAGAAGGCCCTGAGGTAAGGGTGAAGTGGAGCTTGAGGAAGTGAGGGCTGCTGTGGGGGAAGTAGCCCAGGGAATTGTACATATCATGTTTCTAAAAGGTCAGCTACCACAGCTGATGCTATTAGGGTCCCTGGGCTGGAGCCTGGAGTAGAGGGTGGGCCCGGGCTCCCCCCCACTTAGCCCCCTGATTAATCCCTGAGACTGTGAGAGAACAAAAAGAAAAGGAGTACTTGTGGCACCTTAGAGACTAACAAATTTATTAGAGCATAAGCTTTCGTGAGCTACAGTTCACTTCATCGGATGCATTCCGATGAAGTGAGCTGTAGCTCACGAAAGCTTATGCTCTAATAAATTTGTTAGTCTCTAAGGTGCCACAAGTACTCCTTTTCTTTTTGCGAATACAGACTAACACGGCTGCTACTCTGAAACCTGTGAGAGAACAGAGACTGTGCAAGGAAGGATAACTTCCCCTCACCTCCCTCATAAGCTGGCTTATGATGAAAATGGCTCAGTAGACTGTGACCCTTGTCTCTAGAGAGAGAAGGGGTACGTGGAAGGTCACAGTGAGCCTCTGAGGCTAGCAAAATCCTCCAGGAAACACAGGACCCACGGAGGCAAGGACAGAGCTTTGTCACAACTGGTGTCAGCCGTGGGATTTCACAGCGTGGCGGAAGAAAGAGGTTTTTTTAAAAAGAAAAAAGTGCACTGGGGTTTTGGAGTTTTTTTTGTTTTGGTTTGTTTATTTGCTTGTTTTGTACCACAATGGAGGAGGTGGTCAGAGCTCTGGTACAAGCCACAGCAGCCCAGCAGGAGGCCACCCGGGTTCAGGCAATCGCACAACAGGAGTCTATGTGGATACAGCAGGAAACCAATCAATAATTGATGAGCCAGGCGACCCAAGATTGTGCCCTCTTGAGAGAGGTAGTGGACCAGCTGAAGATCCTCACTACGTTGGCCCGGAGGTCCAACGGGACACAAACCCTGAGGGCCACTGGTTGTCTGCCAAAGATGACATCAGAAGATGACGTAGAGGCATATCTCCTCTCATTCGAAAGGACTGCTCAGCGTGAGGCATGGCAACAGGAGCAGCGGACCAGCATTCTTGCCCCTTTTTTGTGCGGAGAGGCCCAGGCGGCCTACTTTGACTTGCCTGCCACAGATGCCACTGACTATACCCGTCTGAAGGCAGAGATGCTAGCACGATCAGGGGTAACAGCAGCGGTAAGGACCCAGAGATTCCATAAGTGAAAATACCAGGAGAACAAACCCCCAAGGTCCCAGCTATTCGACCTCATACACATACATACATCGCGCGGAAGTGGTTACAGCCCGAGGCGTGCAGGCCGGAGAAGATTTTGGAGACCCTGGTCATAGATCATTACATGCAGGGACTGCCGCCAGATCTCCGCAAATGGGTAGGCCAGAACGATCCGTTCACGTATGATGAGATGATCACGCTGGTAGAAAGACAGATGACAGCCAGGGAACTGACCCGACTACCCAAGGAAGGCCCCTTTAGAAGCAAGCACCCGACCCCGACCCCAACCCTGGAAGGTTGGGCAGCAAAACCCGCAGGGAGTCCTAGGTGGAAGAAGGGGAGGGCCGAAAACCAGCGGGGACCCCAGAAGAAAGGGATTGGCCTGAGTGGGGGGAACCCCAGGATTAAACCCCCTAACTCCCAGGATAGGGGAGTGATTAAAAGCAATTATAGATGTTATGCATGTGGGGAGTGGGGACACATAGCAGCACAGTGTCCCAGCACCGAGGAGCCTATGCAATGCAACTTGGGGGATTGGGAGAACCCATGCTCCCTTATTCACCTCACGGGGGTCGCATTAGCCCTGCATAATTATACCAAGCCAGTGAGGATAAATGGAGCAGAGACTACAGCGCTTGTGGACTCTGGGAGTGCTATCACCCTCATATTGGGTAAGCTGGTAAAAAGTAGTCAGCTGTTACAAGCCAAACTCATAGCAGTGACATGCATGCATGGGGCCGTGAGCCATTACCCCACCATCCCAGTGGAGACAGAGTTTCAGGGAAACCCCATTGAGGTGACCGTGGGCGTAGTTCCGAAACTCCCATATCCTGCAGTCATTGGGAGGGACTATCCAGGGTTTGATAATTTACTCCCCCCAGAGAGGCTGGAGGGAGGTGGGGACCCTGAGGACAGCGACTTGTCACCGGGGGAACGTCAACCCCCGATGTTCACTGAGATTTCTCAGGATCTGTTCTCAGCCCCCCGAAAGACCCAGAAGACAAAAAAAGAGAGGAAGGCCTTGGGAACCTGGATCCTGACCCAGGACCAGAAGACCTACCTAGTAGGCAGATGGACGTGAGCAACCAACAGAGAAACTTGCACCACGGAAGGTGAGCCAGAGGCTGCCCCCAGCCATGATGGTGGCGAGCTGTTGGAAGAAGCAGAAGCTGGCTCCTGGGAGCTTGGGCAGGTTAGTCCTGGGAGAGAGACTTTTGGGCAGGACCAGGTGCAGGACCCCAGATATGATAACGCCAGGAAAGAGGTTGCCAAGATCGATCGGATACCCGTAGATGGGAAGGTCCGGGGTCCCAGACCTTACTTTATAGTGAAGAAAGATCTCCTGTACCACGTAGTGCAAATGCAGGAGCAAGAGATACAACAACGTCTGGTGCCACGAAAACATCAAAAAGCCATATTGAGTCTCACCCACAGTCACCTGTTTGGAGGACACCTATGGGTAGAGAAAACCCAGGCACGGATCCTGCGGAGGTTCTTCTGGCCAGGAGTACATGAAGATATCCGGCAATACTGCACCTCTTGATACCTCTTCCAATAATAGAGATTCCTTTCGAACTGATAGCCATGGATCTGGTAGGGCCCGTAGAGAAGACAGCTCGGGGCCACCAACATGTGCTTGTTGTACTGGACTATGCAACCCGGTACCCGGAAGCTGTTCCCCTACACAACACAGCTTCCAAGACAATAGCTAAGGAGCTAGTACAGATCTTTGCCTGGGTTGGGCTACTCAAGGAGATCTTGGACATGAAAGGTGTCCCTTGATCAGTCAAGTTGATGAAAGATCTCTGTTCATTGCTCCATGTACAAGCCCTACTGACCTCTGTATACCACTTGCAAACAGATGGCCTTATGGAAAGGTTCAATAGGACCCTCAAGGTCATGATCAGGAAACTGGTGAGCCGGGATGGGAAAGATTGGGATACCCTATTACCTTACCTCATGTTCACCATCTGGGAGGTTCCGCAAGTCCCCACGGGTTTCTCTCCATTCAAACTACTATATGGGCGCCAGCCTCGGGGCATATTGGATATAGCCAGAGAAGCCTGGGAAGAGGAGCCAAATCCCAGAAGGAACATAGTTAAGCATGTACTGCAGATGAGAGATCTGATAGCCTGAGTTACGCCCATTGTACGGGAACACTTGGAGAGACCACAGGAGACCCAACAAACCCATTATAACCACCAAGTGAAGCTTCAACAGTTCCAACCAGGGGATTGGGTGATGGTACTGGTGCGCACAGCAGAAAGTAAAGTGTGACAGGGCAAGGCCAGATAGTTATAGAAAAGTAGTGGGAGATATATTAGCTCCAGGCTAAATAAATCCCTGGTACCAGGATAAGTGAAATGGCAGCAGCTCCAGGTCAATTAAGATACCTGGGGCCAATTAAGGACTTTCCAGAAGGCAGGGAAAACACTAGGTTGATTGGGACACCTGAAGCCAATCAGGGGCCGGCTGAAACTAGTTAAAAGCCTCCCAGTTAGTCAGGTGGGTGTGCATGTCAGGAGCTGTGGGAGGAAGTTGTGCTGTTGGAGAGACTGAGTAGTACACACCATATCAGGCACAAGGAAGAAGGCCCTGAGGTAAGGGTGAAGTGGAGCTTGAGGAAGTGAGAGCTGCTGTGGGGGAAGTAGCCCAGGGAATTGTACATGTCCTGTTTCTAAAAGGACAGCTACCACAGTTGATGCTATTAGGGTCCCTGGGCTGGAGCCTGGAGTAGAGGGTGGACCTGGGCTCCCCCCACACCTTTTGCCCCCTATTAATCCCTGAGACTTTGAGACAACAGAGACTGTGCAAAGAAGGATAACTTCCCCATACCTCCCTTGCTGGCTTATGATGAAAATGGCTCAGTAGACTGTGACCCTTGTCTCTAAAGAGAGAAGGGTTACGTGGAGGGTGAGCCTCTGAGGCTAGCGAAATCTGCCAGGAAACGCAGAATCCATGGAGGCAAGGACAGAGCTTTGTTACAGTATTTACTTGTAATGTTGACTACACCAACTAAAGAACAATTTTGCCCTATTCACTTCTAAATGACATCCCAGACAAATCCTCTAAACATGCAGCCTAATGTTACTCAACAAGCTTATTACTATGTGTCCCTATGGGTAATTCAAACAGACACCTATGAATGGCTTACCAAAAAACATTTTATAATTCTCATTTCCAATATTTTGTCTTAATTTAGTAGATAATTTAGACTAATATGTTTAGTTTGAAAATAAGTAAAGTATTTCCTGCTCTCCCCCAAAATCTATTCAGATTTTCCCTCATTCACAGAAAGGGAGAGCTGAAGATTTTACCCTGATTAAAATTCCTAGACACAGTCACAAGAAATGAAGAGCTTTCAAATTTAGGCCAAATTATAGTGGCAACTGCACTTATGGTTATTGCTCAACAAATTTCAAAGGAAAATAATTTAGTTAGTAGTTAGTAATTAGATTGTAATCCAGACTGCAGTAACATTGAATTATTAAACTAATACATGTTTTGCATGATTTGGGTCATACTTTCACATTTTTGAAAGATATTCCCTTGGCCTTCTGTTTGAAGATTCTTAAGGAATATATAACAGCCTAGTAAAACAAAGTTTTGTCTTAACATATTTGTTCTAAGTGTCAGTTAGGATTCATTGTGTCAATCCATATAAAAAAGAAAAGGGTTCATTGCTAGACCTGGACTTTAAATATACTTTTATCTTCATCCAAAAAACACTATCTAGGCTTTCTAACCACAGGATAAATACTCTACCTGCACACTAGAACAAAATGGACTGACCAAGTATAGTAGGTATTTGTTTGTATATGCTAGAGTATACTATATGTATAGTTGTTTTTATGTTCCAGTGATTTTATAGAACAGTAAACTCCAGTGCCCTAGTTTGTCACCATATACTCACCTAGTTGGGTACATGGCATTTTTCATACATCACACCTTCCATTCTGAGAACTAATACAAGAGTCCAGGTACAGTAGTACAAAAGAAAGCATGCTATTTTAAAGGAAGATTATACTTCAGGACTGCCCACCTTAACAGTGATACTTTAATTATTTTTCTGTTTTCTATTTTTTTTTTTTTAGGGCAGTGTATAAATTTTTACTTTCGAAGTGCATAATGTATTTTTTGTTCTACCCTCACATGATTAGGTGTAGGGACTTCAACTACTCATTTTTCAGGGACCTTCAAGAATTTAGCTTCTATTTAAAGCCTGTCATCCAGGCAAAATAGGCCAGTGCATTGTGTCTCCATCTTCTCCTTCAAATCCCACCTTAAATATCATTCTTCCATGAAGCCTCTAATCCCTAGGACTCCTTTCAAAAAAGAAAAAACAGAATGTTTCACCAAAGAGATCCTCAAAAACAAAAGACAAAACTGATAAGCTTAACAGATTAACTTGGTTTTTATTATATTGCATCTCTCATCTACAAGTAATCTGTTTAGACTAAGCTCCTTGTGACAAACACATTGTTCTGTAACTTGACTATAAAGTGTCTAAAACGTCTGATGCTGCCTATGTGTTTCTACATGATTGTATTCAGAGTAGCAGCCGTGTTAGTCTGTATTCACAAAAAGAAAAGGAGTACCTGTGGCACCTTAGACTAACAAATTTATTTGAGCATAAGCTTTCGTGAGCTACAGCTCACTTGAAGTGAGCTACAGCTCACTTGAAGTGAGCTGTAGCTCATGAAAGCTTATGCTCTAATAAATTTATTAGTCTCTAAGGTGCCACAAGTACTCCTTTTCTTTTTACATGATTGTACTCACCTAGGATACTGGAACCGTGATCCAGATTGAGGCCTTCTGGCATTACCCCTACACGATTAATCAGTAGAAATACGTTATAATAGTAACAGAAACCTACTAAAAACTGATCTGTGGTTCAAATATTTTGACTTATTAAGAGGGTGCTTTCCCCCTGCCCCAGGCTGTGTACTCTTAAATAATCTATTAAAGATAAGTTTTTTAATTTTAAAACTTTTCTGAAAACTGCAGTTGCCAGAACAGCAAGTTTCTCCAAGTTCTGGAAGTTAGTTGCAAATCTGATTTAAAATCATGTACTGGCACTACCTTAAATTATTCATGCTTTACAAAACTGTAAACTAGCTCCTCCCTTGTAAGCGAATTTACATAGTATAACAAACATTTACTGCAACTTATTTTTACTGATAAATTGTGCATAGGCCAGAAAATACAAAAAATTCTTCATTTTTATCAGAGTAACTTTTTTGGTGAATACTTTAGCCAACAATATTATAATATAAACTTAGAGTGGACACCTAGTTGATAGGATTGGGTGAATGCAGGAGTCTTGCGCATACAGCCATGCAATCTATGCAATGGTCACAGTCTACTAGTCACTGGTTTAAGTATCCATCATTTAAGTCACAAAAATCAAAACCAAAAAAGTTTGACACAATTAGAGATTGATGTTTAGAAGAGGCTCATGACTAGAGCAAAAGACAAGACAAGATACAAGTGAAAAAAAAACAAACCCAAAGCATATAATTAAAATGCCAAACCCTATCCAGAATCTCCAATCTCAGTTTTGAAACTCTTCTTTAATAATAATCTCATCCAAAAATCACACTGCTCTGCAAGTCGATTTAAAATTTAGAGTTTTATGAAATGGGATACAAGTCATATATGAGGCATGTTTCTCTGTGGAGCAGGACAGCTGGTTGAATATAGGACCATTTCTACAAGCTTCTGGAATGCTCTGTACTGAAAAAAAACCCTGGCCAGCAGTTAAAACAGACAATAAAAGAGAAATCAGAAGGAGAAAATACTCAGCAAGTTCAACTTTTGTAACATGATTAAAAGACAACATACTCACTGGGTGATGGAATGTGCCCATTCAAAGACACGAGGCCAGATTCTCTCCTGTGCGGAGATCCACGAGGGAGACTGTTTGCACTGGTTATAGCCCCCGATTCTCATGCTGTCTGAGTCCCAACACAAGTTAGAGGAGCCCAGAACTTACAACACCATAATCTGTGTGGGATCATATACCAGCTATGAATCGGTGGAGCTGAGCCAGGGGACTACTCAGCTAAGCAGGGATGGCAAGATTCTTCCACTTTTGCATTGCTCAGGCAATGCAAAGAAGCCGCTTATGCCCAAATAAATTTGTTAGTCTCTAAAGTGCCGCAAGGACTCCTCGTTGTTTTTGCCAATACAGACTAACATGGCTACCACTCTGAAACCTGAGCAATCAAACATTTTGTTGATGACTTCAGAAATTAAGAATCCTTAATAATGTTTTAGTTCAAAATGTAGCACTTACACTACAATACAGAAAAACTAGAACAATGTATAAAAAATAAAAGCAGTGAAATTACTTAAAGTGACAAAATGAAACTATTATGAAAGGCCTTTAGTGCCAAAATAGGCAATATGGCCAAATGCTATTCAACTTGCTATGGTTGTACAGAAAATGCGAATTACCTCATAACTCCTTCCACCCTACTCAAAAAGTCTAAATAGAGTCCAACACAGATTTTTTTTTTCTCCCCCCTCTTCTATCTTCTACCAGCAAGTCAGGCTTTGCTCGTTGTATGTATGGTACTAGATGAAAGCCCATTTAATGATATATTAAGAAAACCTTTGCTAAGCAGCAACTAAAATTTAGAACCAAGTAATAATCACTAAATTGAGATGCTAGATGAAGAAGTCTACTAAAATTAAATTAGATAATTAAATAGTACAGGTGGTAGGGGAAAAAAATCTCCTCCCAGTGTAGGGATACAGGAAATAAAGTGTAGACATATATTACAGCACCCTTTTCAAGTAACGATGTCACAAAGGTTTAGGGGTTTTACCTTTCTTGTGTCCATCTGCTAGGAGAAAAATATAAGACTCATAGTTTGGACTGGTCTGCTAGGAATGTCTAATTACGAATATGAAAAGAGTCTTCAATCACCCTGCAACTCCCATTCTCAAGAGTATGGAATGTATTACAATATTTAAGTTTGGCAGTACTAAAAGAAAATTATTAATTTTAAATTGTATTTTAAAACACACACAAAACACTGACTTATTCCTAAGGATTGCTCCATAAATTTTGTCCATTTTCTAGATAAGCTCACGAGGGCAGGTACTGTCTCGATTCATGTCTTGCACAGTGTCAAATGCATTGTCAGTCCATGATGATATTCAGGTTTGCTGGACACAGAAAGAAGATACTCTGCCAACTGCAGCATGCTGGTACTCTTGGATTATTGCTTGCGAAAATTTAGAGTCCAGGTAGTTCTCAGCATCTTCCCTGGATCTGCTCCTAGGTAGATTTTTTTTTTTAATTCATTTGAATAGTGCAAGAATATAATAGCTTGAGAAGTTCAAGAACTCCACAGAACAGCAGCTAGCAAAGAGATCCAGAGAGCTTTTCTCACTTGACAGGGCTTTTCAAAAGGACTTCTTGCAGGGCAGTTTAATGAAAGTATCACAAGTTTGCCATTCTTTTCAGCTGCTCACATTGCAATGACTTATCAAAACAAACATGCATAAGCACTGCCCAAAATAGCATTATGGCCAAATCAGGCCACACACAGTTATAAATAGGGCTTCTGATTATTGGTTAAAACCAATAAACACTGATAAAATACCCCTGATTTAACAAAAATTAAATTGGTGTTTATCTAACAAACACCGGAAAAACAGCAGAAATGGTGACTTGTATCTAAGGCAGTGGTTTTCAATCTTTGTTCCACTATGTGGAAAACTATGTCTAAAATTTCCAAAGGGGTCCGCCCCTCCATCTGAAATTTTTTAGTGGGCTGTAAATGAAAAAAGGTTGAAAACAACTGATCTAAAGGTTTGTCTCTATATAGAGCAGCAATGTGTATTATGGAGGTGTGATTTCTACAACACACTGATGTGTTGTGCATTAATTTGTCCATGTAGAAACTGCTGGTAAGCACTGCAGGCTCCCTAGTAGGTTTGCCAGGTGTCCAATTTTTAACAGGAATGCCCGGTCAAAAAAGGACCCTGGTGACTCCGGTCGGTGGTGCAGCTGGGCTAAGGTAGGCTTCCTGCCAACCCTGGCTCCCAGAAGCGACTGGCATGTCCAGCTCCTAGGCGCAAGGGTGCCCACAGGGGCTCCACATGCTGACCCTGCCCCAATTGCTGGTCTGCAGCTCCAACTGGCTGGGAACCGTGGCCCATGGGAATTGCAGGGGCGGCCCCTGTGGGCAGCATGTGGAGCCGGGGTAGGCAGGGAGCCCTGATGCACCGCAGACCAGGAGCCATCTGAGGTAAGCGTCACCTGCATCCAGAGCCCACACCCCAACCCCCTGCCCTAGCCCTGAGCTGCCCTCCTGCACCCAAACTCCCTCCCTACGCCCACACCCTTGCTGCATCCCTGCCCCATTCCAGAGCCCACACCTCCTCCCTCACCCCCAACCCCAGCCCTGAATCCCCTCCTGCACTCCAAACCCCTCAGCCCCAGCCTGGAGCGCCCTCCTGCACCCCAAACTCCTTGTTCCCAGAGCTTGCACACACCCCCAGCCGGAGCTCTCACCCCCTCCCGCATCCCAACCCCCTGCTGCAGACTGGTGAAAGTGAGGGACAGCAAGCAAGCAGAGGGAGGGGGGATGCAGTGCATGGGGCACAGGACCTCTGAGAAGGGGCAGGGGCGGCATAAGGGTGTTCAGTTTTGTGTGATTAGAAAATTGGCAACCCAACCTTGTGCGCTTCAGTATAGCGCTGTTTGAAACAGTACTACATTAAAGCACATGAGAGAACATTAGAAAAAGAGATTACTCATTACGCTATACACAAAGCCCCCAAGCCCCCTAATTTTTGGACTTCTATATAAAACTGAAAATTGTGAAAAATAAACCTGAAAAACTAAATTAACAAACCCTGAAAAACAGAAACCCTTGCTATAAATGTATTAACATTTCTACAACTTTATATTCAAAGCCACAGCTTCATGACAGATTGTTCATCCAGACTGGATCAGGCAAACTACAGTAGTACTTCGCTGTATAGAGACAAGCATAATATAACGATTATTGAATAAGACATCCCATGCCTTATAAATGCCTGATATGCACCAGTTAATCTCAGGCATACCACAAAGAAGAAATATCATGGAAAATAATATTCCTGGTTGCTTTTTTGGAAGGTTTTTGTTTGTTTTTTAAAACAGGGTTTTCTTTTCAAAACTAGACAGTTAACTCCAAATTGGCAACATGATGGCTATATCCTTGGCTATGTCCTATGGCAGGGGTGGGAAAACTTTTTGGCCCGAGGGACACATCTGGGAATGGAAATTGTATGGCAGGCCATAAATGCTCACTAAATTGGGGTTGGGGTGAAGAGGCGGGTGAGGGCTCTGGCTGGGGGTGTGGGTTCTGGGGTGGGGCCAGAAATGAGGAATTCAGGGTGCAGGAGGGGGCTCTGGGCTGGGGCTCCAGGCTTTGGGGTGGGACTGGGGATGGGGGTTTGGGGTGAAGGAAGGTGCTCTGGGTTGGGATTGAGGGGTTTGGAGGGCGGGAGAGGGATCAGGGCTGGGGCAGGGAGTTGGGGTGCAGGAGGTGGTCAGGGGTGCAGGCTCCCGGCGGTGCTTACCTCAAGCAGCTCCCGGAAGTAGCATCATATCCCCCACTCTGGGTCCTGTACGGAGGCGTGGCCAGGCGGCTCTATGCGCTGCCCCGTCTGCCGGCACCACCCCTGCAGCTCCCATTGGCTGGGAACTGCAGCCAATGGGAACTGCTGGGATGGTGCCTGGGGAGGGTGCAGCGTGCAAACGTAGGAGCCAGAGAGGGGCCATGTCGCTCCTTCTGGTAGCTGCGCAGAGCGGCTGCTGACCCTGCTCCCGACTGGGGCACAGGACCGGGGCAAGCCCCAGACCCCGCTTCCCAGCGAGAGTTTGAGGGCCGGATTAAATCAATTGGTGGGCCGGATGTGGCCCGCGGGCCATAGTTTGCCCACTCCTGTCCTAGGACATCCTCTCTCAACCATGTTTTTAGTTCAAAATCATGATTAAGAGCATCTTAGGGCAGATCTACACCATAGCACTTCAGTGAAGATGCTACTATGTAGATGGGAAAGCTTCTCCCCATCAGCGTAGTTAATCTATCTCTGTGAGAGGCAGTAGCTATGTTGATAGGAGAAGCCCTCCTGTCGACTTAGGGCTATCAACAGTGGGGGTAGGTTGGTATAACTGCATCACTCAGGCGTGTGGATTTTTCATGCCCCTGAGCAACACAGTTATAACGATGTACATTTACAATGTAGACCTGGTCTTGGAACATAATTAATATACATCTGTTAGGAACCTGACTCTGCATACTGGGCCTATATGCTTGGGTAGATCTTCTATTCACTTTTGGATAAAAGAGAAACAAGTATCCTACATGACAAACTTATATTTATGCTTCACTTAGATGCAACAGAGTGGTCAATCGCATATAAACCAAAGAATAGGCAACTCTAGAGCCTGCCAGAAAGGAAATAGTGGCAGGCTCATAGCATCTACTGAATAACCCAATGGGAAATACACAAATTATTCACATACTCTTAAAAAATCTTTTAGCCAGTTACATCAAAATCAGAGTAATTTCTGACAGGCTACTTGTCTGATTTTTCACCTCTAAATACTCAAAGATATGCAAGATTTGAACTACAACGCTTTGTTTAATATATTATAAATTATCTATAACTAAACTGCTTTCAAATTTGACACATTTCACTCCAGAACACTAGCATTTCAAATGAAGTATGTAGAATTTAAAAATGTATTGTCTTAAAGTGCCATCATTACTGTTCAAAAGCAAAGTGACACTTTTCATTCTATGTTAATGCAGCGTTCTATTAACTGCTCTTTACCAACCTGGCTGCATTTTTCTGCAGAGTTGGTTGCACCTATGAAATTAACCAATCCTCAACAAATCCACCCACCGACTCTCTGTGTGTAATCTAAAGATTAGATATAGTGAGGGCACCAGCATCTTTGCTGCTGCTTCCAAGATAGAAAAGCACATTCCACCCTCCATACCCCATTCCTATCACTATTGATTGTGCTGGTCCCACATCCACCTCCTCTCTCACACACTCAATATATACATTAACTGGCAGCTAGTAGCACAACCTAGTTAGAAATCTACTTCATGACTTGTTGCATGTTGGCATTATGTAAATGAAAACAACTGAAGATGCTGCATTTTTTTAAAGTTTTACTAATTAGGCTAACAATGCAGAGAGTTATTAATGTAATATGCAGAAATTTAGTACAGTACCTAACAAAACAGAACTTAGTGATTGGTATTACAGATTCATGTGTGTACACTGAACACTGACCTCTAGTCTTACCAACGTTATCTTGCTCTGTGTTCATCAATAATATCTCTAAGAACACAGCTATATTATAGGACTAGTTACTTGGAAAACATTCAAAACAATGTATAAATATTAATGCAGATATAGTTTTGCAATTCTGTAAAGTGTTTATAGGCTTGGGAGAAATACTGTATAGCAATATACTAACATTAGCTTGATTATATTTTAAAACAATAGTTTTAGATTACATCTAGACAACAAAAGTATTTTCAAATGGGATTGTTCTCTCCTCTTCTGCAAAATAGATCTGTTTATACCCTCTCATGCTTGTTGTTCATGTGCATTAGAATAGTAACATACATGTTCATACACCATAATGAAAAACTACACACACACACACCCCTTGAAAAAACAGAGGGACAGAGTAGAACAATTACTCTCTTCATGGTGATGAATGCTATTAAGTTCATTATACATTGTACTCTGTTCATTTTTTATAGTTGTTGCTTCTCCTGCTTCTTTTATACGCTTTTTTTTTTAAACACACCGTACATTTTCAGTCTCTTCAAATCCAGTCCTCCTGAGAAGCTAATTTCTATTTATGGCCTTCCCAGTCATGAGGGCTCCAGAGCCCTCCCAACACAAGAGAGATCTAGGCCAATGACTTAACTGTACAAAACTGGAGGTTTGCATAGATCTTCACAGACAAAAACGAGGCAAGGTCACCACTCTGAGGAATTTACTATCTAATTCTTCAGCTAAGAATCAGGTTCTATCAGTAACCCATTTCCCATACCATCCCTCCTACATCTCAGAGCAAACCAGTCTTCCTGCTGTTTTCCTTGTGCACATAGGTGTTCAGGTACTACGATGATCCTATTTCTGCATATTTAACCAGTAACAATAGGCAGTACTGCACTGTCAGTAAAACAAAAATTGTTAGTTTTATATTCACATAAAATCTCAATAGATGCAGCCTTAGCAGGATATCTGCCCTGCCCACTGATACCCATTCCCACGCTGCTTCCCTGTTATTTTCCATACTCTTCTTTCATAGTTATTTCAGTACTCCCACTCACTGAAATCAGGCTCACTCAGACACTCAAGGTTCCAAACTTCCCATCTACAGGCATACTTTGTTTCAAGACCCATTGCCACACCCAACACATGTCCAGCAGATATCCAAAACAAAGTATATTTCCTCCTACCCACATCAAATTAGATTCTGCCTCTACCTCCCCACAATAACCCCAGTTCTCCTTGAACCTCTGTGCCATCCATGGCACAATCAAACCTATTTTTCTTGCAGCTCACCTCTTTCCCTAGTACCTTCTCACTATTTCACCCCAGCTATTCAGCACTACTATGTTCTCTTCTAATACAACTGTTTGCTGAACTTTTATTAACATTAAAAAGTTAGATCAATATGTATGTATGGGCACCAGTGAGGGAGGGAGCTGTGAGAGAACACAGACTGGCAGTTTGCATATACTGAATTTCAACGTAAGGAGTTGTGAAACAGCGGAACTATTAAACTTCTCGTGAGGAGGTTAAAAACAAAAGAAAAAGAACATGACTCATCCTTCCCATCATTCAGGTTTGCTTTCTTAGCACTCTTTTTCAACCCAATCCTTTTCCCCTTGCATCACGATTCCTCTTTTCCTGATTTCCCCTTGCTTCCTGATTTCCTCCACTGTTAAAGCAACTTTAGCAAGCCATCCCTTCTTTTCCTCAGACCATTCTTTAAAACATACCTGTTTAGCTGAATTTTGTGGTATAGATGTTTGTACTTTTTAGAATAAAGTTTTACAGTGACATAGTAACATTGACAAAAACTACAAATAAAATGAACCTTATGGGCCATTTATTATTTTTACAGAAATGAGAAATCACAGCTTCATCTTCAGATAATCTGAAAAAATACCTTTAATTTATGTGATTTTTTTTAGTTACAGTATTTTAAATATTAAATTAAGGATCTTCTTAAGAAAATTGCCATTGTCAGCTTGCAACGTGAAGTTCAATACCTGCAGTGGCTGAGCTGTGGGCTCAGACAACCTAATGTCTAACTTTAAAAATAAACAGCAGGTTAAGTAATTAAAAATCTAGGATAGCGCTACAATTTTTGCATATAAAGTCACTTTTAGCCACACTTTAAGCAGTTACCTTAAATCTACTGGATCATCTTGAGCATGCAGACTATGACACATAATTTACCTTTCTACTCCAAGACTAAAAACCTTTGAAGAACTGCTCAGTATTACATTGCACTTGAACAAAGAAAACCATGTCTTATATATTAATATCCAGAACCGATTATACTATTTCAAGGTACACTTAGTGTGAAAGAGACTAGACATTTAAAAAAAAAAAACACAACCAACCTATTTACAGGCAGGCTCTACAGTAATCCCATCTTCACAGTAAACATGAAAGATAACTGCACTATATCAAAGTCTTCATTCTTGATGACACAAACAGACTAGCAAACCTTTTGTGTGTGGATGCAATAAAACAAAAGTGTATAGCCAGAACTGAGAAAACAATTTATTTCCAGGGACATAAAACTTCAGCATCACACCAAAGCAATAAAAACAGTCAAAACTGGCAATCATATTGTCACTGGCAGCTCTACGCTTCAAATAATTAAATCCGATATAATCTAAAATATAGGTCTCTTCATGACTATCAACCAGTTCAAAAAAAGCAAATGATGTCCACAAACAAGACAGTCTTGGCTTTGTTTTTCTTTACATCATAAAAAAGTGAAAGCTTGCAATTAAACAAACTAGAATAAATAAGAGCTCTAGCCACACTAACATGTTGTATAAAGCATGCCATCCGTAAGATAAGTGCAGTTAAATAAATAAATAAATAAATAAATGTTTAAAAATAATAGAAGCATCTATCCATGGAACACTCCAAAAACATTTCTTTAACTGGGAGTGTGCATTTCACTTTGTATTATGAATTGGAAGGCATTCAAGGGCTGCTGACTTTTATTTTATTGACAAATGATTTAAAGGGAGACAGCAAACATCAATTTATGTTTATTTCTGAACTGGCAGAGATAACGTGTGTTACTGTACAGTTGCCTTGTGTTCCTGTCAGAGTACTGTGCAACAGGCATACCAACTCTTGCTCATTTGAAGGAGTCTCCCTACACTAGTCTGTCATAAGGCAGTTTTTAATCAAGAGAGTCCGACTTAAGATGGAAGATTTTGTTTTATGTTATGTTACCAATCAGATTTAAATCTTATTCATTCAGTTATCTCAGCTTCTAAGAGCCGATGTATTGAGAACTGGGACAGGCAAGGATTGAAAAGAGAAGACTCAAAAGGTTTTGTGCTAGGAAAGGAGAGTCCCAGAATTTGTCCAGCCACTGAAAATGACATTTTTCAGAGCAGCAGCCCTGATAGTCAGTATCCGCAAAAAGAAAAGGAGGACTTGTGGCGCCTTAGAGACCAACAAATTTATTTGAGCATGAGCTTTGTTGCTCACGAAAACTTCTGCTCAAATAAATTTGTTAGTCTCTAAGGTGCCACAGGTCCTCCTTTTCTTTTTTTTTTTTTTTGAAAAGGACACTAAGTGAGCTGTAGCTCACGGAAGCTTATGCTCTAATAGATTTGTTAGTCTCTAAGGTGCCACGGCTACTCCTTTTCTTTTTTGAAAAGGACACTAAGTGAGCTGTAGCTCACGGAAGCTTATGCTCTAATAGATTTGTTAGTCTCTAAGGTGCCACGGGTCCTCCTTTTCTTTTTGTCATTCTTCTCTCAAGAGTGGGAGCATCCCCGCTCCCCCCCAAAAAAGATAGCAGCTGCAGGAACATCTCTTATTCAAGACAAAACAAAAATCCACCCCGATTTCAGCCGCCCTGCCACATTTCGCTCCTCTGAGCGCTCTTTTATACACATCCCCCATTCAGGAGCAAAGACTGGCTCGTTTCCTGAACCGCCGTCAGATTGCACCACGCCCGCCCTGGGGGGAGGAGGAGCCCGCCTCTGACTTCCTCCGCTGTGAGACAGGTGGAGGAGCGAGTGAGTCCCGGACGACTTCAGCCCTGCCTCAAGTCCTCCCGCGGCGAGCGAGGGTACGCCTGGGTTCAGCGCGGCCCGGCTCGGGGCGGAAGGGCTCGGGCTGGGCGCGTTTCAGACGGAACTCGGGATGGCGGGACCCTGAGGTGAGGCTCCCCGCTGGCGAGCCGCCCCGGCGGGGGTCGCGGCACACGGGGCAAGCGTGTGTGGGGGGGGGCGAGGCGGGGAAGTTCCGCCCTCAGGGGCGGCTCTGAGGTGAGGGCAAAAGGTGGCCGCCCCCGCCGCTGCCCCGGGCGAGGCCTGGCGCTGCTCGGCCCCTCTGGCTCCGGCCGGCCCGGCACCTACCAGCTGCTGGCGAATCCACCGTAACATCCCCCCGGCCTTGCAGGTCCCGGAGTGGGGTTTCCCCTCCAAAGCGCCGCTCGGTGCCGCCGCCTCAGTGCAGCCGCCCGCCGCTGCTCCGCCTCCCCATGGCGCAGAGACGCGGCGCCTCCTTAGGTGCGGCCCAGCCCCCCGAGCCGGCGGGGCCGCGGCCGCCCGACAACCGCCATCAAAGAGCCGCTGTGCTCGCCGAGGCAGGTTCTCCCGGCGGTCCGCCCCGCCCCCAGGAAATGACGGGGGAGCAGCCACAGAGAGCGAGGGGCGGGGCCTGAAGAAGGGGGGGCGGGGCCTGAAGAAGGGGGGGGGCGGGAAAGTTGGTCCCGAAGAAGGTGGCGGGAGCGGGAGGGAAAAGCTGCCGCGGAGGAGGGAGGGGGGGGGACAGGGGTTGCTGAGGAACACGTTCAAGCCGGTACCTTTGCGCTGCCTCTCACGGCCCCTTTCAACGTCTTGAAAAATCAAAAAGAAAAGGAGGACTTGTGGCACCTTAGAGACTAACAAATTTATTAGAGCATAAGCTTTCGTGAGCTACAGCTCACTTCATCGGATGCATTTGGTGGAAAAGTGAGCTGTAGCTCACGAAAGCTTATGCTCTAATAAATTTGTTAGTCTCTAAGGTGCCACACGTACTCCTTTTCTTTTTGCGAATACAGACTAACACGGCTGCTACTCTGAAACTTGAAAAATCAACTCCTCTTGCTTTAAAACCTCCTTTGGGGGTGATGCCTACAAAACCCTCAACAAGAAGCAAGCAGCTGCGGTGCTGGAACCGCTGCTCATCACGCTGACCGAAACGGTCTCATTGTTTCCATGAAGAAAAGGAGGACGTGGGGCACCTTAGAGACTAACAAATTTATTAGAGCAGAAGCTTTCGTGAGCTATAGCTCACTTTTCCACCAAATGCATCCGATGAAGTGAGCTGTAGCTCACGAAAGCTTCTGCTCAAATAAATTTGTTAGTCTCTAAGGTGCCACAAGTCCTCCTTTTCTTTTTGCGAATACAGACTAACACGGCTGCTACTCTGAAACCTGTCATTGTTTCCATGTACTCCCCCAGCTGGATGCATCCAGATGTTGTCTGCTCTCTCAAACTTAATTGTATAGTCTGGGGCAGGGACTGTGCTTTTGTTATATGTTTGTACGGGGCCTACACAATGGGGTCCATGTCCATTACTAGGGCTCTTAAACACTACAGCGCCATAAGTAATAAAGCTGGGAAGAAGCTGGCCAAAGCAGAGGACGCTGTTAGGCAAAGTATAGCAAATGCATCCGATGAAGTGAGCTGTAGCTCACGAAAGCTTATGCTCTAATAAATTTGTCTCTAAGGTGCCACAAGTCCTCCTTTTCTTACAGCAACCTACAGAGAGTAAACGGTGGGGAAGAGACAAAGAAGCAGGGGACCAGAAGTTAAATGGAGAAAAGAGAAAGTTACATCTATACAATGTGCTGCTGCAAAATAAAACATTTGGCTTTGCTGGAGTAGAAATGCCAGCATGTGTGTTTGATTTTTTTTTTAAATTAAATGTGTGTTTTGCGCAATTCTGGGAATTGTTCAAACTAAAATAGCAATGTTTAAAAGGTTTCAGAGTAGCAGCCGTGTTAGTCTGTGTTCGCAAAAAGAAAAGGAGTACTTGGGGCACCTTAGAGACTAACAAATGTATTTGAGCACAAGCTTTCGTGAGCTACAGCTCACTTCATCAGATGTTTAAAAGCAAATTGAGAGTCTTTAGGCCTGCATCTCCTTTTTGTTGTATTACATGGTATAAAGTAGTGTAATGCAGTAGAGAGTTTGACTGGTTCATCATCTTAATCTGTGCTGAAACATTTATAGATGCCTGTTTAAAAAAAATTACTGTTTGATTAAAAGTGGATATTAACGCATTTTCATAAAATGTAATGTTCTCCATGAAATTTCTATTTTGCTGTATTAAAAATATAACTTCTAATTGTGAAAATTAAATACATTATTCATTCCTGAGCCTCCAAACACTTACATGTTTAACCATACGCACACACGTATTTGTAGGATGAGGGACTTGCTCCAGCGCTCTTTACTGCAAATAGTTAAAAGAGGATTATTTTAAGTAGTAAAAGCCTGGGCTTTTGGGACCTGATCCAGCTCCCATTAAAGTCAAGGAGAGCTTTATCATTGATTAAAATAGAAACAGGTTCTCTGTGAAGGAAGATCTGAGTTCTATCCCTGCTGCTACCCTGAAGTTCCAAATTACTATAATAGAAATGTAGGGATGGAAGGGACCTTGAGAGATCATCTAATCCAGTTGTGCTGAGGCAGGAGTAATGTAGTCCTGCCTACCACATTAGTCCAACACAATAATGTGCAGTATTGCATGATAACTGTATTTGTCACAGCTCTTATGTGTAGGTTTCAGCGTTTGATTAGAGATTTAGGCAGAATACAACTTATTTTGGACATTTAGTGTGGCTGATGGATGCTTTGAGTAGTGAGATCTCTCCTCTCCCCTGCAGTTTTAAGGATATGAATTTATAATTAGAAAATATTTATCCTTAATTTTTATCAGAGGCACCTCAAACTTTGTAAAGTTCTATATTAAATGCTAGGTATTATTGAAAAGATTCAAATACAGCAAAGTTGAATTTCAAACAGCATTACAAACTAAATTAATGTTATATCAATCCACCTCTGAACTACCAAAGTGATTTCACAGCTGTGGAACATTGCCCAGATAGCAGTCATATGGGAAAGCTTCTGGCCAAAAGCTTAACTGATCTGATCAGCATTCTTGTGCTGGTGTCTTTCAGGGAAGAAATAAAAATAAGGTCCTGACGACTAGTTATTAAAGATCATGGTGTTTTTCTGAAGAATCAGAGCGTTAGTTGTATCCTTAGCAAATTCAAATAAGAGTAGCAACATTCTGAAAGCCTTCATTTCAACCTGCAGTTTTGGTTAAATGAAGATATTCTTCACTTCCTGTTAGGTTACTCTAGCAGTGCAGTGCATCAAAAATAACTTGAAAGCACCTGACAGACTAATTGATTCCAACATCACTTATATATATTTTGCTTAAAAATGGAGTAAAAGTTAGTGGAAGAAAGTGCATTAGTGGAACTAAGGTATTAATTACTATAACAGGCTCTGAACACTCTACCTTTTACAATATTAGGCAAACACTTGATCCATCATAATAATTCTACCCTTGAGAAAAATAAAACTTTGTACTTCTGGAGTGTCCCTTCTGAGTTGTTCAAAAGCAATGTGCAAATCTTAATCAATTAAGCTTCACAATATACTTGTGTGGCTCACATTTTACCGAAAAGAAAAACTGAAGTAAAACAAGATCTGCAGCAGAATTTTCAAAAGCGGAGCCTGAGATTTCAGGTCATAATTTTTTGGGGTTCTCAACTTAGACACTAAAGGCCTGACTTGCAGAAGGCAGTGAGTCTTCAGCACTTCTGATAATGAAGCCTCAGCTGTCTGGATGTGGGCACCCAAAAACTGAGGCTACGTCTATACAACCACCGGATCAATGCTCCAGCAACTGATGCACCGGGGGGTCGATTTAGAGGGTCTAGGACCCGCCAAATCGACCGCAGATTGCTTTCTGGTCAACTCCGGTACTCCACCCCGAATGAGAAGAATAAGGTAAGTCGAAGGGAGAGTGTCTCCCATCAACCCAGCGCACCGTAGACACCGCAATAAGTCTACCTAAGCTATGTCGACTCCAGCTATATTATTCATGTAGCTGAAATTGCATTACTTAGGTCGACTTACCGGGGTGGTGTAGATATAGCCTGAGAGCAAAAGTGGCCTCTGATTTTGTAACACTTTGATCTGAAGACTTGCTCAACTTTGCACAGTAAATCTGTGTTGAAGAAATAGAACAAAGGTCCCACCCACCTTGACTTCAACATGAGTAACTATCCTGCAGGGAAAGAATAAGATCCCAGATACTCTGAACCACAGTCATATGCTTTAGCCACTTGACTAGGCTTCCCAATCCCTGGGGAAGATGCTTTCAATTGTTTACTTAGCAACAGAAGACTTCACTGTCCACTGATATTAACAAAAATATATAATGATAAAAGGACACTTTCAAAAATTAAATATAAGAAGTTAGAGTTCAGATACACAATCCTGCAAACCTTTATGCATGTAAGTAGTCTCAGTAAAGTCAATGGTATTACTCATGTATAAAATTAAGCATGCATAAAGACTTGCAGGATCCAGCCCTGAGTGATGCAGGCCCTGGTATCAGGGGCAGTAAAGATTCCTTAGGATTCAATGTTTTCCCACTGGAAAAATGCTTGTTTTTTTCCATTTTAAAATTAATAACTTCGTAATTCTTGAAAATGTTAATCTGCAAAATTTATATTGGCAACTAAGATGCCAAATGAAAAAAACCCCTATGTACACTAATTTTATACATTAGTGATTTCATTTCCAGATCCACAAGTCAAACTGTCTTGAGTGGCTCATGACCATGAGTGACAGCCTCAGGGCAGACTGTTAATAAACAGGCCACAAACCCCAATCTGGCTGTGTGTTCTATACTTAGATTTCACCAATCAAGTATCAAGCGTGAGCTCATCAGGCATTACAACAGCCACCTAGGCAAGCTTGCTTCCATGACAGATGGCTCTTTACACCAAAAATCACAACAATATTCAGGTTACGGCCAATCCCAAAGGACCAGTTACCTACCCTAGGTCAATTGTAAATCTCAAATCAGATCTCAGATCTCAAACTAAAGATGCTTGTAGCCAATCCTATAATACTCAGAAAAAAATTAGTGTTATGTACAAAGTTAAAGCAGGTAAACATATACAAATGAGTTTACAGTCTTCGGTTCCAAAAAGTGGTAATAGTTGCTATATATGCAAGTTCTATATGCCCTTTAGGGCTAAACCAATCTAAGCAGCTTGGGGATCCCTTGTTTATGCTTAGAAGTATTGCCCTCTCCAAATTCCAAGCAGCATAGCAATACAGGTCCTTCGTCTCAAGTATTTTTATCAGGAGTGGGCAAACTACGGCTCACGGGATTGCTCTCCGTGGTGCCGCAGGCTCCATGCCGCTCTCAGAAGTGGCCAGTACCACATCCCTGTGCCCGGGGGGGGGGAAGGGGGAGAGCAGAGGGCTCTATGCGTTGCCCTTCCCTCCAGGCACTGCCTCCCGCAGCTCCCATTGGCCGGGAACGGGGAACCGCGGCCAATGGGAGCTTCAGGGGAGGTACCTAGCGGTGCAGCAAGGGCAGCACGAGGAGCTCTATGCCCCCCCTCCCCCAGGGGCCCTGCAGGGATGTGGTGCCAGCCATTTCCTGGAGTAGCAAGGCGTGGGGCCAGGGCAGGCAGGGAGCCTGCTCTGGCCCCAGTACACACTGCTGCCACCCCAGAGTCACTTTAGGTAAGTGGCGCTGGACCTGAGCCCGAACCCCTCCTGCACCCTGCCCCCCAACTCCCTGCCGTAAGCCTCCTGTCTGCACCTCGCACCCCTCCTGCACCCTAACCCCCTGCCCTCAGCTCCCTCCCGCAGTCCGCACCCC
The DNA here is from genome assembly GCF_009764565.3 of Dermochelys coriacea. Lineage (NCBI taxonomy): Eukaryota > Metazoa > Chordata > Testudines > Dermochelyidae > Dermochelys > Dermochelys coriacea. The sequence goes on from NC_050076.1 coordinate 9,983,239, forward strand.
TCCTGCACCCCTGCCCTGAGCCCTCTCCTGCACTCTGCACCCCTCCTGCACCCCAACCCCCTTCCCTGAGCCCCCTCATACACCCCGCACCGCTCCTCTGTCCCAATCCCTTGCAGTGAGCCCTTTCTTGCACACCTCACCCCCTCCCACACCCCGCACTCCCTCCCGCACCCTAACCACGTGCCCTGGCCCTGCATGCAATTTCCCCACCCAGATGTGGTCCTCGGTCCAAAAAGTTTACCCACCCCTGATTTATATTCTGTTCCCCCAGTGTTCAAGCTTATGGGATGAGTTCACGTGCATGTCCCTTCTTCATGGATGTGTGCGGGAGCAATAAACAAAGTCTTTGTCCTTCGATGTTTTGCAATGGCTCATGTGGTTTCAGTGGGTGTTCTTGTGTGCAGGACCAGTCCTTTACACTCATGCTTCTTTCCTGTTTGGTGAGTTACACAATTACAGAGATTTACAGTGCAATCAATATAACTTTATACAATGGGTTACAGAGATTATGAGATCAATATATGCACCATCCTGGAATCAGTTCATCAAGTCGAAAGACAGTTATCAACTTAACATCTATTTTAACGATGCTAACACATAGCAGGAAACCAGTCTGCCTCACCTATGTATTTGTCAGTGTTCAGTGAGGCCTAGGGTCCTTGGAATGAGCTGGCACCTAGTCTGCCAGCATCACAGCATAGTCAAAAAGTCTGCGTCAGAGATACAGGGTTACTTTAACACATCCTTATTCTGCAGGCATTCAATTACCTGGCTGGAGCACCAATTATATAGATAATCAGTGGCTGATTTCCAGTCACAAGGCCCTGAATCTAAATACACATGCAGACCGTTGCCTAGGGCAATCAATCTTCAGGAAAAAGTACAAAGAGACTCTTATCAAATGAATAGAGCTTTTAAAAAAGAAAATCTTCTGTCGAGCTTGTTGTTGCTTTTTTGCTGCTTGCAAGAAATAAGATCTGATGAACAAAAGTAATATATGTTTTTAAATAGCAACATTTACAAGTTTATATAAATGCAACAGAGCTTTATCTTTTCATTTCTTTTTGCTATATCTGCTCCTGTATATTGGAAGCTGGATCCTTTGCTTTACCTCACCCCCTACTACTGCTTTTTAGACTTGAAAAATCTGTTTTACAGTGTAAAGCTTCAACTGCTATCCTGACACAACATATATATACTTTTATCTGCTCGATTTGATTTAATAACAAGGCAAACTGAAGAGATTAATTTATTACTAGCAAACAAAAGGAGAGTCACAGGTCTTTGGGATTAACAGAACTCTCACCCAGCCTGGTAACAGTTCAATAAAAAAACCTTATTAAAATTAAAATGCTGTGGACCTCAGACTGTAAGTTGTGATCACTAAGGCCCTAATCCTGGAAGTTGTTCCCTTCAGGCATGGGTGAAGGAGTTCATCTGTACAGAGCTCATGGCAGAACTGGGGTACTATTGGTCACACAGTAGCCACTTTCAATTAATATTCGTGGCCATGGGATGGGGGTTCTATATTCTAGTTAGTCCCAGCTACCAGAATGGCCCCTAAGGGTCATAGGAAGCTGAGTGCACATCAGAGCACCTTCTGGCTTTGTCCTAAGGCTGTTCTATGTCAGTTGAAGAATCTCAGAATAGAGGCAGCGGAAAGATAGGTTAGAGCACTCTTCTCCCTGCATTTCTACATTAGGCATAGTTCTGCCAGAACAGAGAATCAAGCTCTAGCTCTTTAAAGAAACATTTACCCATCTCTAATAATTTTGGGCCCAGTTCTGTAAGGTGCTGAGCCTCTTAACACTCATTGATTTGTGGAACTGAGGGCACCCAGCACCTTGCAAGATAGGACTCTGTAAATGGTTACATTAGTATTTGGCAATTAATTGCCATCTATGCTACTTAATGTTGTTTTGCAATTATACGCTGTACATACAGATATCTAACTTATATGCAGAACAGGAAAGGCGTGGACTAAATGGAGAGAAGTGAGCAGACTGATCTGTGATAGGAAAATGCCTTTCAAATTGAAAAGTAAGATCTACAAGATGATAGTTACAAATGTGCATGCCTATAGCTCTGACTGCTGGTTACTGAGGAAGACACAGGAGCAGATCTTGAATACAGCAGAAAGGAAAAAGTTAAAAATTGATGTTTTGCAAGAATGGACCATGTTTGGAACAAATGAATTAGGGTAAGTGTGAAGATGGTATCAATTATAGAAAAGATCAGGGAATCCAGGGTTAGATGTTCGGGCATGTGAAAAGAAGGTTGAAAGAGTATTTAGGAAACAGGGTGTTCAGCTGAGAAGTAGAGGGTAAAGGAAAGGTTGGGTGACCCAAAACTAGATGGATGGATGTCATAGAAAAGGATTTGATTAGCTGCAGAATTTCCAAGGAACCGTTTCAGTACAGATGGGAATGGAGAAGAAAAACTCAAAGAGTTGATCCCATGTAGATGGAACTAAGGCTAGAAGAAGAAGAAATACAGATATCTATATGAAATATGGGTTAATCTTCAGATTCTTTAATGATCTGTAAGAATATAGGTGTCCTAGTGGTAAATCTTATAATTGCCCTCCTGTAAATTTTATAATCTGATAATTAGTACCAGTTAGTAGATGAATGTGTCATACAGTATTTTACAGTCAGCCCCTATTCTTATGCAAAACAGCATAGGACATAGCTCAGTATTCTGATCACTTAATGAAAGCTTATATCATAATATAATCTTGCAAGGAGGTCTTTCCATACTGTAGGTTTCAGAGTAGCAGCCGTGTTAGTCTATATTCTCAAAAAGAAAAGGAGTACTTGTGGCACCTTAGAGACTAACAAACTAAAACCTCTCCAACACATCATCAAGGATCTACAACCTATCCTGAAGGATGACCCATCACTCTCACAGAACTTGGGAGACTGGCCAGTCCTTGCTTACAGATAGCCTTCAAACCTGAAGCAAATACTCACCAGCAACCACGCACCACACAACAGAACCACTAACCCAGGAACCTATCCTTGCAACAAAGCCCGTTGCCAACTCTGTCCACATATCTATTCAGGGGACACCATAATAGGGCCTAATCACATCAGCCACACTATCAGAGGCTCGTTCACCTGCGCATCTACCAATGTGATATATGCCATCATGTGCCAGCAATGCCCCTCTGCCATGTACATTGGTCAAACTGGACAGTCTCTACGTAAAAGAATAAATGGACACAAATCAGACGTCAAGAATTATAACATTCAAAAACCAGTCGGAGAACACTTCAATCTCTCCGGTCACTCGATTACAGACCTGAGAGTGGCTATTCTTCAATAAAAAAACTTCAAAAACAGACTCCAATGAGAGACTGCTGAATTGGAATTAATTTGCAAACTGGATACAATTAATTTAGGCTTGAATAGAGACTGGGAGTGGATGGGTCATTACACAAAGTAAAACTATTTCCCCATGATATTTCTCCCCCCCACCCCCTCACCCCCACTGTTCCTCAGATGTTCTTGTTAACTGCTGGAAATGGCCCACCTTGATTATCACCATAAAAGGTTTTCCTCCTATCCCCCACCCCCGCTCTCCTCCTGGTAATAGCTCACCTTAAGTGATCACTCTCGTTACAGTGTGTATGGTAACACCCATTGTTTCATGTTTTCTATGTATATAAATCTCCCCACTCTATTTTCCATTGAATGCATCCGATGAAGTGAGCTGTAGCTCACGAAAGCTTATGCTCAAATAAATTTGTTAGTCTCTAAGGTGCCACTATTATTCCTTTTCTTTTTACAATCTGGTCCATAACATAGGCATCATGTGATCCGGTCATGTCATGTGATGAAACTATGCTTTGATGGAAACTGTCATATTACATTACCATTCTGAAGTATCGATGATTACACCCAGAAAACAATTGTGGTACCTTTACAGATTTTTCAATGACTTGATCTAATATTTATTTATTTATTCCCACTCACTCTTCCTTTAAACACTGCTCCTTTTCAAGACATACAACTAATTTTTTATTCCACTGAATGCATCCGATGAAGTGAGCTGTAGCTCACAAAAGCTTATGCTCAAATAAATTTGTTAGTCTCTAAGGTGCCAAAAGTACTCCTTTTCTTTTTGCAAATACAGACAAACACGGCTGCTACTCTGAAACAACTAATTAAGAAATTAAAGCTGTGAGAATAATCCGAGGTCTGGAAAACCTGCTTTACAGTGAAAGATTTAGAAAGCTCAATCTATTTAGCTGATTAAAGAGAAGGTTAAGAAGTGACTTGAGCATGGTCTATAAACAGGCTTGGAAGGATTAGATTTTTATCGGTAAACATCAATTTCACTATATACACACAAACCAATGCAAAACAATTTCCATCAATAACTGAAATTTACAGATAGGCAAAGGAAGACAAATGCTGCTTGCGAACCTATGAGAGTTTGATTTTAAGGATATTTGCTTTGTATATTTTGATATGGAATGTTGGTGGTTTGTCTTAATGATTATAAAGCTTTAACTTTTTTGAATCTCAGCCTCTACTGTCATTAACTGTTGTCTGCCCCTCCCCACATAATTTTCCATAACTGTGAAAATTTAAATTTATAAAAATTAAAAATGCTTAAACCCATCATTTCTCACAACTGTGACAATTTAAGTTGATTAAAAGTTGAAAAAATGCTTAAAATTGATTTTATCCCTCAAAATCCTAAAATAAAAATTTTATTAGGCTTGGCATAGTTATAAGTACCTATATGGGGAGAAGACCTCTTTAGGTAAAAAACCAAGGGATTATAAGGCCAAATGACTGGAAGCTGAAGTTAGATAAGGTGCACATTTTAAACAGGGTAATTAACAATTGGAACAAGTTACTAAAGGATGGGGTAAATTCTCTATCACTTGATGTCTTTAAATCAAAATGTGTGTCTCTTAAATATGTTCTAGCTCAACCACAGGATATAGGCTTGATGTAGGAATTACTGAATAAAATTCTGTGGCATGTGAGATCATCTAATGTGACCTCCTATATCATCTTGGCTTTGCAAGCTAGGAATCTATAATATTATGTATAGCTACCAAAACAACTGTTTGAAAAATTAACATAGTAATTCTATAATACATACATAGAAATAATACTGGGAGTGGATGGGTCATTACACAAAGTAAAACTATTTCTCCCCCCCCACCCCACCCTCCACTGTTCCTCAGACGTTCTTGTCAACTGCTGGAAATGGCCCACCTTGATTATCACCACAAGGGGTTTTCTTCCTTTCCCCCACCCTCCCTACCTTCTGGTAATAGCTCATCTGAAGTGATCACTCTTCTTACAGTGTGTATGGTAATACCCATTGTTTCATGTTCTCTGTGTGTGTATATAAATCTTCCCACTGTATTTTCCATTGAATGCATCCAATGAAGTGAGCTGTAGCTCACGAAAGCTTATGCTCAAATAAATTTGTTAGTCTCTAAGGTGCCACAAGTACTCCTTTTCTTTTTTCCATACTGTAGCATCTCAGTTAAGGTTGCTATGTGGATAATCCTTAACATTTGAAAAGAGGACACACCTTTGCATCAGCATTCTGAATGGATAGGAATGGGGCAAGATTGCATTTGTCAAGACCAGACAGAAGATGTGACACTGCACCCCATATTCTTCGTAAAAAGTATTGCTATGATAAGACTATGACATAACTAAGTTATGTTTTATGCAAGATGGGTCATGTGAGGTATCATTGGAAAGGTTATGATTTACTGAATGTGATTTTCCAATTTGTATGCATGTATCATTTTTGTATGTGAAGTTAGCAATACTGACTATGTAGCAATTACAACTGTGTGTGTGTTCTTGGGGGAATGCCCACCAGACAGTAGGCAATCAGCCTGGATGGGCCATTAAGAAGGACAACAGAACTTTGAAGATACTAATCTCCCAACTTCCTGAGACACTTCCTGGGGTGCTACTTTAATACTGCAGGGTCATGTGATCATGTCACCTGGTACAGGGTCCGATCTTGAGCTGGTATTTTTCCACTGGAAGGGGTGGGCTAGGAAATAAAAGATTGCTGCCATACGTGAATCCTATTTAAGGCTGGGGAGTGCGTTAATCTAGGCTCTTCTCAACTGTTTCTCTGCCCAAGAAGGAAGACTGCTGAAAACACCTGAAGAAACAAAAGGAACTAAGCTGGGGGAGGTAGGAAGTGAGCCCAGGCGAGACAGATCAGCCTGTAAAAGGAATACCAGGAGATTCAAGCTGCAAGCGGTGCAGTTTACCTTCAAGAAACTCTGCAACCTGCTTGAAACAACATTTAGGGTGAGAAATTATTATTTGTAGCCAGTATTCTTTAGTGTATTAAGCTTAGTTTATGTGTTTTGTTTTATTTGCTCAGTAATTTGCTTTGTTCTGTTTGCTATCTCTTATAGTCACATAACATTTACCTTTTGTAGTTAATAAACTTGTTCTTTGTTTATTCCAAAACCCAGTTTTTGCAAACCATAACTGGGGGGCAGAGGGGGGGGGAAGGGAAGCTGTGTATATCTTCCTCCACATTGAGGGAGGAGGCAATTTTCATGAGCTTATGCTGTATAGATCTCCATACAGTGCAAGACCATATAATTTTGGGTTGACATCTCAAAGGAGGTGTGCACCTGAGTGCTGGGCAATCCCTGATCTGATTCTTTCCACACAGAACTGATCTCAGTGTCTCTATGTCCATTTGCAGCTGGGTGTATCCCGACCAGTGTGTGTGTCCTGGAGAAGGCTTGAGGGCCTCGCACAGCGGAACATGGTGAGGGAGCCAGGCTGGTGGAACGGGTGGGCTCAGCACATCAGGTGGCACCCCAAAAAGGGGTATAACCCATCACAGAAGGATGTTGCAGTAATCTAGATGTGAGTTGATGAGAGCTTGGAGCAGAGTTTTAGCTGTGTGGATGGATAAGAAAAGGTGTATCTTAGACATGTTATGCAGAAAGATGGGCAAGACTTAGACACAGCTTGGATATGAGGACCTAGAAATAGATCTGAGTTGAAAATCTGATGTGTAGGTCATGACCCTAAGTGTCTGGCATGATGGTGGTGTCCATAGCAATCAAGCAAGGAGGTAGCGAAGAGGGGAAGATTAGGATCTCTGTTCTAGCTATGTTGATCTTGAGCTGTTGACTAGACAGTCACAAGGAGATGTCAGAAAGGCAGGCTGAGAGTTGTTCAGATAGGAGACAGGTCTATGAGTCATCAGCATAGAGATGGTAATTTAATTTGGTTTGTGGAAGACATTACTCAGAGATAAGGTGTACAGGGAGAACAGGAAAGACCAAGGACTGAGCCCTGAGGAACCCCCACAGAAAGTTGGAGTGTGGATGAGGAGGATCCTCCTAAGGATATGCTAAAGGAGCAATCAGAGACATAGGAGGAGAACCAGAACCCAGAGTCATGGAAATCAAGGGAGGACAAGATTTCAAGAAGAAGAGCATGGTTAACAGAGTCAAAGGTAGCTGACAGCTCAAGGAGGATGAGGATGGAGTACTGGTTCTGAGCTCTGAGGTAGAAAAAGAGACTTTGGTGAGAGCAATTTCAGTTGAGTGCAAGGGCCAGAAGCCGGATTGGAGAGAATATAGGATGGAATTGGAGGAGAAGAACTTCAGACAGTGATTGTAATCAATGTGCAATGAATTTAGAGATGAAAGGGAGATGGGGCAGTAGTTGGAGAAGCAAGTGAGGTCAAGAGTGGGTGTGGTGCTTTCCAGGGGTACCCAAGGTTGTGAGGCACCTTGTTACCACCTGCCCTCCGTGTGAGGAAGCTTTGTCTGTGCTTGCTGGGGGTCAACTCCCCAGTGTCAATGGCCAAGGGCAACACAACCACTTTTCTTTAGGCCTTGCAGGTCCCATTGTCATTCTACAGATTAGCGATAGACACACTCCAACCCTTGAGCCATCTGAGCATCTCCCTGGAGTATGCAACCTCTGGTTCACTGGACACTTGCAGTATTTACTGATCTACTGTTTCCAAAGAAGCAATATACCCCAGTTTACCAGTTTTACCAAATCATCACTCTGCTTAATTCACAGCACATACATTTGTTTATAGTGAAATAAAGTAGAAGTTTATTTAACAAAGCATAGAGATTCAAGTTGCAGCAAGTGGAAGTATAGGAAACAAATGGTTACATATAAAAAAAAATCACAACACATTCTAGAGCCTAGACTTAATTAACAAGATACTCATGTCTGAAAGTATTGCTCACCCACAATCCCTGCAGTACTTTACAGCCAGGCAGACTGTGATCCTTCTTTCATGAGACATACACACGGACAGTTTGCCTCCCTAGCAAAGGATTCAGTGTGTTTCTTTGCACTCTAAGATATACCAGATCAATTCCTTGTCTTTATTCATAAACACGACACTGCTGTTGGTTTCTTCCTGTAGATTTCCTCACTTGTAGGTTTCACAATCTCTCAATTCGTGCCTGGCTCGGAATGCAAACACGCAAACTATGTGAGGTATAAAATACACAAATGGTCAGACAGGGAGATAAGTGTCAGGTACCTTGGAAATGTGCCTCTCAGACAGGAGGTATGTCATCTCCTGGTGACCTACCTTAACTCCAAGATTGTAAGAACATACTTTTTAGTATAGATACATAACTCCTTAAATATTATCTGTAAGTATATTTTGCAAAGATTTATGACCAGCAGTGGGCTTCTGGCTCTCTCACATGCCAGCCTTTGACAAACTATTATGCAGATCCCTGTAAAACCCTATGCACCCCCCCATGTCAGTTGGCACCAACAGGTCCCTGGGTCACAGTGGGTTTTTTAAGATCAGAGAAACGTAAGCATGCTTGTATTGTGACTGGAAAGAGTCAGAGGAGAATGAGAGGTCAAGGAGAAGAATAAGGGAGGGGATGAGAGTGGGCACAAGGAAATCAGGAGATAGGATGGGGTAACTGGGACAATGGAGGGGTTAGATGAGGAGAGCAGAGGAAAAACATCTGTGACAGGAGAAAGAGGTGAGAGCTGTTGAAGAGGAAGAAAGAAAGGAAGACAAGCTGTGGGGAGGGGGAAGCTTTTTTAGGGGGTACAAAAGATGTAGTTGGTATACAATGGCCGTTGCCCTATACCAGCTTCTCAAAACTGGCACAAAGGATTGCAGCCACTCCATTGTGCTAGCTGCACCGTGCATGTTCCAGGAGGAGGCTCCAGAGCATCACGACTTAATCGAATAACTGGCCAGCCAGAGCAGAGCAATGAAGGAAAAGATAAGATTAAAAAAACCAAATTTCAATGCCTCCACTAAAACGGACACAGAGCCGCCACTGTCCAGCAGACTTTGCCAGAGAATTTGCTATAAAGAGAGGTTTCAGATTAAGCGGTATGAAAAGATGTAAGCGATCTAGTTTTCATTTGTAAGTAAGTTATCAATGTGTACCCCAGACATTTGCATATGAAATTTTTTACCTCCCACTACTAGGTTCAGTTGGAGGTCATAAGTATCTCCCCCATCAGTACATTTTGTGTTGTCATGTTTTCTCAGAGCTGCTGTTGCAAGTGTCACGGAGTCCTGCACCCCCACTTCCTGTGATTCACTGGTTTCAGAGTAGCAGCCGTGTTAGTCTGTATTCACAAAAAGAAAAGGAGTACTTGTGGCACCTTAGAGACTAACAAATTTATTAGAGCATAAGCTTTCGTGAGCTACAGCTCACTTCATCGGATGCATCCGATGAAGTGAGCTGTAGCTCACGAAAGCTTATGCTCTAATAAATTTGTTAGTCTCTAAGGTGCCACAAGTACTCCTTTTCTTTTTGTGATTCACTGTGACTCTCAGCCAGCCAGTAAAATAGAAGATTTATTAGATGACAGGAACATGGTCTGAAACAGAGCTTGTAGATACAAGAAACAGGACTCCTCAGTCAGGTCCAACTTGGGGGGCCTCCCTCCATATCCCTGGCCGGCTCCAAACAGGGGGGCAGGGAGGCCAGACTATGTCTGCGCCTCCCCACACATCCCCAGCCAGCTCCAAACTCACTCTCCAGGTTCCTCCTCTGGCCTTTGAGTCTTTCCCGGGCCAGGAGGTCATCTGATCTCTTTGTTCTCCAACACCTTCACTTGGCACCTTTGCAGGGAAATGGGGCCCAGGCCATCAGTTGCCAGGAGACAGGGTGTGGCCATTCTCTGTTCAGACCCCTGCACGCACCTGCCCTCTAGGGCTCTGCAACGATCATACACCCTTATCTCACCACTTAGATACTTAAGAACTGCATAGGGAAACTGAGGCACCCACACAGTACTCAGAAAAACCATTAAGAACATTCCCACTTTGTCACAACATGCATACCAAGTCTCTTTTGAAGTTGCCTGTGTACAGGCAACGACCAGACATTCCACACCCTTCCACAGACACTGTATGCCACCTTTCTTTACCTATACTTATTTTCTGAGCTACTGAAACTTTTTAATAACACCCAGTAAATGGGCTATTTTTCTGGCTCATATTCTTGGTGTCAGCATAATTAGTGTAATTATGGGGAATGTGATCTTACTGGCCTTTAGCACAGATGACCGTAATTAATGGGCGACTTTTAGCTCAGGTGTTTCTGTATATAAAGGGTCAGTTTCCAAGAGAGGCTGTATTGTCTAATAAGCAGGGCACTCCTGATCCTATTCCTATTCTTGACTATCCAAGTGGCTTGGAAAAGTCATTAGCCCAGATTTTTTTTTTTAAATTGTCTCTAATTTTGGGTGCCAAACTTTAGAGATATGGAAGCTGTTTTTAGGAGATGATGAACATTAGTAGCTTCAAGTGAAGTCAATAGGAACGGCAGGTGCTCAGCACCTCTTAAAGATAAACCCTATGTATCTAAAATTGGATTCCCAAAATTAAAGGCCACTGTTCTGGGCCTTAAAATATGTGTGCCTTGATGTACCCATTGATAAACTGAGTATAATACTGTATTGCCCATGCAGACACATAAGGCTTAAACAAACTGTAATGCAGAGTGGGATTTTTACAGGAATGTTGCTCTGTATGTGAAAATTATTATTATTGCCATTGCAGAAATACAAAACAAACATTACTGCTACTATGTAGCTTGTATGCAATGCTTTATATTTTCAAAGTGCAGCATAAACATTACTTAATTAAACATTTTACAATTGCTGCTGACTTAGTTATGCAACTGTGTGGCATGATTCCGATGCAGATTAATGTCTTTTGCTGTACATGGTGAATACTGATTTTATTGAGTACTGTAATCAAATTTAGGCCAAACATTATGTAAGTACATAAGCAATCCTAATCCTAATCGCTTTTCTGCTGTCTCACTTTCTCCGTCGAGTCCTGCTGCAGCACTAAAGCTACAGCTCTCTCCTATTTGATTTCCCTGGATATTTTTATTTTCTTATCCTAACTGATCACCTTTGTCTGAAAGCCTGCATGTTCAACTGATACTGGGCTTAATTAAATGAGGGGTCCTGTTATCGTTTGGGAGTAGCTTTCTGTCTTGCTTCCCTAGTGTCCTGGAAACTGAAACAGGGCAATGGTATTCTACTGAAGCTATTGCTATATTAGGACCTGATCCAATGAGATGTTAAACCCCAGTAGCTGAAGTGCCCATTGGCACAAACCCAGAGGCCCTTACACAGTTTTGACTCAGTACTTAGTCGAATTCCAGTTGACTTCAAACTCCTATTGATATCAACAGGAGTTTGATAAAGTAAGGATCTTAAGATTTGTCCCACTGACACGGTGAGAGTTGATTTTATTGATTCACTGAGCAATGGCCAGGAGGGCTTCAGCACTGTGCAGGATCAGACACTACATGCTGAATTCCAAATCAACAAGAGACTAGTGAATAACTTTCCAGGTATCACCACTGAGTATTTTGGAATTTACTTGCTTTGTAAATGTCTCCTATTACTCAAAAATATATATATAAGACGTAGTTTTTACTTTCTTATAGCAATTTTTATACCTTTGGATCATATTTATGTGAGGAAGTCCCTTTTTTAACAATAAAATGGAGTATTTTATGATGACTGATTAGCAAAGGGTGCGAAGGAGCATAAGACAGGAACTAATGAGCAGAGTCGAATAAATGGTTCACAATAAATAACTTATTCAATTAATTTAGCTTCTTTCTGTTTGCAGATTGTGCACAAACAGCATATGATTTTTGCATATGGTAGTTATTTGAGCGTATTTGCCAAACTACTTGTGAGGTCTGTTTACTTCCCATTGAGAGCAGTGGGATGATTCTCATTAGCCTCAATGGGAGTTGGTGTTGGGCCACTGGTGAAAAATTATTGTGCTGTAAATTTTGGCCAAGCAGTTCACTGCAAGTATTCAAAATATGAGCTGTACTGGTTACTTTAGACACATGGTTCTTCTGTTCCCTAGCTGCATAAACATAACTCCTACAAACAGTTTTCTGCTGTGAATACTCATGTTTATGAATTTTCGAACGTATGAGTCCTGTGAATATTTCCAACACTTGTTTAAAACTTTGCTATTTTCTGCCGGTCAATTTGTTTGCTAGAACATGTTGGAAAAGGAACACAAAAGGGACCAAACACAGTCAACACACATTTATTTTAAAAAATTAATGCAAATATTTATGGACTTTTTTGTGGTATTCACCCATCTCTAGTAGCTATGTCACCTTGCTTAAATAGCCCCTTGAAGCATGATGTGTAGTATTATCTTGTCTTATGCTCATTGAACAAGCAGAGCCACAAAATACAGGCTGAAGGATTAAACAGTGACACTATTACATATATCAAGGGATTATGAAGACATAAGTCAATTAAGCAATTGTATTTAATAATGAAACCTTCTGAATAAATAGTTCTCGAGTATTTTGGTTTTGGATTTTATACTTGTTTGTAAAACACCTAGCACTCAGTAGAGACAAGGTCCCTGCCACAAAGAGCTTAAAAACGAAGGCACCCATTCAGGAAAACATACCTATTTAAAGGATAGCACTTAAACATATGCTTATGTTCCACTGACTTCAGCAGGACTGCTGTCCTAAAAAGGGGTGGATGTAAGCATGTGCTTCAGTGCTGACATAAATACAGATAGGCCTCAATTGCATATATTTACAATTTACAGCTGAAAGATATTTAAGCCCCTTCATTTTCAGTTTAAAACTTTTATACTGAAAAATTCCTGGGTTTTACAAAAAGTATTATTCAGTTTTTTCTGATTTTCATCCTACATTTGTATCATTATTCATATATATTTTAAAAAGCTTGTTTTATTAGGGAAATGCAATACATTGCATGAGATCTTTACATTATGATAATGCATTAGTCTGTGTGTATATGCAAAGCTGTCTGTTGAAGTAAAGTTATGTATTAGTCTAGAAGATGCACACAAAAACAGGCACGTGCACAAGCTCTGAAGTGTGTGCGCATCTGAACATACTGATGAATCTCACACCCACCACATACACATTTCAAGCTGTTAGCAGATAACAATTTCAAGATTTGACATGCTAAAATGGGAAGAAAATGAAAATCTTTAACAGAAGAAGTTTCAGAACACAAAGAAGTAGTTGAAAGTTTTAAAAAACAAAAACAGGAGAAAAAGGATGAAGTTGAATGTATGCGCTTCAAATGGTGTGGGCCAATTACTAAATGCTTATAGGCTAATAGTTCTAAGTCTACAACAGTAAATTGTTTATTCAAATGAAAAGTTTTATGTGGGGATTAGAGATGTATTGTTTTCTTAAACTCAGAGATGGCATTGTGGTTTGAGTTCTTAGTTCTGCAGCAAACCACATTGATGAATGGATTTCAAAGCATTAATCTACTGAATGCTTCCCCCCCAGTCTTTCCTTCCACAAAAATAAATCCCAATATTTACCCAGAAAAGTGATGAATAGTTTAGTGCACTGATTTTCACCTGTTTTTGTTGTTGTGGTAATAACGATAAATTCCCAGGGAAAATTAAATAAATAAAAACTGAAAATGAAGGCCCTACAGATATTGAAAGGGGAACAGCAGCTGACAGAATGCAAGAGAAGTGTGATTCACGCACCTTGTTGGTTTCATGGTTTTTAAGTCTTTTCTGTTTTCTTGTATTTTGTTTATGTTCTTAAAAACCACGGGGTTATCAATATAATGGACTAAGTAACCTTCAAAAGTAAGCTCAGTGCTTTTTGAGATACATGGGATTTTAGTTTGGGAAAGGAATGCATCAATCTCAATGAATAATATGGATGATGCCATTGTTGATTCACTGTGTTACCCTTTGCTTGGATTTTGGACAGGTGCCATATGAAAAACCTGAAACCGATATAGTCAAAATGCATTCTTTATCTTGTACATTTTTAATGATGTACTTTCAGCTCCATTTGTGTGGTGCCAATTGAGTTAGTCTTTTTGAATATTGCCGGAAAGAAACCTGGGGTGACCTAGTTTGTATATAAGTTTAGATTTCACATACAGAAGCTGAGATATGAACTAAGTTAATAATATTTACAATCTTTCCTTCTTTTTCTAACTTTTTTTTTTTTTTTTTTGTTATTTTTAGCAGAGTTAGTATCAGAGTCTGGAATGCAGAGTCTTCTCTTTCCCAGAACAGAAGCCTAGCACAGAAAATGACAGTGCAGGCTCCCTTATAGAGGCACTTTGGTCGAACACTATCATATTTTGTAGAGCCTGGAGCTGATGAGAAATTAGTAAATATTTTCCATGGAAACTTACACAAAAAACAAAAATTTGGGATCCGGTTTCAAAAAATTTCATGGACATTTTGTTTTTTCTATTGAAACTAACAATTTTAGAATAAAACAAAAATTTTCATTTAGAAAACCCCACTTTTTCATCAGAATAAAATGCACTGTTTTCAACTTGCTTTATTAGGGACCATCTTTATTGGTGAATGAGTTGTTTAGTCTCTACTCCCATCCAGCTATTAGCATCTCTGCAGAGAGACCAATAAAGGTACAAGAAATAATTGTGAATATCACTTTTGTGATATAGATACCTATAAACTGGAAACTTTAGCACGTTCATGTAACAGCCATTTTATACCAAAAACTTTCAGACATTACTGGCATGAGCTGGGTTAGAATCAGTAACCTATAGGTTAACATCTTGTGTCCCGCTACCTGATTTTTTGGACTATTGGAAATTACAACACAGTTCTGTAATACCTAAAACTATGGGTACAGTCCTGAAACCTTTATTCATGTGAATAACTGAGTATTGACTAGTTGTCTGGGACTATTCATGTGAATAAGGGTTGAAGGTTCAGGACCATATCATGAAATCCTTATTCAAGTAAAACTGCTGTTTAAGTGAATGGGTGGTTTGCCAAAGGAATGAATGCAGGATTTAATCTGCATTTTAACAAATAGATGTGTTTCTTTTCCTGTTGAAAGTTGTTAGCTAAAAAGCACAATATAAAGGGAAAGCGTTCATTATTATTATTATTTCATTTCATGTGAGGACTGAATTTTTATACTGAGATTAAGCTAATAAGAATGCAATTTACACTTTAATTTGGCTATCGCGTTTACCTGCTCCTTCCTGCTGTCAATGTATATTATGTTCCACAGTTCTAGTGTTGACTGCCAACCTATTTAAATATTCACCAACAGATTGTCAAGGTAGATTAATTCACAGGGTCATGTTCCAGTCGAGATGTCAAATTGTCAGAATTATTTTAATTGCCAGTGCCCTTTAAGGTAATGTCGTATACCTGGGAAACAGTTCCTCTGGTTTCTTCCATCACGGGAATATTCTTGAGTAAACTTTAGAGTAGATGAATGGTGCTGGGTTGACAGCACTGGGGAGTGAAGTCCTTTGTACCACAAGTAAGTAAAGCACATCATAAGCAGCAGAAGTACAGACTTGCTTACACTGTGGCACTCTAGGACTAACTGAGCTGGAAGGACTATACCTCTAGGGCTAATGAGGTTAGTCCAGCTCTTCATGTCCATTCCATTCTTGGTCTCTTTTAGGACAGTGTAGAAAAATATGTCAATCATTGCTAATTTTAGTGATCAAATATGATATCAAATACCAGTCCACCGAGGACCACACCAAAATTCATTTCACATACCACAAGCCACTCATCTTCAGATGGCAACACTTTTGATCTTGAACTGAGTCCTGATTTGAACAAATGATCTAGAGATTCTATTACTAGGGGTTAAATAAATGCAAGTATTTCAATCCAGAACTGTGGACATACAGATTGTAATTAAAACCTGTTGTAACGTATACAGAACAGTTCCTTGTTCTGGTTTTTAGCCACATGCCAATGCCTTTAAAAAGCAGATTTACTTTAACATGTCTTTACTTTTAGAATACCTTGTTGAGCTACTTAAATCAGAAACAATCAAGAAGTAATTCTGCAACAGATTAATTAATTTTTCATGATATGGATACAGCTGCATCAGTTGGAGTTGAGAGCAGAGGTACTTACAGATGCCAAGGGAGTCCTAAAGACACAAATTAAATAGAAGTGGTTCGCAATAGTAAGTAAGCATGGCTGAAGTCCATAGAGAGAGAAATACATTACGCATATTATATATAATTTTTGATGGACTTTTTTAATAAAAGTTATTTGGTCCAATTCTTTTCACACCAATGTAAATGAGGTGTAACTCTATGAATGTCAATGGCGTTACACCAATGCAAAACTGGTGTAAATGAGATCAGAATCAGATCTTTGACTTCCATAACTTATAGTAGGTTTCAGACATATATTTTTTATTAATCTAATTGTATTGATTTTATTAGAGATAGGCTTGAATCCAAACATCATATTCTGGTACATCTGAAACAGAAGAAGTTCAGATCCAGATCTAAATTTTGCATCTGGCTCCTATATAAAGGGACAAATCAAAAAGCATGATTCTGAATATCCACAAACTTTGGGACAGTTTGCATCCAAACACTATGACATGATACTAAACTTTAAATCTTATAATAAAAAACACAAACTAAAACAGAAAAGAAGAGCATTCTATACACTTTAAAAGTCCCTAGACTTTCAACAGAACCAAAATCAATCAAAATTAGTAAATAAATTAGAGAAATAAAATAACCACAAACATACATAATTAAAGTTATATCAGTACTAGTCTCACCACAAATAAGGTGGATAGATGTCATATCCCATTTTTCAGAAGAAGGTCATTAATTTTAATGTATTCTGCAGTTCCTTATGGTACGTACTGTATTAGTAGATCTATCATTAAATGTCAGGCATGTAATTCTACACTTGAGAAAGCTTCTGCAAGAATACATAGCTTTGGAAATGTTACAAATTAGTACACAGATAGACTGTACCTTCTACTGGCAGGTTAAGAATGACATTACCATATTTAAAATCCCAACGACAGACAGATAACCATACCTGTGGTACTAGATTAGCTTCTAAAAATTGTTTCTGTATTAATGAAGGCCAGATGGTACCATTTGGATCTGTGTAGAGAGAGAGAGAGAGAGAGCAACCACCATGTGCAGATGGGGTATATGAGGGAGCTCAGCGTCTGTGGCTTCATTTGCTGGGTCCTATGGAGGGTTCTGTGTGGGTTCAGGGAGATATGGATGGTGAGGGGCTAGGAAAGAGTGTGCAGGCATAGATCATGGCCAGTGGGGGATATGCACCTTCAACCTGACATTCAGCACAAATCCCAGCAGAAAGATAATGCAAGCAGAAGTTATGTTAACTTTCCTGAGGAACCCTGGCTGCGCTGGGGAGCCCCCTTAATAAGAGGTTTCCAGTGGTAGATGCCAGCTGGGGAGTTCTTGGCTGCACAGCTCCAGTGAAGCTTCAGTGCCAGGTTGTGGGTACAGAACTGCAGGCAGTCAGAGCATATGTGAAGATTCAGGGTTTCCAGGTGGATGATCGACAAGGTTTGTGAGCAGGCTGAACCATGGGTTTGTTCTATGCAGGAGACAAAATCCCCCTCAGCCCCAGTGGAAGAATTCAAAGGAAACTGTTGGGGAACCTCATGGGATTTCCTGCCTCCACATGAGTATTTCTATGAGGATATGATCTGGCCTCAAGTTATTTTTACCTTATACTGCTGCTTGTTTATGTTTTTGCTTTTCACCCAGCTTGAATTTTAAATCCGTATTGTGACATCACTGATAGCATTAGCCCTACCGGCCAAGCTGTATCAGAGATGCCATAAAAAGATGGCATGTTTAGGTGTCTCTAACAAGTCAGGAAGTGCCAGAGGATTTCACAGAATGGGGGGTGAAAAATAATTCTTAAATTATTTTGTGTTGAGCTTCTCAACAGCCTGCTGAGTAAAGAAATTTGGCCCTTATTTCTCATCTTAATTCTACTTTTATTTTAGCTCCGCAGATCACCTTTTAATATTTTTAAAGATGTATTATAGAACTACTATGTTAGTTTTTCAAATAGTTGTTTTTTAGCTATACATAATATTATAGATTACTAGCTTGCAAAGCCAAGATGATATAGGAGGTCACATAAGATGATCTCACATGCCACAGAATTTTACTCAGTAATTCCTACATCAAACCCATATCCTGTGGTTGAGCTAGAACATATTTAAGAGACACACATTTTGCTTTAAAGGCTTCAAGTGATAGAGAATTTACCCCATCCTTTGGTAACTTGTCCCAATTGTTAATTACCCTGTTTAAAATGTGCACCTTATCTAACTTCAGCTTCCAGTCATTTGGCCTTATAATCCCTTGGTTTTTTACCTAGAGAGGTCTTCTCCCCATATAGGTACTTATAACTATGCCAAGCCTAATAAAATTTTTATTTTAGGATTTTGAGGGATAAAATCAATTTTAAGCATTTTTTCAACTTTTAATCAACTTAAATTGTCACAGTTGTGAAAAATGATGGGTTTAAGCATTTTTAATTTTTATAAATTTAAATTTTCACAGTTATGGAAAATTATGTGGGGAGGGACAAACAACAGTTAATGACAGTAGAGGCTGAGATTCAAAAAAGTTAAAGCTTTATAATCATTAAGACAAACCACCAACATTCCATATTAAAATATACAAAGCAAATATCCTTAAAATCAAACTCTCATAGGTTCGCAAGCAGCATTTGTCTTCCTTTGCCTATCTGTAAATTTCAGTTATCGATGGAAATTGTTTTGCATTGGTTTGTGTGTATATGGTGAAATTGATGTTTACCGATAAAAATCTAATCCTTCCAAGCCTGTTTATAGACCATGCTCAAGTCACTTCTTAACCTTCTCTTTAATCAGCTAAATAGATTGAGCTTTCTAAATCTTTCACTGTAAAGCAGGTTTTCCAGACCTCGGATTATTCTCACAGCTTTAATTTCTTAATTAGTTGTTTCAGAATAGCACCCATGTTAGTCTGTATTTGCAAAAAGAAAAGGAGTACTTTTGGCACCTTAGAGACTAACAAATTTATTTGAGCATAAGCTTTTGTGAGCTACAGCTCACTTCATCGGATGCATTCAATGGAAAATACAGTGGGGAGATTTATATACATAGAAAACATGAAACAATGGGTGTTGCCATACACACTGTAATGAGAGTGATCACTTAAGGTGAGCTATTACCAGGAGGAGAGCGGGGGTGGAGGGGTAGGAGGAAAACCTTTTATGGTGATAATCAAGGTGGGCCATTTCCAGCAGTTAACAAGAACATCTCAGGAATAGGGGGGGGGGGGGGGGGAGAAAAAACATGGGGAAATAGTTTTACTTTGTGTAATGACCCATCCACTCCCAGTCTCTATTCAAGCCTAAATTAATTGTATCCAGTTTGCAAATTAATTCCAATTCAGCAGTCTCTCATTGGAGTCTGTTTTTGAAGTTTTTTTGTTGAAGAATAGCCACTCTCAGGTCTGTAATCGAGTGACCGGAGAGACTGAAGTGTTCTCCGACTGGTTTTTGAATGTTATAATTCTTGACGTCTGATTTGTGTCCATTTATTCTTTTACGTAGAGACTGTCCAGTTTGACCAATGTACATAGCAGAGGGGCATTGCTGGCACATATCACATTGGTAGATGCGCAGGTGAATGAGCCTCTGATAGTGTGGCTGATGTGATTAGGCCCTATGATGGTATTCCCTGAATAGATATGTGGACAGAGTTGGCAACGGGCTTTGTTGCAAGGATAGGTTCCTGGGTTAGTGGTTCTGGTGTGTGGTTGCTGGTGAGTATTTGCTTCAGGTTGGGGGGCTGTCTGTAAGCAAGGACTGGCTGTCTCCCATGATCTGTGAGAGTGATGGGTCATCCTTCAGAATAGGCTGTAGATCCTTGATGATGCGTTAGAGAGGTTTTAGTTGGGGGCTGAAGGTGATGGCTAGTGGCGTTCTGTTATTTTCTTTGTTGGGCCTGTCCTGTAGTAGGTGACTTCTGGGTACTCTTCTGGCTCTGTCAATCTGTTTCTTCACTTCAGCAGGTGGGTATTGTAGTTGTAAGAATGCATGATAGAGATCTTGTAGGTGTTTGTCTCTGTCTGAGAGGTTGGAGCAAATGTGGTTATATCATAGAGCGTGGCTGTAGACAATGGATCGTGTGGTGTGATCTGGATGAAAGCTAGAGGCATGTAGGTAGGAATAGCGGTCAGTAGGTTTCCGATATAGGGTGGTGTTTATGTGACCATCGCTTATTAGCACCGTAGTGTCCAGGAAGTGGATCTCTTGTGTGGACTGGTCCAGTCTGAGGTTGATGGTGGGATGGAAATTGTTGAAATCATGGTGGAATTTCTAAAGGGCTTCTTTTCCATGGGTCCAGATGATGAAGATGTCATCAATGTAGTACAAGTAGAGTAGGGGCATTAGGGGACGAGAGCTGAGGAAGCGTTGTTCTAAGTCAGCCATAAAAATGTTGGCATACTGTGGGGCCATGCGGGTACCCATCGCAGTGTGTCTGATTTGAAGGTATACATTGTCCCCAAATGTGAAATAGTTATGGGTGAGGACAAAGTCACAAAGTTCTGCCACCAGGTTAGCCGTGACATTATCGGGGATACTGTTCCTGGCGGCTTGTAGTCCATCTTTGTGTGGAATGTTGGTGTAGAGGGCTTCTACATCCATAGTGGCTAGGATGGTGTTTTTAGGAAGATCACCGATGGATTGTAGTTTCCTCAGGAAGTCAGTGGTGTCTCGAAGATAGCTAGGAGTGCTGGTAACGTAGGGCCTGAGGAGGGAGTCTACATAGCCAGACAATCCTGCTGTCAGGGTGCCAATGCCTGAGATGATGGGGCATCCAGGATTTCCAGGTTTATGGATCTTGGGTAGCAGATAGGTTGATGGTGGGATGGAAATTGTTGAAATCATGGTGGAATTCCTCAAGGGCTTCTTTTCCATGGGTCCAGATGATGAAGATGTCATCAATGTAGCACAAGTAGAGTAGGGGCATTAGGGGACGAGAGCTGAGGAAGCGTTGTTCTAAGTCATCCATAAAAATGTTGGCATACTGTGGGGCAATGAGGGTACCCACCGCAGTGCGTCTGATTTGAAGATGTGCATTGTCCCCACATGTGAAATAGTAATGGGTGTGGACTAGATTGTGTGATTTACATACAACCCTAAATAGAGGGTTGTGTAAATGTTCACCTCTCCTGACAGTGCACCAGGAGAGACTTTGCCTCTTGAGGTATTATGTGTCTGGCAGTGGAGAATATTCTACCTTTTAATGAGGATGATGCAGATTGTTCTCTCTCGTGTGCTAGCTCCATTCCATAAACTACTGTGGAAGGAGGCAGGGCCATGGTTCTGTCTTCTCCTCACTTCTCCCTTTCCCTTCTGGGCAGTGTGTTTGGGAAGTGGCAGGGGAAGAAAGTAGTTTACAGTAAGCAGAGGTTTGTGGGGACAACTATCGTGATCTGCATCTGTGCAGGCTATACAAGAGGTGTGGGAAGGCTGCACGTGTGCTCCCTTATTGTGCTTATTCAAGGGCCAGTCCAACAGGGCCCTGGGTTTTGACACTAGTATAAAGAAACAATGCTGTATTAAAGAAAAAAAAATCTGGTAATTGCAATCGTGGTTACTTGCTTAGCTTCCCAATGTTGGCACAGCTGAATTATCAACAGGATGACAGATACCTCTGAAAACATTAGGCTACATTTTGAAACACAGATTACTGAATGCTTAAGCATGCAACAAATGATAAACAAACAATAGCATTTTGCACTTCATTTGTCATCCTGCAGAGTATTTCCACTGATATATATGCTCAGTTTATACACCCATTTTACACTGTGCTGTCATGCAACGTGCTGTGTGTATTTTGCTTGAGCAGTAATTAGAAGTACAAATACACCACTGAGTAAATTATATAGTCACTTGCCATTTCCCCCAAGAATCATGTTAGTGCTAATTGTTCAAATTCTTCTGCAGATTTTGCACCTGCTGTAAAGATGGTATTAAATCCAGCAAGGATATATAATCAGAAGCAGCCTGAATAGTTCAACAGTACTACAAGTAGAGGTGGTTAGTGGTAAACTGTAAAAACTACAGTACTACAAGTAGAGCTGGCCAGAGTTTTTCAAAATGGCCTTAACATTTTCTTTAAAAATCGTGACTTTTTTTATTATTAAAGTGGCAAACAAACAAAAGCATTCTTTTAGTTTATGGTTTTCCCTATTTTCATCCTTTATTTTCTCCTTTTTCTTTTTTTAAAGGGGAAAATGGGGGGAGGAAAATGGTGGGAGGCAATGGCAACAAAAAAAGACGACCCCCCCATTTTTTTTTTTGAAACTGAAAATTTTTGATAAAAAGTTCACAAAATTTTTTGAATACATGACGATGGTTCTTTTTGCAACCTGTGGACTAAAAAGGACTTCAAAATTTCAAAGTTTTTCAAAGATATTTTCCATTTTTTGACCAGCTCTAACCACAAGTGACTAAAATAGTCATTGTTTGTCCTGCAGTTTGTCTGCTCCTTCAGAGGGACCTAACCCAGGTAGGTGAATGAAGCTCACAACAGCAGAGGAAATTCGATTTGCTAAGTGCAAAGTAATGCACATTGGAGGGGAACTAATTTAGCTACTCATACAGTTAATTGAGAACAGAGGCGACATGTGGGGGGCATGTGGGGTTATGTGCTCCCCCAGATTTCGGCCTTCCATTTAACACAGAAGTTTTCAAACCATTATGCTCACAAGAGAATTCTATAATTCTGCCAGGACTTTGTTACTGGTGCCTGAACACAATTTACCAGTCCCATTTTTACAGGCTTTTGGGTATATAGTTCCTCCAAAACCTCCACAAAGTAGCTGTACTCTGCACAGTATTTATAAATAAAGAGGATGGAGCTATTCCAGGAACTGTGGATGGCTCAGAGGCCCGGTCAAGGTGATAAACGAAGGCACTTCTACAGGAGTGATAATAAATAATAATCCCCCAAAGATTTCAGTCATATATACACCTAATGTCACTTTGTTAGGCCAAATATTTGTCTATGTCCAAATACCCACCTCTGCTACAGGGCTCCGAAGTCCAATTACCAGGTCTGTGAAACAGGTGAGTGCATGTACCAATACACATTTGCTACTATTTCAATTCAGAGACATAGTAGTTTAGTCATATCGCAACGACAGAACTTTAAGTGGATTCTTCCCACTTGAGAAACTCTTGTTCTTATACTGCAACTTCACATGCAGCTGTGTTTCATCCCCACCCCCAAGTTAGCAGTACAATGATTATCAAGTGCACAGCTGTTTTCCTCCACCTTACATCTTTTTAACCCTTTTGGGCCTACACCTGTGTGAACCCTTGCCAGAACTTAGCCACATGTGAACAGAGGTCATTCTAATGTAAATAATTCTTTCATTTCCAAACCAGCACACACACACAATAATTTAACATCACAGTTTTGAAGGATCACAACATCCTGTAACAAAAAAGCACAAGGCCTAGCTCTCTTCCCATTCTAACATGGCTGCTACTCTGAAATTTCCCATTTTTGTGTAAATCAGGAGTAATTCCACTGAAGCCCATGGAGTTATACTGGTGTAAAACCTGTGGATGGCAGAGCAGAATCAAGTCCAGAAAGTTACATGGCTCTGTTACACTCAGTCTGCTGTGAGGCTGAGGGAAACACTTTCTTACTGCACTGAACTCTCTCTTACTCTCAATGTATCACTTATTTATGACAGATTTCAGAGTAGCCACCGTGTTAGTCTGTATTCGCAAAAAGAAAAGAAGTACTTGTGGCACCTTAGAGACTAACAAATTTATTTGAGCATAAGCTTTCGTGAGCTACAGCTCACTTCATCGGATGCGTTCAATGGAAAATACAGTGGGGAGATTTATATACACACACAGAGAACATGAAACAATGGTTTTTATCATACACACTGTAAGGAGAGTGATCACTTAAGATGAGCCATCATCAGCAGCGGGGGGGGGGGGGGGAGGAAAACCTTCCATGGTGACAATCAAGGTTGGCCATTTCCAGCAGTTAACAAGAACGTCTGAGGAACAGTGGGCGGTGGGGTGGGAGGGAGAAATAACATGGGGAAATAGTTTTACTTTGTGTAATGACCCATCCACTCCCAGTCTCTATTCAAGCCTAAGAACCAACCTTCCACACAAACTTCCTCGTGGCTGGACTTTACAAAAACTAGACAAGCCATCTTCAACACACACTTTGCTTCTCTACAAAAGAAAAAGGACACTAAACTATCTAAACTACTACATGCCGTAAGGGGCCACAACTGTGGTTCCTGTAACGCACCCAGCAATATTGTTAATCTATCCAACTATACTCCTAGCCCTGCAGAAGAATCTGACCTAGCTCGGGGCCTCTCCTTTTGCCCCTCCACCCCCACGAACATGATACAGTTCTGTGGTGACCTAGAATCCTATTTTCGATGTCTCCAACTCAAGGAATATTTCCAACACACCTCTGACCAACATGTTAACCCACAGAGACCTTCCTACCAAGACTACAGAAAGAAGGATTCTGGGTGGACTCCTCCTGAAGGTCGAAACAGCAGACTGGACTTCTACATAGAGTGCTTCCGCCGATGTGCACGGGCTGAAATTTTGGAAAAGCAGCATCCCTTGCCCCATAATCTCAGCCGTGCAGAACACAGTGCCATCCACAGCCTCAGAAACAACTCTGACATCATAATCAAAAAGGCTGACAAAGGAGGTGCCATCGTCATCATGAATAGGTCGGAATATGAACAAGAGGCTGTTAGGCAGCTCTCCAACACCACTTTCTACAAGCCATTACCTTCCGATTCCACTGAAGGTTACCAAAAGAAACTACAGCATTTACTCAAGAAACTCCCTGAAAAGGCACAAGAACAAATCCACACAGACACACCCCTGGAACCCCGACCTGGGGTATTCTATCTGCTACCCAAGATCCATAAACCTGGAAATCCTGGATGCCCCATCATCTCAGGCATTGGCACCCTGACAGCAGGATTGTCTGGCTATGTAGACTCCCTCCTCAGGCCCTACGTTACCAGCACTCCTAGCTATCTTCGAGACACCACTGACTTCCTGAGGAAACTACAATCCATCGGTGATCTTCCTAAAAACACCATCCTAGCCACTATGGATGTAGAAGCCCTCTACACCAACATTCCACACAAAGATGGACTACAAGCCGCCAGGAACAGTATCCCCGATAATGTCACGGCTAACCTGGTGGCAGAACTTTGTGACTTTGTCCTCACCCATAACTATTTCACATTTGGGGACAATGTATACCTTCAAATCAGACACACTGCGATGGGTACCCGCATGGCCCCACAGTATGCCAACATTTTTATGGCTGACTTAGAACAACGCTTCCTCAGCTCTCGTCCCCTAATGCCCCTACTCTACTTGTACTACATTGATGACATCTTCATCATCTGGACCCATGGAAAAGAAGCCCTTTAGAAATTCCACCATGATTTCAACAATTTCCATCCCACCATCAACCTCAGACTGGACCAGTCCACACAAGAGATCCACTTCCTGGACACTACGGTGCTAATAAGCGATGGTCACATAAACACCACCCTATATCGGAAACCTACTGACCGCTATTCCTACCTACATGCCTCTAGCTTTCATCCAGATCACACCACACGATCCATTGTCTACAGCCACGCTCTATGATATAACCACATTTGCTCCAACCTCTCAGACAGAGACAAACACCTACAAGATCTCTATCATGCATTCTTACAACTACAATACCCACCTGCTGAAGTGAAGAAACAGATTGACAGAGCCAGAAGAGTACCCAGAAGTCACCTACTACAGGACAGGCCCAACAAAGAAAATAACAGAACGCCACTAGCCATCACCTTCAGCCCCCAACTAAAACCTCTCTAACGCATCATCAAGGATCTACAGCCTATTCTGAAGGATGACCCATCACTCTCACAGATCACGGGAGACAGCCAGTCCTTGCTTACAGACAGCCCCCCAACCTGAAGCAAATACTCACCAGCAACCACACACCAGAACCACTAACCCAGGAACCTATCCTTGCAACAAAGCCCGTTGCCAGGTCTGTCCACATATCTATTCAGGCGACACCGTCATAGGGCCTAATCACATCAGCCACACTATCAGAGGCTCGTTCACCTGCGCATCTACCAATGTGATATATGCCATCATGTGCCAGCAATGCCCTTCTGCCATGTACATTGGTCAAACTGAACAGTCTCTACGTAAAAGAATAAATGGACACAAATCAGACGTCAAGAATTATAACATTCAAAAACCAGTCGGAGAACACTTCAATCTCTCCGATCACTTGATTACAGACCTGAGAGTGGCTATCCTTCAACAAAAAAAACTTCAAAAACAGACTCCAATGAGAGACTGCTGAATTGGAATTAATTTGCAAACTGGATACAATTAACTTAGGCTTGAATAGAGACTGGGAGTGGATGCTGGCTAGGCACATAACTTCTATTGAAAGTCCCTTTTTGGCAATTCAGTGAATGATTCAGAAGGTACAACAGAATCCAGAGTTCACCGACATCTGTGTTGGCTTTGCAGTCTGACATTTGTCATCTTGCATTTTTCAGGAAAGTAAGAAGATATGGCAGGCAGGGATCAGATCTGTTTGCTGAGGTTCTATTTTTGAATATGCACCTTTCTTACTCTTTCTTCTGCACTTCAAACAACATACATTGAAGGTGGTTAGAAGCAATAAATCTAAGAGAGACAAGATTGGTGAAGTAGTATCTTTTATTGGACCACTTCTTTAGCCTTTGTTGGTCCAGTAAAATATATTACTTCACTCACTTTGTCTCTTTAGTATCCTCGGACTAACATGCCTATAACAACCCTGCATATAAACATTAAGGTTTATTATTGTAATGGGGAGTTTGTTAGTTTGTTTTTATTCCCAAGTTACGCAACACAATGTAATATTATCCAAAGCTGCATATGACAAGTTTAACTACCACAGATTAAGAAGATGGTTGCTCACTGGTCAACTATCTGATTGGCTGTGCATGTGTTATTAAACACAATACTGCTTTATGGATTATGCTGTGTAATTGCACATCTGATTGAATTGCTTTATCAAAGCACTCTAAACAGAGTGACAATAAAGGTAGGTCAGGATAAACTAAAAATAACTCTAGATCAAGTAATTGGAAAGTTAATTAGATTTGGGGCCTAATCATGTATTCTTTGCACACCCAGAAGTCCCACAAAAATAATCAATGGGAGGTTTCGGTGTCCAAGGAATGGGGTATCAGGCCCAATTCTAGTCTCAGTTACACCCATATAAATCCAGTGTAGTTTCACTGTGTAATGAAACTGGCATCAGAATCTGGCCCTCTGCACAAGAGTCCATTTCAAACATCAGTTTATGGGTTATAATTCACAAGCAAAACCAAGTCTATTATTTTATACAAACATCAGAGATCTATACAGTCATAAGCAAATAGAAACAAACACCTAAGGTTTCAGAGTAGCAGCTGTGTTAGTCTGTATTTGCAAAAAAGAAAAGGAGTACCTGTGACACCTTAGAGATAAATTTGTTAGTCTCTAAGATGCCACAAGTACTCCTTTTCTTTTTTACACCTAAGGTTGCCACTGTCTCTTTAGATTACACTGCTGTGTTATGGAGGCACCTTTCCAACTCAGGGGAAGTTAAGGACAATGTTAACTCTGAACTTCCTTGCTTTTGTCAGTTAGGGTCACAACCTTAATGCTATTTAAACTAGAAAAGAGGGTATTAAAATACCTGTTTGAGCAATTCAAGGAGAGCGTGAATTACTCCCTAATCTTGTGAGTGTCAATGCTGACTTTATTCAAGGGCTTGATTCTCCTCTCACAATGGTATTGCACTGGTATAATGCTGTCGGGCCAGATCTTCAGCTATTGTAAACTAGCATACCTCAAAACAAAAGACAAAATAAAAACACCAAAAAACAGAGCTCTGCTGATTTACACCAGTTGAGGATCTGCTCCGTTGGTTGTGATGGAGCTACTCTGGATTTATACCAGTGGAAATGAGAGGAGAATCAATTCATAAAGATCAATTACTAATGACTTACAAAAAAACTGAATAGAAAAAGTTTGAGTGTGTAAGAATATTTTTCATAATATGAAGAACCTATACAAATAGTACAGTTGCTTTTTGTGTGAATCACTGGGTCTCTAGTATGGATGCAACAGCAACTTCTGAAGTAGATTGTAATTGTCTTTCAAATCAGAAAAGCAGAACACAAAGAAATTAGAAATGCTTGACATATTGCAAGTTCATTCTTCATTTCTGTGATCTATTAGCCTGGAGAACAGTCTCATAACAGCGAAAGGCTGGAAGACTAGATGGCTCAGAGAACTGGTAATGGGATCCAGACCCTTTCATGTCCTGATTAAGGGTATGAATCCAGCTGAGGTTGTAGGCCAGTAAGTAGTTCCATTCAGTTCCATGGGAATATTCAAGTGAACAAGGGTTTGTAGTGTCATGTCCTAGGTTCAGTCCCACGTTCCTGTTACAACTGGCACTCCCATCAAAGAGATACAAGCATGAATAAAGAGTATCAAGACACCTCATGACTGGGAGGCTCCACTGCATAGTTGAGGCACATTGGTTAGGGCAGCATGGAGAACCTTGCACTGTCACTGCTTCCCATCTGTCTGTTAGATCCACCTTTTGTCTAATTCTTAGATTGTAAAATCTTTGGGGCAGGGACTATGTGTTATATATTTGTACATTGCTTAGCACAATTGTCTGGTGTAAGTGTTATAGAATACAAATACATAATGTTTTCAATGTTTCTTCAATGTGTTGAGCACTTAAAGTGGAACCATGTAGCACTTTTATAAAAGGTATAACCTAGAAGATACATCATTGGATTTAATCTAATTCTCTGTCCTCTATACAGCTAGTTTGTTTGCAATGGAATGGGTATACAGGGACTGATCCCCAAGTAATAAAAATGTAATTACTCCAGTATTTCAGATCGGAGAATATCCTTTTATTTTTTACAATATAAACTACTGTGTGGTAAAAAGCAACGAGTAGCAGCTTTGTATCAACTGAATTATGGAAAAGATGACCTGCATCAGTGGTTAATCTTGCTTCTTGATTAGTCTGAGCCCTAAAGCTCCTAAACTGTATTTTGCACTAAGATAGATGTTTAATAGCAATGATAATTAGCTAGCAGAAGGCAGTTTGATGTTGCTGAAATCTACCCGGGGCCATCATCACCAAATTTACTATTGTTTTCCTTTATCTGTATGTATATAAGACCTTTAAAACATGGCTTTTTTTGGTACAAAAATGGGAAGTTTTTAAAAATTATTTTGATATTATATGCATTTTCTCCGGTTAGATTGTACAACATTTAGCAATAACCACTATTCTGGTAGAGGGTCCAGATCCTATAAATTAAGGGTTGCCCTCACTCCAGATTTTGCAAGTAAACCACTAGGTTTGGTATGGTCACAAGTCTCAAGGTCACTTTTGTCACACATAATAGCACCCCATTGCAACTGCCCATCACCAATATGGTGATATCTTGAGATGATGTGACAATGTAAGCATCAGGACATGCTGATGACCATTGACAATACTCATCTTACAATTCTATGGCAGATTGATATTTTTCAAACTATGCCCTTGCACAGAGGGGTTGGGAGAAAGAGGAACCATATGGCTTTGTTTATATTTGTCCCTCTTACTATAGTTATGTCCTCTTCACTTGCATGGAATATTCCCTCCCCCCTCAAGTAAGAGATTGTCACAGCCCTTACCTGGCTGCACAAGGCAGTAAAGCCCTGCCTTAGTCCTCTGATTAGATGTGCTCATATTGTGACTCTGCAGTGGGGAAAGCATAGGTTATTTGACTGATGCAAGTAGCCCTGGCTCTGCTCATCTGACCTTCCAGCCACAGTAGCTGGCTGAGTGCACAAGGGGAAGTAGGGTGGTTCCATGAAAGAGGGAGAAGTAACTTGGGGCCAGAAATTTAGGTGTCTAAAGATGAAGTTGTATGCTTTTGAAAATCCCCCTAGGTGCCTCTATCCATCTTTAGTTACCTAAATACCTTTACAAATGCAACCCTTACTTCCTTCAAGATCAAGGTGGGGAGAGCAGGCAAGGAATGTAACAGAGACTCAATTAATGCTCCGATCTGTTCTTGCACCAGTGCAGTTCCGCATCATCCTTTACTCTGGCAGGCAGTCCCTTTTGTCTGTTCGCTTGGGGCTTTTGGAGGAATCTCCATTCCAGGAAAAAAAAATTCTTAAAAAAGGAGAAGGGTTCAGCAAGTCAACTTCAGGGGGATAAAAACAGCTGGTAAAACCTAGTGCCCCCCCAAGCCTATTTCTCATGTCCACTGCAGCTGCCCATCAGAACACAACTGAATAGCTTGGAAACAGTTACCAGCTGTAACCGGCTCACAAGAATGAACTAACATATAAGGTAATTAGCTGTACCACAAAGGCTGTGTTACTCACTCATCCATCCTTAACCAGGTGGCAGAGCAGAAGAAACGCTATCAAATATCCCTCCTTCCAGATAGATGACTGGAAGCAATTCTATCCTTTCAAGTCCAGATCTTTGATTTAGGTTCCTTCATTTCTATTTATTTTCATGGGTTGTTTGCAACAAATTTGACACATCCTAAATGCTTTAAATAATTTCCATGCTGTAATTGACAAAATCTTTTGGGAAATTATCACTGGTTCAGAAAGGAAGGCAACAGATGTAAAATACAATGGTAGCGCGGTGGATATTAGTGATGCTACTGGGAGATAATGGAAGATTTGTTTAAAAGAATGAAAATGATACTTTCTTGTGAGAGGGAGTGATGTGCAAGGATTAGATCAGGGAACAAAGTGAGAATCCCTGGGTTCCGTTCTATCTATGCCACTGACTTTGTGTGTGACCATGGGCAAATCATTGGACCTATGTGCCTCAGTTTCCCCATTTGTAAACTAGATCTGACAATCCCGACCTATCTCATTGTCGGGCAGTGTTAAGGACCAAGCTGCTGGTGGTCTTGCCTAATGCTCAAGATAGGAGGGTGGCCTACTGGTTGGAACTGGGGTGACCAGCCCTAGTGGCCCAAACCCAAATCGGGATTGGAGTTACTAAACCCAGGGAATGAGCCAGAGTCAAGAGCTGGAAAGCAGAAGCCATGGGTCTGGAAACAAATACCAAGTCCAGGGAGGAAGCCAGAGCTAAGACTCAAAACCAGAGAATCAGCCAGAGCCAGCGCAGGAGCCAGGAAGAACTGGGAGCAAGAAGGAAACAGGAACAGGAACAGGACCAGAAACATAGCTGGAGGCATAGAATGCTATTGAGTAGCCAGGGATCCAGGCTTGCTGAAGGCCCTTAAGAACGGCTGAGGACTCCAGCAGGCACAACCAGGAGGTTAGGTTCATTCGCTGAATCAGCTGGGGGCAATGAACTGTGTCCGGTTTTGGCTGTGGGTCCCTGATAGGAAGGTTGTGAGACTGAGGGTGGGATTTTCAGAAGTGCGTAAGCCCCATTGACTTTCCATGGGTGTTAGGCACATAACCACTGAGGTGCTTTTGAAAAATCCCACCCTGAATCAATATTGTTCAAGTATTTTTCCCTGGGAAGTGGGTTCTATAAATGCAAAGCAGCCACTTTAAAGGATGTCCCTGAAACTGTGATACATGCTTTTTTTCTGAATTACCTCGGGATAACTTTCCTCTCTTCTTTCCGGTCCAGCAACCAACCCTGCAGGTGCCCTTGACAAAGGAGCTATGACACTGTAAGCAATCAACCTTTCCTTCCATACAACAATGATCCATATTAGAAAATCACCCCTTTATCAATACTGCATTGCTCTCCTCAAGTGACATTGTTTTCTCTTCCTTCAGTCCAGCTGCAAAGTTATACTTTTCCAGAATAGTTTAGGAGACACTGGAAACTGACAGTCTATTGGTTATAAATCAGCTGATCAATGAGCAAGCAATACCATCTTTAGCTTTTATGACCAAATAAATGATTTCAGTATGAGTCGAGAAAATAAGAGGGGAAAAAAAAGCCACAGAGGAGAACTTGTTTGACTAAAGATCAGGGCAGAGGCTGGATTTTAAAGGTTCATCCATCAGTTTGGGTAGTTCCCAAAATACATTATTACTCACTGTAAATCAGTACATCCAAGAAGCTCTGGAAGCCATTTAATTGAGAATGCCCTTAACTGGGAAGAGTTGCACAAAGCAGGCAGATCATTTCAGGCTCAACAAGCACAAATAAGCATTTTGCAAGCAGTCTGAAAAATGACACCCAAGTTGAGCTATGCTGGCATATACAGAAGGAGCAAAGATGAACAGCTTACAAAATCTCAGACGCTCTGGTGCTCTCAAGGATGTCAGACATTATTTTGGACGATAAATCTTAGATGCAGTCTTAGTCAGAATATACAACCCTCTCTTACAACAGAATGTTCACTGCATTCACCTGAGGCCTTAACATTTCACCTGTTCGGTAGGAAGGCAGGGTCTTTCTGTTTAAAACAAAACAAAAACAAAAACACACCTCATGAAAGTCTGGAATTCAGCTTGAAGGGCAGGTTGAATTTTGGCTGTTGGGCTGTCTAGCTTAAATTTAGAACAAAATAGACTGGAAATATTATTGCTGTCTCAGATTTCCTGAAGAAATATACTTGACCAGTACACTGTCCAGTTATTTTGTTATTATTTATCATTTGTATTCCCATATAAAGTTAGGTCAGGGGCCCATTGAATGGGCACTGGACAGATTCTTCTATGGGTCTTCTGTGACAATCGGTCAAGTACAATTGATTTTGTTGTATGTGCTCAACACCCAGTGCTCAATTTGTAAGGAAAGAGGTGCTGGGGCTCAAGCAATTAGGTGCCAAGCCTGAAGCAATTTTTTTACTTTCATAACTGATGCTGCAAGTCCAGAGGTGCCAGGGCTATGAACTGCCAAGCCATGAGGTGCTGGGGCTATGAACTGCTACAAATGAAGCCCTGTCAACACCACCACATAATATAATCATCATCTCTCTTCAGTGCTAAAACAAAAGTGCCTTTCCCAAGCTGTTTAGCTGTGCTGCATATAGGGGAAAGAACTTCTGGAACAGAAGGAAGTTTTAATTGCGTAAACAGGCTCTTAAATGTCACCCACATCAGACCGCAGCGGTCACATTTTTCACCCGTGTAAGTTCATTAGGAAATGTGGAGTTCAATTCTCATCCCCACCCCCACCCCCATCAATGTGGTACCCGAGGTGTAGATTTGGTAGAATGAGTATCTTTTTCCCTCCATCACACTGAAGTCCCTCTGCAGCTCAGGATTTCTCATCTATCACTGATAGAAACACTAACTGTATAGTCACCCTTCTGCAGTCCCTGTTTCTCCTTCTAGAACACTATGGAATTATGCTCTTGGAAATGTATAGAAGCTATGGGGAAAACATTGGCAGTTTTGACAGCCAGGGCGGGGACTGGAAGGTGTGGATCTAAGTTTTGGTTTTTGGCACTTGAGAAAGGGATGATTTTTCTTTCTCCATTTATGGGCAGTTGTAGATGTGACTTTAAATATGACGTCGTAGTTGAATCCCTCATTCCCTCTCCCCGCAGCAAAATGCGACAGCGACCAGGGGTATCCTGATACCCCTCGCCAGAACATCCAGACTTAATGGGGAAATTTGTTGCCCTCATGAGTCTGCTAAAATGATCAGCTTTGAAACTGCCAAGAATGTTAACATCTGGAATGCCATCATTAGGCCTCAGCATCAACACACATCAAGATGAATCGTAGGAGTTCATATTTCTTTCACTGCTATTGTTTCAAGCTGTCTGCAGACTTAGTCATCAGTTTATATTCTGTTCATATTTTGGAAGTTCTTGTGATGGGGTTCCCCCATCACCGGCCAGAGAAGGGAAAAAACAGTTAGAGACTCCCCAACTGTGCAGTGACTGATTGCCATTTGGCCAGAGTAGGTAGAGATAGATGATGAGAAACCTGGGCTTTATAAGAAAGGCTAAGATTTTGTCATGGGTATTTTTAGTAAAAGTCACAGACAGGACGCAGGCAACAAACAATAAATCATGGAAGCCCAAGCCCTGCAGCATGGGGCTGAAGTCGTGGAGGTCACATAAAATCTGTGACCGATTCGTAACCTTACAAGTAAGCTGAGGGACACCCACTAGTAGGAAAGAGGCCAGAGAAGGTAGAACTCCTCTGAAAGGAGAGAATTACAAGGAGCAAGACAGGTTCTTGTGAGGGAAGGACAGAGGAAAGTTGATGACCTTGAGATAGCCCTGTGGAGGGGCAGAAGGAAATTTTTTGTTTATGGTTGATTGGAATATATTACATTAGACTTTTGATACCCCAAAAGGGGATGGGTCTGGAGAAGTGTTCTGGCCGGAGGGGTAGGTCACAGAACACATTGACAAAAGGACAAGTGGAGAGAAAGCAGGGGTGCCAGAGGTGCAGATCAGTGCAGCACTGTCTCCTGATACATGGAGGTGCTATGTCTGTGAGTAGGAATGCTGACAATTCTCTTCTCAACCATAAGGGCTGGAAGTTATTCTGGAGCATAGATATCCTGCAAACTTAAAAACCAGGGACAGTATGGTTGCCACAAACTGCTTCATAACACATGCTCTGGCTATACTCCAAGAATAAATACATGAGTTCAGGAATTCTTCTATGAGTTTTCATTAGTATATATGGGAATTTTCCCTTCCACCCAGCTAGGACAACAGTTGTTGCTCTGGGCTGTTTCCATTTTCAGTAAAGCAAAATAATATTAGCAGAGGCCACGGAGACTTACTGCTGTAGAAGTAGTTGAGCTGCTCACTTCTAAGTGTGACTGAATTTCCATCTTAAAAAAAAATCCGAAAAGCACTGTCATTCAGTAAAGAGATATTAAAGCACCATCTAGTGAAAAATCAGAGAAATTTCTTCCAGGCAAAAATCCCCCAATACATCAAATACAGGGTTAGAAAGTATGGTAGTAAAGATACTTTCACTGCATTGGAAATGGTATTTAGTGAAGAAAAAATTAATACATCTGAGCTGGATTTATTCACATGCAGGGGAATACTCTGTTCTTTCTGTGAGGAAATCTATACAGGCATTTCCGAAAGAACCAAATCTTAACCAAGAAGCTGGACAGTTTCCCACAGCAGGCAGTGTTGCCTACTGGATCTATTCAACAAGGGATCTACACTCAAATTAACATCCTCCCCTCCCCCCCGGTGTTATGGCTTCTAGAACAATTCCTAAGATCTCAGAGCCTAAAGAGTGAAAATATTTGTCAACATGAGGGATCCTACAGCTAATCCTGCTGGGCTATGTGAAATATTTTAAACAAAATCATTACAATATTGGGGGTGTAGATTGGAGTTGAATTACATTTTGACTCAGACGCTGGTGGAATTGTATGAAAAATCTGGAGTTTTGCAGAGTTTTGCCTGAAAATAAAAGATCATTTATAATAATAATAATAATCTTCCCAATGCACTGCATGCAGATTGGAATTCTAGATCCAGATTCAGCAAATCATTTAATCACAGGCTTAAGTCCTGCAGAGGGCAATTTATGTATATGCTTAAGCGCTTTACTAAACTGGGGCCCATACAAGCACTGGCCAGGCAGCTGTGCTCCTGAACTGGCTGGTATCAATTATCCCCACATCCCAAAAGGGCAGGAAGGGCTGCTTGTGGCATGCAATAGCCAGGGCTTCTTCCTGCTCTTTTCCAAAGGATCAGTGGTGTATGCTGCAGTATGGCTTCCTGCCCAGAGCTATCCTGTCAGGCACCAGCAGGGTGGCCCCTTTGAATGATTCACCTTCTATGGACTGTCATGGGGTCTTCCAGTTTCTCATGTGTTCTCCTCCTTGCTGCCTCCACTTTCTAAGAGAGTGACAGATACAGGATGCCATGTGGCCATTGCTGGCCATACAAGCAGTGACAAATGGGTTCAAGGAAGAAGAAAGCATTTGTTCATTCTGTTTGATGTTCCCATTTCAAAGCTGGGCAG
Organism: Dermochelys coriacea; assembly: GCF_009764565.3. Taxonomy (NCBI): domain Eukaryota; kingdom Metazoa; phylum Chordata; order Testudines; family Dermochelyidae; genus Dermochelys; species Dermochelys coriacea. The sequence goes on from NC_050076.1 coordinate 10,019,635, forward strand.
AGAGCAGTCTTTTCATTTACACTGAACTCGTCCCCCTGGGCCTCGTTTAGCAGTCACATCCATCATATAAAGAGTACAGTGCTCAGCAGTGCAACGTTATGGTGACTAGGAATTCATCCCTTCACAGCCAGACCTTCCACATCAAGACCAACATAGCTACGGAAGTAGTTACCATCCAAAAGCAGCACAGATACCTATGTGAAATAAGGCATGAATCCCAGTGCTCTTCCTAGTAGACAAGTGTCCATGGACAACCACTACCACAACTAGCACCCTGCTTGGTTGTTTCAGCAAAGTGGTCAAGGATGGAAACTGAATTATCATCCCATCCCTACCGGTGTTCCCTGCAGTTCAGGGTTGTGGTATATTGGTGGGCCTATGCTGGGGAAGCTCTGTGCTATGTTTGTTGAGAGGATAAATAGAGTTCTTCATTCTGCAGGGCTGCTGACCCAGTGACCCATGTCCCCCTTACTGATCTTCACCTTTTGTCCCCCAGACTTGGGTAAGTTCTGGGGGTTTGCCCTCCTCTGAGGGAGTGAGCCTTTCACTGTTGAGTCCACCCACCATCCCAGGATTTTAAAAAGGTTGCCACCTTTCAAAAGCTCTATATTCATTTTAAAGAGCAAGAAATTTAACAGGAGTTTTACTTGCCCAAACGTATGAATTTAGAATGTTGGTTCCTTTATGGGGGGGAAGGGGAGGATTCAGATAAAACTTATCTGCAATACCTTTTTTCTTCTTAAGCCTTACAACAATAATGCATATCTCCTGCTAGTGAGCTCTGAGCAGTTCATTTCCATACTGTGGCATGTAACCTTGGGTTTTCACGGAAGCATCTTTCCCTTCACTAAGGAACCACTGTGATGGGGAGCCCACTTAGGCAGCTATTTCAGGGGCGGTTTTGACATCATAGATTCCATAATGTGAAAAGCATGAGCCATATCTACTTTAGTACCTATGCCAGTGTGAGCACTGTTGCTGAAACATAAATGAACATTTCCTAAAGTATCTGCAGCTCCTCAGGACAGCTACTAAAGGGAGACATTATATATATTACGTGAACTTCACACCTGAGGTAAGCACTTCTTATTGGTGATTGTTTTTCTGGACCTTCCCTCTGCTGTCCTTTTCAGGATTTGGCCTCATAGCAACAGATCAATAGTAACTGGAGTCTACCACTTACAAATTCTAATTAAAGATGGGCCCAAGCTGTGACATTCTCGTTCTGGATTCACATGCAGATCAAAACCGCCCCAGAGTTTGAGGGTATCAGGAGTCGTTCTATTTTGGTGTATAATACACCTAGGCCCAAGCTGGATCCAGATCTGGATTAAGATTTGAATACGAGTTTCCTCCAAATTTAAAAGCATTTGAACTTGGTTTCTGGTTTGCCAGTTACAGAGATAGGTCTGAGTCACAAAGTTGGGATCTTGAATTGGAGCCAGATCTGGATTTCTTCAGTCTCTCGGCAGCTTCTAAGCCAGTGGCAGTTTGTTGATACCATTAGTGGAAGATGTGTGTCCAAATCCCTTCAACTGCTTTATAATTCTCAGTCAAAAGCTTTAGGTATACGGAGATATAAACTGAGTAAGTTCCTTATGCTATTAAAACCCTTGTACATCCTTTATTGCAGCAGCCTTTTGACAAAATCCACTAATCCTCTTCCCCCATAAGACTCTGCATCCTGTTTCACAATATATTTTACTGTTTTCATGCTAATAATCTTCAAACTTGTACATGTTCTTTACTAGACAAACTAACAGATGCACCATAAGAATGTTAAACCCTCTCGCTCCCCCTCGCTCACAGTCCAATTCATTCTGCAGATTGTAGGACATTCTTTGAACAGTGAACCAATTTCGTAATCTCTGCTTTTCAGGAATGAAAGAGTCAGTTGTTAAAAAGGTAAATATGGGTCCATGTTACAAAATTCAGATACAGATCTGGATATTTAATACTGTATTTCTAAGACTTTCATGTTTGCAGGTGTTTGGTTCTGTGGTTTTGATTTAGGTTCAGGCTTCATGATTAATCCTAGAACTGGGTGAAAAAAAAAAAACCAAAACAAAATAGGATCTTTCCTACGAAAACTCCAGTTTATCTACAAGAAGTTTTTGAAACAGGTAAATTATTTTTTCCCCCTACACTTTTCCCAGTTGAGAAACAGTCAGTGTGGAAAACCCAAAATGTTTTGTTTCTACATTGCGGGATCCATTTACCCGAAGTGTTTAAAAGCTTTTTTTTGTGTGGGTGTGGAAAATTGAGGATATTGTCCAAAATTAATATTTTTCTATATAAAATGTAGTTTTCAAATAAACCCTATTTTTCTATGAGAAAACTTTGTCAGAAAATTTTTGACCAGCTCTATCTTAAACAGTAGTGTGTAATCAATACAAGTCCGATTATGATTTTTAGGCTTACATTGTTGGAAAGGATTGTATAGAATGGCTATACTAGTAAATATGCAATATGCATTTCTGGGCAGTTAAGAAAAAATCCAAAAACCAAAACTCCACTCACTAAACAAACCTAACCAATGAGATACAAGATAGGAGGTGTAACACCATCAGAAAAAGCTCTTATTAGCTGACCAGATCGTGAGGTTAGAAAACTGCTCCTAAACAGATTAATCCTTTAATAATCACCACAGTTCTTACATATACAAAAAGTTGCCAACCGTAAACTATGTGGGGCTGATGGTAGAAGTCCTTGAAGTTAATGGGAATTCTGAGGTGGGCAAAGAATACAAGATCAGTTGTTGGTAATACTCCACTGCAGGTCTGACCCGGCGAGGGAGCTTCTGTTGTGCTGCAGGGCAGATTTGGGCAGTGGCATGGAAAAGGCAGCTGTACAGGACAATGTTGATGGGAGTTCTGATGGTTAGGCCAGCGTTTCTCAAATGCAGCCACCAGGGGCTTTTCTTGCGGCCACAGCCTCATAGGCAGTGACCGGGGGGGGGGGGAGGGGGGGAGGGCAAAGCAGCTGTTCCTCCCCCTCTCTTTTACTCCTGGATGTGCCACCAGGGTGTTGGTTGCTGGGGCTGCCAGCAGGGGTTGGGCCATGCCCCTGCCCCAGCCCCAGCCCCACTTTGGAGACACCTGAGGCACAACGCTGGAGGAGCAGGCAGACAGCGAGTTCCCCACCTTCCGGGGGGGGGGAGGGCTCGGGCTTCAGGCTTTGCTTTGGGCTCTATCTCCGAGCCCTGGCCATGGGGCTACAGGCTCTGGCCCCGTCCCCTGGCCGCAGGGCCCCATCCCCTGGCCTCAGGGCTTTGGGCTACAGCTCCAGGGCCTGTCCCCAGGGCTTCAGGCTCTGACTCTGTCTCCCCACTGCCTCCCCCACCCTGATCACCCCCAGCTCCTGCTGCCTATCCAGCCACCTCCCCATCCAGGACTTAATTTGTCCCCGGGCTTTCCGGGGCTAAGTAAGTCTGCTGTGAAAAGTGATACTTGTATGTTTGTTAATATCACTTTTCCCAGAAGACATAGTAGCTAGCTGGGAGGCTGTGAAAAATATTAACGTACAAACAAATATCACTTTTCACAGCAGCAGACTTCCTAGCTAGCAATAAAATAAATGACCATGATTTTGATGTGCCTATTTATTTGTTTTTCCTAAACCTAATTAAGTATTTTAGGAAAAATACTCTGAGGCCACCAAAAAAATCTGTCGTGAGAACTCCTGGGTTTGGCCCACCAAACCCTCAAATTAGCTATTTTCTGCTCCCCCTCCTCCCCGCCTTGAGTCTATTGCTGCTCCCACTGAAGTTAATAGTAGAATTGAATCCACTTGGGACAGGAAAAGGCCCTTCATTGTTTCTATCACTGCATCATTTTCTCCTGTTCAAAGAGACTCTTTCCGCTCAGCAGTCCTGCCAGAGCTCACCTCCTCCATCAGACTAAATGCTGCCAGAGCTTGTCTTCCATTCAGCCTGCCGCCACTGCTGAATAATCATAAGCACGACAGAGGGCCTTCAGAATGCTTCCCCAGCACTTTTATTTGTTGTACCATAGTGTGGCTGGTATAGGCCCTGAATATGTAGATTCAGAAGTAAGTTTTTAAAGCAGGCTCAAGAGGTATGCATGCTAATCCCATTATCTGATAACAGGATTTGTGAGCACACCTCCCACCATCCTGCATTAATAACACACACCTTAGCCTGGCTATGAAATGCAATTTAAATGCCTATGAAAAGTTGATAGAACATATGCTCAAACTGTGGAATTAAACAAAAGAAGTTTATCAAAAGTAGTGACATTGTCAAGATCTTATCCTCCCTCCCTCCCTCAAAACCACCCCCACCCTTCAAAATCACCTGCTCAGTCATACTTTAGCTGCTACTGATTTTCTGCATGTTTGTCAAAATACGCTTTTACCATGCAAATGGCCTTTCTAGAGATGGGCTGGGAGGGAAACCCTAGATCTAGCTATTCCCGGGCATTGGGGAATTTAGACTCCAATCCAAATCTAGACCTTAGGTTTGGGCCTCAGGGAGACCGCTAACTTATTTTAGATTTCACTCCTAAAAAGGGACCTAATTCAATATTGCCATTATTTCAGATAAAATTGGTATTTACTCTTACTTCACTACTTAAATCCTAACAGTAGGTCTCATCATATGGACACAGATTGTTTTGGGAAAGAGGATCATGTTGAAGAGTTATAGGGGAATGGATAGTTTAGGGAATTGGGAATGGGGCATGGTGTAGTTGCATGTAGGTCACTAGTCCAAATTCAGTCTAGGTTGGCAGGGAGTGAGCATCATGGCTATTCGGTCATCCATATGAAATTAGGTGGTGGAATCATACATACAACTGGGTGCCTTGCATAGCAAACCCAACACAATTGTAGCTCCAAAGAGAAGACCAGTACTGAATGGGCATGGAGACCAAACCTACATCCTCCCTACCAGAACCTGGAGATACACAGGCAGGGAAGCTTGCACTACCCTGGGCATAGATCTCTCTCTCTCTCATCTTGTGCATATTCAACTCCTACAAAGTTTATAGGTTAGTGGGAATCCTGAACTTCAGCAAAACAGGTTTGATGACCATGAACTCTCTTTTATCTCGAACTTGATGCCCACCTGTTAATATGCCATCAATCCCATTTACAAGTTGTTTGAGCCAGGCTGGTTTGGACACAAGTTCCAAGACATGGCCAGACTGAATAGAATCATCTCTTCTTCTGGAAGTTCTTCCTTCATGCAACACTGTAATACAGATGTGTGTCTTATCACACCTACTGCTGCTATGCTACCACTGGACACAGTTGCCAACTTTCACGTGGTAAATAAGCACTGCGACTTTCACAATAAGCCAAAAATCAAGCAAATTCCATTTCAAAACAAAGCCAAAACAAGCCAATCCCTAAGAACCCCAACACTCTATGTGACTAGATTCCCCCAGCGTGCAGTCTGGGACTGTGGTGGGCCCAATTTGCACCCCTGACTTTCTCCACCCCCCTTGCCCCTGCTTGCCTCCCCTTGCCCCTGTTTGCCAGGAGCCAATCAAAAAGAAGAAGCAACAAGCTACAACAAGCAACAAGCTAAAAACTAGCCAACAAGCAACTCACAAGCCAATTAAGCCAAAAACAAGCCCAATTTCTGTGGTTTTTTTCATAGGTTTGGCATGTCTACCACTGGATCTCCAGCCCACAATACTTAAACAATGTAGAAAGGTTTCAGAGTAGCAGCCGTGTTAGTCTGTATTCGCAAAAAGAAAAGGAGTACTTGTGGCACCTTAGAGACTAACAAATTTATTAGAGCATAAGCTTTCGTGAGCTACAGCTCACTGCATCCGATGAAGTGAGCTGTAGCTCACGAAAGCTTATGCTCTAATAAATTTGTTAGTCTCTAAGGTGCCACAAGTACTCCTTTTCTTTTTGCGAATGTAGAAAGGGAAGATATACTGCAGGCAGAGTGCCAACTAACAACAAAAAGAGGACCCAATCCTGTGAGATAATAAATGGCTCCTGTGACGTGCTGAGCTGCCCGTGTTCCTCACTGAAGTCCACATGGCAGGTGTTCATCACCTCACAGGATGGAGGCCAATGTTGTGCCTCGGATAAACAAAGACAACCCAACCCTGGAGGAGTCAAATCTGTAAAAATAAACCATTTTCTCTGGATACTGTGCATGAAAATAGATCCTGTAGAAGATAAGGCACTGTGAAACAATCTGAATAATTCAAAAGAGAGGACTGACAGAGGCCATGAGCTACATCTCTTCACTTGTCCAGGAAAATTATATGTAATTTGAGACTCAAGATGTGTGGGCTACTTCAGATTATAAACTCATCAGGGAAGGGACTATTGTCTTGTCCTGTGTTTGTATAGTGTCTAGCACAAGTGGTGCCCTGGTCTACGACTCGGGCCTCTAAGTGCTACTGCAGTACAAATAAAGAACAAACGTTTTGACTGGACGTACAAATCATAGTGTGCTTCTGTGCCCCGATTGGATGAGTAATGAGTAGAATCAGTTTCCCATTGTAAATACTTGAATAGTTCAGTTCACTCAGGTAAAAAATACTTTGCTCTTTCATATCACTTTTCATCCCCGGGTTTCGTGCTCGTGACAGAGGCCTGGGCAACAGCAGCGGATCCAGCACTCTAGTCACTGCAACTCTAATGAATTACTCCAGAGCAGACCTCGTTAAGAAGAGCTGTGCCTCACTGACGGGCAGGCAGAGGAGAACTAAGAGGCTAATTAGACAGCTGACTCAGCAGATGACACAAGAGGCACAGAAAGGAAGTGGGAAAGGTGGGGAAGCAGAAAAAGAGAGAAGTGCTCTTCCGGAAGTATATAAGGATGATGGAAACTAATATTGTAACTAAATTGCATGGGGTGTGTTTTACTAGTAACAGGGTCTCTCCGCTGTTTGTGGACTCGAGCAGAGACAGGAGCGAGTACTCTGAAAGCATTAGGTCAAGCCTTTTTTTTTTTTTTTTTTTTCTTTCCTAGAAAGGGTCAGATGTACAGCATTTTTGAAAATCAGACCACTTACTGAGATGCCTGGGCTTCTGAATCAAGCATGAGAATCAAAGCAGTTGAAATGGGCAGGTTTCTGACCTATGACCAATATAGAAATCCAAGTTGTTGCTGAACAGAGACTCATGTTGGAGGAACTGTTGGTCTTGTGGCTAAATGATGGAAGTAGAAGTCAAGAGAGGTAGGATCTGTTCCTCACCTCTGACAGAAACGTCACGTAAGATACCTCAGTTTCCCTATCTGTGAAATGGGGCTTATATTAACAACCCGGTATTGCTAGGGGGGAAATGGATTGGATAATCAAATCGGTCATTTCTGTCTCTAATAGTTGTGATCTTAGGTCCTTAGAAGCAATATATTTAATAAATTGCATGCACAACTCAGTCCACTAAGGGGAGCTCTAAGCTCAGAACTAGACATTGGCTCCTTATATTATGTAAACTACAGTAAAAAAGCTTCTAGAGTATGTTGTGATAACAAGGTACATATAATTAATGGAATATTTACAGTGTTGTTTGTGAGCAAAAGTCAGTTCAGATAATGTTCCTGATGGCACTTGCAAAAGGGTAGCAAACAGATCCTTTTTTGGAACTTCGCACATTTATGGCAGAAATGGAAGTTTACAGAAAATTTCATTCAGACCCTCAATACTTTCCCAGGACCACAGAACTCTTGCAGGGTGAATTTAGCTTTTACAATGTACATGGATTAGTACTTCATTATAAAATACCTACAGTCCAAATCTATTAGCATATGGCATAAAAAACTCCCCCAAAACCCAACCCATACCTCCTGAGCCTAAAGACTAGTGTTTTAAAGCCCTAGCTTACAGCAATATAGCATCATTTATAACATAGATAAGGAGTTTGCTCACATTTTAGTGGTGTGGCTTCCAAAGCATTTGCAATGTTCACCTATAAGAGATGAATATTAGGAATTTGAAAGCTACAGAGTCAGTGTAAATAAAATTTCAGATCAGACTGTGGCACAGTTTGCAGCATGAAGCACTTGCAATCTGATCAATGCTCATTGGGTAGTGTAAACACATTGCAACAGGTATGCAGCTCTGGGAGAAGCATACACTGGAATTTTGCGTAACCAGGAAAACAAAACAGCTCTAATTGGTTTGCAATTTGAGAATGAAGCATTACAAACCTGAGGGAGCAGCAGTCCATGGTGCATGATGAGTATAACCTCATGATTTAACTGTCCCTGAGGTGAAATCAAAAGGTGTTTAACAGCCAGAAAGGTCCTCCACAGCCACATTGACAGTTGTGAGGGGCTTATGCCCAGGGCTCTAATGTGGTTAGGTTGGGATGTAAATATTTTCCCACTTGGCTTGTTTTATTCTGGGTGACAGAGCTTTATCAGGAGCTGTTCTCACTGCATGAAAAGTGGTGTCTTTCCAACATTTTCTGACCCTCCTGGAATATCACTGATTAGTCAATTTTGTTTGGCCATGGCTGGAGTCGACTGTTTTTAAGGGAAACTTTGTCTCATCTATCCCCTCTTCCTGCAAGTCTCCTCAAACTTCTCTATGGTCTGGTTAAGAACAGGTCACCTTAAAGCAAATGTTTGTATTTTTCTTGGTCTTAGGCAGGCCAGTGAATAGATGGGGATTTTTTTTCCATTCTGGACTCCACAGTCCCTACTGCACGACGCAATAAGAATGCATCAATATTATTAACGGCAGTTCTGTCAAGCTCAAGAGCAAAGCAATTCCCATTTAAGGTCCCGCTGCCACACCAATCCAACTGTTGTACTTGGAGACAAAGCTGCAGGTATATTCGATTGTCTGTGCTTCCCTTCTCTTGTTTTGATCACTATGGGAATTTGTAGGAAAACAGGAGCTTTGTTTCTGTAGGGTTCATTTACCCCAGTACTAGTTCCCCCCAGTGAAGTCATAATCCTCTCTCTAATCCTTGGAGGCATTGCAACTGATTGTTGCAGACATCGTTGCAAAGTCAGAAGCAAGATGACAGCTGCAAGTGAGGAATCAACGCTGGGTAAAGGGCCTGATCGTACATTCCTTGAACATGCAGAGTTCCACTCGGTGTTCACTTGTAAAAAGACAGCCTGGTCATCTCAAGATATTAATAGAGAACTTTTCATTTTCAAAGCACTATCTAATTAACCCTAACTACTAGGTATGCAGTCAGTAACGTCCCTTAACCCATTTTACAGATGGGGCTGCTGAAGTTAAGGGGCTTACTCAAGATTAAGATTCAGGAGTTTATGGTGCCCATTCTAGTGCTCCAACCATGCCTCTCTCTCACCGACGGCTACAGTCACACAGAACTAAGGGAGACACCCCTGTGGAAAACATGACACAGGGAACTCCACTTCACTGGAGTTACAGCAGCCGTGAATCTGAGCCAATGTTTTTCAGATTGCCACCACACATCAGCGGGTCTTTCTAACCTGAGACCTAGAAATATTATCCCAGCCTCTGCACTGCTGCACATATTTCATGCAAGTTTTAAACCCAGGGCTCCAAAAGCATCTGATGTGCCTGTTCAATGTCAGTATACAGCACTCAGCCTCTTCATGATGCATGGTCATGGGCAACATTGTGACCCACAAATTCACAAAGTCTCCCCCGGGGGGAAAAATAAGTCACTGCACTTCTGTGTGCGGAGCTACATACTCCTCATCATGGGCCCAGCAAGCTACTATGGAGTGGCCAGACCCAGGGCTCCTCCCTTTGCCTACCCTATTCTATTCCCTCCCCTCCCCCTTCCTTGCTGGGGACAGTATCAAGTGAGCAGCCCCAGATCTCCTCCAGTCATTCACAATGTGAGCAGAGGGAATAAGGGTGGCACTGGACTCCTGTTTGTAGCAAAGTGAGGTCTGTGGCAATCTACTCCTAAACATTTTCATTATCGTTACTTTCCAGCACCCAGCCAGGAGCATGCTAGGTGTCTTCAAGTACAGATAAAAAGCCATGGCCCCTGCCCAAGGAGCTTCCAATTTAATTTCAGATTTGACAACAGGAGTAACAAAATGATAGTGAGGAGAGAGGAAGGGTAGAGTTCATCCAGGATTAAAAATTGTCAAAGCTTCTATTCCTAGCTCTGTGGATAGATATTTCACCTGTGTTTTCTATGCACAAGTTCAGGGCCATTAAAAATCAGGTATGAGCTAGAAGATCCTGTTATAAATCATATTCTAAGCATATGTTATATTAACTCAGAGCTCAGTTGGGCAGCCTTTAAATTGGTACTTGTGTTGTCACCAATGCAAGGGTTGCACCAGCAGGCCCTCAGTTTTTTGTAGCAGCACTATGTACATACAATAGCTGAGCACTATAGGCCTAATCTTCAGCGGTGCTAAGTGCCTACAGCTCAGTTTGGAGTTCATGGGACTTGTGGGTTCTCAGCCACTTCTTAAAAAAAATAAAGAAAGAAAGAAAGAAAGAAAGAAACAAGTCCCTACATTTAAGATTGTTGTCCTTTACTGCTAATCCTGACAGCATCACTTGCCCCAGTGGCATAGATCGGTCGCACCTGGGAAGAAAGGCAAAGATCTCTCAGTTTTCACACCAGTGAAGCAGAAATCATTATGAGTATGTATGTCTACTCTGAAGCTGGGAGCATGCCTTCTAGCCCAAGTAGACAAATGTGCTAGCTCTGCTCAGCTAGTGTGCTAAAAATAGCACTGTGGCTGTTGTGGCACGGGCTAGCCACCCAAGTCCACCCAACCCCTCGGGTTCATATTCAGGTGGCTAGCCAGAGTAGTCACCCAGGCCACAATATCCACACCACTATTTTTAGGGTGCTAGGTTGAGCAGAGCTTGCGGGTGTGTCTGTCTGGGCTGGGAGGCATGCTCCCAGCTGCAGTGTAGACATCTCTCTTGTAGCGATAGGCATAAAGGTCACATAGGGTTTCAAATGTTTCTCTTTTGGTTTCTGCAGCCCTAATTCACCCATGTCTTTCTGATTCTATTGATTTTGAACCATTTGAAGCAGCAACAATCAAGCACGTGGAGTGTTGTCTCTAGCAACGTGGACTAAGGGACACAGGCATTCATGAAAATAAATTGCAGACACTACCAAAAAGACCCTACTACGTCAACAGCTACTTGCAGTTGAAGAAACAACGAGGAGGACTTTGGCACCTTTGAGACGAACACATTCATTTGGACATCAGCTTTCATGGGTTAAAACCACGAAAGCTGGTGCCCAAATAAACGTGTTCGTCTCGAAGGTGCCACAAGGACTCCTTGTTGTTTTTGCAGATACAGACTAACACGGCTACCACTCTGAAACCTTGCATTTGAAGGACACCTGGTTCAACTCTTGGTCCATGGTTTCCAGACTACAGGCCAGTAAGAGCCTTCAGTGCCAGTTAGTAACTTTCCTTTGAGAATATTGAGTCCTGAAGGAGTTTCTGTGAGGTTAATCTGTTCTGCTCAGTGCTCTCTCAGGAAATTCTTGGACAAAGCAATACAATAAAAAGCCATAAGAGATTTTCATGCAATTCTAATGGTGTCTAGATCTGTTTGATGTCTATTGGATTTTTCTCATAACCTTAACCCTTCTGAGAAAAAACACTTAAGTATTCAGATTCTTAAAAAAATGTGGACGCTTAGTTCTCTTGAAGCTAAGACCTGCACTCCATCCTAAAAGCTATTTAACAAGGCACAGTACAACTCTGCAATATTTAACCAAGCTGTTCAAGATGGCATCTTGTCTAAAAATTGCATAAACCTGTGAAAGAGGCTTACTGTTTATATGCTGGCATCCAGAAAGGATTGAGTAAAGGGAAGCTAGTTTATGTGGATATGAAAGCTGGAGGTTGAAGTCCTGCTTGCCGCATTAAACACTGACCTATATAGCCATCATAGAATGATATCAAGGGTATTGCATACACTGATCTCCTCAGCCCTCGTCTCCATGGTCACTGACACAGTGATTACATGTGCAGTCCTGTTTTCTGTAGCTTGGTCACTTATTTTTGTTTAATTGCCTTAGTGCCAGGCCTCCACCCTCCCACATTGCAGCGGCTACCACTCTCCTTGCTGATACCGAGGCCCCGCCCCTTTCCTGACTGGAGCTGCTTGCCGGCTTCCAAACTTTCCTGACGGTCCTCCCTCTGGTGACTCTGTGGCTGCACAGACATACACGCTTGTGCCATACACAGAGGTAGGCCTAAAGGGTAGTTGTCCCAGGAGACTGATCTCTTGGCCTCAATTTCTGGCCACACTTCAAAGACTTTACTACACGCTCAGGGGCTAGAGCGCAAAATATCACTAAGCAACGGACTTTTCTTTTTGTTCCTCAAACATCCACCTTCCTAGCCCCGTCTCTTCCCTTCTTTGATCACTGCTGCATTTTCATCAGAATTATCTGGTTTTAAATGCCTCCTACCTACCTCACTTCCAGACTCACAAAGAAAATCCACATGGGATAATGGGGCAAGTACTTCTGGCACAAATCCCCGTGTTCTCATGCAACATGTTATTCACACAAACCCATGCTCTGCCCCACGCATTTGTACAGACAAAAGCTGCTTAGTATAAACTTTTGGGTACTGGAGAATAAAAGGGGCGGGAATGTATTTGAACCAAGATGCAATTTCCAACTTGCAAAATGATCACAATTTTTTTTGTCACTGTTCAACCAGCTGTTGCAATAGCTCTGCCAGCAATAAGATGCAATAATACCTAAGAAATGTTACACAAACCTCACATAAAAGGCTTCAATTCAAACCATTAAATCAGCAAAATGGATGTCCAAAAAACTTTGAGCAGTTTTCTTTCTATTCATTCAGCTTAAAAAAAAAAAATCATAATTTTTCTTTTGTATCACAGACATACAGGGAGAGTGCTACATAATCTTTGGGTTCATCTGTCTGACAATTAACTCTCTAATTAATTAATCATCTGATAATTAAAATGACCTCTTTTGGGCCGACACCTGATCTGAGAAAGGTTCCAAAGAAACTTGACACATCATGTTTTGTGTCATGCTCCAGCGTGAGCCACAACAGGCTTGTTATGTTATGTCACAGCTGGTTTTCCAAGAGCAAAATGAGTCAAGATATAAATTAAAGGGGAAAACCAGTTGTACAGGGTTAGCATGTCTCTCCAGTCTGAAACCTGGCAGCTTTTAGGAGAAAGTGAAAGTCAGCAGCATTAATAAGCTCTCACTGAGCTTGGAATGGCAAGTGTTCAAGGTATTGTTGGGTACATCCCCATCAGTTTGAGGGCACCATACTCTGAAAGTACCATGTTCTCCATGCATTCCTTGCTGTAGAGGGGAATCAAAATGGAGGATAAAGTCTGCCCAAACATGGATAAATTGGGAGAAGGGTGAAGCACGGCTCTCTAAAAAATGCTCTGCCTCCAAAGGGAGCCTATGCAAACTGAGGCTGGGGAACTGCAGGTTTGGGGCTAGAGTGATGAGTTATGGGGTTGGAGAGAAGGGGAAGCAGCCATTCTACATACCATGTGCTCGTCACACACAGGCAGATTTCTATTACAATATCTACATGGGAGCTGGTATTAGGCAGATCAGCACCAGCTACCTTCTGTTTATATCAGGGATGGAAAGAGGCCCACACAGAGCAGGGTGAACCCATGGCAACATGGGAGGGAGGAGGACTCCCTGCAGAGGGTCTGAGCTGTCTTTATGGATGTCCTGGAATTCACAAGGCTGAGTCTATGGCTATCCTTTAGGACAAGCGATCTGTAGAGTTTCAGTGCTGCACCTGCTATCTCCTCCTGGGGGCTCCCAACTCCAGTTCATGAAGCGATGCAACAAGTTATTTCCCCTCTGATGGGATTTCAGAAAGGTGGCATATGGCCCTGAGTTTGTAGGTATTTGAAGGCAGTATTTGTGCTTCTTTTGCTGATCAAGTTTGCATGAAGGAGCCTTAGGATCTAGACAAATCAATCAGCCTCCACTCCAAAATAGAACAAGAAACCAGAGCCAGGTGGGTTTTAGGCCACTCACAGTGCAATTTTGCAACCAAGCAAGACAGAAAGAGTAAATTGGAGCTTGGGGGCGGGGGGGGAATACAGGAAAGCTGAAGTCTAGTTCTTTTTTCTTGTTTTCTTATGACCTATTGCTGGAGATGGACCTTGGCTGGTATTAGTGAATTTATATAGTGTATTGACTGGTATAGAAATTAATGGAGGGTCTTAGGTTTGATCTTAAAATGGACTGTTTGTTAAAATTTGTATTGCACACTATTTCATCAGTTTCCAAGGTGTTGCTGCTGCCAAATGGATAACTGTAAATTCAGGGAGAAAATAGATTGTGTATGTATGAAACTAACTGAATAATCCATAATGTTGGAGTCCAGTCTTACTCCTCCCACTTACAATGGTAAAAACTGGGAGTAGGTCCACTGAACTCAGTAGTGTTAACTGGCCAGAGGAGAAATTACATTTTTTTAAGCCAACACTGAATAGAAGCTTTTGTAAATCATGACTTACCAGTAAACTGAGCAGCTCAGGGTTAGGAGCAGAAGATCTGCATAACTATAATGGATATGCTGGATCTTTTATATGTTGTGGGTGACACTGGTTTCTTCCCATGGGGATATTGGTTTTCTGTATATAATTAATAAAAAGAAAACTGTATCCTGAGTGTAGGGTCCACATGAGCATCCTGGAACAAAAAGGGCCATAAATTAACATCAATTATGTATTAAAGTTCCAATTAACCTGGCTGACACCGATATACTTTAACAAGGTACACTTAGATAAAAGAAGCAACTCTCTAATTACTTGGAACAGGACCTCCTGACCCATTCTACTCTTTTATCCAAACACCAACCTAATGAGGAAGGAAGTGAGAGATAGGAAACTGTGCATAAGGCGAGACTACAGCACCACAAGATTCCCCCTGGGAAATGCTTTTACCTTCTTAAAACTGTCAATGATGAATATTTTATTGCTCTGAGTCTTTTAACCCTTTTGAGGAAGAAATTTCTTTTAAGGATGATATTGCTAGCATCCGTTTTAATGCTGAGGGCTGCCATCTATTTTACATACCAACCATACATAACTCTACCCCCTCGCCCCCAACCGCAGTCACACATTTCCAGAGTATTCATCTCCAGGGTACCTAGACACCTTTACCTAGACTTAAAACGTGTACTTTGACGCAAAGTAGTCCCCATGTGGAAAAAGAAAACAAGGCACAGTGGATTTCAAACATTTAAAACAAAACAATTGTGTAGACACATTTTGCAGTAATAAGAATTGTGTGAGAAAACTTATGGATCAAAAGGGGTGTTTGTGTGTGCGCAAGTGTGCGTGTAAAACATATATAGTGAGAGAGGGTTTATATGTAGAAAGATGATTTAATCCGTTAAGTACATATGGAATGATCTAAAAATCTAGTAAATTAGTTTTTTTCTGACTAGATTGTATGAAACAGATGGTGCAATATTTTCAGTACACTGGAAGAAAAAAAAAGAAATAGACTTTTTTTTTTAGTTAAACATGAATAAGACCTAGTTATTGGTACTGTCTAAAAATAAAATAAAAAAGGCTCTTGCAGAGATTCTAAGTGTGTAATTATAATGAATCAAACATAAGAGGAAAGAATTGGGTAAAAGTACATCCCGGAAGTATGGTTTAGTTAATGGTTTTATTAAATTCTTCCCAGTGCTTGCACCTTTTACCCCACTCCCCTCCTCAACCCCTAAAACCTTATAAGTGGTGTGACAAAGCTCTGTCCTTGCCTCTGTGGGTCCCGCATTTCCTGGCGGATTTTGCTAGTCTCAGAGGCTCACTGTGATCCTCCACGTAACCTTTCTTTCTCTAGAGACAAGGGTCACAGTCTACTGAGCCATTTTCATCATAAGCCAGCGAGGGAGGTGAGGGGAAGTTATCCTTCCTTGCACAGTCTCTGTTGTCTCCCAGTCTCAGGGATTAATCAGGGGGCTAAGCGGGGGGGAGGGGGGGAGCCCGGGCCCACCCTCTACTCCAGATTCCAGCCCAGGGACTCTAATAGCATCAGCTATGGTTGCTCACCTTTTAGAAACATGACATGTACAATTCCCTCGGCTACTTCCCTCCAACAGCAGCCCTCACTTCCTCAAGCTCCACTTCACCCTTACCTCAGAGCCTCCTTCCTTGTACCTGATATGGTGTGTACTACTCAGTCTCTCCAACAGCACAACTTCCTCCCACAGCTCCTGACATGCACACCCACCTGACTGACTGGGAGGCTTTTAACTAGTTTCAGCCGGCCCCTGATTGGCTTCAGGTGTCCCAATCAACCTAGCCTTCTCCCTGCCTTCTGGAAAGTTCTTAATTGGCCCCAGGTATCTTAATTGACCTGGAGCTGCTGCCATTTCACTTATCCTGGTACCAGGGATTTATTTAGCCTGGAGCTAATATATCTATCTCCCACTACTTTTCTATAGCCATCTGGCCTTGCCCCGTCACAGTGAATAAAGGGTTTTATAACTTGCCATTTGAAACTCTGATCTACTTTAGAGAGCCCCCCACTCTTCTTGTGCCTTTCCCAAAATAGCAACAGTGATTTCTGGAATGAGGATTTTGGAAAGACTGGCTTGTTTGTGCCAAGTGATCCATTCCTCGCTCAGTGCTGTATGGTCAGTTAAATTCGAGAGCAGTGTAAATCATTCAGAAATTGTGGTGGTATTTTCAATTGCTATTGGTTTGCCAGTGCAGAATCGCCAGTTCTGTAACTGCTGGTGTCTCGCAACTTTCACATTTGATCTCCCACTACCTACTAACCCAGAGGTGGGCTAACTACAGCCTGCACGCCACATCCGGCCGTGGGACCGTCCTGCCTGGCCCCTGAGCTCCTGGCTGGGGAAACTCACCCCTGGCCCCTTCCTTGCTGTTCCCCCTCCCCCGCAGCCTGAGCATGCCGTGCTGCACTGCCAGCGCTCTGGCCTGCCGCTCTTGCCAGGCAACGCAACAGCGTGGCTGGCTCCGGCACGGTAAGGGGGTGGGGGGTCCTGGGGCGGCAGTCAAGGGATAGGGAGCAGGGGGCGGTTGGATGGGTCAGGGGTTCTGTGGGGGCAGTCAGGAAGCAGGAGGGATTGGATGGGTTGGGGGTTCTAGGGGAGGCTGTCGGGACAGGGAGCAGGGGGCGGTTAGATGGGGCAGAGGTTTTGGGGAGGGCAGTCAGGGTATGGGGAACGGTGGGGTTGGATAGGGGGTGGGAGTCCCTGGGGGCCTGTCAGGGGTGTGGATAGGGGTTAGGACACTCAGGGGACAGGGAGAAGGGGGGTTGGATGTTCTGGGAGGCAGTTGGGGTGGGGGTCCCAGGAGGGGGTGGTCAGGGGACAATGAGTGGGGGGGTTGGATGGGTCAGGGATTCTGAGGGGGGCAGTCAGGGGGTGGGAAGTGGGATGGGGCAGATAGGGGGCAGGGGCCAGACTGTTTGGGGAGGCACAGCCTTCTCTACCTGGCCCTCCATATAGTTTTGCAACCCCAATGTGGCTCTCGGGCCAAAAAGTTTGCCCACCCCTGTACTAACCCAACGTGTGTCTTCTGGGAGAAAAGGCATTAGTCAATTCCATCAAAAGCGCCTCCTAATTATAGTCTTAGTCTTCAAAACTCAAAGGCAAATATACTAGACTTTAGGGTCTTGGCTATACAACTCCTGTGGAGAAAGCCCCACAGTTCTCAGCAGTCAAAGATCATCTCATCGCACAGCATGAGGAGCTTTCCCACTGCTACAGCCCTGAGATATTGATCAGGGCTTCAGTTCCCTTGGATGTTGTTCCAAACCTAGGACTGTCGGGGCTCAACTGGACTATTGGAAGTTACGGTCCATTAGCGGAAACAGTGGATAGAGTATTGTCCTTAGACCAGGCTCCCTAACAAGACTTTCAGTACTTCCTTGGTTGAATTAGACATACTGCAGTCACCAGCTCCCTCACGTTTTTGGGGTACCTCCACTTGCCATCCCACAGACTAGGAAATGTACCAGGAGAAAGAGAGTGAAATACAAATCTAAAAAAAAGTTCCCTGCTTTCTTCACAGCCTCTACAAAGGGATTGGTGTCAGTTCCTATGCAGATTTTCAGTCACTTTTTATTTGTCCCAAAGTAGTTTTCCCACTTCCGTTATTCCCTCCATTCTCCTCAGTTTCTAGAGCATATTCTCTACAAAGACATTAAGAAATATCTCTGAATCATGCAGCTGAAAGTGAGCAGCTAGAATCAAATCCTGCCATTAGTTACACCTTCAGCTACCCCCAATGAGTCCTTGGGGAAAGGACATATATATTTCATGTATTATACACAGGTCTTGATCCAGATCTATCTAAATCAAGACCTAGTTTTAACATCCATGGGAGTTAGAGCAGACCTCTAGCCAGTATGTCATATGTACATGGACTGTAATATACAGAATGAACCATTATTCATATTATGAACTGAACTCATAAGTCCTTTATGAAACTCACATGCGACTTAAACATTATGGCATTCACATAAATTCCCTATTATTTGTATTACTGTACCAGCTAGTAACCCTAATCACAGACCATGTTGCGTGTCTGAACCAGGAACCCATTGTGATGCTTTGGTTCCACATGGTAAGCTGTTATGGAGGGCAGAACGTGATCCTTGCTGTTCTGCTTTGTGTAAACTTTAGCCTTAGGGTAAAATGAGGGGAAAGTCTGTCACTGGTATGATAAAGGAGAACCATACACATTATGGGTGGGATTTTCCAAAGCATCCAGCACCGGCCTAACTCTGCTGCCCCTGAAAACAATGGTTAGACCAATACTGAACACCTGAAATCTTGTCCTACATATATGAATACTCAAAGAACTTTGTTGTGAAGCAGATCGGGCTGCTTCCCCACACCCTACCTGACACAAACCCACAAGAGCACAGAAGTGAAAAATAAATCCATCTACCAGCACAACCCTGCTACTCCTCCACACACAAGCACACATCTTTTCACCACAACTATTATGCACCGCAGACAGTGTTGAATTTGTGCCAAGGCTGAGCCCCAGCACCTCTGGGCTCGGCCGTTCATAGCCCTGGCACCTGTGGGCTTGCTGCATCCGTTATGAATGTAAAAAAAATTACTTGAGCCCTGGCATCTCTTTCATGACAGATTAAGCACTCACTGCAGACCATACACTGCAACCTTTGCCATGTTCCCCTTTCGCCCTTCTGCACACGCCTCTTTACCCGAAAGTTTTTCACACCCTTCCCACCCACCGTTAGTAGTAGTTGATGTTTGGTGTATACTTGGCTGTGCTGGAAGAGGGTTGTTTAGCAGAAGGTTGTGTGCAGAAGGGCAGTTAAGGGGGTGATGGAAAGCTGGCAGAGCTAAGGGGGGATGGGTTGCATGGTCTGTGGTGTATGGTAATTGCAAGAATGGTAAAGGGGAGAGTGCTTGTTCCTGTAGCTTTTAAATCCATTCAAGTGCAGAGTACATGCAGCAGAGAGAAAACATGGCACCAGACTGCTGCATTCACAGGAAAACAGACATTTAATGAAGATCCAGTCAGTTCTATTCTACTGGGGAAAAGGTTCCACATACTGTCCATATGGAGATTCAACAGTTATTTGATACAATTCAGCTAGGGGTGAATAGCAAGTACGACTGCCATCTTGATTTGCTAAATCTGAAAACAAAACAAAATCCCACGCCCAAGGGAGTTCTAATGGAGTTGCACCAGTGTAAATGGTATTCATAGTGGAGTAAAGCAGTGAAGAATCAGACCTCAACTATACGCATTTTTTCCCTTTGATAAATCAGATCCATTGTCCTCACTGTAGGAGATTTCACTCAGGATTTCAACCTTTCGAGCAGGCTCAGGGTATAGTAAGTAAAGCATGAGACATAACGTAATGGATGTGAAATCCACTATGTAGCCAAACTAAAAATACACCTTTTTAGAATAACTCCTACTGGAAAAAGAATGAATAATGAATAAAAAGAGTCATTCTTGAGATCTCATCCATTTCTGCTGGTGTTTCCTATAAGTATTGTTATTTAACTAGAAGTATTAGCATATTCAATTTTAGTCCAGGATGAAGGAAGAACCATCCTGTTCCTCTTTGCCAAAGAAACAGGGGTATATTTATTTATATTACGTAAACAAAAACACACATCCACCACCTAATTAGGAGAACTTTGCCCAATGGAAAGCAGCATATCTTTCCATATCAAACCCATCCCAGTGGCCTAGAGCAGCAGTTTACTCAATCTTTGTATAACTCAGCTGACCCTGCCTTGTTCAGAGAAAAGAGTTTTTCCTTCCCCACTTCTAGAGGACAGAGATAAAAATATAAGTGCCCCATTTTGATACTCAGCTCGCTGCTGTCTTGCAGCCAGGCAGGCTGTGGTGCCTTCCCAGATCTCAGTTGCGTTGTCAATAGGGTTCTTCTTTTGCCGAGACAAAGTTTATAAAATAGATTTGTTAAGACAGTAAGCCCTTTTGCTTTAGAAATACAGGGATTCAGCCAAAAAGAGGATTATTGATAACATGCAATATCTTTATTATAGCGGCGACTGCTGGCGCTGCTGTAGTTAAGGGCCTGTCAGCATTTCCATTATAAGATTTTTTGCAAGGGTTTATAGCTTGGCAGTAAAAATTTAAATATAATCGGGTCTGAAACTTGGCATGCAAGGATTCAGGCTGGGAGGGAGTTTGACTTGTGGTTTTACTTTTTTAAAATTCTTGTCAATTAAAATCAAATTTGGTTTGACTTGGATGCTTGCACATTAAGGCACTCATCTTGCAATCAGATCTGTGTGAGGCAACGCCTGTTCCCCTGAGCAGCAAAGTGCAGAACCAGGGCTTTTAAAGGAGTACCACAGAAATTCAAAGAGGCAAATTCTGCCCTCATTTGCAATGGTGCAACAACTAATGTAACCATGGGGAAAATGTGGCTGCCAACTATATACAGGAACCTTGCATTTTTAGTTTCTTGGGGGGTTCTTTTTCGGGGGATGCACTCAAAAGATGTCCTTTTTTTAAAGTTATACCTTAATTGGCTATAAGAAAAGGAGTACTTCTGACAGACTAACACGGCTGCTACTCTGAAACCTTAATTGGCTATATATCCCCCTTCCCCCATGATGTAAGACTAGGGCGGCAGGGTGATATAGGAGTTAGATAAAAGGACCAGGAGTCACTGCTTATGGGTTCTTTCTCCAGCTTTTCCACAACTCACTGTCTGACAGCGGGCAATCACTTAATCTTCTCTGTGCCTCACTTGCAGCATCTTGGATGAAAAATGCTAAAAATCATACAAGTATGTGACTGTTGTTAGACTTTGTGAATTTAAACCAAGAATGAGTTTTGTTCAGCTCAAACACCACCTGTCATATTCCCAGAGGCAGGGTATAATCTTGCTCCCATTGATTTCAGTAACAGTTGGCTTGAGCCCCAAATCATGTATTATTGTCCTCAATCCTGCAACCACCTATGCACATGCTTAACTTTATGGAGTGAGCTGTCCTAATGATGGGGCTACTGGCATATTACAGATGAGCATGTGCATATGTATTTGCAGAATCAGGTCTATCATTCATTTTTGGCAGCACCCAGAATCACAGTGTGCCAGATGCTGATAGAAAAGGAGTACTTGTGGCACCTTAGAGACTAACAAATTTATTTGAGCATAAGCTTTCGTGAGCTACAGCTCACTTCATCGGATGCATTCAGTGGAAAATGCATCCGATGAAGTGAATGCATCTGATGAAGTGAGCTGTAGCTCATGAAAGCTTATGCTCAAATAAATACGTTAGTCTCTAAGGTGCCACAAGTCCTCCTTTTCTTTTTGCGAATACAAACTAACACGGCTGCTATTCTGAAAATGCTGATGCTGATGTTTGTCAGTTTGGTCCTTGGTAAAGGTCACCACTTTTGCAAATAACGATGTTGAAAATAATGTTTTCTCATTGGAAAAACAATGACCCAAATTTGTGTTATTTACCTGTGCTTATTTACTTTTATGGGTGGGAAAAAAGCTGATGAAAAAAATTGTTTTTCTGCAAAACCAGTGGAAAAATGTAGTTTTTGCCAGTAAGAATTATTTTCCTACATGGCTGTAGTGCAATAGCAAACAAGCCATCCCAATGGACGGATGTACAGAGGCACAACGGGACAGATATTTTGCCTTTGAACTCTGAATTGCTTTGCTCTTAACATTAAGGGTTTGACTTCAGCCTTTAACAGAACATATTTTTTGGGTAGTTTAAGCCCAGTGTAAGTTATTTAAAGTCCTTTACACACACTGTACAGTTTATTCTTTGGCTCGTGTCTCTTGGCATTTCTATTTGTGGTCAACTGAGCTGTATCTTTTTTGTGCTGAATCCTACACAAAAAGGATAATACTCTTCCGTTTTGTCTGTTGACAAGATCTTCAAATCCTACTGCCCTTCTGACACATAATCGAAATTTAAGAGAGAATGTTTCTGTCTACTTTTTTTTTTTTATGATATAAGGATTTAGCTAAGACTTTGACACCATGGAAACTAGGCACTAGGATATGATCCTGTTCCATCTAAATATATCCCCCGACTTTCAATCACACTTGCCTCTTTTATATTTCATGAAACCTGCTCTTTAACTTCCTCCATCTGTGCAACTTTTTTGGCCAGCAGGATCACCTTGAGTCCATCCCATAGCTTTCATCACCAGCCATTACCACTTCAAGAGAAATTCACATATATGAGTACAGAGGAGGCAATCCAAGAAACTAGGCCCTTATGAAACTTTGATGTTGAATAGCATTAGGGTAATTCTAAAAAAAAAAAAAATTAAACATTAAATGTCTGGCAACTTTTCACCTTCCCACTTCAGCATGAAATGCAGCTTTAATAGGAAAGCAACTCTGCTTTCTCCTTCCTGTCATAATGAAAACAGGCCGTCCATCTTTCAGTCCATTAGTTTGATTACTGATCCTTCTCTGTTATACCATAGATTTTTATACTCCATAGAGAATTTGCTTATTATCTACTTCATATGGTAGTTTTTTGCATTTCTGCTCGTTGTATACAATCATAACACTCATTTACACCTATTCTTTATCTCAAGGGCTAAAATGCCATCTGTGTCTTGTGTCACCAATACTTGTCAGTCCTGCACTCATTAAAAATTGTGCTTGAGTGAAGAGTATTTGGAGGGGTGTGGGTGTAAAGATTAAAATGATAAAAAAACCCCTCATGTTAAAATTGAGTGTTAGATATCTACAGTTTCTAGAAATGAAAATACTGGATTTGTTTCTTAGCACTAACTTCATGTATGCAGTAAAGAGAAGGGGGACGCTGGTCTGTGTTTTAGTAGAACTGATGTACACACATGGCATGCAAAAATTAAGACCAGAATTGTCAAGAAATGTAATGCAGTCACAGGGCAGAATTTTGGTTCAGATAAATACATTTGATGTTCAGAATGGAGAATTGGGGTGCATTTCCACCCTCCACAGAGATAGGAAATACAACCTAGCTCTAATAAAGGTGGCAAAAATAAACAAAATCCCTACCCTCAAAAATTAATTTCTCTCCCTGCAGGGGGTCAGTTTGCTATTTTTAAACAGCTTATTTTTATTTTTAAGTGCCAACATGTGTTATTTTGCCTGCCCAAGACAACCTAGCTTAAAGCTTAATGAAATAGGCAAGGCATTCAGGAGGGTTTGGAACTAATGTCTTGTATTTTTGAACCTGTCTGTTCTGCCAGTGACCCATATAGTGAGTAGCTGTGTCAGCTAATCACTTAGCTGGCCATTGCTGACAGACAAATACCTTGTGGTGAAGCCTGATGGAATGGTTACAAAAGCATCAACCTTTCGGAGGCCTGCACAATCTCCGAGAGTTATAGGCATGCACACGTGTTTGTCATTTGGTGGAGCTCTGCAGAGACAGGGAGACATGCACCACATCTGTAAGAACCAGAAAGACAACAATGAAAACCAAACAACCAAAACAAAACACAAAAAGAGTTCAAATACATTCCTTAGAGAAAAGGCATTTGTTTACTTGGCATTTTATTTTAATTCAGGGATGATAATTAACTGATTAATAATATCACAGTAATCAAAAGAGAGCATGTTTTCAAGGAGCATGCAACAATAGCTAGCCCCTTATATGGATTTAATTGTAAAAGCAAATAATTATATCCTTTTCAAGACTTAGAGAATTGCTTTCAACTGTAAACACAAACCACAGAAAAGAAAATTCTCCAACATAATACCAGTCTTTAGATGGCTACTTTCCCAAAAGCAGCTGTTGGAAGCTTTCTTTCAGGTGCATAATAAGCACCAGCCTGATCACAGAAATCAAAGATGCACAGAAAAGGCAAATGAGGCTCAATCCATGCCTGGAGTAACACCACTGAAGTTACACTTGGGATGAATTTGGCCCAGATCATTTTTACTGAGGTGTCTTGCAACTGAAAGGTTGCACTTGCAGTGTTACAAATCTTGTGATATTTGGTTGTTCTCTTAAAGCTCCTGCTCCTGGAGTTATGTGAATAAGTAAGAATTGCAGCTTTCATTAAAAAAAAAAAAAAGTTCCTAGCTCTCAGGGTTACAGAGAAAAGCTTGAAAATTTGACCCATTTAAACCCCAAAAGTTTAAAAACCAGAAAGCAAAAAAACCCAAAATGTATTTTTTTAAAGAAAAGTCTCATGAGTTTTAATCCAATCTCATGATTTGTTGGAAATAATGCCCTTGCTAGCAATAGATATTCTGCAGGCTTTGGAGCTACCATCATCGTTTGCATGCTGTGGCACAGCAGAACATGAATTTTAGCCCTCTATTTCACCTGCATCCCCTGACCTGCAAGCTCAAGCCATATATCCCCTATGGCCACATGGCAAAAGCAGAATATATGGAAAAAGACAATCCACTGTGCATGGTCAGTGTATTGACTATCAGGATGGGGAGCAAAGAGAAGGGTTCGTCTGGGTTGATGATAACAATCCCCTACCTGTGAAAATCTTAAAAATAAGTGTTGATACGGGGCTGGCATTTTTCTTTGCCTAGAAGGCCAATCAGGTGATGGCTACAAAACAGATCAATATATATTTGTTTCTCCCAGCCAAGCATAAACCCTTGTCTTTGGATTCCAGCTATAAGCATCAGTTAGCTGGGACAATGTGTTTTAAAATTACATTCTCTCCAACACGGGGCTTATTAAATTGTGGTTCCTGTTGCTTATTCCTATGTGCCACCCATACCATAATCTGCTGAGGCTCAGATGTAGGACATCATGCATGACAAAAACCCAAAATGAGACACACAGAACAATCATCTGTGGAAACTTAAGAACTATGGGACTCATTCCTTCAGTGCAAGTAACATTTTGTACCTGCAGTTTCACGAGTTGATTTCCAATGTAAATGATTTTCAAGCATTAAGAGGGAAGGGGATACCAAATCTGTGTGGAACGTACGTATTCCTATGAATGACATCTTTCAACATGAGGGACATGGTCCTCTAACTACTCCTTAGTAGAGCTGGTCAGGAATTTGCGAAAACAAAAAACATTTTTTGTTGAAAAATGCTGATCTGTCAAAACCAAATTTTTTTGTGGAAAAGGGTTGATTTCAACAAATTTCTTGACTCAAAACAATTTTGAAAGAACTTTCAAAATTGTTGAATCCCACTTGAACATTTTGGAAATGTCTTTTCATTTTAAAATTTTTCTAAGGACCTGATGCAAATATTGTTGGATGTTTGCGATAAAGTCTCAAGCATTGGCAGTACTGCAAGTACAACCCTTCAGTTGCAATACAGCTCAGAAAAAATGATCTGGGCCAAATTAATCCCTAATGTAATGCCAGTGGCATTCCCCAGGAATGAATTGAATCTTTTCTGCGCATTTTTGATTACTGTGATCAGGCTGGTGCTTAATAAGCATCTGAAAGAAAGCTCCCAACAGCTGCTTTTGGGAAAGTAGCCATCTAACGACTGGTGTTATATTAGAGAACTTTCTTTTCTGTAGTTTGTGTATACAGTTGAAAGCGATTCTCTTCAAGAATGAAGAGCTGGATGATGCTGAAATGAAAAGGTTGCTGACTGAGCAGACCAAGAGGAGTAAAAAAAAAAAAGTTTTCATCCTGATCTGAAATCTCAAATTTTCATGGGATGGGAAGGTCATTTCCTGCTCAGCTCTACTTTTTAGTGTACTTCGGCCATTGTTTTCTTTTTTCTTCTCCCTAAGTCTGCTTTCCTCTCTCCTATACAGCACCCTTTTCTACAGATAGCATGAAGATCTGGAGACTGAGTTCTTTAGTTAGATGTGAGCCCAACCAAAACTCTAGATCTCCATCTTGGGAAAAATGAGATCTGAGCTTTGCAGCTCAAGCCCATTTCATTAGTACTTTTTATTTACATTCTGGTAGTGCCAAGGAGCCTCAGTCATGGATCAGAACCCCACTGTGCTAGGCCCTGTACAAACAGATGGTCCCTATCCCAAAGGCCTACCAATCTAAGTGTAAGGGGACTGTTGCCCCCTTACTAACATTCAGTGGGGGTGTTTTGGTTGGCTAGCTCCCAGTACTAAAAGGGGAAGAGTTTATGGAAAACCAGGACCCTGAGACTGATAGTCCCTAGGAACAATGGGGAGAGGCCAATGCTCCAGGTCAGCCTGAATGACAGGGCGGGGAGGCTAATCAGGGAGTCAGGAGGCCAGGGAGGTCCCATCCTCTGTGTGAGCTGGATTTGCCCGGGTCAGACAGAGTGGGGCCAAGCTAAGGAGAAAGCAGGGGCCCAAGCTGAGCTGGGGAGCAGAGCTGGGCCAGATCCAGAGGGACCAGAAAAGCAGCCCAGAGAGAGCAGACCCTGTCCTGGGAGCAGAGCTGCAGCCCCAAAGCCAGAGGCACAGCCCAGAGAGAGCAGACTTGCCCTGGGAGCAGAGCTGCAGCAACCAGAGCCAGAGGGGCCAGAAAAGCAGGCCAGGAAGCAGGTCAGTGCTGGGAGCAGAGTCACAGAAGCAGCCCCCAGAGCAGACCTGTCCTGGGAGCAGAGCTGCAGCAACCAGAGCCAGAGGGGCCAGAGAAGCAACCCAGGGAGCTTGAGGCAGAGTAACAGCAGCAGTGCAGAGACTGAGTGGTGGAGCTGGGGTTGGAGCAGTCCGGAGCTGGGTGCGGTGAGCAGGTGGGGAGACCGAGGGGGACCCTGGGCAGCGGGCCCACCACAGGGAGACGCCTCAGCCAAGGGGCTCTGCAGGCCAGTAACCCCGACAGGGCGGGGGCGACACTGGGAAGAAGGGTCCTACCACTTAGAGCTGAGAGCGTGTGGCCACCACCAGAGCAAGCGTCCAACCCACAGCATCCCTGCAGCACAGCCAGGGCCTGAGAAGAAGGCCTGGGACTTACAAGGAACACACTGTGAACTGCCCTGACGTTCCAGAGACACAATTTGTGATGTTCCTGGCCACAGAGTGGGCTGATGTGTTTCCTTTAACCTTTCCCATTTTCCTTATTCTTTTTAAAATTAATTGTGGATTAAATAACTTGCATTTGCTTTAACTTGTATGTAATGGTCAGTGGGTCAGAGAAGTGCCCAGTGCAGAGAGAGCACCCCTGAGTGGGGACACCCTAGCCCCTGTCCTAGGTGACCACAGCAGGGTTGGGGGGGGGTCGAGCCCCCCAGGAATCCTGGGCCCAGCCTTGTTGGGGTTACGAGGACTCTGCCAGACAGGAGAGTGGAAGGGGAGCCCTCCAGGGCAGGGAGGCCACTGGGTAAAGGAAGTGGGAGCGAGGGCTCAGATCCTTTCGCTAGCCCACTTCACCGGGGTAGTGCAGAAGCCAGGAAAGTTCCCCACAATAGCAGGACTATTCCCCCGCTTACATAAGCAACCCATCTATCTTCATTTTCTCCTCTTGGGCTGCTCAGGCACCCAACTCTTTTATTTCAGCATTGCTTCATTCCCATTTCCTTTCTCTGTCCCCCTCCTACAATCCACTTGATATTCTCATTAAGGTCCTGTTCCAACTCCCACTGAAATCAATAGAAAGACTCCTACTGAAACCACTGGGAGTTGGATAGAGCTCTACAAGACAACAACGCTGAATGTTGAAACACAGGCACATCCATAGCCTGCATTCAGATGCTTCAATCGACACAGGACTGCAAATATGACTATTTGCATGTGCCAAAAATACGGGACTTGGGCAACAGGCCATTTCACCTCCGCTGTCTTGAGCATCCAGCACTGAAAACCATTGCTTTGGGCCCTCCTGGATTTTTCCAGCTCCTGAAGCAATCCCACCCGGAGTTACTGATAAAAGGATAATTTCATCAACACATGGTTGATCACGGCATCCAATCTCACCAGCGTGAAGCGGCCCCACAGTGCACACTAGCATTTCTGTGTATGAGTGGAACAGGTGCAGCAGCAGAGCAATGCAACCTCGGTTAATTTATTTTAACGTCGAAATCAAACGCTTCTTAAATTCTAACCGACACGCTCCCCATTGCAGAGTTGGCTCTACAAGTTAGGAGAAACAGGAGTGTAACTCTTAGCATAGAGAGAGAAAGGTCTACCGGCAAAATGGGAAAAAATAATTCTCCACTCTCATAACCTTATTGATCATTTTGAGCGTAATCAAAACATGTTTGTTTCCCTTAACCTTTTTGTTGTACTGGGATTTTCCATTTAAAACAAAGAACAATGGTGCTGTTATTCCATACTATTAACCGTTATGTTAAATTACTATTATTATGGTAATACCTTGAGGGCCTAACCAAGACTTGGACTCCATTATGGAAGGCACTGCACAAACATAGCAAGAGACAGTTCTTTCCCCAAATTGTTTATGGACTAAATAGACAGGACACAATGGATAGGAGAGGAAACCAGAGATAGGAAGTGACTCGTCTAAGATCAAACAGCAAGTCCATGGTAGAGCCCAGCACACTGTACAGTTGACCACACTGCCTCCAAAAGATTCTTTAGGGAAAAACTCTTAGACAAGTTACCCAACAATGCAATAAGGAGAAGAAATATCCAAGTCCGGCATCTCCCCCATCAGTATCCCACACTTTATAATCCAAGCTCCGTACAAGAGTAAACAGTAAGATTGTGTGACTCAGCTCAGTCAAACAGCATCGTGACTAGAGCTGGATGAAGTTTTTCAGAGGAATAGTTTATTCACTAAAGGGGGGGGGAAATGCAGTTTTGATCAACTTGCAACTATTTGCAAATTTGACATGAATCGCTCCAGCCATTTACAAGATGGGGGTGGGGGAAAGGGAAGGAGGAAGGTGGCTATGGTGATGCCACCACATTCCCTTTTTATAACCTTTAGTCCAGGGGTTAGAGCAACCACCTTAGGTGTGGTAGACCCAGGAACAAATCCCCATTCTGGAACAGCTCTAAAACCCAGACCTTTTTGAGTCACCAAAAATTCTGAAAAAATTCAGATTCAGTTTTACCTGAACATTTGTATTTTTATTTTTCAGAGCTGCCACTGAGCCTAAACATAAAACATTCACCCAGCTCTACCTCTGACTTCTGATCATAATATAATTGCTTAACAAGACACTTATAATGGAGGTTAATGTATTTGTGTTCTGGGTAGAGTTTGGAATGTTATAAATAGGAGAGGAGATAGGGAGTGATGGGAGAGCGCACGCTACAGAAAGTGCCATTAGGTTGCAGTGTTTATGCCATGGGCAGAAGCTGTCAGTGCTTCTAGTGGTCACTTAGGTCTGAAATCCAAGGTCTTGTTGATTTCAACTGAATGCTTTTGCTGAGCACTGGATGACATTTACCTACATAGGCAGCCTCTAGGATTTCAACAGAAGCTAATCTACCATCCTCCAACATCTATCATTTCAAATGACCCAAACTAAAGAGCAGCATGCATACCCCATGTACTCTGACACTCAGTGGGGCATCAGATGGCAATTAAGACTCTTCATCCCAGTGCATTCTATCTAGTAAGAGGAGAGGGTGACCAGCACTCTGCACACATTGTCAAACAAAGAAAACTTGGAGCATGACAAGCACAACCACAGAAATCCCCAGCTCGCTAGCAGTCAAGTCTGGACTTGAAAAATAAAGACGGGGAAAGAAAAAAATGTCCATGATGCTTAAGAAAACACATTTGGAATGGGGCTTAGCTGCCAAGATTGCTCCGGGCGTCAAGCTGTTTTTTATTTTTTTTTGTCATGTTAGCAAACTGTTGATGGCTGTGGGTAGGGAGGCCTAATGACAGGAGACCAACAGGAAGCAGACGAGATGCAAAAGGATATTTTTGGGGGAGGGGGGGTGTGTCACTTTGTGATGGAGAGAATGTAAAGGAATCTGCATCTTATTTGTCCCTTTGTTTTCCTGCCGTGCTTGACTGGCAAATCCTGTTGCACTAGGATTTCAGGTTGCAGATATCCTAAATCAAAACCAAGACACCCCACGCACACAGACATGCTTTCAGAGATACAGTAGTTCAACATCAGGATGGCAAAAAGTGATGGAGTCTAAAAAAAATGTAAGCTTTGAAGAGGTGTCTTGCATAATGCAATAGATATATTTCTTTAACAAGACACACAAGTCAAATGTAGTCATAAAACACCTATGTCCTGTATACCATTTTTCATCTTTAGATCTCAGATAACCTCACAAGGGAGGCAAGTAACATCCCCATTTTATGGATGGGGAAACTGAGGCACAGAGACTGCAATGGACCTGCCCAAGGTCACCCAGCAGTCCAGTGGGAGAGCAGGGAATCGAACAAAGGGCTCCTAAATCCCAGTCCAGTGCCTGATCCACTGAGCTACTGCAACATGTCTAGAACCCTCTAGAAACATCACTCTTGCCAATATGTCGCATATCTTGACCACGAGGGCAGAATTCAGAACCTCCTGTTCCAAAAGGACTGCCCTTTGTCCCTTGAGTAGAAGGAGAAAGATATCAGGGTACTTAATCAAATGTTAGTTGTCATTCCTGTAGGAACAATTCCTTCCTGATTCCTGCGGGGGATCAATTTACATTCTGAGCTAGGAGATTAGATTGGATTACGTTTACGTAATTCAAGATACAATATGAAATCATATTTACCACTTTTGACACAATGTCCTTCTGCAGCAGTGAATTCCGCAGTCTGACTACTTACTGAAGCATTTCTTTTCATTGGTTACAATTTTCCTGGCCATTAGTTCTGCCTTATAAAACAAAGAGTATTTATTTTAAGATATAGGCACCCTGGAAAAACTTGAGCTCTCCCCAGCCATGCAAGCCAGGGGCAACAAAGGGTTAACAAACTTCAGGCTATTACAACCCAAGATGGAGGGAGCAAATTCCAGAAGGAGCAGAACTCTAAATGGAAAATACCCTGCCAAAAACCCCCTTGTCTTTTATATCAATGAGGGTATAGCAGGGTGCCTATGCTGACCACGACTGTGGCTGTACTGTATGGGGATAGAGATAGGTATGTCCCCGGCCTTTTAGGGATATATATAAATCAAAACTGACACCTTAAAATAAACCAGGAAAATAGACAGCTAGTGTAGATGATGGCTTACCAATGCACTGAACAAACGCTGGTTAACAAGCAGTCTGGCGAACATTGCACCAGCTGTAGTTTCTGGATGGATTTAAGATGCATATGAAAATAAAATCTCAGGAAACAGTTGATTGCATCCTGATGGGTAGATAGCAAGTTTCCTTCCCATGTTGTTACCAAGAGGATGTTACCACGACAGAGTCAGAGAGTTAAAGCGTCATATGTATGAACAGTAAATAAGGTCAAAAGGGTAGATGTTTTCCCTTAGGTGTCTTGTGTAAATTTACTGTGAGCTAAGCAGGAAAGGTGGCCTTAGGTGAATGGTAATCCAGGCCAAAAGCAGAAAATCGTGGGATTAAAAGTGGGTGGTCAAATCACTCATTCGACATCCGGAAAAAAAAGATACTTTCTGGTGGATGGCAAGCAGGTCTGCAGGGAACAAAGAAGTCTTTTTCTCTCTCACACACAGTCTGCTAGGGACTAGACACATCTGTCTCTCCTCTCCTCCCCCCTTGATCCCTCCCTCCCTAGGGATCTTTTTGGGATTCAAGGAATATGTGTGTGTGTGTGTGTGTGTGTGTGTGTTTATAGAATAGTTCCATTCAATTAAGACCCAGAGTACAGTAGCTTTATATCAGAGGCAACCTAGAGAGAGAGCTCCGTGGAAGTGAGGGTACCTGGTAATGATAACAACCGTGCACTGGTTGTAAGTGTCATCACCTCTTATTCTTAATCAAAAGGCTTCCAATCCCTTCTCAACACATGTACTCCAAAATGAAGGGACTGCTGGAGAATCATTTGAATGTGGCAGCCCTAGATAATGATGAAATGAATAAAAGGCTCACTGTTTTATTTGGGTGAGGAGGAATTCAGTGCTCCTCTCATGAAAAGGTAGTGGTTTAATGGCACTCAGGGAGAAGGCCTTCTAGTTATCCACATGCTGCTGTCATTGCTACGCTAATAGCTACAATATGGGCTTCCCCAGTCTGGTAGGGTGAAAGGATGCTGTTTCATAAGTCCCTGCACTTCTAGGGTGAAGCCCTCAGAAACAGAGCTGAGCCTGAATAAAGGGCTTTGCTTTGAGGAAAATGCTCTGAAAGACAGGAGGGCTGAGGACAGGAATCTTCAGCCCCAACAAGCGATTCAAAGTGATCAAACCCACATAACCAGCTATGGCAGGAGGTGTAAGCATGATATATTGGCACCCATGCCCTCCTAAGGCCTGCTCCTTCCCTGGGAGTGGCAACATGGGAAGCCTGTGGTGGGGAGGCCACCACTTAGGGCTGTGCAGTGTCCACTTCTGTGGACCCTTCATAGTGGAGTAGAAGTGAGTGATTTCCATGGTGTATGGGCCTTACACAGGCATGTAGGGGCATCTTATCTCTAGTGAAGGGGGCACTCACCGCTGTAGCGCCTCCTCGTGACTTGGCGTGGTGTAGCAGCTCTGTCCCTCTCTGGCACCCCCTCCTGACAGCTGTTCTGGTCCTCCAGTGGTCCACCTCTTCCCATGACTCAATCCTCCGGTCAGGTCATGATTTATGTCCACCCATTCTGGGATAACAGTCCAACAAGCCAGAGCCCAAGACCCTGTATTAAGTCTTTGGCTCCAACTCTGGGCCCTCACACCTTTCTCCCTGGGTTTCACTCGTCCTTATCCCCATCTCAGGGGCTTCAAGCAACCTTCTTCAGTGCCGAGTAGGGTAAACTGAGCCCTCCCATTACACATGGTTCTAGCCAAAGGTCCCTATAACCAGCAGCCAAGGACTGGGGCTTCATCTCATTCCTTGCTGCGGTCTTCCTGGGCTTCTTCCTGCTCAGCCTATCTGGCCTTCTCCCCAGCTGCCTCTCTAGGTTCACTCTTGAGGACTTCAGTAACTCAGCCAGAGGTTATGTACCTATTACAGGAGTGAGTGGGTGCGATTCTGTGGCCTGTGATGTGTAGGAGGTCAGACTAGATGGTCCCTTATGTCCCTAAAGTCTATGAGTAGAGTCAATGAGTAAATCCTCTCAGGGCTGGGACTCTAAAGGCCTTCCCTTAGAAGCCCCTAACAAACCCAAACCAAAGGCATAAACTAAAATCAACTTCCATGTTCCTTGGGTGTGGCTTCATAAACCCCCTTGCGGTTCTTCCACTGAGCACCTCCCAGGGCCCTCTCCCTGGAAGTCCTTATCATGCCCTTTAATCATGAATAGCAGTGGTGCCAGCTCCACTCCCAGTGGCTGCTTCATCTCTCTCCTGGTCTCCTAATGGACAACTCTGAGCTTGTGTGAGATACACTCCCCATTGCACACCTAGACAACAGCTTACTATTAACACATATCCTCGAATATTTCCCCTCATTCACATTTTGTCTCTGGGCTAAATTTTATTTTGGATCAGAGGTGAAGTCAATCCCAAGTCCTCTAGATTTCTTTCCTTAATAATTATTTGCAGACATGCTCACAGCCCAGTCTTCCTTTCTAGTACCTTAAAAATCACCACGCACAGCATATAATTTTCCAGTGCCACAAGTTGACAGTGGTAACTCACAGTCCTCATTTCTGGGATGTCAAGAACCTCTGCGTTAATAACCTGACCATGTGTTACCATTCTTGTTCCATTCAGTGAACACTGAAGCCATGTCAGACCAAATGAAAAATAATTAGAGAATTTAAAAAATGCCTTATATCACAAGAAGAAATTCAAAAAGCAAAGGGGCTATTTCAGTGAATATAAAAGGTAGGGAGATAATTGCCACTTTTCTTCATCTTTTCTGTCAAAACCTGAAATTTTGATGAAGATTTTCACTGGAATTTGGAAGTTTGAGACCAACTCTGGTGAACACCTGATAAAGGAAATGAGTGGGTAAAAAAACCCATTTCCCACATATCTAAGGCAAATCCCAGGCAGAAAACAACCCTTTGTTCAATGTTAGTTAAGGTTCTTACATTCTGCTATTGTAACATTTTCCTCAGATGTTGAAAAGTTAACACACACACAGTTACGGTCAAATCCTCCACTTCTGTTTCTCAGGCTTTATATACATCAACATAAAATTTATCAACCCTTACTTATTACTGTAATACTTCCACAACACATTGCTAACACCCAAAGCTTCGTAAACGGCCATGCAGCCTTGTCTTTACCACACATACAAGAACAAGGCATATTAGAAGTTTTTTTTTCAGAAAGCCCATAAGATATACTTTAAACATAGGTTAGCAATATCAAATCTCCACAAAATCCTCCACATCAAAGCACCTCATACCACAGTTTCTACAGCAGGCAAAATGAAAGATTTAAAGGCAAATTACATGAAATCAATATATGTCCTCACAGTTATATAGCCATATACACTATATCCATTGCTGGCTTAACTCCACTGCCTTCAATTTGACCCACTATGTCCATGAGTGTCATCATATATACAAAGCTACAGAAGGCCCAGAATATTATCAATGAACTATGCCTCTACTCATTGAGCATGACAAGGTTTGGGACCAAGTGGCCAGTGGTGATGTAAAAATCCAAGGACATTATAAGGAGAGTTCACTTATATGGTGACCCTGGTTTAAATGAATACCTAATAAAAGAACAAATTAGTTAGAAGAATAAACTTGCTTGGAAAATGCAATACATAAAACTTAACTGGACATAAGAACAGATCAGATATGTGCACTCTTTTTCCTGTTCACCAAACCAAAGTGCATTGCATAGCAGAGTCTCTTTCCCAATGAGCTAATAATAAATAATAATAATAATAATAATTTGGGGGAATCAGAATCTATTTCAGAAATCTATCCATGGAGGAAAGAACCTGAGCAGTGGCCAAAAAATAGGGGGACAAAATTAAGAACCAAGTTACAATTTATTTCCTTATCTCAAGCTGGGTGAATCATCTATCCCTTATCACTCTTGCTACCTGAACTGGCTTCCCTGGAGGCAATCCTTCCGGTCTGTGACTGACAAGAGGTACTGCTGGGCTGAAAAGATACCTTTCATCTGTTTTTCCTCTTCTTCCTGTTGTCTTTGCTCTCTTCTTTCTCACTATTCCATCTGGCGCACCTTGATGAGTTGGGAGGTACTCCACCTGTAAGTTAGCAAGCACAATGAGCCTCATTCTTGATTGCTCTGTATCTTGTGCAGTCATTTACAGCAGATCAGAACTGTAGCATTTTTTTTACCCACTTTGTAGTGGTGTAAATGACTGCACAAGACAGAGAGCAATGGAGAATCAGACCCTGTCTACACCCAAATTGAAACCTGTGCAAATCCCTGTATGGACCCTCTTATTTTGTTTTGAGTAACTTATTTTGGTTCAGTTTACACCTGTTCCTAATCAATTTAATCTAAATCAGAATAAGCCTGATTTAAGACAAAATAAGTGTCCACACAGACTTTTGTGCCAGTTTAATTAAACCTGTTTAAGATAAGGTGTTAAGTTCAACCATTACAATTCTGCATGTAAAACAGCCCTAACTGTAGGCAGAAGAGAGAATCCTGGAGTCCCAGATTCTCAAAGGTATTTAAGCCCCTATCTCCCAAAATCTAGCCCTCAGTAAACTCAAACACTGCAGGCCTTGGGGTCACTAGGAAAAAAGGTGGAGCTAACATGTAGTAACTAACATCCTACTGAGGACAAGGCAGTTGTAGGTTTAGATAGAATTTACCTCAGCCTTCTAACCTTTATTCCTAGTGTGGATAGGCTCACAGACTCAAGGGGTAGGTCTATGCTACAAAGCAAGCCCAAGGTTAGTAGAACTCAAGTTAGTAGACACCTAGGTCTTGA
Source organism: Dermochelys coriacea (assembly GCF_009764565.3). NCBI lineage: Eukaryota > Metazoa > Chordata > Testudines > Dermochelyidae > Dermochelys > Dermochelys coriacea. The sequence continues at coordinate 10,055,816 of NC_050076.1, forward strand.
GCACCTTTTTAAACTTAGGTCTCAATCACCTAAGGTTATTTGTAACCCCAGATTCAGAGTTGCTGAACCCTGTATCCCAAGCTGGAGTTCCAGAGTCTATACTGTATTATACGGATCTGAGTCCAAGCACCCTTATCCAGACTTCCTAGTCCCCTCCCAAAACGTGGCCTCTCTAGCCCTTTGTGGTGCAATGTGGGAAAACGTAACTGTCCAGAAGACAAAGAGCAGTCGGTCCATGGGATTGTGGGATACTTTAGGCAAACTCCTAAAGCAGAAGTCCCATGGGGCTGCATCTACATTGCAAAGCAATAGGGCTTGAACCTTGGGTCCCGGCTTGAGTCAAGCTTGAACTCTTCATCCCCAGGGGGTCCTAGGTCCCTGGGTCTGAGCCCCTGGCTTAGCAGATTCATATGTACATAGAAGGGGGCTTAGGCTGGAGCCTGAGTGTGAAATCTGCACCTACATTGCAGTATAGACATACCTAACGAGACTAGACAACAGACAAGAACAACAGGATGTGGTCCACAGTCTGTCAAGCACTCTGAGATCCTTCTGCATGAAAGTATAGATAAGAATTATTGCTCTTGGTTAAGGATCACTCTAATTAAGTGTGAATTGCTTTATCTGTACATTATTGAGCAGACTGCTTACCTGTGGCTTACAAAGTGCCCTATTTAATTATGTTGCTTTACCTTTACCTAAGAGTTAATGAGTAACTCATTTAACTGCAGCTTCCTTACATGTGAGTTAATAAGAGCCTGGTTGCATTTAGTGCTAACCAAGCTGACTGCAGTGCAGTGGGTCCATGCAGATTTCAGTAGCTATGGCTTGGTGGGGATGGAAAAGAGAACTTTGGGCCTCTGAGCAATCTGAGGCTTTAATATAATTCCCTCATGTTCTCTTTCCTATAGACTTCTTTATGCTCCCTTTTCCCATCTCAGATGTTCCAGATATTTGGCTATTTTACTCCCACCTGCAATAAACTAGTATACAAGCATGACCAGACCAATCACCATAGAAATTACTGGCATGCCTAAATTTGAGAGAAAAAGGAAACCCCAGGTGATAAGCAAATTAGGCCTCACCACAACTTTCGGAGAAGAGCTTAACTTGCTGCTGTTTTCAAATAGCCCTGATCCTGCTTTACCAGACAATACTGATTTGGAGAAAGACTTTGACAGGAGAGTGCCAGGTGTTTTTATAAAAAGCATCTTTTTGCTCCATTTTGAGAAAGCATTTCACAGGCAATCTGTAACTTGAGCTGAAAGTCACATTCATGTTAATATTACTGATTGATCTGTAAAAATATGCACCAGTCCATTGCTTCTGACTCATGTACATTAAAAGCATTTACCAAACTTATCAGTGAACAGTTGAATTATTGTGGCTGTTGATTCCTTCAGCATAGCAGCAGAGTTACAAATATAGTGCTCAGTATTATGCCTGGTCTTGTACCAGTATAACTATGTTAGTTAGGGGTGTGACTTTTTTATAATGAAATAGTTGTGCTTAGTGTGGATGCAGTTATACTTTATATAGGTGCTTTGTATCAGTATAGCTTATTTCCCTTCCCACACAAGAATAGGCTGTACTGATATGGCTGCACCCACATTAGTATGGTTGTACTCCTTTAACGATCCTGGTCAGGGCCGGCTCCAGGCACCAGCGAAGGAAGCAGGTGCCTGGGGTGGCCAATAGAAAAAGGCAGCACTCTGTGCGTGATTGGGGCGGCACATCGGCGTCTTTGGCGGCAATTCGGCTGCGGGTACTTCACTCCCTCTCTCCTTCCTCGGCGGCAGGCCCTGCTTCTTTTTTTTCTTTGCCGCTTGGGGTGGCAAAAAAGCTGGAGCCGGCCCTGATCCTGGTAGAGTTAAAGCAGTATCATTTTTGTGTGGAGACAAGCACTCAATCTTGCTGATAGATAGATAAAGCTAAATGGGGTAAGCAACAATGGTGAATACATCCAGAAAGGTTTGTCTGCTAACAGTCAAAAACTCTAGTGAAGATTTTCAGAAGTGTGTCCCCTACAACAGTGGTTCTCAAAGCCGGTCTGCTGCTTGTTCAGGAAAAGCCCCTGGCGGCCTTGGCTGGTTTATTTACCTGCCGCGTCTGCAGGTTCGGCCGATCGCGGCTCCCACTGGCCGGGGTTCGCTGCTCCAGGCCAGTAGCTGCGGGAAGGGCGGCCAGCACATCCTTCAGCCTGCACTGCTTCCCACAGCCCCCATTGGCCTGGAGCGGCGAACCGCGGTCAGCGGAAGCCGCGATCAGCTGAACCTGCGGACGCGGCTGGTAAACAAACCAGCCCGGCCCACCAGGGGCTTTCCCTGAATAAGCGCCGGACCAGCTTTGAGAACCACTGCCCTACAACATTACCTTGCCTTGCCTCACTTTCTGACCTTCCAATTGCAATCACCAACCTTTCATCCAATAAGGACTGGATGGAGATTCCCTTTGAAGCCCCTCAACACCACAGTGGCAGGAGGAGTTCACTGTCAGTGATACAAAGTACTCTCTCCACCCAGCAATGCAGAATGCTGTCTCCATACTGTTCCAAGCCCGAGGTTAGCAAGCGATTTGGAGAGGCAACCAAACCCACATCTCCTGCATGGAAGACTGGCTCACTTGGCTGACGCTCTAGTTTTAGATTAGTTCTGAAGATTTGGTGAAAAGCAGTGAGCAGGGCTACACAGCACATGCACATGTGTTTGGAATATCAGCGCCACATCCTGCAGCCCTTGCATAAGCAAAACTCTCAGTGGAGCTAACAGAGCTGAATAATGTGGACTTCCCCCATTCACTCCAATGAATGCTTGTGTATGCTCAAGCTCAATGACAACAACTTAAATGGTAATGTTAACTCTTTCACTGCTGATCATTTTAGCAGAAATAGCTAGCTATCCTAGGTTGTAGGCAGAGCTGCAATAGGGTGTCCCACTCAGTCCTGGAGGGCAAGTTAGGATCTGTCCTGTAGTGAAACATCACTCAGGTCTTCTAGATGTAATTGCCTAAGACCTGTTCCAGGTTCTAAACTTTTTCACTATTTAAGTGGGGTGGTGAAAAAAATCTTCCAGGAAAAGGCCTTGTGTTTTCCATTCTAGTGGGGCACAACTGACACACAGGGTAAGCTCCAGGCCTTGGGCTGCAGTGAACAGAGAACAGAGAACAGAGAACGTACTGTACCTGAGTCAGTGTAGTTTAGTCATAAACTGGAGTCAACAGTTGAGTCTGTTTACACTAGGGTTATATTTGACTCAAAGAATCAAATCACATGAAATGCCTTAAAAAAAAACCAATACCCAAAACCAACAGCCCGCTCAGCAGATGGCGCTATCATAATGGTGTCATGTAGAATTGATGGTGACTGACTAAAGACCATGCTATTTTGTCGGCTCAAGCGCTTTGCTACAATCCGACGATAATCTCCAACCTGACTGTAGGTTTCAGAAAGGCTGGTGGTAAAATTTCCTGTCACAGTTGTCAAAAAAAAGTTGCTTCTGTGAGGATATCATGGACCTCCTATGTTCGCCAAATGTACTTTCAAACTTCTCTCTCTCTCTCTCTCTCTCGTCTGTTAGTGCCTGTATGTGACTTAATCTGCTACCTTTTTGTTTTCTTTCTGCTTAAGTGAAAAACAAGAATGCTGATGTGTTATCAGAACACACCTGTACATCTGTTGCATAGCAGCTGAGCCTTAGGAAATCCCGGCCTCACAGCACTGGCTCTGGAATCTGAAGCTCAAACAGGCTTCCAAAGAATCTTAAAGGAGGAAAACAAAACATGCCCAGGTTCCACTGATCAGAAGTTCTCTAATGGCTCTCAGAGGCCCAAAGTAGAATTAAGCAAGCAAAACTGTACAGCAATTTTTTTTAAATCCACCGTAAGGTGCACATTTAAATTCAGCTAGGTCTGCCATCTACACAGCACTTTTCCTGCTAGTTGTGGGAGAAATGCCTAAAATCCCCCAGATTTCTGAACCAGAGAGATGGATGCATTTAGACATTATTATTAATTATTATTATTGATTTATATCACCATAGCACCTAGGAACCCTAGTCAGGGAGCAGGACCCCATTGTGATAGGCGCTGTGAACTCACATAACAATAAGATGGTCCCTGTCCCAAAGAAATTACAAGCTGAGTGTAAGACAAGAGCCGGACTCAAACAGCTGAGGGCGTACGCCTTTGGAACTGTGCCAGAGAGTACATGACCTCAACATTTCCCCAATAAATGCATGGCCCTTCTTGCTCTCAGTTGTCGAACACCCTATTTCACAGCACCCTGATTCCTCTTCTAGAGTCAATGTCTGGAACAGTGTCTGGAACGCTGGATGTGCAGCACTCTGCCGTGTTTTAGACCTTTGCTACATCAGTTGCTGCAGGGGAAATACAGAGCACTGGTGTTGGCAGATTAAAAGCCTCTTTTTAGTCACCTTCAGCTGCTGCTGACTGGTTTAGTCTTACTGATGAAATATGTTTGCCATAGTTGTTAATTACACTTTAGGGCAATATATTTTTTATGACCACTATAATAGCATCTCACCGGTACGCATTCTGCTAGTCTGCACATCCTCTAATTTGTTCACCACAGTGGTCTCCCTTCTATAATTCTCGTGGGACTTGGGCTTTTGGAGCAGAAGGGTTGGTATTTCAGTCCTGCTGCCAGTGGCAGTTGAGTGGGCATGGTATGTCGCATAGTGACAACTAGAAGGTTTACGTGAGTATGGCTTTGTTAAAATACAGTGGGGAAAGAGAAGGCTCCATATCCCCAGGGATGTCATTAAAATGTCATTGTTAGGGATAAGAAATTTATATGGCAGGGAAAGGGGGTAATGGAGGAGTGAGAGGAAGGATGGCACTGGACTCAGAAGCTCTGGGTTAAATTCCCAGCTCTGCTTTCTGTGTGACCTTGGGCACATTACTTAATCTCTGTGCCATAGCTCCCTACCCATAAAATAATGCTTTCTTTTTTTCCAACCTCATCTCTCTTGTCTATTTAGATTATAAACTTTTTGAAGGGACCACAATTGCTATGGTATTATACAGCACCTAGCACAACAGGGTTACAATGTCAGTTGGGGATGGTTGACAATATGTAATATATTAAGAGAATATGATATAACTGTCTAAATTCCTTCCCCAGCCGTTTCTGTCAGAGAGCACTGGTGCTGTGCATTCAAAGATTTTTCAGTCTTTTGTATCTTTATTTTGCACTCAGACTTAGAACGTACCATGTGGAAATGCCATGGCTAATGAATTTTAGTATGTGATATAGTCACTTTTGCATCTCTGTATCATTAGCTGGGAGGAAAGGGGCGTGGGGCAGCACCGTTGTGTAACTAAAAAATCTCTCTGCAGCATTTGTTTAGTGTTAGAGAATGATTAATTTTTAGTGATTAGCAATTTTCTCCCTCAGGTAGTATTTCAGCATTCCAGTAGTGCTCACATACACATACAACTGACCTGCCAAATGGGAGGAAACGGTTGAGACAGAAAACACTGTACACTAGAGAAAACTCTGGCAGTCTTTTTAAAAAATAAATATTATTATTTCTAGCCAACTGGTCTAAATCAACCTGGCAAATAAAAACTTTAATTTCCAATCATTTTGTCCATGTATAAAATCCACACCAAAGCTTTTTGGTGCTCACCCTGGTGACATGATCAACTTAGGAAAAAACCTCCCCTCCCCCCACACTTTATGCCCCCCTCAATTATATATAAATGAGCAGAGATGAAAGAAATCCCTGGGTTTTGTCCATTTGTTTTGCATGACATGCTGTGGAGATTGTACCATGGTATCTAGCAGAACTGGTTTTATCTGTCCCCATTGTGCAACTAAAAATGATTATTTTTAATGTGGGTTAGAAGGAAGCACATTTTCCCCCTCTCTCCCTTTTCCAATTGATTCTACTGCAGGAGGGAGCTTCCTTTATTTTATGAGGGACGAACACAGGGCCAGATTCGTCATGGGTTTAGTGCCACTGAAATTGGTGGAGCTGCACCAGGGATGAACGTGACTCACGTTCTGTTATTTTTTTCTTTAACTGCTGCTCCCCAGCAAAACCTCAGTCATTGCACGGGTTAGACTAGAGACCTGTGTGCCCTCAGCGTTTCCTTGTCTGACTCATCCTCTGACTCATATAAAGAAATCCAAGACAAGGAGAGCATGACTGCCTAGTTCGATGGCAATCACACACTTTGCTCACCGCAGGGTCATGTGGCTAACCTTTCCAGGAGCCAGCAACATGGCTTAAAACATCCTGTTTAAGGCTACCTCTAGAACACGAACAAGAATATCCACTATCTATCAATCTATACATAGTGAATTTAGTGTGGGGAAAGGTGCTGGACTGGAGATTGAGTCCTATATTTATCTACAGAACAGGCAGAAGCAGAAGAAGCTGTTCCAGCCTCATTAGTGTGACTCTATATGGGTCCACCTCTAGAAATGAGGCGGTAGATTGGTGCCCAGACAGCTTCATGCCACTACCCTGCTGTAGTGGTGATTTTTGATGTGGAGACCTCTTTTTGACAAAGTGGCCTGAGATCCACTCACCCATTTTACAGAGGCCACTAAACAGCTATTGACTCGGGGCCCCTAAGATTAGTATGTGAAGAGATCTATCCACACGAGGATCTGCCCTTGTTGATGCAATAGGATTTTTGGGAGTGAGACAGACTTCGGTGCACTGTCCCCATCCCTTCCCCGAACCTCTGTGAAGGGAGTTCCACGGGCCTGGGATCCTATGAAAATGGTCATGCTGACAGCAGGCAGTTAGAGGCCTGAGGCATGTGCATCATCTTCTTAACCCAAGCCCGACAGTGAACATGTAGCCTGAAGCTGCATTGACTATGCTGAAGCCCCTTCAATTGCTTCGCAGGTTCAGGGGCAGCCGCCTGCAGCAGAGTGGATGCACTGTAACCACCCTACCCAGGAGGTGGGGGAGGGGAACACAGGGCCAATACAGAGGCACAGAAGCCTCTGTTTTTCCTTGGGGAAGTGGTGGCAGGCTGAGGAGGCAAAGCTGTCCACTGGCAGAGTGCTATGAGTCCATCTCCAGGAAGGGAACCTTGCCAAGCTTTTCTCCAGCCCCCAACTCACAGAGTTGAAGGCAGTGATTGAGCCCTGGGGCTGGATATGAACTGGAGACCAAGAAGGGAAAAGCTTGTTCCACGACAATCAGGGACAAATTCAAACCAGTGACCTGGAGCGGAGGACGAAGGGCTCAGTACCCCCTCAGCCTCCATATCCCCCACATCTTCATCCTTCCATTCCCCTCCCTGGAGCCATCAGGGGCCCTACTCACAATTAGCCTTGGAAAAGTGGTTTTTTTTAAATAATGGAAATCAGACCCATTCTCCCACGACAAGTTCATTAGTACTTTGATAATAATACACCCCCCCCCAGCAACTGCAGAGCCTTTTTCCCCCCTTTTCTTTTTTTCCTGTTAAGTAAAACACATGTTGGTCAAAGAGTAAAAAGTGTTTTCTTCCATGTCTCTGATAACTTTTTATTTTCTGAAATTTTCCTTGTTGTTCGGTTTGATTCGTAGGCCTCAGGAGCGCCCACACTTCTTACCAAATGAAGACGCATGAAAGGTGATCATAGAATATCTGCTGTAAGTAGTTTGAATCTGTTGCGACTTGTTTTTCTACATACTCAGGGTGACCAGATAGCAAGAGTGAAAAACTGGGATGGGGGATAATAGGCACCTATATGAGACTAAGCCCTAAATATCAGGACTGTCTCTATAAAATCGGGATATCTGGTCACCCTATTTTACTGCACTCTTAGAGAATGGAGAAATGACAAATGCACTGGCAGTTTCCATTTTGTGTTCGGTCAGCAGCCTAGTGTACAGAAGACACACACCATCAGGTCATCTTCCTCTCTCCTAGAGACCTATTTTGTTCTCTTACTACACGTGATCCTGCACACTCCATTCCCCTCTTACCACTTCTCCTTTGACCTTCCAGCATTAGGCAGGTTACCCAGCAAACCTCCCCCTCTTTGTATGGTACCTATGCCCCCAGCGAAACTGGCATGCCACCTTGTGATTGGGCACGATGCCATCAAAGCACATGGATATATGAGCATAAGCAGCCAGGAGGCCATGTAAGAACATCCAATACATTTGTTAAGGGCAGGATTCCAAGTCATGAACGTTAAGCTGCCTGAGTCTATTTTGGGCTTTCATTACCATAGTTAAGGGGATATGCCAGCCCTCCTCAACCTCCAAACTAGATTAATTACAATTCTGTTGAATGAAATTAGTATTTTCTCAATGAGGTGAAGATTTAGTGGCACTTTTAAAAAAAAAAAAAATAGAGAGTCTCTGAAGTATTTTCGGAGTCCATGGAAAGAAGTTGAAAAATGATTCCGCAGGGGAGTTGAATTTCTATTAAATAGACAGAAAGACGATATGTGACTAATATTGGGGTTTTCAGGGAGTATCTTCTTCTTGCAGGATTGTCAGTCCAGACATCTTATTTCTAAGTTTAAAAAATTCCACAAGGGTAGAATCTTTGATACATTCCTGTTTTTCCACCCATTTTATTTCCATTAAAAGTTGATGTGAACAGTATAAACAGATGGGCCTGATTCTAAGTTCCCATATTCTTTTTTTACACTATTGTAACTCCACTGGCTTTAAAAGAGTTCCTTTTCATTTACGTCTGAGTGAGAAGATAACATGCCCCTGTAGCTGTGTAATTTACTGTAAATTCAAGTGTTTTGGAGGCAGGGAAAAATGTTGTATTTAGTAATAAGAATATTTTTCTCTTCCATAGCACCTTTCCCCCAAGGATCTCTGATCCTTCAACTATTACCTATGTATTACAATACCCCCATTATTGTTTGCCATGTTGTAGCCATGTTGGTTCCAGGATGTTGGAGAGACACGGTGGGTGAGGTAATATCTCTGTTAAGACCAACTTCTGTTGGTAAGAAAGACAATTGTCTCTCTAACACCTCCATTAGGTAAGTATTTTTAAACCCATGTTACAGACAGATAAACTGAGGTGCAGAGCAGGAATTTGCTCAAAGTTATGCAGTGAGCCCTTGGCACAGCCAAAAATAGTATCCTTACCCCAGGCACTAGCCACGAGGAAATACTCACTTCCACTGACTATTCCATGATAACTAGGGAACTGTCCAAAAGTATATTTGAAAAAGAAATATAAAATAGCTCGATGGAAGCCTGCATTAAATATAGGGTAGATACTGTTACACAAGTGTTTGTTTTGCAAACACAACCATATTCAAATGAGAATGTGTCCCAACTTGCAGTGTGAAGTCACCCTAGACTACTCACATATAGAGTTCCATTTGGCTTTTGACAGGCAATAAGGCCTCACATAATTGTTTGGTTTGGTTTAATGAGGGACACCTCTATTAGACAGCTGGAAAGAAAAATATCAGAGGCCTTGAATCAGCTTATCAGTAAAAATAATGCCTTACCAATCAAATATCAGAATATTCTTCATTTGGAAAATAGATATTCATTCTTAAAAACAACAGTGAAAAAAATCCCTGAAATTCGAAGACTAGATAATATCAAGTTGACTAATAGAATATTGACTCCTGCAGTATCTGTCACACTTCATGGCAACTGCACCTGTATTTCAGTTGAATGGTTCAGCAAGGGCACCCACTCTCAGACTTTCAGCTCCCCAGTGGAGACCTGCATCTCACTCCCTTCTGACTGCAGTACCTCCAGGCTGCACAGTTCCCTGTCTTCACTGCATTATTCCCAGCAGAGACAGGTTGCCCAAGCAGGCCTGCTTGCTTGCGCTTCAGGAATGGTTAATAGCCTGATTGCCCACAGTTATAGTTACCATGCAATTCTTTTATGCTAGGCTATTTTATTCTTAAGGTAAAAGCATTACAGAGAAAACACATTAAAAACAATAAAAGAACCAGAGATCACCCCAACCCTCATGTGGGGCTCTGGCAGGAGCAGGCCTTCAACACCCAACCCAAAGGGATTCCTTGTGGTTTCAAGTTCATTGCAGCTTCAGCTCAGAACAAGCATCCAGTCTTATGGGGCCTCTGTTGGCTCTGTTCTTCCAACCCTTCCCTAAGAATTGGGGACTTCTGCAAAACATGAGGTGCTAATACCTTGGACCTGAGCCTGTGTAAAATCAGGCTATTTATCCAACACTCCTTTCTTTGTCTGTTGGTCCCTGGAGAATCCAGTTGGAACTAGCATTGGCAGTGCGTGAACCCCCTGTTCGCAAAGGCTAGCCTCTAGCCCCACCCTTCTGCCCAAGGCCCTGCCCTACCCCTCCCCTTCCGCACTCCTTACCCCACCGGAGCCCCGAGTCCTCCACCGTGCCTGGAGGAGCCCAGCTCCAGCTGCCCCAAGTCTTGGCCCACTGGCCACCATGAATCTTGGCCCACCTGCCAGCCCAGGCTGCTGGCCAACCAGCCCTGAGTCCCGGCCTGCTGGCCAGCCAGCCCAAGCACTAGCCGGCCTGAGCACCAACCCACCAGCTACCCTGAGCTGCTGGCCAGACCACCCTAGCCTCAGCCCCAGCCCCCACCAGCTTCAGGGGAGAGGCTGAGGGAGAGCGGGAAGATGAGCAGTGTGGACAGGGCCACGGGGAAAGAGGAATACGCAGGACTGGGGCCTCAGGGCTGAGCGTGGGCAGGGCCATGCCTGGTTGTTTGGGGAGGCATAGCCTTCTCTGGCCTATGGATACCCCACGCTCATGGGAACTAGTACGTGCGCACCTCTCTTGGAGGGTGGCTTCACAGGGCTGATAACAGAGGAAGGATATTACCATCCCCCACCTACTAGAGTAGTTACATAAAATGCCACAACAGACAACTGCATTTTTAAAAATACAAAGAACCCCAAAGGTATTAAACCCAATTCAATAAGGTTTAACTAAATTCAGTAAAATTTATCTTAATTCCATAAGGCTTGTCCAGCATATTGTCAGTCTGTCACAATATCAACATCCCCTTCTCTGGCCTTGACAAATCCCTTCTTGCCTTGCTCATATTTATCCCAAATGCTGCTGCAAAGATCCCTAGCTTGTTGTTTTGACCATATTACACTTTTCTTTACACTTCTTCACAGGCTCCCTCTTCTCCATTCCATCAAACAGAAACTACCTGGCTTAATTTTCAAGGCCCTTCACAGTCTATCCCCATGCAACCCATCATCTCTCTGAGGCTATCATGATTTTGCCTCCTGCCTCTGATTCGCCAATGATGCCAGCCTTCATCGCCCACTTGTTAAACTTTCAAACAAGCACATTGGTGCTTTTTCCCATGCTGCCACTGGTGCATGGGAGGAGATCCCTGTAAGTACTGTGACAAAGTTCATCCTCTACCTTGGTGGGTCTAGCGCTTATTGGTGGATTTGCTCGCCTCGGAGATTCATGGCAGCCCTCAGTTTGGTCATTTTCGTGAACCCAGAGTCCAGGTCAACTTCTCCTGTGTCTGACTAGGAGTTGGGAGGATTTGGGGGGAACCCGGGCCCGCCCTCTACTCCGTGTTCCAGCCCAGGGCCCTGTGGAATGCAGCTGTCTAGAGAGCCTCCTGGAACAGCTGTGCGACAGCTACAACTCCCTGGGCTATTTCCCCATGGCCTCCTCCCAACACCTTCTTTATCCTCACCATAGGACCTTCCTCCTGGTGTCTGATGATGCTTGTACTCCTCAGTCCTCTAACAGTATGTGTTCTCACTCTCAGCTCCTAGTGCCTCTTGCTCCCAGCTCCTCACATGCGCACCACAAACTGAAGTGAGCTCCTTTTTAAACCCAGGTGCCCTGATTAGCCTGCCTTAATTGATTCTAACAGCTTGATTAGCTGCAGGTGTTCTAATCAGCCTGTCTGTCTTAATTGTTTCCAGAAGGTTCCTGATAGTTCTGGAACCTTCCCTGTTACCTTACCCAGGGAAAAGGGACCTACTTAACCTGGGGCTAATATATCTGCCTTCTATCACTCTTCTGTAGCCATCTGGCCCAACCCTGTCACATAACCTACAGAGACTCCTCATTGTCCTCCTTCAAATCCCCCCTTAAAACTCTTCTTTGCCGTGATGCACAATGCAAATAAATAATAAACACATAAGTTTAAGAACGGACATTTTGCAAGAACCCTGACTGGCAAAAACACAGGCCCTGATTCGTGTCTCGGTTATCCTTGTGTATGTAAATCAGGAGTCAATCTGCTGAAGTCACACTTACACCTTTGTCAAACAAGCATTACTGATGCTGGAATCAGACTCCTAGAGCACCACTGACAAACTATGGGCATGATCCTGAAAGGAGCTTCCACAGAAGAAGCAAAACATGAAATGATCATCAAGGGACTTGCTGGGCATTAGCTGATGCTCACATAAACAAAGGCTCAATTCTAGATGGGTCAATATAAACCTACCGACCATTACTACAGTTCTGCCTGCAAAAAGTGCAAAAGTTTCACAAGGATTTCCATACAAGTAACAATATGTCCACATCTCTCACTAAGGCAGGTTGGATTTGGAGCTTTGCAGCTCTAGCCTGTGTTAAAGAGAGGGTTTAGGAGAGCTGGCTGAACATGAAAGAAACCCTGATTCACAAATATTTTTGTGCAAGAACACCAAATTCAGTTTGCCATGACTTGTAAGGTCCTATTATTAGTGTGTGAGTATCTGGACAGGTTTCAGAGTAGCAGCCGTGTTAGTCTGTATGTGTTAGAGAGTGATGGCTCGTCCTTCAGGATAGGTTGTAGATCCTTGATGATGCGTTGGTGAGGTTTTAGTTGGGGGCTGAAGGTGATGGCTAGTGGCGTTCTGTTGTTTTCTTTGTTGGGCCTGTCCTGTAGTAGGTGACTTCTGGGTACTCTTCTGGCTCTGTCAATCTGTTTCTTCACTTCAGCAGGTGGGTATTGTAGTTGTAGGAATGCATGATAGAGATCTTGTAGGTGTTTGTCTCTGTCTGAGGGGTTGGAGCAAATGCGGTTATATCTTAGCGCTTGGCTGTAGACAATGGATCGAGTGGTATGATCTGGATGAAAGCTAGAGGCATGTAGGTAGGAATAGCGGTCAGTAGGTTTCCGATATAGATATATATATATCTATGATATAGAGAGCCATCACTCTCTCAGATCTTGGGAGATAGACCAGTCCTTGCTTACAGACAGCCCCCCAATCTGAAGCAAATACTCACCAGCAACCACACACCACACAACAGAACCACTAACCCAGGAACCTATCCTTGCAACAAAGCCCGTTGCCAACTCTGTCCACATATCTATTCAGGGGATATCATCATAGGGCCTAATCACATCAGCCACACTATCAGAGGCTCGTTCACCTGCGCATCTACCGATGTGATATATGCCATCATGTGCCAGCAATGCCCCTCTGCCATGTACATTGGCCAAACTGGACAGTCTCTACGTAAAAGAATGAATGGACACAAATCAGACGTCAAGAATTATAACATTCAAAAACCAGTTGGAGAACACTTCAATCTCTCTGGTCACTCGATCACAGACCTAAGAGTGGCTATACTTCAACAAAAAAGCTTCAAAAACAGACTCCAACGAGAGACTGCTGAATTGGAATTAATTTGCAAACTGGATACAATTAACTTAGGCTTGAATAGAGACTGGGAATGGATGAGTCATTACACAAAGTAAAACTATTTCCCCATGGTATTTCTCCCCCCCACCCCACCCCCCACTGTTCCTCTGATATTCTTGTTAACTGCTGGAATTAGCCTACCTGCTTGTCACCATGGAAGGTTTTCCTCCTTTCCCCCCCCTGCTGTGGGTGATGGCTTATCTTAAGTGATCACTCTCCTTACAGTGTGTATGATAAACCCATTGTTTCATGTTCTCTGTGTGTGTGTATATAAATCTCTCCTCTGTTTTTTCCACCAAATGCATCTGATGAAGTGAGCTGTAGCTCACGAAAGCTTATGCTCTAATAAATTTGTTAGTCTCTAAGGTGCCACAAGTACTCCTTTAGTATCTGGACAGCCACTCGATATAATTGATGAAGTCTGAGAATCATGAAAGCTTCGTGAATTTCAGCACAAATAATTATTTCCTCCACAAAAACACTAGAGCGCCTGTTATGCTTCTGTCGCTGGCTTGAAAGATTTCAGTCAGGGAGCAGAAACAATACTTATTACACGTAGCAAAGAGAAGAAATGAACGGTAGCATGAGATGAACATAGTTTGTTCATTCTGGATGGTGAACACTCAGCTTAGTATTGTTGCATGTACAGGATAAAAGGCCAAATTTGTAACAAATATTCTTCTAAACATATCAGTTGACCAGAGCTAGTAGTTCATTTTAACCTGACTTGGTGAGAGACGTGGCCATACCATTACTCGTATGGAAATCCTCGTGAGACTTCTACACTCTTTATAGGCAGAACTGTACTAATGGATGGTAAAAAAATGAGTACTTGTGGCACCTTAGAGACTAACAAATTTATCTGAGCGTAAGCTTTCGTGAGCTACAGCTTACTTCATTGGATGCATAAATGGTAGTTTCATTTTGACCGATCTGGTACTGAGCCCTTGTTTATGTGAGCATCTGCTAGTGCCCAGCAAGTCCCCTGATAAGCATTTCTATAGCTTGTCATGTTTTGCTTATTTACCTTTTGAATTTCAGGTTCTGCACTTGAGAGTCTATTCTTCCTTCATCATCTCCCCGGACATTATTTGGAGCTGTGTCCATGCTCAGACCTTAGAATAATCCAGATCCCCTATCTGTAGGCCACTGCTTTGGGCACCTTCACTTTTGCAGAATTGTGGAAATAAGACTCTTTCTTGATACTACCATGAACCAAAACATATGTCACATTTAATTCGTTCCATTTGAAATTTGATTTTTCTAGGACAGAGGGTAAATTATAGAAATATCATGTCGACAAGCCTTTTCCATATTTTGGAAAAGCTGATACACTTTGTCCACAAGGTGTCGCTGTTTACTTATGTATCTTGTTTGGTGTAGCAGCTTCCTACAAATCCTTATTCAAAAGTAACATACAACATTTTGGTCTTACAGAGCAGGGGGTTGGGGGACTTGGGGAAGAAAATGAAAATGGGCTGCCAGCGACAAACCAAATTAGGACAAGCCTACAGTTACGAGAGACTTCGTGGTCTGGTTTCAAACTATTTACTAAAATCATTTTAAAAGCTGTTTGTGATCAGACAGCCTTCTATACTTAGGAAACATTTGTTTTTTTTTTAAAAAAAGAAAAAAACCCACTTGCCATTCACACAAAATTGAGAGTCTGGCTCAGATTTGGTCTTGGAAAGCAGCATGAAGAAAACTGCATTGGTATGAAATCAGCAGCAGTCAAAAAAGCTAACAGAATGTTAGGCATCATTAGGAAAGGGCTAGATAATAAGACAGAAAATATAATAATCCCATTACATAAATCCATGGTATGCCCAAACCTTGTATACTACATGCAGTTCTGGTTGTCCCATCTCAAAAAAACATAGATCAGTACTGATACCGAAGGACAACAAAAATGATTAGGGATACGAAACAGTTTCCATATGAGGAGAGATTAAAAAGACTTGGACTGTTCACCTTAGAAAAGAGACAACTAATATGATAGAAGTCTATAAAATCATGCATGATTTGGAGAAAGTGCATAGGGAACCCTTTCACATAGCACAAGAACCAGGGGTCACCCAATGAAGTTAATAGGTAGTAGGTTTAAAACAAACAGAAGGAAGTACCTATTCACACAATGCACAGGTTTCAGAGTAGCAGCCATGTTAGTCTGTATTCGCAAAAAAGAAAAGGAGTACTTGTGGCACCTTAGAGACTAACAAATTTTCATGAAGTTGATAGATTTCCAAATTTGTTAGTCTCTAAGGTGCCACAAGTACACAATGCACAGTCAACTTGTGGAATATGTTATCAGGGGATGTTGTGAAGGCCAAAAGTATAACTAGATTCAGAAAAGAATTAGATAAATTCATGGAGTATAAGTCCATTAATGGCTATTAGCCAAGATGGTCAGGGATGAAACCTCATGATCAGGGTGTACCTATACCTCAGACTGCCAAAAGCTAGGACTGGACGACAGAGGATGGATCACTTTATAGTTGCCATCCCATTCATTCCCTTTGAAGCATCTGCTGCTGGCCTCTGTCAGAAGACAGGATGCTGGGCTAGATGGACAATTGGTCTGACCTAGCATGGCCGTACTTAAGTGGGACCAAGAAGAGAACAAAAGAATTTCCTTGGTCTCTTCTGAGTAGAGCCAGATGGGAAATGGATTTCCCATCCTGAAACAGACAAAAAGTTGATCTTGAAAAATTTCACCAACAAATAATCTGAAAGATTTTTGAAACTGGCTCAAACAACACATTTCAGTTTGATAATTTTGAAACATTTCACTGCAATTTTGATGGTTTAGAAAAAAAACCTTTTTAGAATAAATTAAAATTTCAAAGCAAAGAATCATTTAGAATGCACACATGAAACTTTTTGTTTCTAAACTATCATATTCGGACGTTTTGACAAGTTGAAAAAAAATAATTTTTTTTTATAGAATCAGGAGATTTGTTGAAACCAGCCCTCTGTGTCAAACAATTTCAGTTTCTACATATCAAATTTTTGTCAGTGAAACAACACTTTGTTGGGAAATTCCCAACCAGCTCTACTTTTGAGTTCAAGTCATGGAGTGCTCAGTGCTGTCATTCTCACTGAAAAATATGGACCAAATAGTAGTAACGCATCCACTTATCTTTCCATTTACAAATACTATATTATTCTATAGCAACAGCACCAAACACTGCTGCGTCACTACCCCAAGCCATAGGGTTTGAGACCCTTTCTGCACAATATTTTAAATATTTATTATGAACGGCTGCTACTCTCTCTTCCTATAAATCTACTGACATCTCCTTACTTATTTCTAAAATCGACTGCTAACCATATTAAAGTTTAGGCAAGATAACTTTCTGGAAAAACATCCTAAGGCCCAACCAGGTTTAAAAAGAATCAAATGTATTAAAAAGCAAACAGAGTCTGGCACCTGAGATGTCTACACAGTTATTTTTACTGCCCTGATGCAAGCTCTGTAAGCCTGAGTCTATAGACATGCGCTCTGAGACTCTCTGCCAGGTTCTCTCTAAGGATTTCTGCTTGCTGTGTAGACCTACCCACTGAATCCACAAGCCCAGGTCCAACAGACCCAAGTTTACAATTCAGTGCAGACAGACCCTTAGGCTCCACTGTTATAATCCTACTAATAATACATTGTTAGAGACACTGCCTGCCCAAGGAATTTGCCATCCAAGTAGACAAGACGGCCATCAGGATTATCATTATCATCATTTTGCAGATACAGAAGTGAGGTATGACGAGATTAAAGCACCTTGCCCATGATCACAGGAAGTTTGCAGCAGAGTCAGGAATTGAACCCACAGCTTCTGAATCTCAACCCAGTGGTTTAACCGCAGGACCATCCTTCTCTGCAACCTTTTCCATTGTCTTATTTTTATGCTTCATTTTGGGCAAATAACAAATAAAAGTACGGCTAAGAGGAATACTTCTCCATATTGAGCATTCTTTCCTGAAATGTGGCCTCTGTGTTTCAGACTGCATTTTGAAATCCACCTGACATAATTGATAATTGCATAAAAAGCTCTGGAGGTTGGACAAGATAATAGCAGTTTTACAAGAACTGAGAAGACACTGAAAACTTTTACAGGGTTTTTTTTATGTATAATTATTATTTTTCCCCAGTGTTTCATGTTCTCAGTTGTTGCTTGCAGAGTTTCAATTGCAGGGTGGACAAGGGTGTTATACTAGCATTTCTTGATGTGTATTTGGAGCTGGGCTCCTAGGCAGATTGTACCATGGGGGACCCCGCTAACAACAAGGCAATCCCCCAACATGGTCTTGCAGTGTAGATGGGATGGAACCATGTTTAAACTGTGTCCTCAAATGAAGCTACAGCTCTGCTCTATTTTCTCCAAACATATAACTGGGTCCTCCTGCCACAGCAGTTAACACAACATAGGGGGGCCATTGGGATCTTTGTGTATAGTGCTTTCCCATCTTTAATTTCTATGACTCAGTAGGAGGACCAGCAAAAAGCTCACCACCTTTCACTCCAAGTGCAAGGCGCATTTCTTTGACTTTGCCTTCTGCAACATAAACATGGAGCAACGCGTATAGTTAAATAAAAACCCTGCCAAAGCACGACACTCCACTGCACACACTTCTCCCCCTGGGAAAAGGATAAGAGAACACATGATTGTTGTGTAGTCACGTTTCTTACTGGAAGGCGATCAGATGCTATGGTGATGAGTGCGGTATAAAAATCTATACAGAATCTAAGGGTGAGATTACTAGCCCTGGTTTAAGATAGGCATAGGGCAGAGTAACAGGGTGGCTTGCCCCATGTGCTGGGGTTAAGCCAACCCTGATTACAGGATGCACCCCACCTGAGTAGGATCAGGAACTTCCCTATAAAGAGCAGCAGGTGGCCACAGTAAGGTGGGGGATGTTCTGGAGGCAGAGATCTGCGGCAGCAAGATTAGCTTTCGCAGAGGCTTTTAACTGTGCCCAACTCTGGGAAAGAGGGCTGGGAACCCCTCAACTAACGGGAGAGAGATATTGAACAGGGTTTGGGGGCTAGAGGGCCAGTGTGTACTTAAAGAGTGAATAACTTGGACCACAGGATGGGAATGTTTTAATTTCCTTTGAACTATTATGAGTTTGGTTAAGGAACGCTGTGAAGGAGACAACAGGAGGAGGGGAGTGCTGCAGAGATACCTCTGGTCATGCGGTGGCACTTGGGTGGTAGTCAACCCAGGTTACAAGCAGACCGGGACTGCAGCTGTTTCCCCTGCTAATATACCTTGGTCCTGACTTGAAACAGCCCTGAGCTCTCCTCAGCCACAAACGCCAGTTAGATGCCAAACATCTCAAACTGGGCAATGTTACTGTGAGACAGAAAAAAAAACTTCCCCAGAGACCTGGACTGAGGCCAACAAACTCATTTCACTTATGATGTGATCCAGATTTGAAACAGCGGCTTCAGAGGTGAAAGGTGGCTGCTAGTTTGTTTAATTCTGAACATTTGCATATCTCTTTCTCTTGCTGCATTGATATCAAATCTGCAACAATCTATTAAAGCTTTCATTTGAATAGCCATTATGCTTCCGAGACTGGATACTGGTCCCCTTAGGGGCTATGAGTAATAAACAAATCATTTGTGGCACATGTGTTGTTCAAGCTTCAAGCAAGGTAAATGAAAAATATAGATTACAGTGCCTCAAGTCCTATCCATTTTCCTCTCTTGTCAAACATTCTTAGATTCTTCAAAAGAAGGATCTAGCCATATTATTAGCAATAAAATGGCTTATTGCTGAAATTTTGAAAAGATTTAGCAATGTCCTTTGCAAGAATTGTATTTCTCGTTACATAAATCTACAGGCTTTCAGGCAAACCATCATCACAGCAATCCATTATTTCCTGCTGTGGCAGCATCTCCATGTTAAAGAGATAGAGATTCAGGGTTTTTTTGCTTTCTTTTCTCCTTCTCTCTCTCTTTTTAAAAGCCCAGTACAGTCACCATGAAAAATGTTATAGACTCTCACTCTATCAGACTCATTTCATGCACTGGGGCCAGATTCACTCCTGTTTAGGCCAGTAGGTTGGCCAACGGCAACTGGAAGTCCACTGGATTGAAGGCTAAGGTTCTAACAATACTGGAGGATGACAAGGTCCCCTCCACTGGGGGAGCTCTAAGAGAGACAGCACAGCCCCAAAGAAAAGAGGTAGTGCTCGCCATTGATTCAATGTATCTCCTCTTTCAGCCACGCTTCTAGAGTCCCATAGAGTTCTAGAGAATGAAGCTGACTTTGATTGATCGAATTTCCAAAAGAAGGGCAGCAATGGTTACTATCCTTCCCTGAGGGCTGAATCCCTCCTGCGGTACCGCAGGCCTGCCTTGCAAGCGTATAGGCCCAGATCCCCAGCTGGTTTAAATCAGTATAGCTCTACTGATGTTAACGGTGTGACGCTGATTTTCAAGACCTAAGGATCTGGCCCATAGTTTTGACCTCTCTCCTGCTGCTGGGGTGATTCTGGTCCATTGCGTCTTGCCTTTCAGGAGACATTTTTAAACCTGAGAAGTGTTGAGTAAACAGGGAATGGCACATTCCCAAACTAACATGGGTTATCTGGGAAGATACAGACTTAAAAAAAAAAATGGAATGTTAGCAATCGAAACTCTGTGCTGACGCAACCAGTGTTAAAATCCTGTGTAGAAAAATATGTTGTTAATTGCAGAGCAAGTTTCTCAGGTTGATATGGCAACTGAAAACACTGGAAATCAAAGCTGAGCAAATATTCTTCAAGGAAGAAAATAAACATTTTGAGGCATAGTCTTGTTCCTGCTCAGCAGGGATTTAACATGCTTAGCTATGAGCGTTCCCTTTTTTTAATCTGAAAGCTAAGGAAAGAGCAGTGTCATGCCATGGCTATTGATTTTATTGCCATAGTCATGGACTGTTTCTTTAAGGTTCTGCAGTAGCAGCTTTGGGATATGTGTGTGTTACAGATCTATAGTCACACCACGTTGTTCTTTTGGACTTTTGACTCCCATCTTGGAGCCTCTCTCTTGGCACCAGGACTCCTGAGGCGGCCTTTTTGGCCTGGAAGAAGGAGATGAGCTAGGGAGCTGGGACAAATTAAATCCATCCTCAGGCATGGCTCAGGATCCATGAAATTGTGATCTCTTCTCCAGGTGGATGTCCCCTTGGGGCAGAAAGGCCTTATGGCCACCATCCAGGAAAGTACTTAACCACACGCTTAATTAACTTTAAGCATGTGAGTAGTCCCAGCAAAGCCAATGGGATTACTCATGTATTTAAAGTTAAGCATGTGCTCAGTTGCTTTGCTGGATCAGAGCTTCCATGTATATATACCCTATTTGGCCCTTACCATGGGGTTTAAGTGGTGCATATGTTCCTATGCAGGCCATCTGCACTGGGGTTAACTTCACTTTAGGAAATTATTGGTATCCTCTGTATTATTTATAAGCTTGGAACCTCTCTCTTAAAACCCACAGCTCCCTGTGCTATTTCACTTCACCATTATTTTAGGAATCAGCTTTTCACTCCTTCCGGTCCTCCTCACTTTGTGAGCAGTATTGCTTGCCCGATGTCTGAGGTGTGGTATGTGATTATTGTGAGCGTTACAGTGAAGCCAGCATCATGTTAGCACAGAACACCTGGAAGAACCTGCTTTATGCTATGTAATGAAGAGGACATAGCCTTTTGTGCTTCTCCCCTCCAATAAATGCTGAAAGGAGACCTTTTTGACAATATTTTCATCAAAAATCTCTCAGATCTGACTGGAAAATTTCTTCTTAAGTCCTGGTCCCATGAATCAAACCAGGCAATCAACTAATATTTAGATTTCTACCTGGAATTAGAAGACTTTAAATCAGCCACTTCAAGAAACTAAAGGGGCAATCAGCTCTTATTTTATATTTATTTTATTTTTCCTTTAAACAAAAGGGTTGCTATTCTTTTCTCCTCCTGCAATGAAGTTAATAGATTTATTCATCAAGTTTTCTAAATTTAGACATCAAACTGCTCTTTCTCTCCCACTGCTAATTTTATTCTTAGCAGCACTTACATAAAGGCAAGCATTGCAAGATATGACAAAAACACTAACCTGCTGTGACCTGGAATGCACTGGCAGTGTAAAATACAATGAGAAAGACTGATGTACTACAGAACTTTTATACCAAGTGTTCCCAATAAACTATATGTTTTACATGAGACTTTGATTTTTAATACTGTTTCTTACCTGTATAAGGGTCTGATTAAGCTTCCCTTGGGGTTTTGCCATTAACTTCAAGAGGAGAAGGAGCAGATTAATAGGGGCTCCCTTGGCATTAATTTGAGTGGTAAGCTTGGTCTTCAAGTCAACTGGAAGAAGACCAAGCTGATGGTGGACCTCTACTCCTACCCATTGTAACTGATGGACAAGAAGTTGAATCTGTTAACTCATTTGAGTATCTTGGCTCTGTTATCACCAAGGAGGAAGGTTGCCTTGCTGATATGACACATTGCATCAGCAAGGCTCTGGGTGTTATGCACATTCTGGAAGCCTCTGTGGCATCAATGCTACATATCATCTTGGACTAAGATGCACATCTATCAAGCAGCAGTGACTTCTATCCTTTTGTATGGCTCTGAAACCTGGGCCACCACAGAGACTCAAATGTGTCAGCTCGACACTTACAACATGAACCAGCGAGGATGAATTGAAGGCATACATACATGGTGGTTTCATCACATTCTGAACAAGGATGTCAGGTGTCAGACTAACCAGCCTCCAATTTCTTCCCAAATGACTCAACATGAGCTCAGGATGCTTGGACTTCTGCTCTATATGCTGGAGTCCATGCAAGTCCGCCAGCTTTGTGCACTTGATCCAATAAAAGCTGGATGGAGAAGACCTCGTGGATGGCTGCACAAATACTGGAGGGATGTTGTGGCTTCTGACCTTGCCTACATCAGCCTTAATACAGAGCAGGCTGCAACACTGGCAGGAGAGCAGGCTCTGGACATGGGTGATCCAAAGCATGCACTCTACACTGCATGAGCAGGAGAATCAATGAATAAATGAATGAACAATGGCACTTATCACCTTGCAGAAGTGTTGACCTCCCTTCAGGACCAGGTTGATGGATAGTACTCCATGACAATGCCAGATACTTGTCAGTACATGACCAGTGTCCACTGCATGGGACACTGGATTTTCACAGATTTCCCTGATTCCTGCTTGCCATATTATCAGTGTTTTATGTTGGCAAGAGCTGGTCATTCTTGCTTGGCTAATGCCAACTGGGAAAGCAACCTCCAAGCTCCTGGCCTATGAAGAGGAAGAGCACGAGTGGAGAGCTGACATCAAATCTTGCAAAATCTTAAACTTCCCAGGAATTTGAAACAATCTCCTATGTCATTTTTATTATTATTTATATTGCAGGAGCACCAGACAAGGATCAGGGCCCCATTGTGCACTGTACACATGTGCAAGGAAGAGAGTGCTTGCTCCTAAGAGTGTACTTTTTTCTTGCCGTCACTTTCCACTGGCCCCTCTCAGGATGAGGGTGAAGCCCTCCTGGTGTGTCTGATTGGAAAACACCACTGTAAACTCTGCACTACAGCCTTTCAGAGGGCATGAGTCCTATGCATTTCCACTAGTTCTAGTTGTGCCTCATTAGTTTAGGTTAATCAAGTGTTGAGCATCACTCAAGTCTAGGGAGCTACGATAGTCAATGGGATCTATTGTCTTCTGGATACCCGCATGTCACACCCATTAGCATCAATGGGAGTTACAAATGCTCTTTGGAGAGAGACCCCAATGTGTACAACAGTGACCAGATTAAAAAGAAATAATGGGGCCAGTTCAGCCCTGGGGTGATAGATGCAGTTCTATTTTTAAATCCTGTCGCTTACACCAGAGTTGAATTTTACCCAGTGTGTTGTAAACTGGCCCAGGTTGGCAGTGACCAAAAAGTCGCCATCACCCTGGAGGTGCTTGGGATCCTATGCAAAGTGAGCTTGGTGTTCTCAATCCTGGACACCTGTCCACTGAGAACAACAAACAACAAAACCCACCAATCGCAGCTGAGGCTCTTGGCTCAGCAGAAAGGCCAAGAACTGAATGAGCATGGAGACAGAACCTCCCTAATGATGGTCATGCCAAATTATGGTTGAAGCCTATAGGCAAAAAAGTGTCCAACGTTCCTGGTAGGTCCAATTTCGTGATACTTGTACTGTAGATAAGAGGACTTCACTCTTCAGGGTTGTCAACGTGATACTTTTCCACAGCTCTAAATTCACTTAAACTGGGGACAGTGTGGAAACTCTGGGAATAGCCTAAGAAAAGGCCAAACTGAATGATGGTTCAAGATGTGGAAACTGCAAGAACTCTGGAGGGTGGATGTTTGAGTATGTTACGTTTTGTGGACCTGAGCCTCAGACGGTGTAAACTGATGTCATTGTAGCTAGCTGATTTACCCCAGCTGGGGATCTGACTGTAGGTGAACTATAGATGGTACATCCTATATGAAAGATAACATATTGAAACATATCCTTGGGGTTTCCAGGCTTGGGTGGTTATTTTTAGAGGAAAGTATTGATTTAAGAATCTGCATTTTATTATACTGGACAATGGGCCCAATTCTTCACACTTATACTAGTTTTACACTGCAGTAACTCCAGTGATTTCTGAGGAATTGTTTTGGATGTATGCTGTTGTGAGAAGAGAATCAAGTCCAAAATGTTTATCTCCAGATATTAGAATATGGTAATTACACTGGTATCCTCAGAGTTAATAGCCAGAATGTATATACCAAATAATTGTCTTTAGCTTTCTCCACATGTTAATTCTCCTTAATCCTGTTATCAGTACAGCTAGTTGGACAAACTGTGTGATGATAAACTAGTATTTATCATACACTTCTTTCAGTTCCAGATTAACCAGGAGATTTCCCAAATACTAAGGGGATTTGCTTTATCTACAGTGTGAAAACTGCCAGATAAAACTGTATGTGTGTGCTGGGAGGAGGGACCCCCAACAACCCACACCACACACACGGAAAGATATTTATGCCCAGGAAGTGTTGTTTTTTTCCTCTCAAATCTGGGAGGCCCACGTATCCTCTCCTTTAGAGTTTGCAGCCAAAGGTAAACCCCATGCAGCAGCCTGTGTATTGGAGACAGAGACAACCTGTCCATGTGGCTGATCTGTGGAATTTATTTCTCTACTTATGCCTAGTTTAATGCAAGCCTCAAATATCTGGGACACCATCAAAACACAGAGCTAAGTTTTCTGAAAGGGCAGCAGATGCCTCCTCATGCTTGCTACAGTCCCCAGATGCTGGGCCCTTTATCATCATCCGGATATTTGTCAAAAGATATTTTCCTTATTATTGCTACAGGTGCTTACTTAGTTCTAGATAAAGACAGCCTCCCCCCGCCCCATACACCACTTCCCCCCCCCCAGCCCCTCTCAACGTGTCGTAGCTTTATATGAGGCTAATGGAGCAAGGCAATGCTCAAACGTCAAATTAAACTGCACGGCTCTGTAATCACTCAGACTGACATGGCATAAAAGGATAATTAGTAGTTCATTACATGGAACATTGTTTGTTCAGCTAAATTGATTTCTCTCAGCTGCCCCTGTTTTCTGTTTACTTAGTGAGCGCTCAACTGCACATGTTTATTTGTGACCTAGGAAATCCCTTCCTCTGAACTTTTCTTTTTTTATTTATTTTTTTTATCAGTGTCAAGTTTTTAAATATAGCTTGCTTGAGGTGGGTGAACCTCTGAAATTACAGACAGGTGCACAGTAACAATTGCCAGTGCGGAGTGATGTGCAGTACAAAACAAGCTGTGGTTAAGGAGACCTGCCCAGCTCCCTCAAGAAAGGCCATGCGCATCCATCTGCTTTGTACATGGAAAGTCTTTGCTTGGTTGTTTACTTTTCAGCTTACAGTGAACTTCCCTTTCTCATATTTTTAAAAAAAAAAAAAAGGGGGGGGGGAGCTGTAATCCCCCCCCCCCAGCATTGCAAATGGAAATTGGCAAAGTCTTCAAGCCTCCCTTTTGCACATTGGGAGGCATAGAAAGGAGGTGGTTGTTATTATAAGCATGCTTTTCTTTCCACTTTCAATTAGGGTTTAAATGCAAATCGCCACCTTCAAAGCTTTCCAAACTTGCTACCTCATGAAAATCTAAATATTGATCCAGGTGACTTTCAAAATCTTGTCAGTGTCTGTGTTGCCAACTCCAACACTTTTATCATGACTCTCACTTTATCTGGGGGATTTTTTTAAGAGCCCCAGCTTCTGGAATCATGTGATCACAGGAGAATCTCAGCTTGCTTTTTTTTTTAATGCAAGTTTCTAGCTGTCGTGGCTGCAGAGAAAAGCTTGAATCAGTGACTCTAAAGACTCAGAACCAAAAACAAACCAAACCAAAACCAAAATCAAAACCAAAAAACGATACATTTTTAAGTCTCATGGTTTTTCAGCCTCTCTCAAGTCTGGGGACCTGTTTGAATGTTTGAGATTAGTAATACTGCCTGTGCCATGCCAGCTAGGGAAGGAAGGGGAGTGTTTATTCCCGCAGGGGCAAACAGAGGAAAGACATGATTACTTCACTGACATCAGTGAAGTCACATCATATTTCCACCGGTATAAATGCAATCAGAATCTCGTGTAACGTCTCCCATTATGAATGTGTGAGAGTGGAGATGGGGGACTAGAGAAGGGACAATCCTTGTTACACAGGAGGAAAGGGGAACCATGATGTGTTCTGGCCAGGGCTAGACAGTGAGGGAAATGTTCCAGCTCCATATAGGGCTAAAGTTGTTATCACAGTTCAGTCATCTAAAATCTGCTGATACTCTACATTACATGTCACTAGAACACAAATGGCAAACGCTTCAATAGTATTTTACCCTGTCCCTGGTGGGGCAGGGCCTCCTTTTCCTGGAAGTCCCCTGCAAAGGCACATGTGGCAGCATGTGTGAACTGGCTTTGATGTGGCGAACATTTGGATCTGGAACTTAGTTTTATGACTAATCCCTAGCTGTATAATGTATAGCTATACACTTTGACAGTACCATCTCTGGTGATGGTTCCCTGGATCAAGAAATATCAGACAGACTACGAAAGGCAAGCCAGGCCTTCAGAAGATTTCACCATAGGATACGCAACCAGCACACCATCAAACAGCCAATAAGACTGATTATGTACAATGCAGCAAAGAGCCTTTTACATGGGCATGATACATGGATAGTTTACCACCGACACATTAAACAACTTGAAAAATGCCACGTGCTTTGTTCTGAAGATCCACTGTCAAGACAAAGTATCCATCACTAACATTGCTGAAAGATCAAAAACCACCGGCAATGATCATTAAAGCTCAATTTAGAGGGACAGGACATTATCAGAAGAGGTAAGGAGAGACTCCTGAAAAAAGTTCTCTATGGCGAGCTGA
This sequence comes from Dermochelys coriacea, assembly GCF_009764565.3. Lineage (NCBI taxonomy): Eukaryota > Metazoa > Chordata > Testudines > Dermochelyidae > Dermochelys > Dermochelys coriacea. Next base: position 10,082,838 of record NC_050076.1, read on the forward strand.
AACCTGGAATGTGCGGTGGACAACAAAAACATTTCAAAGACACCCTTAATATAATCTGCCCTTATGCAGCATAAATATTGATAACTTTGAAGATGGAGCCATGGACAGACACGTATGGCAATTATCAATAAAGGCTGTAAACACTTTGAGGAAGATAGACACAAAAAACTGATTGAGAAAAAGGGCCACATGTGATGCCATGTCTTCTGTGGGAGCCTGCACATTCCTGTGTGACATCAGTTTGCAATCTTGCTCATCATGGACTGAACTGTATAGCCACATGAGAACAGATGACGGTGTCACATCATGCAATGGAGAAACGTACAATGGACTGAACAGTGTTCCCCCTCCTTGAACCATGAGCTATTGAAGCCCAGCTACAAATCCATATTTAGTGGTTTGGTTGCGCCCTTTTCTGTTATCTCCACCTTTTGACTGTTGGTGTTTGTAGGGCACAGAAACATTTTGCTCAGAGCAGTTCAGGGGCAGGACTGGATTGTTTTTAATCTGCAAAAAAATGGAAGTTTAGACGCACAGCTACCGAATCTGTCTCATCAGCAAACGTTGCTGTCGTAGCAGAATGTTGGCACCATTAAACTGTCAGTACCACAAGAGAAGCTGGGGGAAATAAAACATTCTAAAATGAGCTCATGAATGGAGCATTCAATGAAATGTAAACCCAGGAAGAGAGTTCCTTCAAAAAGATGCGTTTTCCCACAAGATTCAGAACATAATTAGGTTCCTCAGCTCCTTGGAGGAACCTAGAGTTACATAGATAAAATTAAAAAATTCATCCTGGGAAAGCCATCTACTGACATTTTTGGGCTTTGGATCAGGAGCAAACTTTTTTACTTTAAGAGAAAGCTTAGACTCTGGAGCAAAAGATGACAGCCAGCAGGAAAAAGTGCTTACTTGCAAGTTATTGTTTGCATTGCTGTAGCATCTAAGAGCCCCTGTCATGAGCCAGCCCCCACTCCCATTGTGCTAGGTGCTTGCAAAGAACAAAACAATGGTCCTGCCCCCACAAACGTGCCCAATAAGATCCACCGATTGCAGCATTAAACCATGAGAACCGGGGAGTGCAATTGCCTGGAAACCTGTCGTAAGCAAAAGTGAGCAGAATACTTGTCTGGTTTCACTGTTCATGCTTACACAAATGAAAAAGGAAACAAAGGCCAAAGAATACATTCATCCACTATTAATAATCTAAGGTGGTGTTTGCAATAAAGAGAAGAACTTTTTAATCCAACGGTGTTCTTTAAACGTAGAGTTTTCTGGCTCCTGTAGATTTGCCAAAACTTTTCCATCTGTATAACATGTTAAAAAAATTATATAATTGATGTATTTCTTTTCAAATGTAATGGAAGGTTATAAGATGTGTATTATTTATTCCAGAAAACAGACCTGCTATGTTGGAGACTGAGTAAATGTATATCCAGGAAGTTAATAAAAACACAAAAAACAAAACAAAACAAAAAAACACACCATGTGTTTTGTACCCAAGAGAACAAAACTGCTTCTTCTGAGCCATTCCAGTATGTCAGGCAAATACATATTAAAAAGAAAAATGCGAAAGATATATTATTACTTACCAAATAGACCAGAATAAGCTCCTTTCGTGCCGTTCAGTCTGTCATGTAAATACTGGCTGACCTAGAACATTTTCCCTGTTAGCAGATGCTATGTGATAAAAAGAACAGTTCAGATGTTGGTGTAAAGCTGCTCTGATGGCAGTTTAGTTAGTCACCCTCTGTAATGGTTCCTGCATAGGGTGTGGCCAGAGCTTTCTTATTCCATGGTAATTCTCACCTGCTATGCCAAGGATGGGGAAGATGCTTAAAGCCATCCTCCATTCTGAGCTACACCAAGCTCCCATGGGCCACTCAAGATCTAGACTGGGATATCTGTAAGTACAGCCAGAGTGGAAAAGCATTAGTCATTTAAGTGGTTAAAACAAGACAGTTGTTGCATGTAAACTTGTGCTGGGTAATAACATGAGAAGACTCCCTGTTTCTAAAACTACACTGGCTCTTTATTAAGGACAGTATTTTCAGAGATGCTGCAACTGCAACTAGCATTCAAGCCACATGCACAAAGACTTGTCTCCTGGCATCTCCTTCACACTCTTCCCTCCTGCAACCTGTGCTCCCCCCTCCAAGACCTACTCAGGTTTCTACATCTTTCATCAATTTTTGTTGTTTGTGTCTTCTGTGCCAGTGTTTACTGACTTGCTCAGGCCAGAGGCTGCTAGTACACAGCCCACTGTAGGGATGTGGCCTTTACCACCAGCCTATCATGGCCTCTGCTAGGCCTGTTAGTCTTCTAGGGATGCTGGTCTTAGAACTTGTCTGCCACTTCTGGTTTGTGTTGCTGGTGTTGGCGGGGAACTTGCTTCCACTCCACTGCTGTAATTCTGGAGGGTGTTGTCCTGTTGTATTGCTCACATATAGTCAGAAGAAATGAGGTATATCAGTCCATCTAGTTCTCCTGGTTCTGGCCTTGGTCCTGTGGGTCTACTGTCTGTCACTACTCCACAGTTGTCTTCGGTTTCATCTCCACTGCCGTCCTGAGTCTGCACCTACCTCAATATGACCTGCTTTCCACTGCAGATGGGACTGTAGCTTTTTGCCATTGCTTTGTGTAGCTATTTGATGGTGGGACCCAGAGCTCACCTATGTGTAGCGGCCTCAGGTCATTGGCTGCTTTGTTGTAGCAGACTGTCTGTCTAGCCTGACATTTTCTTAACTGCTTCTGTGTACTGTCTCTTGGTTCTCCAGCCCTGTGCCTGGAGAGTCGGTCCTCATCAGACCCTGTGCCCGGCTACTGTTTAGTTCCTGGGAGAGTATATTACAATGGTCCAACATTGCCTGGTAGGTCCAACATTGCCTTCCTGTCTATTTTGCCTCCGCCATCAGACTCTTGGCTGTCTTTAGTGCCGGCTCTGTCTTCCCATTAGTTGGTAGGTACCTTGGATCCCATTTGGCCATGAATTGTTTGAATTCTGCTGCAGCGTACTGCAGCTCATTGTCTGAGCCCAGCGTGTCAAGTATGACATATGTTGTAAAATGCGCCTTCAGTTTCCTGATCACAATTCTTGCCTGAGTGTCCTCTAGATAGTCCACCTCCCACAAACCGGAATAGTAATTTACTGTGACCATGTAGTTATTATCATTACAAGTAAACAGATCTGTTCTGACCTTTTTCCAGGGTCGGGTTGAGATTTCATTGGCTGTAGAGGATTTCATTCCTTCTGTTGTCGGCCACTATACTTTTTTCACACCATGCACCACTCCATGCATGGGCGGCGGGAAACATAGGCTGGGAGAGGCTGTGCCTCCCCAAACAGCCAAGAGTGGCCGTGCCCAAGCTCTGCCCCCATCCTGCTTCCACTCGACGTGGCTCCAGTGACCAGTTTCCCTGTGGGGTGGCCCCGGCTCAGGCTGTGCCGCCTGCCCTCCCAGCGCTTTGGAGCTGGGGTCAAGCCACCTGCCCTCCCAGTGCTCTGGGGCTGGGGTGGAAGGGGCAGGGCCTCTGGTGGAAGGGGCGGGACTGGGGGCTAGCCTCTCCCAGCCGGCAGTTCATGCACCACCCATGACTCTGTGTATGCTTTCAACTTGGCATTTGTGCCTTGCTGGCAGATATACTCCCTTGCTCATCTCACGCATGCTTCTGTCCCCAGGTGTGACGCGTGTATCAGTCTCATTATGTGAGCTCTTAAATCTCCCAGGATTACACTTTAGCCCCTTTAAATAAAAATCCCACATTCCTGACCTGGCAGTAGATCAGACTGCACATCCATCTTGTGCCCAACTGATGGAACTGTTCCAATCAAAAGCGCACAGCCAATAGCCCCTCTTCCATCTGAGCATATCCCCTTTCTGTGTCAGTCAGGGCTTTACTAGCAAATGCAAAGGGTCGCTGGACTTTGCATCAGTGCTGCTCTTAGGTCTCCTTCTGAGGCATCACACTGTAGACTTAGCCGTTCCCCATGATTGTAGTACTTTAGGATGAGTGCCTTGTTTCATGGGTTTCTTATGCTTTTGTGCACTGGCCTCAGAATGGTTTTATTGTGCATCACCAGCACTTGGTCACATCTCAACCTTGCTATTTGGAGGCATTTCTCCAGGGTTATATCTGTTTCTCACATCTGCTGTAAGATGGAATTACATGTCCCACAAACAATCTTGTCTTTAATTAGGGCATCTTTAATGTCTCCAAAGTTACATATTGATGCCACAGTTTGCAGCTCTGTAACGTATCTGTTCCCTCTTCTGCTTCTTGGTTTTGGGTAAAAAAATAGTCTCTCTACAATCTTATTCAGTCTGGGGTCACAGTACTCATCAGTCGCCTTTATCATCTGTTTCAATATTTCAGGCATTATTCTGGCAACAGTGTCTCATTCGCTTCTCAACCTTTCCCCCCCAATGAGATAGGCAGAAATCTTTAGCTTCATTGTCCCAACTTTGTCTCCCATGATCACCTCTGTATATTGGCTCAATTCTTGCTTCCACTGCTTTCATACTTCTATAAGATTTTTTTGTATACAAATCAAGCTTTCCCAGTGGTCTGAGTCCCTTCATGCTGCCTATTTGGTCTATTTCTAGGTTTCTCTTTGTTATCCTATTAATCACACTCTTCTCCTTACTGTGGGTCACACTAGACTGATTACTGCCACCAGATTTTATGTATGATATCCTGGGTAATAACATGAGAAGGCTCCATGTTTCTAAAATTAAACTGGATCTTTAAGGAAACTATTGACAGAGATGTTGCAACTGCCACTAACATTCAAGTCATGTGCACACAGACTGGCTCCTGGTACCTCCTCTGTATGTTTCCGTCCTGCAACCTATGATCCTCCCTCCAAGTTCCATGCAGGTTGCTACAAACAATGAATGCAAGTTGGCCCACAGAGCTGGTAAAAGTCTTCACAACTGGCCTGGGTTTGGATAATGTTTGGACTGCATTGCCTCTGTGCATAACACCCCCTTCTGCTTCAAGAAGGTCTGCATATCTCTTTCATTTGAAGTCTTAGGAAAGAGTGCCTATATGGTAATCTTGTGCTGGGATATTTAGAGGCTACTAGGTGGCTACTCCCTCATCTTGTAGGTCCAGTGGGTGAGAGAGGAGAAGAACCTAAAGAAAGAGAAGGTCCCTGCCCCTAGAGAGCTGACAATCAAATACAGAAGTGTGCCAAATGGGTTTATTTTACAGGTCACTGCTATATCAACTTCCATTGGCTCAGTTCCTGTGAGTTAGGATTAAGATTTAGGAGCCTAAAATTAGGTACCTAAATCCAGTTTAACTAATGCCTGGATTTTTCAGAAGTGGTTATCACCCATTGACTTCAATAGGTGTAGCTGGGTGTTCGACAGAGTCGATAAAAACCAAAACAAAATTTCCATCCTGTGAGAAATTCCAATAATATGACATTTGTTTTTGTCTCAAATCAGGAAGAAAAGTCAAAATATCAAACTTTTCATGGAAGAAGCCGTTCAAAAATTTTTTGATCACCACATTTTGTTTCAGGTTAAATCAACCTTAATTTCTGCATCTACTTGAGGTGCCACAGTGCCTCATGGGAGTTGTAGTTCCATGTCCCTATTGCCCCCATTCTTTCCAGCAGGGGAGTAGGGCTCATAGGACTACATCTCCCATGATGCTTTGTAGTCTCTCTGTGGCTTATGATATTCTTGATGAAAAATTCTGCCAAAAATCAATCTTTTCCTATGGAAATTTTCAACAAAAGCCCATTTTCCAATGGGAAAATGTTTTGCTTGAAATTTTGCAACCAGGCCTAGTACTCAGCACTTTTGTAATTGAAGCCATTTATCTAGGAGCCTAACTATAGCCTTGGGATCATAAAGTTAGACTCCAACCTTTGAAAACCTTGGCCCCCAAGGGATGGATCTAGAAACCATGAAGTAATATCCTGATAATAAGCTAACCTTAGCTAACCATTCCCAAGTTCTACAGACTCCCCTAACTTAATGACAAGTATATTGCCGAGAAGAGCAATGCTGTAATGAATGTTAAATTTTTTATGATGTTATGTAACGTATCATCATTAAATCAATTTGTCTTTATGCCTTTCAGCTCTGTAGTCCAATATGAAGATATAAAATGAATGAAGTGTGGGGAGCATGGATCTATCTGTTCAACATGTTATGTATTCACCCATTCTTGCTTCACACATTTAGCACCAAAATTGTTCTTATTGTTATTTTTTTTTAAATAATATAACCCATAAAGGTTATGCTAACAAGCTCTTTTGGCAAAAAGCACAGAAAGACCTTCGGTACCACTCGGAGTGCAGCTGTAGTGAAAAAGATGCTCACTTATGCCACCCCCCACTCCCCTAAATTACTATTTACTGATGTGGGAGCGTACAACTTCTGCCATCTCTCAATAATTAATGAAGTATTAAAGAGACTCTGCTAAAGTTTGTACATCAGCTGGAGGGAAACTACACACAGATAAGAAAAGAGTTCTTTAGCAGAGCCAAACCCACATTCATCCCACTCCTCTAAGGACAGGAAACTCAGCACAAATTCTGATGTTTGTTCATTTTCTGTTTTCAGACCCTGACTTCCGCACATGCTGAATTTCATGCATGCAAGTGGTCTCATTGAAATAATTATATAGCTATTTAACTCATGTACGTAGAGTTAAACAGCTATATAATCCCTGAAGGACTGGGGCCTAAGATTGTAAGGTTCTTGAACCAAATCTTCCTCTATGCTTGTACAGCACCAAACACACCCCGGGGGGGGGGGGGAAGGGCGGAAGAAAGCTGCACTTTTAAAACACCCAATCCTGCAAGTTGCTGAGCATCTCCTTGGAGGTGGGATTTAAGGACTCTGCACTTAGCACATTGTAGAATCAAGCCCTATGAGCTAGATTATAACTGGATGCTATAAAGGTCAGTGGTCCAGATTCTTGGCTGAAAATGTGGGTAACTCCACGAATATCAGCGGAGTTGCATTTTTTTATGACTGTGGCAAATTTGGGCCACTGTTTATTTTTGTCCAAATCTGCCACACAAAATGGCTGTTCCTACAGTATGTTTACAACATATCGCATAACAGAGCAAAGATTTAAAAAGAAGTCTACAGTAAGGCAGAAAAAAAAGGCAAATAATTGCATCTAACTGTATGGTATTTAGCCATATACTATTATGGTTACTTTGCTGGCATCATGTCTAGAGAATAAGACATCAAAAGTACCTCCATAGATACAAAAGGTACAATGTCTTGAATAAATATTTTGTCTTCCCTCACAAGCCCAGTTTGGAAATAGCCCAAGAATTAACTCTTTGTGCTACCATCTGATTTAACAGTGTCTCACCTCTAGAACTTTACATCATTAATCACTGACATGCTACCAGGCCTCAGACAAGCCTAAGGGCTTTCCCAGGATTCCCTGCTGCTTGGCAGGTGAAGGAGTCACAGCCAAGGACTTTTTGAAATACAGCCCAGGTTCAGACATACTGAGCTGGAGTGGCCATTCCCAGGAGCAATGGAACTAACTCCCTCATCTGTTGTTACCTGTAAACCCAACTCCAATCACATTGAATAATTAAAAATCTGATTATTTTATTAACCTGAAATTAAAGTAAAAACAAAGAGACACCATAAATCACTGGGCATTTGTAAAAGTCACTATATTTCATGTGCAGCAAGATTAATGTTCCTCCCTCCCCTGCTTTACTTACAAAATGTAAATGTTTTCTAGTGGCCCCAACTTCTGGATAGCAGAGCTGAGAGTGTGTGCACGGGTGGGGGAAAGGGAACTACAGGGGGTAGAAAACAGAAGTTAAAGAAGCAAGATGGCCTATTTTTATGCTATTTAATATGAAGCCTTTTTTTAAAACTGCTCAGCAGGAATAGCAAAGTTTTCCAAGGCATCACCTAGCAACAAACCCAGCAAAACATTTGCGAAGCAGTTTTGCATTTCTGCCATCATTGGAAGCACTGACTTGTTGAAGGCTGAATTTGCTATGGAGAGGAACTAAATGCTCTGTACTTATTCAGATTGCTGAGACATGCAGTCTTCTTCCACTGAGAAGATAGTTCATTAATGTATGATAAAAAATATGTCATAACACACATTACATGTGGCTTGATAAGAGGTCTCAGTCAAATTTTTGACTAAGGGTCTATATTTTTAATTGAAAAAAAAATCAAATTCAACTTCTCAAGCAGTTGTTTTCAAATGTATCATCCAAGGTTTGATATTTTGGCTACAGGCACACTGTGAGAAATGTTAGGTAATATGCTCAGAATTCAGCTGAAGACTATTTAATCTTAAGAAAAAATAATATTGAAGGAAAATCCCACTTCGTGAGCAAAGCAAATCTTATTTGCCAGGTCTTGGCTTCAACTCAGAATTAACAGCTTAGTTTAATACATATTAGTCTCATGAAAATATACTGCCCCAAACTAAACTATTTTTCATGACAGTATCTTTAATGCCAATGGAAATGTTATTTCAGACGATCTTTTAAATATAATATCCTCAAAGCAGATGGTATGGGGTTGAAACGATCAAACTTTCCAAAACATCATCGATGTGACATGTTGCCCACCTTGGATTTTAATTAAATCACCCAATAGCTTAACCAAAATACACCATGGAATCAGAAGTGATCTTGCTGATAGTTTTCAAGAGTGATTACATCGTGAACTGTTCCAACAATGCAACTGGAAAAATTACTTATGGAGTCAGTGTAGTGGGTTAGCAGTGGTCCCTCCCCGTCTGGGTCAGTGGGAGCCCACTCCATCTCACTACATCACTGGGCATCACCCACAGTCAGGGAATTAGCAGAGCACTGAACAGTGTATGGCTCTGGCATACAGTCCGGCCAGAGCCGCAAACGAGTCTCTGGGCCCCAGGCCCTCAAGCAGGGCTAGGCACTAACCAGTCTATCATTCCAGCCTGCCGTCAGGGCAGAGCAGCAACAGTTTGGGGCTCTGGGTTGAAATCAAGGCCGAGCAGCAACAGTTTATGAGCTCACTCCTCAGTCAGGGCAGGGCAGCAAATGGTCTATGGCTCTGGCCTGTGCTCAGGACAGAGCAGCAAAGGGGTCTGGCATCCTAGCTCCAGAGGACGGCCAACAAATTCAGGCCTCTTGGCCAAGAGAGGGGAGGCTGTCACCCCAGGGGAGGGGAGGCAGGGGGTAAGGGGACACGGGTCTACCTGACTTGACTGACTTGAGCCCAGCCCAGGGCTCTAACAGAGGTGGAACGTTCTGCCTCTGGGTTATCAGGGAATCCAGCCGCAACACACTGACCATGTTTTAGGCAGCGATGTAGCCAGATTGAGGTCAGCTACCCATGAGCTACTTCCTCCCCTCCACCCGGGGTGTACCTGGTCCTCAGCTCTGCAGGACTCCACTATGGTCTCGCGGCTTGGGAGCAGGCAGGAGGCATCTATCTCCTCCGATGGCTGAAGTCCAACTGAGTTCCAGGACCTGCCTTTTATACTTCCTGTCGCTCCTCCTGACTGCCGGTGGGAGGGGCATGCATGGCCTACTTCCGCCCACCTGGGTTCAGGTAGTGGTCCCTCCCCTTCTGGCTCAGTGGGAGGCCACTCAACCTCACTACAGTCAGCTAATAAAAACATTGTCCAATTTCATTGACAGAAGGGCTCTAAATGAATCTTATTGGACTAGAATAAGTCATCCAATAGTTAAGACGACTAGTGGTAATGTCACCTACATTATGCAATATAGAAAACAATGCTTTTAGACATCCATCTATCCCTGTCTTTTGGGAGGCTTGGGCCCTGTATATTAAATAAACACTTTCTTTTTATATATATATATATATATATATATATATATATATATATATATATATATAGTAAAGCTGTGTAAAATAATCAATCTCAAATTCACTCAACTGAAACTTGGGTTCAAGGTTCAGTGGGTGAAAGTCTGTCCCTGTTGAGTCAATGGGAGTTTGACTTCAGTGAGGCCAGGATTTAATCCAGTGAGCCTGCGGTCCTTGACTGAGGCTGTTTGCATAGCTACAAAACCTGTGTAAGCTGGCTTCTCTGTGTTCCTTCCCAGGACTCCTCTTCTTACCGTACCTTAGCTGTCTTCAGGGGAGGTTGGTGGCTTTCCCCCACCCTGCTCTACTCTCCTGGAGTCAGATGGCTCAATCCCTTGCCTGGGGCTATGAGATTGATGTGTGGCCGCTTCCCACAGCCTGGTCATCTAGAACCACAAAAGGAGGAAATGATGCTAATCCAAGGCCAAAATAAACTCTTCTAGAAGTGTAGTATGCATCAAAAGCATTCCTAACTCCCACTGCCAAATTCCTCTAGAGTCCCCCTAATCCTGAACATATTCACTAGAGAACTCTAATAATATGCAGCCACAGTGCTAAACATTACACAGGATTGCTCAGCTCCAGCTCACTAGAGCCAGCCGGCAGCAGAGCTAGAAATTTGTTTCCCTTTTCTCGTTCCATATTCCACTTGTCATCCAAGACAGCCTTTATGATGGCGGAAAGCACCAGCCCTTATTGGATGCTGCTACCGGGGTGAGCAACTCCCTGCCTCCAGCTAGTGATGAACACTTGAACTTCTTTTACAACAACATGTCATGTCACACAAGACATCTTTACGATTATGCACAATCAGGCATAGGATTTCTTGCCTACATACTCATGCAAGAAGTTAGGACTCACATCCTGTGCTCATTACTATATCCAGTGAGGTTTGTGGGAGGTGGGAGAGGCCATCAGGTTTGAAAAAGAAAAAGGAAGGGGTGAAAAGTAGAGCTCGCTGTATAACTGATTTTTCAGTTGTCAGCAGTTTAAAACAAAACAAACAAACAAACAAAAGAAGAACTTTTGGTTCAGGCTGAACCAAATCTAAAATTGTTCTGAATCTTCAATGAATCAAAAATGTTTGTTTGGGGTTGAACTAAAATGTTTAGTGAAAATAAAACATTTTGCTTCCCAGGGCATTTTTAAAGGGCTAGAATTAAAAACAGGAGAAGGAGCTGGTGATATCCCCTTTATCACTTTTATCCCAGTAGTTAGGGCACTCACCCAAAATGTGGGAAATGTAGGTTCAATTCCCCCCTTTTCCTGATGTGGAGCAAGAATTTGAACTTGGTCTCCCATCCCACCTCACAGGTGGGTGCCCTCACCACTGGGCTATTCTCTCTGGCCTAATGACTCTTGAGGTATGTTATACAAAGTGGAACAACATCAACAGGAGAGATTGACAGGTTTCAGAGTAGCAGCCATGTTAGTCTGTATTCGCAAAAAGAAAAGGAGTACTTGTGGCACCTTAGAGACTAACAAATTTATTAGACCATAAGCTTTCGTGAGCTACAGCTCACGATGCATCCGATGAAGTGAGCTGTAGCTCACGAAAGCTTATGCTCTAATAAATTTGTTAGTCTCTAAGGTGCCACAAGTACTCCTTTTCTTTTAGGAGAGATTGAGAGAGACCTGCTCCAGAATACCCCATAAGCCCAGTGCTCAGGCACTCTCTTGGGAGATGGGAGATCTAAGACCAAAACACTGCTCCACGTCGGGGGTGTGTGTGTGTTTGTGTGCAGGGATGGAACTGAACCTGTGTCTCCCACATCCTGGGGAGTGTTCCAACCATTGGGCTAAAAATTGTAAAGGGAGGAGCACATCCTCCTCTGGCCATTTTGTTAATGGTGCCAAAGTCCTTTGTGAATCTAACTCGAACAAAAAATCATAGAATCAGAGAAGATTAGGGTTGGAAGAGACCTCAGGAGGTCATCTAGTCCAACCCCCTGCTCAAAGTAGGACCAATGGGCCAAAACTATTTGGTGAATTCTTGTCAAATTTGTAAATAGTTTTAGGGCATACCAAACTGCTTTTTCTAGTGAATAAACAATTGTCCAATTTTTTTTGCCCAGTTCTAATGTAAAGGTCACTATGTCTCCCTGCAAAGGCATATAAGGAAAGAAAGGTGGGTCACAGGACTTGCTGTTGGGAGGTGTAGTTGGTACTTGGGGAAATACTAAAAAAAGACTGTATGTCACTTCAGAACTAATCATATTGATTATATATATGAACTACAGCTTAGCAAGGTACATTTAAAGTAAATCAAGTTTCAGGGAAGAAAGATCAATTCTGTTCGTAAGTACAATTTGCTACAGATACACATTATGGAAACTGTAAGCTACTGTATATTTGTGGAAATATCAGCTAGACTGATGAAATGTGCATGAAACAACCTGCTCAGTGAAAGAGTGCATCAGTAACTGACTAGAGACTGGTAGTAGGAAGAACCACATGACATGGTATTACAACAAGGACATACATGAATACTTACTAGGCACAGAGGAAGCCAGGCTAAGGATACATTTGTGAAGTTTCAATGCAGTAATCTTGATCAGTTTTGTCCAGGGTTTATACAAAGAAGAACAAACCAGAGAAGAATGCTTGTTCCTATTTCCACCCCTTATTATATAATTGGTATATCTACTCCTATGTCTAGTCTTTCTGTTGCATGATTGGCTATTTGCACTATCATTGTGGTTTTGTTTCTTATGAAATTCTGTTCTGTACATTTTCATGATCATAGTAATTTGTCTCTGAAAACATGGAATTTCACAATGAAAACCATTTTGCTTCACGAGCTCATTTTATTGTGAAGTTTTTGCAAAAACAGGGCCTTTTTTGTATTTGCAACCAAATGTGAAAGTCCTCAAGTTGAACATTAAGAATCTTGACCAAAAATTGGGTGCATTCCAATGACCAATGAGCCATCAGCAATTATCTCCAAAAAGTCATGGAACACAGGTGAGATTCCAGAGGACTGGAAAAGGGCAAATATAGGGCCAGTCTATAAAAGGGAAAATAAGGACAACCTGGGGTATTACAGACCAGTCAGCTTAACTTCAATAATCCAGCAAATAATTAATCAATTTGCAAGCACCTAGAAGATAATAAGGTGATAAGTAACAGTGAGCATGGATTTGTCAAGAACAAATCATGTCAAACCAACCTAATAGCTTTCTTTGACAGGGTAACAAGCCTTATGGATAGGAGGGAAGTGGTAGATGTGGTATATCTTGACTTTAATAAGGCTTTTGATATTCTCTCACATGACCTTCTCATAAACAAACTAGGGAAATACAACCTAGATGGAGCAACAAAAAGGTGGGTGTATAACTGGTGGGAAAACTGTTCCCAGAGGGTAGTTATCAGTGGTTCATAGTCAAGCTGGAAGGGCATAGCAAGTGGGGTCCCTCAGGTCCAATTCTGTTCAATATCTTCATCAATTATTTAGATAATGGCATAGAGTGTACACTTATAAATTCTGTGGCTGATACCATCCTGGGAGGGGTTGCAAGTGCTTTGGAGGATAGGATTAAAATTCAAAATGATCTGGACAAACTGGAGAAATGATCTGAAATAAATAGGATGAAATTCAATAAGAACAAATGCAAAGTATTCCACTTAGGAAGGAACAATCAGTTGCACACATACAAAATGGAAGGAGTACTGCAGAAAGGGATCTGGGGGTCAAAGTGGATCACAAACTAAATATATATCAACTGCGTAACATTGTTACAAAAAACTCAAACATTCTGAGATGTATTAGCAGGAGTGTTGTAGGCAAGACATGAGAAGTAATTCTTCTGCTCTACTCCATGCTGATTAGGTCTCAACTGGAGTATTGTGTCCAGTTCTGGGTGCCATATTTCAGGAAAGATGTGGACAAATTGGAGAAAGTCCAGAGAAGAGCAACAAAAATGATTAAAGGTCTAGAAAACATTACTTGTGAGGGAAGATTGAAAAAATTAGGTTTGTTTAGTCTGGAGAAGAGAAAACTGAGAGGGAACATGATAACAATTTTCAAGTACATAAATGGTATTACAAGGAGGAGAGAGAAAGATTGTTCTTCTTAACCTCTGAGGACAGGACAAGAAGCAATGCGCTTAAACTGCAGCAAGAGCGGTTTAGGTTGGACATTAGGAAAAACTTCCTAATGAGTGGTTAAGCACTGGAATAAATGGCCTAGGGAGGTTGTGGAATCTCCATCATTGGAAGTTTTTAAGAGCAGGTAGGAGAAACACCTGTCAGGGATGTTCTAGATAATACTTAGTCCTGCCATGAGTGCAGGGGACTGGACTAGATGACCTCTCGAGATCCCTTCCAGTCTTGCAATTCGATGATTCTAGGAAATCATAGCACTATTACTGTTCCACAACATAGCCCACATGGTTTGGGCTCTATACTGTTATACCATTTGTTCAAACTAGGGGCTGAATCACTACTGTGTTACACCAGTTTTCTGCACTGGTGTCAGAGTTATACCAGTGTAAACTGGTGTAATGGAGCCGCGAATCAGGCCCTGCATCTCTAGGTCATCCATTGAACTCTGCTTTTTCCCTTGTGGCTCTTGCACAAGCCAGTACCTGAACTGCAAGTGTAAGAGGAAGCAATGACTCTTATAGTTCTCATTTCTCTTGTTTGATCTCAGCAAACCTTTCATCCTGTCACTGCTTCTTCCTGTGTTGCGTCTCATCTTTTTAGCATCTCTGTCTTGCCTTGCCTTATCCTCCTTTCACAAGGACAGCAAGGGAATATGGAATCTATTTAGGGGTTGTTTTTTCCTCCTGGCTCATCTTAAGCATTACCCCTCTGTCACACTTCCCTTCTCTGTTCCTCTTGCTCTGATTTCTTATATTCATTTTCTTCCAACTTGTCGATGGTGGATTACAGTTGTTAGGCTGAAATGAGAAGATGTGTCTATTTCCGAGGTTGATATTTGTGCTGAGCAGCTGCCGCTTTCATTCAAGGAGTACAAATTCATTCTTGGATGAGTTACATTGTTTATATAAATCAAAATAGTGCTTCGGAGCTGTCCACCACCTGCAAGTCATAAAGGCAAGCAAATACATACAATTGCTGTAATTCCCCCGATGTCCCCTTCCCACTCACTACCAACACTGTATTCCATCATTATGAGCAGATATGTTCTATGGTGAAAACCTGGCCTTAGGACAAAAGAATGCCATCGCTGGTGGAATTAGTCCTTCAGGAGAGCATGCCAAGCTCTTAGAACCTCATTTTGAGGATGCTGTCTGATGGTTACAACAGGGGCTGGTAGGCAGGACTTTTGGTTCTCATACTGGCCCCTTTAACCTCTCTGTATCTCATTTTACTTATCTGGAAAATGGGAATAATATTGCCATTTATGTACTTTACAGGGCATACTTTACATATACTTTCATGTTTACAAAACAAACTCACATTTTCTGTATGTGCTGCCTTGGTGGAAGCTGCTGCTTATTGGTGGATCTAATTAGTGGACCTCTCTGAACAAAATTCTCCTCTCTGATCCACAGTCCAGATCCCTGATTTGTTCTATTGATATGATGTCAGCTGCAGCTCTGGGTGTTTTTTCAGATTTGCGGTGGGAGATTGTGAATGTTAGTTTCACCTCTGGACTTGTTTGCCTGGTCTTGGTCTCAGTATGTTGTTTTGCAGGAGTCATTTTTTCTTTTATTGAATATCAGTAGTGATGGTCAACGTGGCTGGCTTCAGACCAAACTAAGCAGGATAATATGGGACAGCAAAGCGGTCCCAGCTTTGCTAGGCAATAATAGCATTTATCAGACTAAAGATTCAATCCTCACTAATGGAAATAAGGGCTGCAGAATTGGGCCTTTGGACCTTAGCTGAATAAATCTCCCAGTTATATGTACTCTATCTAACCCGCAATGGGACTGCCCCAAACACAATTCTGTGAGTAGCTCAGACACTAGTGACTGGTTGACTGGACACAATTGAATGAAAGGCAGCCATGCTTGTGAACCAGAGTACATGACAGAGGCTCATCAGGATAGATATCAAGTTACTACCATGGGCTCAACTTTGAAAAACAAGATGATGTAATTCTAATATGGAGCCAACTATTCTAGCACCTGTATTAAGCCTTTGAGCATACTCTGCATGAACTATGGCTTCAGAAGCCTGAACAGACTCAGAATGAGCTAAGTGCTAACGAATTTAATAAGGAAATGCTGTATCTTCTCTTCTGACTAATATGACTGCTTCCTTCATGCTAAACATTGCAGTCACTAAGGGCATAATTCTGCTGATCTTACCCATGTGAGGAAGGGCTGTAGGAATAGTCTTCTGAGGCCCAGTTCAATTCCCCATTGAAGTCAATAGGAGTCTTTTCACTGACTTCAATGGGAAGCTGAATCAGCTCCTACAGTAGGAACACCTAATTCACACTCCATATGTTCTTAGAGCCTGCTATCAGTCTTAAGCTTCCTCTTTTATTGCATAATAAACTATTCACACATTGTTCTCCACAGTACCCGGTTTAAAATGATGCCAATGGTGCCATCACACTGGGCACATGCTCAGAAGAGACGCATTATGGTTGCCAGATGGAGTGCCGGAATCTCCCTAGAAGTTGGGGGGGGGAGGGCATTGGAGATTGGACTGTGGTCCCACCAGTGCTCTGCCCTGAGGCCCTGCCCCACTTTGCCTCTTCCCCCGAGACCTCACCCACTGCTTGCTCCTCTCCTCTCCTTCCCCTCATCTCTCACCCTTAAGGAGAGAAAAAAGTGATGAGGTCATGGCCCCTGGCTCCCCCTGTTCCGGTATCCCTGTGGCCAGGTGTCCGGTTTTTTACCAGAAAGTCCAGTCGAAAAGCGGACAATAAAAGTCCAGTTACAGGAGTAACTGCAATCAACCTTCCTGCCAGGAGGGCAGGAAGAGCAGCTGCTGGTGCCTTGAAGAGCTGCAGCTCAGCTGGAGAAAGAGAACTAGCTGCTAAGGACCCAACTCTAGCGGAGAGAGGTAGGTACCAGCTCCTCCCCACCCCGGGGGGATCTTATCTGCTCCCCCACCCCGCTGTGCTTGTCCCTAGCCCCTGCCTCGCTCCCGTGACTGACCCTCCCTGCACCATGGGGGCCCACAAATAGTTTGGTGTTGGGCCCACAAAACGTTAATCTGGCCCTGGCTCCCCACACTAGTTACTTTAAAATTCAAACAGTTTTAAGGAGAACTTCAGACAAACACCTCATTGTCCAGATTCATACGCTGCCGTATCTTCCCAAATAGAACAGGGTCTTTAGAGTACCGAGTCCCTTTCAACACAATGGTGAGTTATAAAAAGAAGAAAGAAAAGGACCAAAGAATTGCCCCAGCAGAGATTTTGGCCCACTATTTTCTGCTAGGTTCATGGCTGGATTTTGGCATGTCTTTTATGAACCAAATCTCCCTCTCTTTCACAGATCTTGACGATGTCCTTTTTATATCTCCACTCTGGTAGTGGAGTCAGTTCTTGCCAGTACTCTTGTATTGTTCAGGAGAACATTTTTTATTGTTTTCTCAGGAATCTCTCTGTCCTCTGATGCAGTGACATTTAAGGTGCCAATCTCATTATTTTAAATTAATAAGTAATATGCCTGTCATTCTGACCGTTCCAACTCCCAACCCTTAGAATCATCCACTAGTTTCCTCCCACTTCTCCATCTCATCAACTGCCTGCTTTCTTCTCCTTATCTTTAAGGCCCTTCACAATTTAGCCTCTCCTGTTTATATCTTATCACATTGTTCCCTCGTCCAGCAATGGCAGCCCCATTTGCTGTTTGTCCATTTATCCCACTGGGGCTTTTGCATGGCACATCCTCCCCAAATTAGTCCATGAAGACACTACCTTGTCTTCCTTCAGATCCCTTGTCAAGACCCACTTCCACTGGAACTTTCCAACCAACAACAGCTGGATGCATGTCTAGTTAGGTACTTCTGATATTTATATTAATTTTAACATCTAGTTCACAAAATAACCACCTCAAAACATGCATAGTGCCAGCCCATACAAATCTATGTTCTTATGACTCCTTTGCTAGTCTTCTTTCCTTTATTCCTTCTGACTGCTGCACATGGGTTTGTGGGTCTTAACTTATCTACATGAGAAAGTTGCAACAGTTTTTAAACTAGTTTAGTTAAAACAATGCAAACCCATGTGTGGACAGTTATTTGTTTTAAAAGTGGCTCTTCAGGTTTAGCTTCAACTAGTTCCTTAGTGATTTATACTAAACCAAAATAAGCCTAGTTTAAACTGAAATAACAGTATGCTCTCAGCCTTTTGCACCAGTTTAACTACATCAGTTTTAAGAAAATCACACTGTTAATTAAACTGGTGCCACTTCCTCATACACATAATATACCCATAGACTGTAAGACCTTTGAGTCAGGAACCTGTGTCCGTATGGCTCCAGCCCAATGAGGCCCCAGTTAAGATTACAGTAACAAGATAAATATAACACAGATAAGAGTCTCAGCTGGTGTAAATTGATATATTTATACTGGTTTCAATGACGCTACACTGGATTTCTATCAGCCAAGGATGTAGCCCAACAATAGCGGAAACTTTAGTAATATAAACTTCAGCCATTACCTACTAACAGTATGGATTTCTATGGCACATCACTGATTTTTCCTATTATTTTTATTCCTGTACTGACAATTGCTGACTGTGTGCCACTCATCTTCCCTCTTTGTGTTGTCTTCCCGCTCATCTCTACACCTTCCATGCAGTCCCACATACCTGAGAATCCTTCCCTCACCTTGTCCAGTGCCTCCACCCTTCAAATTCCTCCTTGACGTGCAGATTTATCCTTAAAAAAAATGGACTATCCAAAAGTGGCACTTTAATCAGAGCTGATCCTTGTGCTATAAGTGCAACTTTGGGTTCAGAGGCATGTCTGCCAACTTCACATACTAAAATAAGTTCTCATTACCTTTTGCTATTGTTAGCAGGTGCAGAACTGATCCAGCTCTTGTGGAGCGAGCTTGATTCCCTTTTATCTTGTCCATCCTCAACAGAATTGTTAACTAAGTTCTGATCATAGAATTCTTATTGCTGAAGATATATGAACCAAAAAGAACTCCACGTAACCCTCAGGACTTCAGTGACTTTCTGAGGCTACTCAGGACCTCACAGAAGCCCTCACAGGAGTAGACACAAATATGGTTTGCGGCACATACTGTTAGATTTGTCTGTGTTGGCTCAATAGGAAGGTGAAATTATTTCTTCTTTTGGCAAAGGCAACATTCTCGGGGAGGAAAGTATAACTCTGCCATGGATGTGGTCCTAGTCCACAGTCACTTTTATCCCAAACAAAATTGGCTTAGGTTTTCCTGCAACATGCTGAATGCCCTGAACTCAGTGGGGGGTCAAAACAGTTAGTAAATTTTTAGCAGTTGCTCAGAACATTGCAGGATTGGCCCTTTTAATTAATACTTCACTTCTGATTTAGACTCATAGACATTAAGGTCAGAAGGGACCATTATGATCATCTAGTCTGACCTCCTGCACAATGCAGGTCACAGCATCTCACCCACCCACTCCAGGAATAAATCTCTCACCTAGTCTGAGTTATTGAAGTCCTCAAATGATGGTTTAGAGACTTCATGGATTTACACCAATGTCTCACAGTAATAGGCTAAATTTTGTCCAAGGTTACATGTACAACTCCCATTAAAGTTTGTAGGAGTGGTGCTTGGGAATCTGTAGGTGGAATTTGGCTCTGTGTTTAAAGGTGACCATTTTCCTTCCAATTTGCAGGGTTTCTGATTGCATCCAGATAAACCTTGACTTAGACATTTTATCCCAAATTCAATTTTTTTTAACGGTTCAAATCCTGGAAGTTGTTTCATTGACCCAGAGATTCTTAAATGAGGGAGGAGGGGAGGAATCAAACGATATTCCAACATGAAAATAGGCGGCTATGTATATGCTATTAATTTCCTACTTTACCCAACTAATTGAATACACTAAAAACCCAATAAGAAGCTTTAAAGTGGTAAATTATCATGTTCTGTTGTTAAATCAGCTACTGTGCTTATGCTCCTCCATAGACATATACTATGTGATAAGGTTTGTTTTCATCTCTATAAAAGCCAGGATGGACCAATGTCCTAACAGATAAAGCACAAGGTGGGATATTAGTTGGTGTTTGCTACAGAATGCCAGACCACACTAGGGAACAGGATGACTGTCTCCCTACACAACTATCTATTCATGGGCGGCGGGTGAACCCCCCTTTCGGGGAGGCTAGCCCCCTGCTTCTTCCACCAGAGGCCCTGCCTGCCAGAACCCCAAACCCCTCCCCTCTGGCTGGAACCCTGAGCCCCTTGTGGCCAGAGGAGCCTTGGCCCGCCAGTGCCAAGCTGAGCCACTGGTCTGCCCTCCCCAGCTGTGCCGGCCCGATCCCCAGGCTGGCCCGTGCACCAGCCCAAGCACTGAGAACCGGGCCACTGGCCAGCCCAGGCTGCTGGCCCAATCCCTGGGGCTGACACAAGCTGTCCCTGGCCGCCGGCTGGAGCAGAGCCTCCGCCAGCTTCAAGGGTAAGGGGGGGGCCTTGGGGCAAAGTCTGGGTGGAAGTGATGGCCTGGGTTAGGGTTCAAAGAAGAGCCACAGGAATGATTAAGGAATTAAAGAACATGCCTTATAGGGATAGTCTCTGAGTCTATTTATCTTAGCAAGGACAAGGTTAAGGTTAAGAGGTGACAAAACTACAGTCTGTAATCATAGAAGATTAGGGCTGGAAGAGATCTCAGGAGGTCATCTAGTCCAACCCGCTGCTCAAAGTACCTTCATGGGGAATACATATTTAATAATAAACTGTTCAAGTTAGCAGAGAAAGGTGTAACACAATCCCACCTGGAAGCTGAAGCTAGACACATTCAGGCTGGAAATAAGGTGTGAATTTTTAATAGTGAAAATAATTAATCATTGGGACAACTTAACAAGTGTTGTGAGGGTTTCTCCATCACTGCGAATTTTCAAAATTAAAACGTGATGTTTTTCTAAAAGAATATTCTCTAGGAATTATTTTGGGGAAGTTCTATAGCCTGTGTTATACAGGAAGTCAGATGAGATGATCATAATGGTCCCTTCTGGCCTTTGAATCTATGAATTAGCAAAGAGAGTATGGTATGTATCATGACCCTCTTAAAAAGTGATGGTAGCAGATAAACTGTGTTAACTATTTTGAATTTCTGCTAAGTGATGCTACCTGCATAATCTCCAGTTAATCCCTAAATACCTGCATCTGTGTGGGTAACCCCACCTCCTAATTAGCTGCAAAAAAAATCACAGGTCAGATGTTCTCTATCTAGTAATACCTGGAAGCAAACACAAAACCTACATTGTTTTCCGACAAGCTGTTCATGACACATCATGTTGCAGTTTGATGGAAGAAGACATTTTTCCATGTGTGCCACCCACTGTTAAATGTGCATAAGGCATGCTCTCTCTGACTTTGCTGAACACACAGCAGCTGTTTGGAGCTTAATACACTTACTGTTGTCCAAACATTTTAGGAAATGTGGCGACTGCTCCCTTAGAAAAATAGATTAAAGGTCTCAGAAATAAACATCCCACCTAAAATGTTTCCTCAAGTTCCAGTAGTTAAAGGCATCCTTTCCATCCACCCATTAAGTGTTATTTTCACAGCCACATATGAAGTACAGCATCGCTGACTCCCAGCAAATCCCCCAATGTTGTCCTTTCAGGATCCCCATCATACAGGTTTTTCAAGTCTACTTATTGAGATCCAGGCCACTTTCAACCTCATAATTGCCTGGCAGAATGCAGCAGATGAGTCTTTGTACTTCAGATACCTGAAAATTATATCAATTGTTCTTAAAGAGTACACAGAACTGCATTCAGACCCATGGCTATCTGCAGTATTCAAGCTTTTAGCAACTGCTGCAATTTTACAAGAGGTATTGTTCAGCTAGGGTCATTCTGCTTTGGCTTTTAGTAAAAACACTGCAAGAATATTACAAAATTCATAATACCTATTGAACTACATCTTTAGGATGGCAAGGAGAGTGAACTTATCGCCCCCTACATTTTTAAATTAGAATTCTTTTCTATTTCGTAAGTATTAGCAGCAAACATGGGGTGATGAAACTTTCAAAACCCTGAATTTTGGTTGGTGTATCTTTGATTTTTGTTTAGCTTGAATCAAAAGCAAAGGCTGAATAATGTTTGACCACTGAAAAGGGAATTGGAAATTGCATACTTCAAGCACACCTTTGAACAGTCTTCTTCTGTTATTACGGCATTAACAAAAGGCTCTGGGATACCTATGGTTATCACTACCTACTTTCTTGGGAAGAGAAACTGAAAAAATGAAAAGACGCAACAAAAGACTAGATATGATGGAAGGAGATTGTTGTGAAGGAGATGTCCTGGATTTCTTTTCTTGTTTTTTTTTTTTTTTTAAATCTGTTGCCAAGAAACCTAGGACCTACTTTACACAAAAAACTTTCCTGGATCCATTTCTTGTAATGATCCTAATTGCAGCTCAATTGGTGTATGGACAAAAAATCCTTTTCCATGTTTAGTAAAATGAAAGGTTCCATCAGAGTGAGCACATATGCATGTGCTAAAAATAGAAATGTGAGAGCAGTGACAATCTATTAGACAAATATTTCTTTTTTGGAGGGGGGAAAAATCTAGAAGCACAAGGGCTGGCCCACATAAAATTGAGTAAATAAAAGAATGCATCAGAAGTTTTTCTTTGCAAAAGATGTGCACAATAGTTGAAAGTATATTTTATGCTGCATTGTTGTACTGTAGATCTGGCATTATAAAAGTCTCCATTAGCTATTCTGTTTGAAAGAACATGCATGTGGATCAGGTTAAAGTTGATATGGATATGTCAAAATAGCCACATGCATAGTCCAATATTGATTAGAGGATGGTGGCAAGGAAGGAGGGGTTGGGGAAAACTGAAATCCACATTTTTTAAATATATTTGCCATAAGGGTTAGTTAGCAGTCATCTCTGAACCTGTCAATCACTTTCCTTTAGAAACCTACACTGTTGCCCTCTCTCTGGGAGGCCCAATCACTTTCTTCAGTTAGATATGACTAATGCATGCTATTGGTTGGATTTTATGGACTTTGAGAACAACTTTTCTCAGAATTCCTTAAGATTCTCCAGTGCTCAAAAGCCTTAACTAGATTCAATTAGAGAAAACTAGGGTAAGAGTTGCGTTATATGCAGCTTAAAAGATCTTTGAATTTGTACTGCACCTTTAAACAGAGAGCATTCCCACTCGTTGCTCCAGAGGCTGCTATTTTGTGTCTAGAGTCAGCCTATTACAGAGGAGACTCTCTCTCTCTCTCTCTCATGGAAACCTTACATTTGTTCTCTCGATGATGGGGTTCTCTTAATACAAAATATGACCCATTATCACCAAAATTAGAGCACAGCTCTTTGTATATGGGAAAACATAATTAAAGTTAGATTTTTTTTAAACACCCAGACTGTACCTATTCTAGGGTTGGGAGGAAACACTTAGGGATATAAGAGAAAACCAGGCTGCAAAGTTCCAAACTAATTTCTCCTAGAGTTCAAGGAGTTTTGGATCTTAAAAACAAAACAGAAAACCCCAAAATTGTTGCACAATTTGAAACCCCAAGCACAATATACAATTCCTCAGATCCCTCCAATCACCTCCTCTTCACTCAAAGCCCAGTGGGAGTCCTCAAAGGACTTGAAAAGGACTGGTCTTAATATTTTGGTGGCTTTCCTTCTTCCTAATTTATAGTCTTACTCTCTTCAACTGCTTGATTTTTATTAAATATCATATCCCAAATCACCAAAGGCCAGAGCTTCAGCTGGTATAAATCACTACAGTTCCTTTCATTGAAGCTGAGGATGTGGCCCAGCCTTTAAATGCAATAAGAGCAGGTTCCCTGCTATCTGCATGTACTTAGAACAGCAGTGGCTGCTTTTTGTAGACTGACTGTTACATATTTTACTCTACAGTTCATTCAAAAAGAGTGGTTGCCTTAGAAACCACTACAGTACAGGATAATTCTGAGATATTAGGGTCCTAACTGACAGAATCACTCATTAATGGCTTGTGTGAATGTAGTATTTCCATAAATCCGAAAAGATATATTGCGGGGCAGGTTTCTAATTTGAAATTGGGGTGTGGAGAAAGGTGACAGATTAGTCTTTTGAAAACTACAGATATCTATGTCACATGAAGTATTAATTCAGCCAGCATTGTAAGGGTTAAAGCTGTGGGAGGAGAAAAACTGTAGGTGATTGGAGGAGCTGAGACCCTGAGGTGGCAGTGGTCTTCTGGGTCAGAATTTAGTTGCAGCTCTGCCAGCATGAAGCAAAGCAATATGCACGTCTTGAATTCCAGATGCCTGCACGGTAGGCATTTCCCCATTTGTGTAAAGTGCTTCCTTTTCACCCATAAATCAGCTTTTGCCTAATGCGAGCCTTCTAGAAACATTGCTACTTGCCTGCATAAAAGTGATGATTTCCTATGCTAAATGCGTAACATGAGCTCCTGCATGGAATGTGCCCTATTCTAGCTTGTAAAAGCTGGAAAACTGGAGACAAAAAACAACACCCTTGAGCCAAATTCTCAGCTGATGTAAATCAGCATTAGCTGCATTGTCTCCAGGGCTGCTAAACTAGTTTATACCAGAGAAAGACTGGGCTGTTTCAATACATTTCAGATACATGTATAGTGCGTTCACTGAATACTTTAAAGCAATTAAAACATTAATTGTATTGTAGAGCAAGGCAAATCTTACACCCCCTTTCATCCCTCTTCTCTCCCAAGGCCTACCTCAAGAATAATATCTACAGGGAGAGAGGCCATTTGGATGGCTAGTAGGAATGGCTGATACTTACTTAGTTACTTTTTTTTATTTTGAACTTTAGAAAGTCATTTAGAACCATCAATTTATGTCCCTAGTTGGCCTAAGTGCATATTTTTAATATTGATCCCCTCATACTCTTTCCATCTCTGCACTTCACTGCTTGTACACTCAGTTGTTTCATCTTCTAGGAACGTAAACCATACAGGATCCAACCAGTGGTTCATCGGGCCTACAATACTGTTCCAGGTGCTACAGAGGAAAATGCAAGAAGCCCTGGAGCAGTCAGTTATGAGATAATCTGTCCCTGGGGATGATTTATGTTTTAACCTCTTTTGTTTATTTATTTTTAGTATTTACTATTTTGATTCTGAATATTCTTGTTATTCATATCAATGTCTAATCCAATTTGGCTCTGTGTTCCACAGGCTAACTGTACCTGGCATCAAACGGATTTCCTTTTATCAGTTTTCACTTTGCCATTATCTGAAACTAGATTGCAAGATCTTCCGGACAGAGCTTTCTGGTGTGTTTGTGCAGTGCTTACTACAACTGGTCCACATTGCAAGTAATCAACATTAATAACAACTTTAGCCACATTCACATTACCTGTTTGTTTGCTTCTTGCAAACACTTGACAGATTATGTTTTACTCGCATCAACCCTTGCAGAAACTGAGTTTTAAGCAGACTTGGGTGAGTATTTGCAAGGGAAATAGTATATTTTAGATGGGCTGTGAAACTCCCTAATATAGCTGGGCAACAGAATCCTCAAAAACGCCTCACTTGATCCCCGGCAAAGTGGGAGTTGAATGAGCCAAACTAAGATCTGCCTGACTGCACCCTTTAAAACTAGCACCTTGCAGACACATGGGTGAGAGCACACATTAAGACTTGTAATGGCTGGGTGCAGGATTGTAAATAGTAGATATGTGTATGCTATGATAAAAAATCTGAGTCACAGAGAATAGTCTAGGTCAGCTGACTTTGGCTGGCAAGGCTTGGGCTGTGGGGGTAAAAATTGCAGTGTTGATGTGCGGGCTTGGGCTGGAGGGAGCCCAGGCTCTGAGACCCTCCCCCTCGAGGGGTTTCAGAGCCGGGGTTCTAGCCCGAGCACCAACATTGCAATTTAGGGTCCTGCAGCCCAAAGCCCAGTCAGCTGGTCCTGGCCAGCCACGGCCGTGCCAGTGGTCTTTTATTGCAGTGGGGATGTACCCTTAGAATCCCTTAATTTTGTTAGGAATGGTGCCTCAGGCAAGCCCTATGTAACTCAGTAAGCAAAAGTTTTTTTCCCTTGAATTTCAAAACTTTGATGAAAAAATCAAAATGAATTTTTTTATGAACGTTTTAATGAAAGTTTCCTTTTGTTTTCAATCAACTCTATCTGCTCCCTCACCCTGAGAGATTCCAAGCCCCTTTGGATTCTTTAAGCTGCCCACCTCCTGATTATAAAAGTGATGCTCATCCAGTCGGAACCGCTCGAACACCATGCTACAGAGAGTTGGGGTGGATTCTCCATCATTTGAAGTCTTTACTGGATGTCTTTCTAAGACATATGCTGGAGCTCAAACAGAAATGATGGGCTTGAGGCAACGGTTATTAGGTGAGGTCGATGGTCTATATTATACAGGAGGTCGGACAAAATGACCATAATGGTCCCTTCTGGCCTTTAAATAACTATGAATCTATGTGAATCATGACTGATACAACTAACACATGCAGCAATTATGAGTTTTGAGTATTGGTAAGTGCAGCAATTTCAAAGCAATTCACAAAGTTTAAAAAACACTTAAGAAGATTGAATAGTTTTTTAAAAAATGGCTTAGTTCATGAAAAACCATAATTGGTGTGGCAATCTCACAAACAGAATAAGCAGCTAAATCACCCACATTATTCCCTAAGTGGTATTTGCTCAGCAGTACAATCATGTATAACACTGGGTGTAGAACCTCTCATTTTATATTGCCAAAGGATCCCAAAACATTTTCCAAATTGTCTACAGAAATCACTTCCCATGCCATGAACTGCAGCCAGCTCTGTGAGTGGCACACACTTACACCTAGTCTGAATTTGGCTCAGAGAGAAAGGCGTTCCTGAAATCCGAACAGAAAGGGAAAGACTGAAATAGAGAGGCCTTAAGATAAGAGAGATCTGGAGCAGAGGGAGTGCTCCCTAGAAAAGAGATGGCCTCAAAGGATACATAATGTCATGGGATCCCCTGGTGTATATGGCCCTTTAGCTGCCAATTAGATTTGTAGCCGGTGGTACAATTTGCTGCTGTGGGGGCATTTGGTTTCATGCACCAAGATCAATGAATTTGTTTTTTTACCACAATACATCCTGTATCTGAAGATCAAAGTTCTGTAGAAAGTTGGTAAATAGTATATTCTTGCTTTGATGCATGCTTAACTCCCATGAATGTGTACACATCAAGAGGAGAATGCATCCTTTATGCAACACAAACCATGCTGTCCTGACCACTTACATTGCTGGCAAAGGGGAACAGATTTAAGAGCAGATTTAGTCAAATATTTTACCTTTGTTCTTTCACTCAACTATTACAGTGCATTTCCATGGGTGATGAAGGATCTATTCCCCCATCAACATCTCCCTTCTCAGCTCAAAAGCGTCCCAAACCAGGTAATATATAACTACATTCATTGTGATGCTAAATACAGCTAAATAGAACTCTTTAACTGGATATCATGACTCCATGAGATGACCTTTCGCTCCTGGGAAGTAGTTTTAAATTCAATCCACAGCAAAAGAAAATCCTTCCAATTCATTGGCTGTGAAAGGTCACAAGTGAAATGTGTTTTGATGATATCTGCTTAGTGGTTTAGTTCTCAGTATATGAGAGCATCAAGCTGGTCTGAATTGCCTTTTGTCTTCCAGTCTGAGTTCCAAGAAGCCTGAGAAAGCAGTGTGGAAAAGATAGCCAAATAGCTGGCAATGGCAAGGTGCTGTGGCCAGAATTCGGAGAGGAGATACCATGTTGATCCCAACCGTTACTGCATTGAATTAAAAAATGAAGGGCTTCTCCCCAAACTTGACTGGGCATTTTGAGGTTTAAGTTATTAGGGTTTTAGACATTAAAATATAAAGCAAACATTAGCTCAGCTTCCTGCAGACTCAGAGGATTATCTCATATGCAAAACCTTTAATTGGACAGCTGATTTAGGGTAGATTGGAGCAGATCTGCAGAGTCAAATTTCAGGATATAAACTGATGCAGAGGACACAATTAAAGCCTGCAGTATGATATATTATTGGTATAATAGTTCTTTCTCTCTTTTTCCCTTTGGATACCAAGCAGTTATTGTAAACCATCAACCTGACACACTGAAATAAAACCTCACGATGGGAATTAATCTTTTCTTTTCTCTCCTGCTTGGTCATTCCCCATACAGCAGGCTGTCAACCTGGTTATTCACAATATTCATCCTAGTGGTGCTGAGGTATCTTGAAAGAACTAAAATAAATTATAGGAATGAGACCTCTTTCTCTCTCTCCTTCCCTAATTTATTACTACAGTATTTAATATTTGTATTACAGTACTGCTTAAGGGAGGGAACCAAGATGGGGAGCCTCATTGCATTAAGCTTTGTAAATCCATGTGATAAGAGGCAGCCCCGATCCAGAACACTTACAATCTAAATAGGTAATAGAAACAAAGGAAATATTAACCTCATTTTACAGACAATAAATGCAGGCACAGAGGGATGAAGTGACTTGATTAAGGTCCCATAGGAAAATGGTGCCAAATCTGGGAATTAAACCTAGGTCTCTCAGGTCAGTGCCTTAGCCACAAGACCATGAAAGGATTTTTTTTAAACTGCATAATAGTGGGAAAGCTGACGCATTACAACAGAGAAGTGCCTTCTGCAGCAAGTTCTGTAGTCATTCTAATCTCTCCCAGGACAGAGTTGCACAGTTGTGCAGCAGCTGAGCTGGGTTGAGGTCAGCTTTGGCTTTAGCTAAAGCATTCACTAAAAACTAGATAAAGCTGAATCTGAGGCCATGTCTTGATGCCCCCACACCATGTTACCTCAGTCGACTTAGCTTAACATGATTGAAAAGCCCTGTTAATACATAGGTTAGTGTATTTAAAACCATGTTAGCCAACTCAGATGAGCTAACACAACTGAAAAGAACACCTGTTTTCCTGTCAAGACATAGACTCATAGACTATTAGGGTTGGAAGGGACCTCAGGAGATCATCTAGTCCAATCCCCTGCTCAAAGCAGGATCAACACCAACTAAATCATCCCAGCCAGGGCTTCATCATGCCCTTTGTCATGCCCTTACTCTTCGGCTAAATTAAACCATGATTAGAAAGTGTACTATTGTGACTAACTGAAAACTTTGCTGAGTCCTGACTATTCCAATGCAGTGAGAATGCTGAGGCGTATGGCCACATCGACCTGTTTCACAATTGAGAGTAAGTGTTGTTCTCTTTAAGACAACACAATTCTTCCCTCTTTCGATTACCACATGAAACTATGCTCAGAAAGGGAAATAATGGCATGTTAATTGGTAACATGCCTTATGAGGTCTCTGCTTCTGAACTCTTGAGTGTTTGGTCAACCTCAACTGATAACAGTGCTTTAGCTATTCCATCCTAGATGGAAATAGGTTATGGATGCTGAATAAAATAAAATAAAATAAAATAAAGATCTATATGGTACACTAGTGCTACTGGATAAGAAAACTTTCTAACTGTAGTAATTTATGGGGAACCCTCCCCAA
Source organism: Dermochelys coriacea (assembly GCF_009764565.3). Classification (NCBI taxonomy): domain Eukaryota; kingdom Metazoa; phylum Chordata; order Testudines; family Dermochelyidae; genus Dermochelys; species Dermochelys coriacea. The sequence goes on from NC_050076.1 coordinate 10,112,260, forward strand.
GTATCTGGTTAAAACCCCACACATACTACTAGCAAATATATTGCAGTGAACAATGCATATACATCAGACAGATGCAACTATATATATTAGAGACCTATTTATATGCATTATATATATATATATATATATATATATATATATATAGTGTATCGTGATATCCCAGTAACAGCATAAAGTAATAATAATGGAACCTAATTCCAATGATAATATCCATTGTGCATATAGGTCATAGTAGGAAGAGACCAACTAGTTCAGTTAAAATAAGTCATTCATCAAATTGAATCCAAATCTTTGAGATTCCAGAGTCTAGCTGAGGACTGAAATGATGCAGCATTAAGGAGTAGGGAGGTGATTCCCAGAGCAAGCACTGTCCACAGGCTTCAAATAACCATACTTAGCACTTCATGTTCAAAGCATTTTACAAACATTGGGACTGAATTCAATGGGACTTTTGCAATTGGCTTCACTGGGAGCAGGATTGGGCCAAATCTCAAATCTAAATCTGTGTTAATTTAAGGGTCAGATTCTGTTCAGCAACTAAACTCACTCAGCACAGGGGCATTGTCAGGGAGTCATATTGTGGGGAATAGTTAGCTCAGGTTCTGTGTGAGCAGTCTAGGGGTTGCTCTATTTATGTCACTAGTGTAGGTACAAAGGAGTAGTGAAGCAGAGAACTGCACTCTGTCCTTGGCACGTTTCTGCCCTGTCCTCGCACACGCCATACGCTTGAGGAGGAGTATGTGTCAGGGGGAGGGACTGGACAGAAAGGGGCAGCTGGTGCAAGATCTTGCATGACTGCTTTATACCAGCTGAGAGCTCCTCACCACTTAACAGTGTTCTCACCTGGCCAAATCTCAGCCCTTTGGTGCTGCCAGAGAAGTGCAAAGGGGCTGGTCAAAAAAAATGCATGAGGAGTGAATGGGGAAGACAATTAATTAAGCATATATGTAGTAGCTGCTTTTTGAAACATTACCCTGGTGCCTTTCCTGATTCCCGTCCCCACTGCCATAAAATACCACAAAATATCAATTGTTGCAAACTAACAGACAGCAACATTTCTGTTTAAAAATCCCAGATTTACAAGAGAACAAAAAATACCTTGGTGTACAATTTTTTTTAGAAACAGTCGGACATCTTATAAACCTGTCAAATTGCGTTTTTTTAAATTTCATTAAAACATATGCTCCTGTGTCCTTGTGTGTCAAACTTTAGCCACCAGCTAAAGTTTAGGATAGAAATTCCAACACATCTTTAAGAATAGGGCTGCAAGCGGGTGCCACTAAAATATTAAAATATATGTATCAGTTGAAATTTTTTGCATTGTTAAAATGTCACTAAAGATTCTGTTACATGATTGATATCATTCATGTTTTTATGTTATTGATCAGGCATACATTTTCTGATCCACAGCTTACATGGACCAAAAGGAAAGGTATCATAGTATGTCCTTATCTTCGTATCACTGTAAAAATGGGGGCCAGCTGCAAAATTTGGACCTTGATCCAGGTTTTAATTTTAAACATCCTCAAAATCCTTGGATTTTGGTCCAAACCCATCTCCAGTTAAAATAATATTAAGGATCTGATTTCATCCAATTAAACCCTGACACTTTAGGTGACTGCTAACCAAGCTTTACAGCTGTGACCTGGTTTTTGTGTGTGTGTGTGTGTGTGTGTGTGTGTGTGTGTGTCACATAAAATATATTTTTGGGGAGGGGTCGGGGAATAGGGACCCAGTGAAGGGTAAAACAATGGGTATGAATCAAATCCAATGTTAGCCGTTCAATTTCTTTTGGGATTCCCTCATGAAAAAATAGAGGAGTTCTGTGCCGTTTACATCAGATGGTTATAAATTGTTAGACGTTTTACACCAGGATGGCCTCTTTGGAATTTGTAGCTATGTATTTTTAATACTGTCAATAAACTACTTCCTCAAGACATAGAAGGGCAATAATGGAAGCTGTTAACAAAGTGTGAAAAGAAATGGGCTAGCAAAGGTTAATCACATGGCTGTCCACTAATGACCTCTCCAGCCCTGAGTTTAAACCCTCCACTACTTGTAAAGACCAATCACGTGAATAATTTCCTGTCTGAGGTAGCCTTTATGGCTAAGAATAAAAGCTGAGCTTATTGTGAAAAGAAAGCTCTCAGCAGGGGAGGAGGTTATTATTTTTAAGCTGATCTAAACACCTGGGTTTCCCAGTAGACCCTATTAAACTTCCTCCATTATGTCTAAATATTTCAATCATTCCTACCACAGTAGTGAATTAGTGTATTACTGCTTAAAGCATATAAGCCCTGGTGATGGGGACATCAGAAGCTGACACCAGTCACCCGTGCTGAAGAGGTGCACATTGCAGACAGGCATCACTGTAGTCCCTTTCCCCTGTGAGTACACTGCTAAGGGCAGATACTAACAAAAGGTCCCAACCATATGTTCCCACTCGTAAAAAGGTGAGCGAGAGGAACATTCACCTCAAAACCTGGTATGGAGATAGAGGAACAGGAATTCTCTACTACATTGGGCAGGGGTGCTGGAACAATTTATATAGTGCGGGTGCTGAGAGCCATTGAACCAAACTGTAAACCCTGTATATGATGGAAACCATTTCAAGCCAGGGGGTGCAGCAGCACTCCCAGCACCCCTAGTTCCAGCATCTGTGACACTTGGCCAGAAAAGGTGTATCCCAGGCACGGTGGGCACGTGAAGGGTGGCATCCACAGAGCAACCTTCGCTTCCTTCTTGCAAGTAGATGGAACATCTTGCCTGTTCCCCATGGCCCCTGGGTGATATGCCTCCTATGATGGAGGGTAGGGAGAGCACATAGGATACATTGAGATAGTAAACGATGCTGGTTAACACTGAGAAATGTAGCTTTGACATCCCACAGAGGGGTCGGGGTGGGGATCTGTGGGTAAATATGTTGCACAATCCTACTTCTGACCCTTCTCCCCCTGTGGCTTATCCATGCTCTCTTTTCCTGCACAGTTACAGGTCACCAGGATAATTTGAACTGGGGCTGCATGCAACTGTATAGAGATGGGGTACATGCCACATATTCCTCCCCAGTGGTGCTGGAACTAGGGTGCTGCCTCTCTCTCTGGCTTGAAGTAGTAATAACAAACATCAAATACATGGTTTCCATGATCAGCGCACCCACTTTAAAAATCGGTCCAGCACTCCTGCTCCCCCTCTGCTTGGCTTTGGCCATTTTTCTCTTCATAGGACCTCATTAGCTTACAAATAAATCATAATCAAAAGGAACCAGCACCAAAATTCCTTTCCAGTTCCCCCAAGCCGATCAGAGCTATTGTTTTTCAGGAGAATTTTCCTAGTTTTGGTCCGTTTTGCTTAATGAAGAGTACTAGAGAGGCCTAAGTAATTAAACCTTTGCAATGCTTCACAGAATAAACTTATCCAGCTTTGAATATATTTGGTTTCCTGGTCAGCATACAATGAGGAACAGATCCTCAATTGGAAAATTGGGTTTATTCCATTGACTTTAATGGGGTTAATGATGATTTACACCTGCTAAGACCCACTTTTTCCTCTGCTAAGAATCTAATCTGTCATGCCTTGTCTAAAGCTAGGTGACCATGCAAGATTTCCAAAATCAACATAACCTGAAGTTTACATAATAAATGCCTAACGTTTTCAACTTCAGTCTCTCAAGGAATTGATATCATCATTCATTATTAACCCGTTCAAAATGCTTTCCAGGGAGCCATTTGATATTATACAGACAGCAACATTTTTTTTATCTACTTAGTGTACTGCAGCCCTGATTTTCCAAAACACAGAAGCTGTCCAGGTCTGTAAACAGTTGTGTGTCTAGTCTGCATGCACAGATATCTGATTTGTGCATGCAACTGTAGTTACTGTGCATTCAGTTTAGGCCCAAAATTGCTCACGGGGCTGGATTCCTTGCCATTTTGGAAGTCAGGCCTTGTGTATGTAGAAAGAAAACAAAGTATTTAATAGTATCTAATAATGTACATGACCTTGTGTATCCAAAGTTCCCAAAGCCATTTACAAATGGTAAGCCTCACAGCATCTCTGGGAGGGAGGGAATATTTTTATCTAATTTTTGCAATTGGAGGAAACAAAGGTTATGGGTTTAAAAACTGGAGAGAAAAAAAGGAACCCAATCTTAACACTTCCACATCAGGGGTGAAAATTTCCTGTCAAAGAAAAAATTGTTGCCAAAGCCAGAAAGCAAGGATTCAAAATTATGTTTCACAATTCAATACAAACGTATCCTTACCAGTCTAATTCTTTTAAACAAAAATGAAGGCACTAGCACACCCTGGTGTGATTTGGCAGTTAAGCTGTCAGAGAGCTTGGGTTTTCCCTCTAAACCTTCAGGAGGAGAAGACAGCATGGGCCGTAGGCAGACAAAATCTCATTACTTCAGGGGCAGTTCTGCCTAGCAGGTAAGGGGTGCCCCTTAAGAACTCTCTGTGTGTGCTCATGTCTGGAAAGAGAAGGAGAGGGAGACTCTACACTCTCATACCAGAACACACTATGGAAGACTTATAGGGTGAAACCTTGACCCCACTGAAGTCAACAGAAAAACTTTCATTGGTTTCAATGGAGCCCAGATTTCACTCATTTTTATTTTATTTTTTTATGGCCCACAGAAGTTCACTATCATCAAAGGTTCACTCTGACTGGTATTGTCGGTTGCAATGCACTACAGTTATATAGGACTTTCATTCAATTCCACTTTTACTATACCAGAGTGTACATATTCCACTATACAATTACATATATATATGGAGATTAAACACAAACACCCAGAGAAACCTGACATGTTAAAAATATGGGACAATTATTCTATGGCCTTGGAACACATTCCTGGTTCACGATATATTTTTAAAAAGTCTTAAAGGAAGCCTGTCTTATTTTGAACAACTTGACGAATTACAGCTGAGTTCCATTTGCTTAAAAAAATAAAGAAAGAAAGAAAGCTGTATGGGGAAAATCCAGGTTGCGGCAAAAACATTAAGAACAAACTGTCCAGGTTCTTCTTCAGAACAATCCCGTGCACTTACAACTCTCACTTTAGACTAAAGTGGTAATGCAAATATCTAATTAAAAAAACGGCTTGTATCTGGAGTTACTAATTAAAAATCCTCATGCTCCCCTGACTTTTTTTTTCCTGTGGAAATCGGCAAGGTTATTTAATTGAAGTCCCATTTTGTTGGTGCAGATGCACCAAGTGTCTGAATCATCAAACGGATTTAGTGTGTTTTGATTGTTGTGTGTGCCTCATTGCTATTCCCAGAATGTCGAGCTTATGCTGATCGGCAGGACTTAGAAGCATGAAACAGTAAAAGAGTCCTTTCTTCTCTCCCCAGCCCCCTCCCCTTCCTTGCCCCCCTGGATTTACATTGAAACTTTGCCAATAGCAGATCACACTCTGTCTGCTGCCTCTGCCCCGCTTCTTTGCCCCCAAACTTCATCTCTAGATTTCCCTTTACTGACTTGAGAAGTTTCTTGCTGCTTCAGTGGAACTCCTTTAAGGTTTTAGGAGGGTGATTTGATTATTTTTCTATTCCTCTTTTCTGTTTTCAGACTGGGAAGTTGTGTGAAAAGAAGTGAGAGAGAGAGACAGAGAGGCTGCTTTTCGTCTAGAGGTGAAAACAGCCTGGTAACCAGCAGGTGCAAAGCCCCAAAGCAGCTGCTTGCTGCTCTCAAGCTGAAGCGTCTTGGTTCCCCACCCTTCAAGCCAAGAGCACTTCATATAATCCTCTCATGCAATTCACACTGTAATTGCAGAGATCCAGGCTGCTAGGGCTCATTTTATTATTATTTTTACTGATAAGATCTTCTGCAAACAGGGGACCAGTTGGATTAATTATTTTTATGTAGCTCTGCAGCTTCTGCAGAAGCAAGTTGGTTTGTTATTTTTCTTTTTTTGGTCCTGCTTTTCTCCCGCTTCCCACCTCATACCCCCTTGAAGGCCACTCACAAAGTAGCACATGTGGAATTTTCATGCCGGCTCTGTAAGTCCCTTTATTGCCTGGCCCGCTTCATTCACTTCTCAAGATGAAGCCTGGTGGTTAGGTTCTAGCAGTGGAGATTAGTGTCTTGAGAGCCAGCTTGTTTTCTCAAGGCTCTGCTTGTTACATTGGTAATTATGGGTCTAAGGGATCCGTTTCTGGTATTTGACTAAGTGGCGTGGATTACTGTGCAATCATTTCTCACTGGGGGGGGAAATCTTATTTTTTTATTATATACCTTGGGACAACTTTTCAGCAGCTTTTATATAAGTAATTGCTCTTCCCTGTTATCTGTGTAAAGGTATTTTTTATCACATGATGAAATGTATCAAACCAATAGTTAAAGCATTAAGGACTGGTAAATACACAGTGCTGTTCTCTTTTCCAGACTGAATGCTGATCCAATGAATATGCTCTGCCTCTTATACAGGTTCCTTATTTGCTGTTGCAGCCTAATATGCCAATAAGTTGTTTATTGAGTGAAAATGTTAAATATTTGGTTCTAATCCTTTGTTCTTAAGGGTGGGATTCACAAAGGTATTTAGAAATGTAACTTCCATTGATTTCCAGGAAAGTTCAGCACCTAAGTACCTTTATGAATCCTATTATAAGACTTCATTTGTACTCGGTTTGATTTTCAGTAAACAAAAAAAAACAAAAACAAAAATCCAAAACCAAAAAATCAGTTTGCCTAGATTATTATTATTTTTTATTTTATTTTATGAATTAATATTTTGCTGCTCAAAGGTGGCATGTTAATATCTGGAAGCTGAAATCCTCTGTTTAGACACAATGGCCTTACCCAGTTCCCACTGAAATCAGTACAAAACTCCCATCGAACGTCAATGGGACAGGCTCAATACACATTTCCTCCAGAGTGCTCCAGTAACGTACCTCAACTCTGTACTGAAGGGACCATACTTTTAGGGAGAGATCAGTTGTTTTGTCCATTCACTGCAACTGTTTAAAAAAATTGGAAAAAGCATTCCATGATACATGTCCAAGTTGATTTCATTTCTCAGGGTTCAAAATTGACCCTTTGTTTTTCATAAAAAATGCACATTTTAAAATTTAAATGGTTATTGAAATTTTTCATTTATTGAAAGCCTGTAAACAAAATATATCAATAAACTTTTTGATTTAAAAAACCATAAAAGTGTTCAGTTTTGACAATATTTCTCCCAAAGCTTTGGATTAGAAAAAAGAGCATTTCTGTCAAACCATTATTCATATATTTATTGTTATTAGACCAGATAGGCCATTCAGTGCTTGATGCCTTCATCAACAAGCATGTCACTTAGTCCAAGTTGTGGTGACTTTTGTGATGTCAGCACCTTTCCAATGCACACTGGCTTAAAATCACCAACCCATTTCCTCATACGCCACAGAATAACCTTTCGGTTGTAAGCTCCTTGGGGCAGACACCATCTTTTTGTTCTGTGATTGTGCAGCTAGTACAATGTCCCTGATTATGGTTTCTACACATTCCCACACTACAATTAATAATAATAGGTTATGATGCATATCAATCTCTTTGGACCTGAATCAGTTTCGAAGCAGGATTTACAGCAGAAAAACTTTATTATGCCAGAGTTGTATTAAAGTGACCTTTCACGTGAGAGTTTGTATAGTTTTGTTCTGGGCATTTTCATGATGCCAAAAACTATTTTTCATAAAATAGTCATTTTTAGATTGAAACCAATTAAAATATTTTGAAATTTTGCAGGTTTTACTATGAATACTGATTTTTATCTCAGATAAATATGCACATTTATAGGGATGGTTTTGAGTGAACTTGGAACAAAAGTAGGGCCATTTTCAACTGAAAAAATCCACAAAATTATACAGAATGTTTGTGAAATTGAACAATTTTGGGAAATTTAAAATGAAGTGTGATTGTTGAGGTGTTTGATTTTTTTTCATGCGCCTCTTTTTGAGATCTACAGGTAAAAGCTTTACAGAATCACAGAGAGGTAGGGCTGGAAGCGACCTGGAAAAGTCACCTAGCCCAGCCACCTGCAGTGATGCAAAACCAAGTATACCTAGACCATGCCTCACAGGTGTTTATCTAACTTGTTCTTAAAAACCTCCATTGATGAGGATTCCCACAACCTTACTTGGAAGGCTATTCCAGTACTTAACTATTCTTATAGTTAGAAAGTTTTCCCTAATATCTAACCACAATCGCCCTTGCTGCAAATCAAGCCCATTACTTCTTGTCCTATCTTCAGTGGACATGGAGGATAACTGATCACCATCCTTTTAATAACAGCCCATCACATATTTGGAGACTCATCTGGTCCCCTCCTGCTCAGTCTTCTTTTCTCAAGACTAAATGTGCCTAGTTTATTTAACCTTTCCTCACTGATCAGGTTTTCTAAACCTTTTATCATTTTTGTTGCTCTCCTCTGGACTCTCCAATTTATCCACATCTTTTCTAAAGTGTGATGCCCAGAGCTGGACACTGTATTCCAGCTGAGGCCTCACCAATGCCACCTAAAATGAGACAATTATCTCCTGTATGTTATATATGACATTCTTGTTAATACACTCCAGAATGAGATTTGCCTTTTCACAACTGCATCACATAGTTCACTCATATTCAATCTGTGATCCACTATAACCTGCCCCCCATCCTTTTCAGCAGTACTGCCACCTAGCCAGTTATGTCCCATTTTGTAGTTGTACTTTTGATTTATTTCTTTGTATGTATAGTATTTTGAACTTATCTTTACTGAATTTCATTTTGTTGATTTCAGACCAATTCTCCAATTTGTCAAGGTTGTTTTGAATTCTAATCCTATCCTCCAAAGTGCTTGCAACCCGTCCCATCTTGGTGTCATCTGCAAATTTTATAAGCACACTTTCCACTCCATCATTCAAGTCATTAATGAAAATATTGAATAGTACCAGACCCAGGACAGACCCTGGTGGGATCCCCTTAGATATATCTCCCCCCAACCCCCCAGTTTGACAGTGAACCATAGATAACTATTCTTTGAGTACAGTGTTTCAACCAGTTTTGTACCCTTCTTAGAGTAATTTCATGTAGACCATACTTACCTAGTGTACTTATGAAAATGTCCTGTGGGGCTATGTCGAAAGCCTTACTAAAATCAAAATATACCATGTTAACAGTTTCCCCCCTAACCACCAAGCCAATAACTCTATCAATGAAGGACATTAGGTTGGCTTGACATAATTTGTTCTTGATAAATCCATGTTTCCTATTACTTACAACCCTATTATCCTCTAGGTGTCTACAAACTGATTGTTTAATAAATTGTTCAGGAATCTTTCTAGGCAAGAAAGTTAGTTTGACTGGTCTATAATTCTCTGGGTCCTCTTTGTTCCCCTTTTTAAAGACAGGCGCTATATTTGCCTTTCTCCAGTTCTCTGGGACCTCACCCACCCTCCAGGAGTTCTCAAAGATAATTGCAAATGGTTCCAAGATTGCTTCAGCTAGTTCCTTAAGTACCCTAGGGTGAATTTCAACAGGTCCTACTGACTTGAATACATCTAACTATTCTTTAACCTGTTCTTTCCCTGTTTTGGCTTGCATTCTTTCCCCCAGGTGTTAATATTAATTGTGTTACATATTGGCCACAATTTACCAGTCACAATTTACATTTTTCGTGAAGACTAAAGCAAAACAGGCATTAAATACCTCAGCCTTCTTGACGTTGCCTATTATCCACCCTCCTTCCCTGCTAAGCAGAGGAACTATACTTTCCTTCATCTTTCTCATGCTCCTAATGCATTTATTGCCTTTTATGTCTCTTGCTAAGTGTAACTCATTTTGTGCCTTAGCCTTTCTCATTTTGTCCCTACATGTTTGAACAATTCTTTTGTATTCATCCTGAGCAATTTGCACATTTTCACTTTTTGTTGGATTCCTTTTTGATTTTCAGGCTATTAATGAGCTCCTGATAGAGCATGTCAGCCTCTTACTATTCTTCCTATCTATCTTTCCTTTGCATCAGGATAGTTTGCTATTGTACCCTTAATATTGTCTCTTTGAGAAACTGCCAGCTCTCCTGAACTCTTTTCCCCGCAGAATTTTCTTCCTGTGGGATCTTACCTACCAGTTCTCTGAGTTGGCTAAAGTCTGCTTTTTTGAAATCCATTATCCTTATTTTGCTGCTTACTCCTTCCTTTCCTCAGAATCATGAAATCTATCATTCTATGATCACCTCAATTCCCTTCAACCTTCAGATTTGTAACCAATTCCTCCGTTAGTCAGAATCAAGTACAAAATGGCTGTTCACCTAAGAGTATGTCTACACAGCCTGCAGCAGCGAGCCTCCCAGCCTGAGTGGACAGACTTGGTGTAGCAGAGCTTGCGTTAGTGCTCTAAAATTAGCTGTGTAGATCGCTCTTTGAAGTTGTGACTTGGGCTGGAACTCGGGCTCTGAAGTCCACCCCCGCCTGCACAGGCTTCAGAGCCTGCACTCCAGACCAAGTCTCAATTCCAAGTGCTGTCTACACAGCTAAGGGGTGTCAGGTTCTGTGCCAGGTAAATATGTGGGTCCAGTGAAATCAGGCAAGTGGCACTTCTCTACTGGGTGAAGAGGGAGTGTGAACAGGTTTTAAAAGCGTGCATAATTAAAGGTTGAGGCAGCTGGGTGACTTTCAAGTGTACATGGGGAAGAAGGCTACTGCACGCCAATGGGATGGGAGAGAACAGGCAGAATGCATCTCCCATAAAAGTACCTGGGCTCATGCTCACAGCTGGCCATGCCTGCTCTTAGTTACCGTATGTGAACAGAGATTTCCTCGAAAAAATCAAGTACTTCTTTGGCATGTGCAATGACAAGATACACTGACATTGGCTGATGCAAGTCTGAGGATTAAATACAGGTTTATGGAGCAAATTATAAAGCCACATATGCACTACTATTAATTATTATGGGACAGATTTTTCACTACTTTGTCTCTTGAGTCATCATTTGTACCTGCTTGAAGTGGGTTTAAAATGCTGCCATTCCAATTTATTATGATCCTACACCCAATTTTCACAGGTGTAAATCATGACTCAAGGTGCGAGGAATTAAGCCCTATTTTAAATCATCTGTAGTAAGGAAGATAACTTGGCTCAAATTCATCCCGATCTCCTTCCTCTCTTTCCTTACCTTCCTTTTCAATGGCAAAATGGAAAAAGGAAAATAAGGGGAATCATAGAACTGGAAGGGACCTTGAGAGGTCATCTAGTCCAGTCCCCTGCACTCAAGGCAGGACTAAGTATTATCTAGACCATCCCTGACAGGTGTTTGTCCAACCTGCTCTTAAAAATCCCCAATAATGGAGATTCCACAACCTCCCTAGACAATTTATTCCAGTGCTTAACCACTCGGACAATTAGGAAGTTTTTCCTAATGTCCAACCTAAACCGCTCTTGCTGCAATTTAAGCCCATCGCTTCTTGTCCAATCCTCAGAGGTTAAGAAGAACAATTTTTCTCCCTCATCCTTGTACCAACCTTTTATGTACTTGAAAACTGTTATCATGTCCCCTCTCAGTCTTCTCTTCTCCGAACTAAACAAACCTAATTTTTTCAATCTTCCCTCACAAGTAATGTTTTCTAGACCTTTAATCATTTTTGTTGCTCTTCTCTGGATTTCTCCAATTTGTCCGCATCTTTCCTGAAATGTGGCGCCCAGAACTGGACACGATACTCCAGCTGAGGCCTAATCAGCATGGAGTAGAGAGGAAGAATTACTTCTTGTGTCTTGCTTACAATACTCCTGCTAACACATCCTAGAATGATGTTTCCTTTTTTTGCAACTGCATTACATTGTTGACTCATATTTAGCTTGTGATCCACTATGACCCCCAGATCCCTTTCCGCAGTACTCCTTCCTAGGTAGTCAGTTCCTATTTTGTATGTGTGCAACTGATTATTCCTTCCTAAGTGGAGCACTTTGCATTTGTCCTTATTGAATTTCAACCTATTTACTTCAGACCATTTCTCCAGTTCTCTCCAAGTGAGAGAAAGGAAGAAAAACCAAAATGTTTTCATTTTTGGTTTTAAAAAAAATCAGTTTTTTTCTTCTTTCCTATTTTGATTTTTTTCATCTAAAATATCTGAAAATTTGAAAAAAGTGACATTTTCAGAGAAAAAACATTTTCAAAACTTTTTGCAAAACATGCCATTTTCAGTCAGCTCTGGTCCCCGATATGACTCAGAAGTGATGTCAGTTTTACCCAAGGGATGAATAGCATTTACTCCATAATGTTAAAAAGTGGTTTTATACTATACATTTACCCACCGGCACCTTTCTGAACAAATAAGATTTAGTAGACTTAAAAAATTTAGAACCCTTGCACATTTCCTTGAAAGATTTAATATTCCATTTAATCTAATATTAAAACATAACAAGTAAAACTATTATGAAGGCTGGAAAACTCCATCCTTTGCCCATCCAATTATCCCTATTTAGAGCAGGTAGTACAATTTTCCATTAGAGATCTTAAGAGGTGTGGGTGGTCTTACACGCTGGGGCACAAAAAGGTTCATTAAATGGTCAGCTGTATTTTATAATTTCCTTGCTTTTGTTAGTCGAAACCAGGTCCCCATATATGTGAGAGATGGACCTGGACCAAAAGCTTGGATCCAAACACACCAAGACCTTGGAGAAATTCAGCTCCAGATCATTACATTATGATTTATCCTTACCTCCATAAGTCCTAACTTGGTGTTTAAGGCACATATGTTTATCTATATGTGAATGTGTGTTTATCTTTTTGTACACACACATGCTTTATACAGCATCCATCTATATTACATTATGATTACTTTGCTATAGTTATTCTGTTTGCTGGTTTAATGCTGCTGGAATATAATATAACATTTCCTTAAGTACCAGAATCTTTGTATGGTGTCTTTTTATTATTTAAATCTAAAGAAATAAAAACAACCCCCCACATTTTATAGTAGTCATAGAACTATATATCAACACACTGATAAAGAATTAATATTTTCATCTCAACATTTTAGTTCTTACCAAATGCATATTTAGCAGTTCAGATGAGCTGGAATATTTATACTGTAACTGTAAAGCTGCATGTTAGCCCACAGAGCTGAGAGTTGCTAGTTAGTTGTTTATATGTTATACCACAGATGCTCATAAAATAAGCTAGAGAAACAAAGAGAAGTACTTAATTAAGAGAATTCAGTACCTTGAATTTCACCAAGAGCGAATGAATTACAGTGATACTTTTTGAAAGCATAGACAGCATCTATATTGAACCTAAACTAATTATAGCTATTGATGACATTTTTGGAAGAAGAATTAATTCACAATATATGGGCCTTTGGACTCAGCCTTTATATTTGGGCATGCAGACAACTTCTGGTTACCTCATGTGCACACAAATCCAGAGAGACAGAGACAGAGAGAGAGAGAGAGAGAGAGTGAACACACGCATGCACACAAATGCTGTTTACATTTAGAGGCTGATTTTGAAACTGAGGCCACTGGTGTTGCTTAAAAGATTTGAAAAGAGACAAAAAATAGTAATCAATTAAACAGAAGCTTTGCAGATTTTTACCTTAGAATAACAGTTTAAAGTGCCATGGGCTAAGTTCTCTACAGACCGATACTCCTCTGATTTCAGTGGGATTATGTTATATTATGACTATTATTGTTATTTGCATAATAGTAGCACCAAAGGCTCCAGCAAAGATTGAGGCCTCATTGTGCTAGGTGCTGCACAAACAAACACATACAAAGCAACAGTAGTCTCTGCCCCAAAGAGTTTAGATAGACCTAAATAGACAAAGAATGGGAGAGGAAACAAAGAGAGGTGAAGTGACTTGCCCAAAGTCACACAGCAGGTCAGTCGCAGAGCCAGGAATAAAGCCAAGGTCTCCTGACACCTGGCCCAGTCCCCTATCTATCAGATCATGCTGCCTTTCTTAGAGTACAAATCCACACAGGATTTGGTCTGATGAGTTTACATGAAACCAGATTCACAAAATTCTATTTGTCCATTTGCCAGGGGCAAGTAAATAAAAAAAAATCTCTTATTCTCAATCATCATGGCAAAGGGCAGGTGAGTAGATTTTGTGCCTCAGCTGTTGGTAACTTCGGAACAATTTTGGAAAGCTGAATCCTGGACGTTATATTTGGAGAGTTAAGGTCCATATGTTGAAGTGCTCAGCACCCCCAATTGGGGGCAGATTTTCAAAAGTGGGCAGCACCCAGCAATTCCTCTTGTGACACTTACAGCCAGATTTTCAAAAGACATCAGCGTCCAGTATGCTGAGATCTTTGGAAACTGTGGCTGCTTATTTTGGTGCCTAAATGGGAGCAGAGCTCTTTAAAAAAACAAAACAAAACTATTCCTAAGTGGACCCTACAGCATACTTTTAAGACTGGTAGAGATGGTCTCCAGCCTTAGTTCTGAGATCCAAATCTCATATGCTGTATGGTTTAGCGATAGATCAGATCTGAAGATTTTGGTTCACCCCAATATAAAGACAGAGGACTTTACAGCAAAATACAGATCTTGTTGTATCTCTGTCAATAAATTTTATAAAACAAATTCATAGGTGGGGATGGCAAGCAAGTAACGTGCTCAGTTAAGACTCTGCTAGCAAAAAAGTTCAGTTCTGTGGCTTTCCCTCAGCCTGGATGAAAAGTAACAGGTCTTCTTACCAAATACAAACGCTTAAATATGACGAAAGAGGGGACAGAGTTTGTAAATAGCAGCAATTTTTGAGCTTCTAAGTTAAGCAGGAAAAAGAATGATTTTTTTTTGAGTTTTCACAAGAATCTTCTGCTCTCTACATTGTTCTCATTCTTGCAAAACATAAAAAACCCCAAAAATGTGTGGATCCCAGTCTTCCTTTTCACCCCCATTCCAAGTCTAATGGGCAGTTGGCTTGCGAGCTCTTTTATATTATTAACAAGCGAAGAGGGCTTGTTGATCAGAGTTCACCACAGCTCTATTTTCTCCCCTCTCTAATTTTAGGAGCAGACCAGCCCCAATATTTGAAACTCCTCCTGCCCCTCTTCTTTTCATTCTCGCTTTCTTCCTTCCTTCCTTCCCCACCCCCCCCCCCCCCACTCTGTCCCCTTCAGAAGCCCCCGGGATGACACAGCTCATTGATGCATCTCCTTCATTAGCATTTCAGCAGCTTGGCTCAGTAGTTTCAGAGACAATCCATCATGAGAAAACTGAAGAATGTGCCCCATTTGCATGATTCTGTGCCAGAATGCAACTTTTTCTCAGCTGTTCATTGTGCAATTTCCCCTTGAGCCTTCAACTTTCCCATGAAGTCCCAGAAATCATATTATTAGATTTCCAGCCCAAAATGAAATGGCTCCAAAGTTTGGTTTTATGAACATTTTTACCTTACCTCACTGCTATACATAAACAGAGAATTCAAGTACATAAAAAACATGGGTTTGCTTTTTGTTGCTATGGAAGGGAATATGCATTAGCTGAATGAAGTCGCTTTGAAACTACAAGGGGGAATTTATTTTCCATGATCAGAACAATCCACTGAATGCATCCGATGAAGTGAGCTGTAACAAAAGCTTATGCTCAAATAAATTTGTTAGTCTCTAAGGTGCCACAAGTACTCCTTTTCTTTTTGTGAATACAGACTAACACGACTCCTACTCTGAAAAAAATAACACTAGTGAATCCTTAGGCATATTTTGAACTTGCATTTGTCCTTGCTTAACTATTTTATGCCTGTCACAATTAAATGTTTGTAATCCATTGTGAGTGTCTTTCTGAAATGAATGGATATGCAAACAACTTGATTGAAATGCTCAGTGCATATGTCTAAAAGTTACTGGCTCTCACACATAAGCAGAACAAATCAAGCTTTTGGTTAGTTTGTTTTAGAAATCAAAATGCTGTTTATAGAAAGTCGGACATATAAAACCTGCTCCTAATCACATTCCGGAGGGTATCTGCGTCTGTGGAAATAAAGAGCTTGTTATAGTAAAAGTAAACAAAAAAAATTAAAATTGGTGTAAAGCAACCAAACTACTCAATTAAAATGTATCCCAGTAGGAAAATTAGGCACCTGTTCTATAAAGTTATACAATAGGGCATCAGAGAACCACAGTGCATTTTCACAAGCAAAGGAGCTTTTAACAATCCAGTTGCTCATTATAGTCTTTATTTGTGTCTATATACACCAATAATTATATTTTCCTTTGTCTTTTTTTTAAACCTAGTATCAGCAGAACAAATAATATTGTTTTCATTCTTGTGCAGCTAAAAGATTTCAACTCAGTTTCTTCTTCAGCTTTCGTCTCTACTTTCCCAGTTACTCCTATTGAATATAGCTCTACATTAGGCTACTAAAATATTTTCTCTGCCGCTTGGTGGGCTGGGGAAGAGGCACCATGACCAATTTAATCAAGTGTACTGAACAAAATGTAATTTCTTTATCTATATATATGCAAAATGACACATAATTAAAACCTGCTCGTTTTGGAAGAAAACCTAAACAAGAGAGAAATTGGTTGCCAGATAATTTCATGCACAAACAGATAAATTAGAGCCCTTAAGTTGCAGAAGTTTGGTTGCTGGTGGGAAGCTCACACGGTGATTAGAATTAGGTTGCGGAAGATTTCATTAATTATAGGTGACTGGTTTCCCCCTCAGAGGACAGCTCAGGTCCCCTTGTCCCCCCTCCCTGGCTCATCTTAAACTGTTGTCTAACCTTTCCCTTAATCCATCTCATCTTGAGCTGATGGGAACTGCTTTCATTCCACCTTATGTGGAGGTAATGAAACAATCTTCTTATTCACTTGGTTCCTCTGAGCCTGTGACACACAACAAAAAAAAATGAGAGCTCTGATTAATGGCCGCTAATTAGCAATGTTAATGACCAGGTGTCCAAGAGCATGGCCAGCTCCTCTCAGCATGGAGTGATCTCTCAATGAGGGCCCTGCAAATCCATCCCCAGTGACCCTTCCCCTCAGCTGCCAGTAATGAAGCTGAGCTCTCTCATTACACCCAAGAGAGGCTCAGGGGGAGGCCAAGGCCTTGAGAGCCAAACTTTTCCTTTGGGTCTAGTGGGTCTCCATTAATTAAGGTCAGCATTTTTGGGCCCCCCCCCCCCGGCTACCTCTTAAAAAACCCTCCAATGGTAAAAGATTTGAGAAAAAGGAAGCTTAACTCTAACTCATTTGCCATTCTGAGCTTTCCTAGTGATGAAGATGCCTTTTCCAAACAGTCCAGGTTGCTAGTTAAAACTCTTTCCGCCGCCACCTCTGGGTTTCAATCTTGTATAAATATAACTGTATGAAATGAGTGGGAGAAAAACATATATATCATCAGCAACAGCCTCCTCCCTTCACATTCTGCCTAGATGTCTGAAGTTACAGAGTGCTATAGAAGTGAAGAGTTATTTTAGAATGTGATGTTCTATCCCTGAATCAGTAATGATAAAAACTTAACATGTATTAAAAAGCTAACGTGCATTTCCATACAGGTTGCGGTGGGTGAGACGTAGTTTGTTAATTTATTGATTTTTTTTCCCCCAGATGTATAAAATGTGTCCTTCCAGGTATACATAATGTTAATAAAAACACCCACACGGCATGTTGGTAATTCTGGAGAAGTTGGAAACTCACTTGATCTGACAACATGCATCGCAGAAGAATTTTAGGTAAACAGTGAAGCTGATCTTTTCCTCTTCAGAGAGGTTTGATAAAACAGAAACTGGAATTTGCCTTCCCTCCAGTGTGGCCTCAGTTTGAACTATGGTAAAACTAACCAGGCTGCCAGCTGTTAGCTCCAGTCTGAGCCTGTGATGATCAGAACATGAACCTGTATCTTTCAATACAGATTGTGTATGTCTACAATAGTCGATAAGCTTTAGAAATCTACCTTGCTTTTCAAATTAGGGTTTTTTCTTCAATGTGGAAGTAAAAATCAAAATGTTTAAAGACAGAAGAATTTTGGCTTCATCAGTGTGGCAAGTAGCTACTGCTGGTATAAACTTTAGCAGCTATATAAAAATAAATAAATAGTGAGGTGGAAATATCTATGGCGTTTGTACTAAAACACGATTTTGTGTAACTTCATTTAACCTGATTAATTTGACAGTATAAATGCTTACTTTTTCTTGGAAATAAATCTATTAGCAATCTACTGTTTTTCAGATGTGCATTGCAATCGAATTGCACAAGTCAGAACTAAGATGCTTTTCAGGACTCAAGCAGCTAAGGGGATTGGTAATGAGATATGCAGCCTTTCACCTCTAGGTCACCAGATCAAATACATCTTGAGATGGTAGTGGCAGAAAGTTATCACTATCAGATAACTACCATTATTCAGTGGTTGATCTGGGATGACGAGGAGCTCTGACTTCATTTTCTAGTGGACAGGTGTTTTCATAAGGGTGTCCCCAGTATATCTACATGGGCCTAGATACCATACGATAATAAGTGTTGCCCCATAAATACTTAAATGAGATATTCCTAAACTTTTTCATATCACGAACTGCATCTTGACAGAAAGATTGTCTCAGGGACTCCTGCCTTCTGAATCATGACCACCTGGATACCCTCATTTTCTACTGGCCATTGCATAATGTTTCCGCAGGATCTAAATAATTGCTTACATGGAAAATTAATATTAGAACAGTATTTAATGCCATTTTTTACTTTTCTTAATGTAATTGCAGGTGGAATAAAGGAGAAGCGAGCACCCTCTGACTAGTTCTCTGTGGAGCACTGGTAGTTCATTGCCACAGTTTGGAAACTACTTACTCTAAGAGATACCACCATGCCATTTGGCTTTCTAATGAGAAGTTTCATTGGTGAGATTGAGAATTGAATAGGGGTCCCCACCAGGCCAAGATTGGAGCATCTTAGTATGGCGCTGTGGGAAGTTTGCATCACAGCTGCTGGACTTTTTTTGTGGATATATAATTAACTGTGATTTCCAGTGCTATCCATCTGCAATCTTTCACCTGCACTAAATGCACTTTAAAAAAAAACCTAGTAAGATTTACTGGTTCAGTCCACTGTTACGTAATGATTTGTTTCCCACGGAAACATTAGAGATTCTAAAGAGACACAGCAAGTACCTGAGTCAGCATTGCGTATGCCTTTGCCTATGTACCACCAGTGGTATATGTACCGCAGTTTGGGAACCCCTGTCCTAGAGTATGGGACTTGGTGTCATGCTGTAGACCAGGGGTTCCTAAACTTTTGTACATGTACCACTGGTGGTACATGAGCCTGATGTTCCATCAATTCACTCCACAACACTCTTTTGAGAAGATCATACAGGAGCCAATAAACTTCGGTTGCTGCTGCTCTAAATACATAATTCCTGGGTTCTATTCTTGGCTGAGCCACTGATTTGCTTAGTGACCTTAGTCTGTCTAGGTTTTTATACAGAAGCTTATCCCTCTTGTATCCAACCACCTCACAAAGCCACTCTGTGCTTCAGTTTACCCACCTGTAAAATGGACATATGAATACCTTCCTGACAGGGTACAGTGAGGCTTAATTCATTAACGTTTGTACAGCACTGTAGCACTTGGATGAAAAAAGTCATGCAAGCGCAAAGCATTATTAATACGCTAATTGAATAAAAACGTGTGTTGATAACACTTTAGGAAGGAAATATGTGACTATTAATGACAGGCAACTGGAAATAAAGCAGGAACTCTGCCCTTATTTAGAATAACCTAGATGCATAGACAGCTTAAAACAGGCACTCTGTCCTCAATTTTAGGCAATTCAGGCTCCATAATTGACTTGAGAAGAGCTACTCCAGGCTACTGTGTAATTGCAGAAGTATTCTCTCTTCTGGCTCCCAGTCTCCTCATCATATTCTAACTCATTGCTCTTTATGCTAAAGCCTTTGTTGATTAGAGGACGGAAGCAGTAAGTACAAATAAAGCAATTAGCAGGTGGGGGGAAGGCTACCACTGCTTAAGGATAACGTATGCAGTCTTTATTGGGATACTAAGTAATTGGAAGTCTAGAGTATAGAAGACAAGGAAGAAACACAGCAATAATCCAGAAAAATAGATGAAGGAAATACATGGCAAACACACTCTCTCTAACACTGTATTCAGAAAAGATTGGCTCCAAGGGGATTTGGCAAATAGCTTGAATCCCAGATTTGTTTGTTTCATTTTACAGGATTATATTTTGATGGGGAATTTCCCTCAGATTTTTAAAAAAGAAAAATCCTATATTGTCCCCTTTCTTGTTTACATTTTTAACAACAACAACAACAACAAAAGCTGTAATATTTGTAGGGCTAACAATATTTGGTGCTAGACTGCTGCAGAGCCAGCCAGCAGAGGGAGCCGAGGTTATGAACAAACCTTTGTTCTTGCGGCTCTGCTGACACGTACCTTGGCAGAAGGAAGAAGAGCCATCTTGGCTGGTACTTCTTTAGAAACACTGACTAATATTAATGTATACGACAGGAAACAGACAAAAATACCCCAAATAACACATGGTCTTTCCAGGCTTCTAATACTAGATTACAAATAATGGTGATCAAAAGAGAAAAACAAGGTTATTGTGCTTTCCCTTTGGTATTGTCTCCATTGCTGCGGGACAAGTTGGTTTAAGATATGATGTATTCCTGGGATCTGTTCCTAAGATGCTTTTACCTTAATTAGAGATACTCATGAATAAAAAAAGGAGTACTTGTGGCACCTTAGAGACTAGCCCTAAATTTGTTAGTCTCTAAGGTGCCACAAGTACTCCTTTTCTTTTTGCAAATACAGACTAACACGGCTGCTACTCTGCAACCTGTCATGAATAAAAGTCCTGGATTTTAACACTCAGAAATGTTGGACACAGAGACTATGTCAGAACCTGAACGAGGATCAGGATTAGGATTTCAGGGCCCTATAATGAATGAAAACAAGGTCTCAGAAGAAACCCAAACTTTATGCAAGGGGATGTTTCTGGAATCTAAACTCTGACCCCACTCAAAAGGTCAGAGCCGCTCCCTATCTCTAAAATAGACCAAATCAAAATGCCAGATGCAAACACGGCCAGACTTTTAGATGATTTAAAATCCAGATCCAGATATGAGCTGTGCAGGGTTGGGCCATCTGTACATGTAAATGCTTTCTGCCTCAGTTTACTCATTTGTACAATGCGGCTGAGGCTTAACTCAATCATGTTTGAAAAGCACTGAGATCTCACAGGAAAGGTACTATAGAAATACAGTATATTTTTTAATGCTAGAATCAACACCATTACCAGTAGATCCACCAGTATTATTTCCAGTAGATATAATTTCTAGTCTCAGTAGATAGCTGAAAAACTGTAAATCATGTATCGAAGAATTATACTTTAATAAACATTGGCCAAGGAGTGAAAGGAAATAAGAATAAATCATTTTTAGAGCTGACTGAAGACTATTTTATTTCCCCATAAAATTTTTTCATTTGAAATTTTCCACTCAAAATTGTTTGCTCTTCATGGGAAATTTTGAATAAGAATATTTTGGTTTTGTTTCAGTTAAAATCAAAATGTTTATTTGACTTCAAATACAAAATTTCATTTCAGTGTTTGAAACCTGAAAAATGTAGGGTTTCGATTTTCCATTTGTATATTTTTGATTTTCTTCTCCATTATCTTTCATTTCCTATTTCCTGGAAAAAGGAGAAAAAATGGTAAAAAACCAGAGACAAGGTGGGAAAACTCCACTTTCACTTGTTTACTTTTTTCAAGTACAAAAGTGTAAAAAATAGATTTTAAAAGTTTAAAAAGTGAGAGTTTGCCTTTTAACATCTTTCTAGTTGAAAAACATGTGAAAAAGAAGAGGAAATGTTCTTCCCCTCCCACACACACACACATTTTACCACACTTTTAAAAAAAAAATTCTAATTTTTTCCGAGTGAGTCAAAAATAAAAACAAGGTTTTTCTGCACTTTGCCTCAGTTTTTTCCCCTCCCCTCACTCCTTTTCTTCCAGTGGAAAAAGTAACAAGGAGTAGAAAGGGGGGTAGGAGTGTCAAAAAAATCTCAATATCAAAAAAGTCTGTTTTCAAAAACTGAATGAAAAATGGAATTTGAACGGAACTAAAACAAAAATATTCATTTTGTATCATTTTGGAACTTCTCACGGAAAAAAATCAAAATTTGTTGACAATGACATTATCCTGTGAAAATTATTGTTTTTGATGAAATCTGATTTTTGGTCAGAAGATGTTTTGATCAAAAAAATTCAATTGGCTCTAATCATTGTTGATCTTAATGCTGTATTAAGAGACACAATATGTCTTACTGTGCACTGTTACTATCAATTTGACCATAACTATATATAGATCCACAAACACAAATTAGATCCTTACTATTGACTTTAATTTTTGCCTACATTACTTTGAACCTCTTTTCCCCGGTGTGTAGATAGCAACTTCTTAGTTATGCACCCAAAAGGCCTCTCAGCCATGAATTAGTAATAGAACAGACAAATTTAAAGAGCCCCTTCACTTCTTTTCTTTAAAGAACAAAGTATCTGGTCTGGAGAGAAACACACTGGACATTTAACAAGAAAAATCTTATAGAAGTTACCTATGAGATTAACATTTTGATCATAATCTGGAGATGCACTATTCTATGAGATTTGTTACAGTATGCACTCAGCTGCCATTGGATGGATACCACAGTATCCATTTGTGGTATCCTGACTGAATGGGCATGAAGATAAAACTACATTTCACTCCTAGTTGTTGTCTCTTCAGATCAGAATTGAGGCACATTATTAATACCCAGCTCTTAGAAAGTGCTTTTCATCAGTAGAGCTCCAAGTACTTTACAAAGGAGGTCAGTATCACTATCCCCATTTTACAGAAGGAGAAACTGAGACAAAGAGCTGTGAAGTGACTTGCCCAAGGTCACCCAGCAAGGAACTGATAGAGCAGAATTCCCAGTCAAATGCTCTCTCCACTAGGCCACATAGTGCAGCAGTGTTGGGAAACTGGAACTTCTGCTATGCTTGTTCTGTGGATAACAGAGGAATTCATTTCCCCGGCCGTCAGTTGGGCAGCTTCCATCAGCACAAATTAACTAATTGTTTTTAAAGAAATGAAGACAACACACTGATCAAGAGAACTATGTGCCCAAATACCATATGAAGTGAGAGGGTTTTAGAGTAACATCTCTAGCCATTACATGAATCCTCAGTCCACCCTGTAAACCCCGATTAAAGTCAAAGGGAGTTTCACATGTGATACTTAGGGGATGTCTACACTAGCACTTATGTTGGCAAAATTTTTGTTGCTTGGGGTGTGAAAAAACACACCCTAAGCAACATAAGTTTTGCTGGCATAAGCGCTTGGGTGCACAGTGCTACGTCAGTGGGAGACGCTCTCTCGCTGACATAGCTACTACCGCTCATGGAGCTGGTTTTATTATGTCGACCAGAGAGCTCTTTCCTGTGGGCATTACCTGGCTACATGAGCGATCTTGCAGCACTACAGCTATGCTGCTGTAAGCTTGTAAGTGCAGACATAACCTTAGTGACCAGTCACACACTTCAAATAGCAAAGAGCAAATCCATGAAGGCATTGTTTGAAGACAATAGGCTGCGACCAATGTATAGACTGAAATATGTTTGTGAAAAGTGTGCATGGAATGATTTGAATAATGAAGAAATTTGGAAAAATCAAAGTCTATCTGCAGATAATTAAAACAGAAAAAGGGCAGAATTGGTTGGAGATGTCGTTATGAATAGTGTAACAAGCTCTGAGCTATATAAAGAGAATGATCCCATTGTACATAACCTAAACATTCAATATTTATGCAGCACTAGTAGATTGGAAAGCGTGAAATGATCACTGTAACTATTCAGACAAGTGCCTTCCGGTAGTGTGCTGTTGAAAGTAGATTTGTTACAATGTAACAAACACAAAAATCTACACAGCCAGTCTGATGTATCTGCACTCCTTGTTCAGGACTCAGTCTTACATGGTGTTGAGTCCCTGTGAGAGGGGATGAGTTTGGATCAGGCCATATTTATCAAGTCAGGGTATGTCTATACTACACGTGATACAGTGGCACAGCTGCAGCTACATTGCTATAGCGTTATAATGCAGACATTTTTTATAGTGAAGGAAGAGGGTTTTTTTAGTTGCTATAGTAAATCCAACCCCTCAAAAGGCAGTAGCTAGACTGACGGTAGAATTCTTCCATCAACACAGCTGCATCTGCAGTATGGGTTAGGTCAACTTAACTACATTGTACAGGGCACAAAGTTTTTCATAACTCTGATCAACATTACTAGGTTGACCTACGTTTTAGGTGTAGAACAGGCCTCAGAGATAGGTGACCTTGCTGTCACTGCAATGCAATGAAAATAAAAATAATCCTATTGAACGCCCTAGATAGTCTAAAACTCTCAAACAATGGCAAAACCAGAGATTTCACTTTCCTCCCTGCACTGAGATAAGGATCTATGTATTGACTTAGTGAAATCATAAATGTGCATTTGCAGATGAGCTATGTTATTTGCTCTGCACTACACACAAAATCATACCTTCTAGCTCCTAAGTGAAAAGAAAAGGTCAGGAAACCCAGTAGACTCAAGATCAAAACTTCTTTAAAACAGCTTGTAGTGTTTGTTGACATTATTTTCACATTGCTCAAGTGCCCACCTGATGGCATAGCCACATCATTGACTAGGATCATATGGATAACATCTGACATGGCTGATGGCAGGGAATGATCATATGACTGAGAAAGGCAATTTGGGCTTCTAGAAAAACCTTTGATTAAGGTTAGAGCTAGGGAAAACATTTGGTTCATAGGTTTCAGAGTGGTAGACTAACAAATTTATTTGGGCATAAGCTTTCGTGGGCTAAAACCCACTTCATCAGATGCATGGAGTGGAAAATACAGTAGGAAGATAGATAGATAGATAGATAGATAGATAGATAGATAGATACACACAAAGAACATGAAAAGATGGGGGTTGCCTTAACAACTCTAACGAGACAAATCAATTAAAGTGGGCTATTATCAGCAGGAGGAAAATCACTTTTGTAGTGGTAATCAGGATGGCCTATTTCAAACAGTTGACAAGAAGGTGTGAGTAATAGTAGGGGGAAAAATTAGCATGGGGAAATAGTTTTTAGTTTGCGTAATGACCCATCCACTCCCACTTTAGGCCACTTTATTCAGGCCTAATTTGATGGTGTCCAGTTTGCAAATTAATTCCAGTTCTGCAGTTTCTGGACCATCTGAGATATTTATGGTGCATGGTACCTAGTGTATTATCATACACTCAGAGTTTGTCTAAGTGTGAAAGTCAGTCCAGAATAAAATTGGATGTGAATGTAAAGTGGATTAACTATTCCTCATTAACTTCATGTGGGGTTGCTCTTATTTCAAGTGGATTAAGCTAATTAGAACAAGGCATTCTTATTCCAAAATAAGAACATTCACACAAGCAGTTAATCAGGTATAGCTATTCTGGAATACCTTTCCATGGAGACAAGTTCTCAGCGATTGGTCAGGACAACAAAGTGGGTGGGAGAACCCAATCTCCAGAGAAGGTCATACTTCACCAAGAAATTTGGCTCATCCTTAGTTAGCACTATTGACCCTGATGGGTTTACACATGCACCTTTGGAAGAAGAACCTATCATGTTCATCTTGATTCTGTGTGACCATGACTTTCCACTTGGAGGTTTGCATTGGTTTAGTGACCATGACATTCCACTTGGAGGTTTGCATTGGTTTAGTGACCATGACATTCCACTGGGAGGTTTGCATTGGTTTAGTTCAGTGTCTTTTCTGAACCAGATGCAAAAATGGAGGTTTGCATTGGTTTGCATTGGTTTAGTGACCATGACATTCCACTTGGACATTTGCATTGGTTTAGTTCAGTGTCTTTTCTGAACCAGATGCAAAAATGGAGGTTTGCATTGGTTTGCATTGGTTTAGTGACCATGACATTCCACTTGGACGTTTGCATTGGTTTAGTTCAGTATCTTTTCTGAACCAGATGCAAAAATGGCATGTGCCAAGCAGTACAGTACATCAAACCACATGGTGCCTGTATAATGTGTTTTGGGTTTTTTTCAGATTAACTAGACCCACAGGATATTAATGTAGTGGTAACTAGCTCCACAGGAGATAAAACTGGAACACACTGTAAGAGCTGCTATTAGTGTGTAAGCGTCTAGTAAATGTAATGGTCTTTCATGTGAACATGTGGAACTAAAAACAAGCCACAATGGGATTTAAAAGCATTCAGTGCATATTTGTCCATAAGCCCATCATACAAATAAAAGCTCTTTTAAACAAAGTGTCAAATGAATCAATGCGCATTATATTATGGAACAACACATGTTCTCTGCTAGCAAATTGCTTTAACTGATATAATCATATTTTCCATTTTGTGGTATAGCTTATAATTTGACTTGTTGATTAAGGTCCTGTTCCTGAGGATGTCAGTGATCAAACTCCTATGGACTAAAATGGAGCAGGAAATGGCGCTAAATAATTTGACTTTAAGTGAAGAAGCAAATCTATTTTTCCTCCCCTCTCTTTCTGTGAGTGAAGGAAAAAGCCCACTGAGGTCAGTGGAAAGCCTTGCTGCTAACTTCACCATGCTTTGGATTGGGTCCTGAATATACATGTGTGAGGTAGGTTTTGGCTCTATACTGCAAACCCCACCCCATACCTCCCACCGAGACGATGTCATATTTCTATGTGCTCATGCATGCCAAAGCTTTATCTCTTTTGAAATGTTGCCCAGATCCAAACCATGTTTACATAAGTAATAAGGAGATTCTCTTGTATGTGATAATTTCTTCATGGAGAGATGGCCTTTCCCTAGTCATTCTTTAGACTTTGTTCCTAGTTCAGCTTTCATTTTTCTAACTTGATGATTTTATCCACCTTTGACAACAGGGTATTATAATATTTTTTTGAAGTTCCACACCTGGAATTAACTTTTTCTGCCAAGAATTACAGTGCACCTGGAAATACTAAATAACTTTTATCTGTATTTTAGCGGCTGTGCACAATGAAAATAGATCTCCTGAAATCTGGCCTGTCTTTTAGTAAAATTAATTGCAGCTTTACGATTATAGAGGTGCTGATATCATGAAATAACCGTGCACTAGTAGTGTTTGCTTCTACCAATCCCAAGACTAGTTAACTGAGAACCATCTCCCAGAGTCACTCTCCTCCTTAATGGCTCTGCTTACCTACATAACATATGGAAATGTGAGCATACACTTACAGCAGATTGTTTGCTATGTTTACACCAGTTCTAACACTAATCCCCATTAATGTTTGATATAGCTCCCAAAGCATTTAAATAGATGTCAGATCCCAGATCCATTGCATATGTATTGAGCATCATATATACTCCAAAAAGAAAGATACAGAAACACTGGGGGATTTCCTTTTTTGACATGTTTACTGGATTAACCACTTTGTGCATATGCAAAGCTGTGCTATATGCATGATTACTGTCAGCTTTTAACCGCACATAAAGGTCCCATTTGCATAGGAAACATAAAACATTATGGTTTTCCACTGAATGCATGCAATGAAGTGAGCTGTAGCTCATGAAAGCTTATGCTCAAATAAATTTGTTAGTCTCTAAGGTGCCACAAGTACTCCTTTTCTTTTTATAAAACATTAATACTCTCTCTTAGGATTCCAAGTTTTGCAACTGCTTTCAGTTTCTTCCCCTTATTGATAATGTTTCCTGATGTGGAGCAAAAACAACCTGCTGCCACTACATTAGATTAACTAGATTTACAAAATACTACGATACACAAGAATCCTCAAAAGCTACAGTACACAGGTGTCTCTCTCCATTCAAAGATGGCCTGCTGCCATGGTTTTTAACCTTTTCATGCAGGAACGGTGTGTTATAACAGAAAAAAAGTTTTGGTCCCCTCCCCACCCTTCATCTAGCCATAAAAAAAAGAGACTGGTTATAACCCCCCCTGGACCTATTGTGACCCCCAAATTAAGAGCCCACATCCCACTCAATATCACTGTACAAGTGTAAGGAGAAAAAAGAATTCAAAATATGGCAGCATATCATCAGCATTGAGAAACTGTTCAGTTCATCCAGTGTATTATCATTGATACCCGGAAAGAGTTGTCCAAATGTAACCTTTTTTTTAAAGTTACCTCTGCTATATTGTTAGTAGGTTGTTTCTCATATACTATTAAGCATTTTCAACAGTACCATCACTGTTGGCTCTACTTGTATGTTATATCCCTTCCCTAGCTCCAATCCATCTCTCTCTGGTCTATTTAAATTGTAAACTCTTTGGGATAGGGATCATCTCTCACTATATCTTTGCACAATGCCCAAACACCAATCTTGGGTGGGGGCCTTTCTGTGCTACTGCAATGCAAACTTTATTATTATTAATACTACCAGGGTAACAAATTACACCAGTAAAACCAGATAATAGTGTTTGTGCAAAAGCCTTGTGGGAAGGAGAAGCAGAGAGTGGATAAAATAACACTTTTAGAACCAAAGTAAGTTGATCTGTTTCTTGGACAGCAATGAGAATAATTTTCACTTTAGCTGATCATAGGAAAAATAAATGAGAGATATGAATGCAGCCATTTGTATTAAAATATAGAGCACCATTTGTTACGTTCAGAAATAATTAGATTTCACAGATGAATATATTCTGAAGCAGGTATAGTTTTACGATAAAGTGACTAAGTTCAGCCTCAGTTATAGCTAGCCTCATTATATCCTTAAAGAAGTTCAAATTTCCAGATAACCAGCAGTAGAACCAGGTAAGCAGGCAGAATTAGTATCCAAGCCTCATAAATGACTGGGAAAAATTGTATCTGTCACACAGTTCTGGTTCCCACACACTCTGGTTACATCATTAGTTAGTCTGTAAATGAGGAGACCAATTAGACCAGGGAGCTAAGGTCAGGTGACCAAAACATGAAAATGCACAAGAAATCCTACCCTAAAGATGGGATTTCAGTAGGGGCCCTTGGATAGCTGACTCCTCTTCTGCTGCTCTGCAATTTTCGTATTCCATTTCACCTTTGCTTTCAGGCTGAGCGCTTAGGTCCCACAGATTGATGGTTGAAGCTGCCTCGTTGATGTGTTTTTCCCCCCTATGCAGGTGCATTGGCAAAATTATTTCCTGCATCAAAAATTACACAAAATTATGTAATAGTTTTCTCTCTTCTATTCTGTGAAATCTTTCTGCACCTTGTACCTAGAGAAGGCTCCTTTTTGTTTACAGTTTTGAGAGTACGGCAATAGACTCAAAAGTGAATTATATACAATTAATTCCCTATGGATAAGTATATGGGATCATCTTAAAGGAAGGGTGTAGGTGTAACTTTACCACAAAGCTAAAGTTTCAGGGCAAGTATAATGTCAATAATTATTTGTTTTCAGCAAATGTTGAAGGCATTTCTCCCTGTGCTTAGGAAGCAATATAAAGTTAGTGGGGGCTTGCTATGTGGATCTGTGCATGGGGGGTGGTGGAAAGGGGGCGGGGACTGTCAAGGCAGAAGGGAGTCAGTTACCTCCACAGCAAAGTACAGCTGTTCTCCGAGACCCTGAGGAGAGCCCCCTGTGAGGTAGAGGATCCATACATAGAGAGGATAATAGGAGGCAATGGAGCCTGATGCAGGCACATATTATTACATTAGCGCTCTAAAGATATCTTACAGGTGGCACAGGAAATGCTTATAGTTAAGGTTCCCCATCACCTTCCATTATAAGACCCTGTTTTTGGTTACTTATTCATTTGTTAAACTTTAATTGTGCAGGATGAAATTTTCCATACTGGGTGGCTGCCTCAGTGTGATTATTTTTTCTGAAAATTTTAGCTAAAAATGGTTTTGCTATTTCCCAGAATAAGGTTGGAAAATACATGTTTTGCCAACATTAAAAAAATTCTTGCAATTATTTCATTGCTAGACTCTAGCACCCTTCCCCCCCCCTCATAATTTGGAACAGGGAGTTGAAATTTGGCAGAGAGTTGGACTGGACTTCATCCCCATGCCTTTTGTCATGCCCATTAACATCTTCCCAAATTTGAGCAAGTTATAAATTCCTGAAAATCTCAGTTCTCACATGCTCAGTAGAGACTTGTTACAGTTTGGCAGCTAAATGATCTGAAGATTCTGTCTCCACGAAGCATGCCCCATCCCCTCACAGCTCCTAGTGCCAACCAGCACACACACCATCCTCACAGCGTGACTGAGCATGCACAATCCGTGGGCTACGCAGGACTTTCCCTGAAATTGCTCCTCCCAGCAGCCAGGGCTGTGGATCACCACAACTGAGAGCAGGGACACAGTCTCTTCTGTGCTCCCAGTGCCAGTGCCCAGGCAGCCTGGAGGAGCAAGAAGAGCAGGTGGCAACCTGACTGAAATGCAGTGAGACAAGAGATGACAACAGTGGGTGCTCAGGGGGAATGGGAAATAGAAGCAAGAGCTGGAAAGGTTAAAGGAGCAGGAACACAGTGAGGAGAATAGGAGCTGGGGAAAGACAGAGGCACAAGTGGCTTAATGGTGAAATCCTAGCGGATCTTAAACATAAAAAAGAAGCTTACAAGAAGTGGAAGGTTGGACATATGACCAGGCAACCTGACTGAAATGCAGTGAGACAAGAGATGACAACAGTGGGTGCTCAGGGGGAATGGGAAATAGAAACAAGAGCTGGAAAGGTTAAAGGAGCAGGAACACAGTGAGGAGAATAGGAGCTGGGGAAAGACAGAGGCACAAGTGGCTTAATGGTGAAATCCTAGCGGATCTTAAACATAAAAAAGAAGCTTACAAGAAGTGGAAGGTTGGACATATGACCAGGGAAGAGTATAAAAATATTGCTCGGGCATGTAGGAAAGATATCAGGAGGGCCAAATCGCACCTGGAGCTGCAGCTAGCAAGAGATGTCAAGAGTAACAAGAAGGGTTTCTTCAGGTATGTTGGCAACAAGAAGAAAGCCAAGGAAAGTGTGGGCCCCTTACTGAATGAGGGAGGCAAGCTAGTGACAGAGGATGTGGAAAAAGCTAATGTACTCAATGCTTTTTTTGCCTCTGTTTTCACTAACAAGGTCAGCTCCCAGACTGCTGTGCTGGGCAACACAAAATGGGGAAGAGATGGCCAGCCCTCTGTAGAGATAGAGGTGGTTAGGGACTATTTAGAAAAGCTGGACGTGCACAAGTCCATGGGGCCGGACGAATTGCATCCGAGAGTGCTGAAGGAATTGGCGGCTGTGATTGCAGAGCCCTTGGCCATTATCTTTGAAAACTCGTGGCGAACGGGGGAAGTCCCGGATGACTGGAAAAAGGCTAATGTAGTGCCCATCTTTAAAAAAGGGAAGAAGGAGGATCCTGGGAAGTACAGGCCGGTCAGCCTCACCTCAGTCCCTGGAAAAATCATGGAGCAGGTCCTCAAAGAATCAATCCTGAAGCACTTAGAGGAGAGGAAAGTGATCAGGAACAGTCAGCATGGATTCACCAAGGGAAGGTCATGCCTGACTAATCTAATCGCCTTTTATGATGAGATTACTGGTTCTGTGGATGAAGGGAAAGCAGTGGATGTATTGTTTCTTGACTTTAGCAAAGCTTTTGACACGGTCTCCCACAGCATTCTTGTCAGCAAGTTAAGGAAGTATGGGCTGGATGAATGCACTATAAGGTGGGTAGAAAGCTGGCTAGATTGTCGGGCTCAACGGGTAGTGATCAATGGCTCCATGTCTAGTTGGCAGCCGGTGTCAAGTGGAGTGCCCCAGGGGTCGGTCCTGGGGCCCGTTTTGTTCAATATCTTCATAAATGATCTGGAGGATGGTGTGGATTGCACTCTCAGCAAATTTGCGGATGATACTAAACTGGGAGGAGTGGTAGATACGCTGGAGGGGAGGGATAGGATACAGAAGGACCTAGACAAATTGGAGGATTGGGCCAAAAGAAATCTAATGAGGTTCAATAAGGATAAGTGCAGGGTCCTGCACTTAGGATGGAAGAATCCAATGCACCGCTACAGACTAGGGACCGAATGGCTCGGCAGCAGTTCTGCGGAAAAGGACCTAGGGGTGACAGTGGACGAGAAGCTGGATATGAGTCAGCAGTGTGCCCTTGTTGCCAAGAAGGCCAATGGCATTTTGGGATGTATAAGTAGGGGCATAGCGAGCAGATCGAGGGACGTGATCGTTCCCCTCTATTCGACACTGGTGAGGCCTCATCTGGAGTACTGTGTCCAGTTTTGGGCCCCACACTACAGGAAGGATGTGGATAAATTGGAAAGAGTACAACGAAGGGCAACGAAAATGATTAGGGGTCTAGAGCACATGACTTATGAGGAGAGGCTGAGGGAGCTGGGATTGTTTAGTCTGCAGAAGAGAAGAATGAGGGGGGATTTGATAGCTGCTTTCAACTACCTGAAAGGGGGTTTCAAAGAGGATGGCTCTAGACTGTTCTCAATGGTAGCAGATGACAGAACGAGGAGTAATGGTCTCAAGTTGCAATGGGGGAGGTTTAGATTGGATATTAGGAAAAACTTTTTCACTAAGAGGGTGGTGAAACACTGGAATGCGTTACCTAGGGAGGTGGTAGAATCTCCTTCCTTAGAGGTTTTTAAGGTCAGGCTTGACAAAGCCCTGGCTGGGATGATTTAACTGGGACTTGGTCCTGCTTTGAGCAGGGGGTTGGACTAGATGACCTTCTGGGGTCCCTTCCAACCCTGATATTCTATGATTCTATGATTCTAAGTGTGTGGGGAGGGGGGGAGGAACAGGCACCAGGTGGAATTATAATGGCAGTCCATAGCAGCAGGAGCTGGGGATTGGTGCAGAAAGGCACAGCGGGGGGCTGGAGGGAGTTAAGGGCACAAGAGTCCAAAACTTCCAGAACTTCATAGCAGTGTTGTGATCATAAATGTTTGTAAAGAACTAAGATAGTGGAATGAGAGCAGCATAGAAAAGCCCATGAAAAAATTAATCATTCTGTATTCGGTTTTGGATGGTGTACGGTAAAAAATGCATGGGGCAACATACTGAATGATGAGAACAAAAGGAAATATTAAATAGCCATCCAACCGGTGAGCACCATCCACCCTGTGCACGGAATGAGGTGGGATCCTGTAGAAAAAACAGAATACAATTATCTAATTAAAGACTGTATCATAATGCACAAGAGGGCTAGGCAACCTTAATTTTGACAATTGCTAACTTTCGAGAGCTTCACTTTGCAAACTTAATGTTCTTTACTATAGTTTTTTGGATCTATCTATCTAATCTATCTATGATATTACTTTGCTTTGATACAGAACCTTCCCCATAGTCTAAAAGCACTTTGCAAATATGAATTGATTAAATGTCACAACACCCTTTTGAGATAGGAAAATAATGTCCCCATTTTTACTGATGGGGAAACTGAGGCACAAAAGTGACGTGACTTATCCAAAGTCACATAGGAAGTCTGTGGCAAAACTACAAATAGAATCCAGATCCCCCAGCTGCCAGTCACATGCCTGAACCAGAAGAGTATCTTTCCCCCATGTTCTTGTTTTGCTTAGTTGATTCATTTGCATGCTGATTTTCTGTTTGGAATCCGATTAAATAAAATATAGGTGTAAATCATCTGAATTATTAAGTGATGTTTTCTACAAACACATTCAATATTTTGAAAAATATCTGTCAGACAAAACTAAGAAAGTTCCATGCATCTTGCATTAAAGGAGAAAATGGTTTGTTCAAAAATCAACTCAAGATTAAAAAAGAGCATAAGGCGGCTTTTGGGTCATTGGGATTTGGAAAGATGGCAGGTTAGGGAATGTGGGCTCCCAACAATAATCTAACTAAGGCTCCCCAACATCCTAAGAGAAGCATTCAATGGTATTATGTTGATTGGGTTAAAGATTTTTTTTACTATTGTGAATCCTGTAATTTATTGTCTTTCTTCATTACTGTTTTGATCAGTAGAAGTAAACTAATCAGAAATACTTTGCTTCCTGATTATTTAGTCACACAAATAATTTGATCACTGTGCCAGGAAGACCAAACCAGTCTCCACTGGATGTCTGCCAGTGAAAAGAACTAGAGTCTGACATGTTTTCCAGTACAAGTGCCTCATTATTAATTCATGGTCCAGATCTCCTGTACATGCTGTTACTAATATTAGGTTTCTGCAGAGTAATGAGCAGAAGTAATGGACTGACTGTCTTAATATATTGTAAATAAACATTTGCAACATTAAATTCTAGCTTGGGTTTTAATTGGGACTTGACATAAATAAAGGGGTCTGTGCAGGGTATTGAAAATATTGCTAGTGTTTTCTAGCTGACATGCAAATAGGATAAGAAGGGTTCTGATCTAGACAGTGGAAGAGGTTAGTCCAGTTTAGGAAGTTCTGTTTAGGGATGAATCTGCAGTGGAACACCAAACTCCTTTAAGTTTGGGGTAGTTTGGCTCCAGGTTCTGAAGTCAGATTGGGCTCATCCTTATTATAAAGGGGAATTTTCATTATGTGACCTTGGTAAAAGTAGCCTTATTGGGCCAGGTCCTCTGATAGGATATGGGTGCTTCACATCACAAAGGTGGTGTAATCTGATTGTAAACCCAGTTTAACTACTCCAGGGCAGCTGCTGCTATTATGTACAGTTCTAGTACAACCTAGATTAACAGACACAGGAATATTGGGTGAATTATTCCTCTGGCAGAACACAGAGAGGACAGTTTGTTGGGGGTATCTATCTATATATCTAGTGAGGGCAATCGAAAGAGTGGGAGGCAAGTCCAGGTCAAAACCTTAAGGGTCTCCAGAGTCTACTGCATTGTTCCGCTCCAAAGTGCAGCCTAGGTAGTTATCCCCTCCTTGGGTAGCTGGTTACACATAGATCAAAAGACTCATTTAAAAATCTGAGCTGGGCAAAGGGCCACAGACATTTTTCTTGAGTGTGCTGTTCACATTTCTGAACTCATTCTCTTTGACAAGGGAGTTTTAATGAAGGTTTCCCAATTCTAGAACTCACTCCTCCTCCTTGATCAGTTAGAGCCCGAATACATTGACCTATGGGGCACATGGCAAAACCTGTTTTCCCAGGATTTTTCTGAATGAGTGAGTTGAGTAGATAGAGAGGGAAGCATTTCACTTCTGGTGCAAGTGGGTGGATTTTAATTAATAATGGTCACATGTAAATGTGCACTGCATTTTAAATCATCATCATAATTTGAAAGATATGCCTAGATCACTGGATAGTTATATTTCTTTACACTGAAATTAAAACAAACCAAAACCAATAAAGGCAGGACATTTCCACCTCAAGTGACTTTCAGACTTGGTCCTGGGTGGTGCACTACTGAAAGCCCTCAACTCTGTCTGCACTGGGAGTTGAATCTGCTCAAGACCTTGCAGAATCAGGCTCAAAGATTTTTAAAATCACCATAAACCCCACTATCATAATTAGCACCCTTCTCGGTAGTCCCTCCAAAGCGCTCTCCAAAACCCACCTGTGCTGGGATGTCTACAAAAGTACTTGACAACAGCTAAGCTGCCGGTGTGCTAACATCCTGATCATTACACTAAGTAATAATCATCTTGCTGTTACCTTTCCCCTCTCCCCCCCCCCCGCCTGTCGGTTGCTCTATACTTTGCTTGTAAGCTCTTTGAGGCAGAGACCCTCTTTTCATTATGTCTCCATATACAGTACCTAGCACAATGGGCCTTGATTTGCCTGGGGCCTCTAGCGGCTACCACAATACAAATAACCATTATGTCTCAAAGAGGCAAAGCTTCGAATGTGCTTATTTTTCTACAAGTTGTATACTGCATTCAATCACCACAGAATCTGAGGGCCTTCCATGTAAAATTGTAGCAATACAAAAGTCCACAGTGGACTTCATGGAGTTTCCGGCACTTCTTTTTTTGGAGTTAACACTGCGTGCGTGGGTTAGAGTTTCCTCCTCACTCCCCCTCCCACCTTTTTATATATATATTTCATTCGTTTTTCTCCCCTGTCTTTTTCTTTTACTTCTTCTTCTTCTTGTTAGAAGTTATGGGCAGCAGCAAGGGTGTCAGGGTCATTCTTATGATAGAAAGGTTTTTTGGTGGGAGGGGCCCTACAAATGGCCCTGCAGGGGAAGACACATTGCCAGGCTGGGGAAGGTTGTGCTGTTCTCGCTTCTGTTCTCTGGATGGAGGAATTCAATGCATAGGGCTAAGACTCCATATCAGGCTTTTCCAAACAGTAAGTTCCCTTAATTGTTTTTTTGTTAACAGATCATCATCCTTTTTAAAAAAAACCAGACTCTGATCCCACTGCTGAATTTTTATTTTTTTTCACTCACTGTGCTGCCAGGATTGATTTTTCTGATTGGTTACTGGAACGTACTGCCCCTTTCTAGGCTGCCATACAGCCTTCCCTCTACTGCTCAGGCAACGGTGGGGAGAGTGGGGCAAAGAAACTAGCCTACGACTTAGGAAACCTGAGTTCAATTCTCTGTTCTCTTGCAGACTTCCTCTGTGGGCAAGTCGCTTAGCCTCTCTGCAGCTCAGGTCCCCGTCTGTAAAAATGGGGTTAATGGTACTTCCCTACCTCACAGGGGTGTTATGAGGATAAATACATTAAAGATTGTGAAGTGCTTTGAGATCTACCGATGAAAAGCACTATATATTTTATACAGCTGTGCTAAGTATTATTATTGAGTACATACCCTTTTCCAAGAGTCCAGAATACAGAGCTCCATTGAGGAACTGCGTGGGCAACCACATTATTTTTCACCCCTCCCCTTAAAATATGGAGTGTTTTGTGCTTAAGCCAGGCATTGTATGAGCTTCCTCATGCAGCTCTGTCAGTGCACCTCAACCTTGACCTGCAATACTCATGTCTCTCTGCCTCTCTTGAGCAGAAATTGTACTGATTGTACAATTATACTGAATTGTGAGAAGTGCTCAAATTGTTAGTAACACAAGGCCACGGAGCCCATTTTCACTTATAAACTATAGTCCAAATTCTGCCCTCAGATGAGCATGCACAATCATTGCTTTCAACAGGCGCTCACATGGGATGACAACATTTAGTTTTAAGCTAGGGTTTGAACTCTAGTTTCCAGAACAAAAAGGCTGATGCTTTGAACTAATTCACTGAATGACTAATGTATTCTATAGACAATCTATATGGCAACTCATTGTAATATTTTTCCATTGTTATATACCCTGATGTCATGATGTATATTCCTTGTGGTTAAAAAAAATAAGCCAATTTAGGATTTCTTTTACATTGCCCGGGCAGCCCAAGAATTTTCTGATGGGGAAAAAAAATTCCTGGCTCGACATTTAAATCTCGCACAAATGGGGAAAAAATCAAATTATAGATAACAAAAAAAACCAAACCACTTTCCATTTTACTACCACCTTCTGTCTGAAGATCTTAAAGTGTTTTACAAACACTAATCAATGAAATCTGACACACACCCCTGTAAGGTAGGTAAGTATTGTAACATCGAGATATCCAAAGAAAGGAGGTGAGACCCCATTGTGTTAAAACAAAAAATCCAACAGACTTTAATGCTGCCAGAGCCCTCACACAGATGCACCTAATTCTCCTATAGCTGGTGACAGGTGGCACCGCTCAGCAAAATAACACTTTATTTCAGTTCCCATTCTCCCAGCCTCTTTCTCAAACTACACCCAGCTGCACATTAACTAATAGGGGATGAGATGACCACTGCAGCATTATGGTCTCCATTTTATAGTGTACATCAAGCTCTCTAAGATGTTAGGTGACTTGATCTAGGTCAGACGGCAAATCTATAGAAGAGGCAAGGCTAGGACCAGATCTCTTGAGACCCTATCCTATGCTTTAGCCATTATACCACAATTTCTATTGGAGGGGTTATTTTATCTGTCTCTCACTAGGTGTTTATTCAGTGCCCGGCCAATGGGGCCTCAATCTCAGCTGAGGCCCCTAGGTGTTACTGTAATAAAAAATGCAAACAACAATAATGTCTTTGATTTAGCTTTGGCACAACCAGCCCCCTAATGAGTGACCCAGTCTATGCTTTCCTCCAGATAAAAAAGGTATCCCCTCACCCCACACAAATCAAGGAAGGAAATATCCTCTACACACACACACACACACACACACACACACACACACACACACACACACACACAACTAGCTCCTTAAGCTAAAGTCTTCCTCACACGTCCCAGGGCAGAATAAAAAGGAAGAGATGGAGAATGTGTTTCCTATAACTGAATATTGCTGCATATAATAATTACTCTGGGATACCATATAGATGGGTGTGTTGGGAATAGCTAGATAAAGAGACAGATAACTTCAAAGAAAACTAACCTTGCAGAAGGTGCTTTGTAAGAAACACACAATAAAAGGAAGTAAGATGCCAACCAATCCATAGGCAACTCAAATGCAATACAGATTTGCCAGTCCTCCAACAGGGCTCAGTGAGCCTCCGGAGTCCTTTTCCTCCCCCATCACAGCCTTTAGGTAACTGTTTGCAGGAAATTCAAATACTTGTGAGCTGGCAAGCTTTGCTGCTTCACAAGCCCTAACAAATGTAAACACTTCTGTTTCAGCACATCTGCCATTGCAATACCTACAGCTTTTCCAGAACCAAAGGATTAACTTTATTGTGCCTTTGCTCAGCAGATCTGGTCACACAATATTGTACTTCTAAGACGACAGATTACTCACAAGTTTCTGGATGCTACATCTTTAAAAACTCGCTCTACTTAAAGATAAGTGTTGAATCTTGTAATCCCAAAAACATCCAGCTGATGTAAAAACCAGCTATACTACAGACCAGATGGATGCTATTTTTCCTTGGGTTATTTGGATGTTCCAAAGAGTAGTGCCTTTATGATCATTTTTTGCACTTTTATATTAAACAGATGGAGCTTGTTTGTAAAGACAGTTCCAAGCCATTTTTCTTTAAATTTATGAAACAAAACAAAAAGAGTTTTATTTTTTATGATATTGAAATTCACTGTACGAGGGTAAAAGTGTAGACATTATATAAATATAGGGACATTATAGGGTTTTTAAATCTATCTTCTAATATATATCTACACACACACACAAATATAAATAAATATACGTAAGTCTGGCTCTACCCCCACTACCAATAATGTAACTCCATGGACTTCAGTGGAGTTATCCCGGTTTTATACCGTTGTGAATGAAGATCAGGCACTATATATTAGGGTTGCCAACTTTCTAATAGCACAAAACCGAAAACCCTTTCCCCGAGG
The DNA here is from genome assembly GCF_009764565.3 of Dermochelys coriacea. NCBI lineage: Eukaryota > Metazoa > Chordata > Testudines > Dermochelyidae > Dermochelys > Dermochelys coriacea. The sequence goes on from NC_050076.1 coordinate 10,151,459, forward strand.
CTCTGCCTCTGCCCCGCCCCTTTTCCAAGGCCCTACCCCCACTCACTCCATCCCCCGTCCTGTGCTGTCCCCCACCCTCACTGGGCTGGGGAAGGGGGTTGGGGTACAGGATGGGGTGAAGGCTCTGGCTGAGGGTGTGGGCTCCTGGGTGGAGCCAGGGATGAGGGATGTAGTGTGTGGGAGGGAGCTCAGGGCTGGGGTATGGGATGCAGGTTCTGGGATGGTATTTGGGTGCAGGAGGGGGTTCTGACCTGGGACAGGGGGTTGGGGTGTGGGATCTGGGCGGCACTTACCTCAGGTGACTCCTGGAAGTGGCTGGAATGTCTCTGCAGCTCCTAGGCAGAAGCGTGGCCAGGGGGCTCTGAGCACTGCCCCTGCCTGCAGGTGCCACCCCTACAGCTCCCACTGGCCACAGTTACCAGCCAATGGGAGCTGCGGAACCAGTGCTCAGGGCAGGGGCAGCGCGTGGAACCTCTGTGGCCACTCCTTGCACCTAGGAGCAAGATATGCTGGTCACTTCTGGGAGCAATATGGAGCCAGGGCAGGCACGGAGCCTGCCTTAGCCCCGCTGCGCAGCCAACTGGACATTTAGCGGCCTGATCAACAGTGCTGACCGGAGCTGCCAGGGTCCCTTTTCAATCAGGTGTTCTGGTCGAAAACCAGACACCTGGCAACCCTACTATATATTAGTGTATATTCTATATACAGTTCTCTTTATAAAGGCATATTACTAATTGTAAAATGTTTCTGTTGTTCAGTAATATTTAGTACCTGATTCTACGTTCTTACTGATTGAGTACAACAGAAACACTTAAAAACAAAACAGTAAGACACCTTTATAAAGAGTATTCTTTCCCTAGTAGCTGAATGCCAGTTTTTTGACTGATTACATGTAGGGACTGGCATGTGTCCCAATATAGGACCTGAGCATGAAAGGTATTGAGTACTCACAACTTCTGTCTGCTTCCATAGGAGCTGACTGTTCATCATGTCTCAAGATCATTTCCTTAATTTCTATTGCTAGCCAGGCACAGATAGGCTAAAAATAAATATGCATTTGTGTTGTTGAACTAGTCAAACTGTGACTGACAGCCCCTAGAGCAATTTGCTAGCTAATCAGATAGGAGGCTTCTCCCATAACCCTGGCCTCCACATTCAGTTGACCTCATTGTGAAATGTTTTGCCCTTTGACTTAAGAAGAAAATGAAACTCAAACTGACCTTTTTTAAAACCAAACCATGTACAGTATATGACCAATTCCATTACACAGAATGGACACAATACAGTTAGATCTAAAAGCTTTTGAAATTAAATTAACTACTTAAGAAACATACTTAAAACCTGAAATGCAGGATAAGGACCTTCAGTTGGTTGAACGTGCTCCTTTTTCTTTTGGTCTTAAGAGGCCTGACCAAAACTGACCTCATTCCAAAATATTTCACATTCCAAGACTGCCCATTCTCAAATATTTAATTATAAGTAAGCTTGTAAGGATTACATTTTTATTGGTAAATGTCGATTTCATCAGACACACATGAACTGATGAAAAAAATATTTCCATCAATAATAATCAAAAATATATAGACAGGCAAAGTAAGACAAATGCTGCTAGAGAATTGATTAGAGCTTGATTTAAGGAGATTTACTTTGTGTATTTTGACATGTGACATTGACAATTTGTGTCTGAACAGTCATAATGCTTTAATTTTTTGCGTCTCAACACCTACTGTCATTACATAATTACTATCTGACCTTCCCCCATCCCCTGCCAATAATTTCTGGCAAATGTAAAATTTGAAACTGATAAAAATAGAAAAAAGACCTGAAACCCATAATTTCATGCAACTGAAAATTTACATTGACAAAAATATAAAAAAATGCTTAAAAATAAATATCAATATTATCTGTCAAAATTAATAAAATTGAATTCTGCCAAGTCTTATTATGAGTATTGTTATTACTACTGACTATTATTTTCAGTCTGCCCTTGCTTACTTTATTTGTTATAGCCTGAGGCTCTATTATCAAGATTATAAAACAATGCTATTATAATTCTCTATGTTTGGATGACTTAAGTTTTGGAAACATTCATGTTCCGGGCTGAAATTTGTATGCTTGGTTCCCGTTCAAAAGCATTTTTTTACTTTGAAAGTTTGAGCAACAGAACTTCAGGCTTTACTGAATGAGTGAAAAAAATGCATTTCTGCACTACTGTAAAAAATAAATAAATCAGGAGACCCTTTTTGTCACAATATCTTTGCCGCCAAAATGGCCAAAATGGGAGCCGCAGAGCTAGTGTTTGGCACAGGGTGGGGGCAGTGTGCAGAGCCGCCTGCCGTGCCTCTGCCTAGGAGCAGCCAGGACAGGTCGCTGCTTGCGGGGAGCCGCCCGAGGTGAGTGTCCCCAGGATCCAGAACCCCACACTCCTTCTCATGCCCCAACCTGCTGCCCCAAGCCCCCTCCCTCTCAGAGGCCGTGCTCCACACCCCCTCCCATGTCCACTGCCCGTTCCCCTTCCTGTACCCAAACTCCCTCCCTCTTAGTTAACGGGCATTTTTCACTTACTGGCACCCCTGATTCCCCCAACATGCCAGATAAAACAGCTTTGCTGTATATAGAGCAGCATAAACAAATCAGTGTCTGTATGAAATGTTAATTTGTACTGACTTTGGTAGCACTTTTTATGTAGCCTGTTGTAAAACTAAGCAAATATCTAGAGGAGTTGACATGCTCCCTGGAAGACCTCTGTGTATCCAGGGGTACACATAACCCTGGTTGAGAACCACTGCTCTAGTCCCACTGCTCTAGATAGTCCCTTCCTGGCAGCCACCCCTCTCCTTTGATTTCTGTCTTCCCCCAGCTATTGCTGGCCCAGCAATTAGCCACAACTGAGAAGATAACTTGTCTATCTGTTAACCGCTTAGTGGCTGTGGTGGAATGGCATCTATCCACCCCATGACACCCTGCTACTGTCCTCTAGAGTTGACTTTACTGGAATTATTCCAGATTTACACTGGCGTAGCTGAGAGCAGAATTTAAACCTAAACGTTCCCAGTCTGCCTTTCAGAACACTGCAGTGGCGTGACATGGTCACTCTTCTCTTTGGAGAATGGAATGTCCCCTGGGCCTGTCAGACTATTTGAAATTCCTTTCTGAGTTCTCATCTCCACCCTCAAAATGGATCGCTGTGCTGAAAATGGAATTTACCATGCCAGTCTGTGGATGCTCAAAACCTGCTGTCAGAGATATTTCTGTAAAAATATCCCATTATAAATGCTTGGGAGCAATGGGAGCTAATCACACGGGGTTGGTCTGGTTTGGGGGTAAAAGTCATTGATGCAATAGCTACAGACCTCTTCTTCCTGTCTGGAAACTGCCACTTCTAAATTACCCAACTGCGCTCCAGCTGAGAGTCCAGATCTGAACTCTCCCAAATTTGGGGGTATCTGAGTCTCAATACGAGAGCATTTCTAAAATTAACACATAGATAGTACGCTGATCAGGTCTGTGCATTGCCTGTAGCTGAGTTCGTCAGAGTTAGCTGTGGGGCAAATGAACAACCCCTATGGTACAAATACAAAATGAAAATAAGTCAGTCAGAACGGCTTTGCTACAGTATGTGTTCCTGAAGCATTTGGATTATGCTAAAGGATCAAGAGGGGCTCCATAGTTAGCTAGTCTCATGCCGGAGGTGCCAATGTACTGGTTTGTCCTCTTTCACCACATCCCATAAGACCAGCATATCATGGCATGCTAGAGTATCCACTGAAGGTACAGCAGCTCCATCCATCTAACTGATCAGGAGGAAGAATGATCCAGTAATTACAGTGCCAGCCTGAGCCACGGGAGACCTGGGATCAATCTACCACAGGCATCCTATGTGACCCGAGGCAAGTTACTTTGTCTCTCTAGGCCTCAATTCCCTGTAGAATGAGGGAAATAGCTCTGCCCTACCTCACAGGTGTGTTGTGAGGCAGAATAAATGCATTATAGTCTGTGAGGTGCCCAGGTACTATGGTGACGTGGGCCATATAAAGTATCGTAACTAGATTATCAACATACCTGCAACTTGCTGAGCACTTTTTGTGACGTGTTTACAGTTGCTCCATCATACAGCACCCCGCACTCCTAGACTTATACTCTACACGGGCCTCTTTTCTACCCAGGCCCTAGACCAGCTGCCCTCACTCATTGGCAGAACCTTTAATAAGGCATACAGAACAACTGGTTCTGCATAAATTGTTCAGCTCTGCAATGAATGATTATAATTATTAATTATTTGTATTCCAGTAGCACTTAAAGGCTGCAACCAAGATTAATGCCTAGTGTGCTAGGCTCTGAACAGAGTAAGAGAGACTTAACACCAATCTTATATCTATTTTTCTCAGGGTCCCCCCCCCCCAATTTTGAGAAGAAAAATCAATCTTTGTGCCAGAAGACAGACAATGCAAGCAGATGTGAGCATTTACTTTCATGGCCATGCAGTTTGGAAAAGTACTCCAAGACAGGACTCTGAAATGGGGGGTTGGGTGGAGGAGGGAAAGATTATTATTCATCTGGCTCTTTTTTTGGTTACCAAGCAGTTCTATTTATTGAATGACTTGAATGGCCAAGAGAGTAAGGAAAAAGGACAGGTTTCTGCATGTCATAATAAAAATAAACCAAATCTAACAGTGACAATTCACAGCAAGGGTGGGCTCAGCAAAGTGCTGGGAAAAGTGGAGCAAAACACCCCAAAGAAGACTGCTATGAAATTTGGGTTTTTGCTACATTTACCCATATTGCAGCAGATCCATATATATCCTGCTATAGGGGCACTGGTTGGTGAAAAGCATCTATTTTAAATACTTACAGGGCCCTGTCTATGGTAATATCCAAGAGCCTCATAATCTTTTTATGTATTTATCCTCATAACAACCTTGTGCTATGAGGCTAAATAGGGAAGTGCTATTTATCCCTATTTTATAGATGAGGAATGGAGGCAAACAGGCACACTAAGGGCATGTCTAAACTTGCCATTTAAAGCGGAAAAAGTTCCTTTTTTGCGCAAAAACTGTGGGAGTGTCTACACTTGCCAGTGACTTTTTGTGGTGAAACTCAGAAGTTTCACCGCAAAAAGAAAATCACCTCCGCGAGAGGCGTACAGCTCTTACCAGTGATGCTTTTGCGGTGATGTGCAAGTGAAGACATGTTCTTCTTGTTTACACAGCTTTTAGCCTCTTGAGGATATCCCACAGTGCCTAGGTCACCACTCTGGCCAGCAGCTCTGCTGCTCTGATGCCAGGTAAACAGACACCGCCCCTTCCCCTGTAAAGTCCCGGGAACTTTGAAACTCCCCTTCCGTTTTCTTGGCAAGTGCTCACTTATGATCTGGCCAGGTGACAATGCCTGCTCCACGGAGCAAACGATCCCCTGCTTGGAGCAATGCTGAGCTACTGGAGCTGATCAGTGTTTGGGGAGAGGAGGCCGTAGAGGGACCCAGGGTGCCCCGCGATCAGCCCCCCCTTCCCAGAAGACCCATCGTCAAAATGGAGAGAGCTGTACTGTGGGATAGCTGCCCTCAGTGCGCTGCTCTCATTGGCGATGGAAGTGCTGCAAAGTAAACACTCTCCGACACCTGTGGAAGTAGTGAGTACACAAACCAGCACTTTTTTTTCACCAGTTCACTATCACTGTTGAAATGGACAGCGCAAAAACTCTGCAAGTGTAGACATAGCCTAGGGGACAATGTGTTATATTTGGGAAACGGGGGACAATGTGTTATATTTGGGAAAGCACCTGTCATTTTGTAACAGTTTAAAAGTTGTTTTGTAGTCACACGTTTGCACTGAGCAACAGCCTCTGTGTAACATTATTGGCTGGAAAGAGAGTCAACAGAGACTTATACTATCTATCCCGCCTCAATATTTCCCCTTGTCTTATTCTACAGTCTCTTCTGCCATGTTGTTGGATGCATTTTGCTGTATAGTTCAGTATAGTTATTATGTGCAGTAAAGGGCTTTGTACTGCCAGTGTTTCAAATAAATCATTATTATACCTACCTTTTTTATATAATACTTTTGTTCCAAAAAGCTCACACTTTTAAGTGCTTTGCTGATAGGGATGGGATTACTGGCATGTTTTAATTTAAGCACTCGCTCAGCTGCTATACTAGATCAGGGCTCAGCGAATAGAGGCACACATTTTTTATTCAGTTAATTTAATAATAATTTTACTAATGACTTATTGGATGGAATATTTGTAAATACTTCACCCAGCTCTAATTCTGTCATTGGACCACCTCTCATGGCTTGAGTAATGTGTGCTTTGAGATTATTTTAATCTCACCATGCTGGTAATGTGCACTGACCATGTTTTATCTTGTTAAAGTAAATGGTTAGGGAATTGCACGGAGCTGTTTGATTGGTGTAACATTATTTAAGAGAATGGTTATGCCTTTATTCAGTTCATAATCCTGTGTAATATCTCTGTATGATTCATTACAACAATAGGCAAGTTCATAATAGCTGCCAATATATATGTATATGACAGCAAAAAAATATTTCCTGCCTCCTGTTACAATAGATTTGAAGAAAGAAAAGGTGAGCATAAGCTTTCGTGCGCAAATAAATTTGTTAGTCTCTAAGGTGCCATAAGTACCCCCTTCTTTTTGTGAATACAGACTAACACGGCTGCTACTCTGAAACTTAGATTTGAAGAGTTACACTAATGCAAAACCACCTCAAAGAATATTATATTTATTGAAGACAGTCTAACATTAAGTAGCACCTTAGTGGGTAGTCCCACTGAGATCAATGAGGGTAGTAAGCAGTATGAGTCAGGCACCGTAGATCGAGGAGATTTTCTAACACATTTGGGGTTTTTTTAATTTGCTTTCTGTTTTTTCAAACCTTTAGGTTATGCTCAGGTCACATTTTCAAGCTTTTATCTGCAATTGTGAGGCTAGATATGTGCTTAGGAACAGCAGTTTCTCTCACCAAGGCAACAAAGAGAATCTCCATATTCTTCCTCTCTCAGGTCACCTCCCATACCTTTCTTCTCCCTGTCTCCTATCACAAGCATGAAGTCTGCCTATGGGATGTACAAACTACTGTAGCTAAGGTTCACTAGGATTCTTCTCTCTCTGCTCCTTTTTTCTATTCTGTCCTATCACATTTAAGTTTGAGTTGAACTTTTGACCCACAAGCATTAAACTTGCCTTTTTATCTAATGATCATTTTGTATCATGGCACTGGCGTGTGAGTCAGGAGTAGGGTTCTATTCCAGGGCTCTACCAATGACTTGCTGGGTGACCTTGGGCCTATCACTTCATTCCTCCGTGCTTCTTGTTTTCCCATCTATTAAATGGAGAATGGGACTATTTCCTTTGTAAACCACTTTGAGATCTGCAGATAAAAAGTGCTATATAAGAAATTAGTATTTTAAATAATGTTGCTATATTTTAGGATAGGGAAGGAGCTAGATAGTAGTGTGAACTTAATCCTCATCAGGAGATTCTGTATTGTTCTTAGGACCCACCCTCTCAAACCTTAAAAAGAATCTTAGGGCCTGATCCAGTGCCCAGTGAGAATCATTCCACTGACTTCAATGGGACTGGATTAGATCCTTTAATCAGTAACGTTTCCCAAAGCACAGTGTTTGCAATCAAACCACCTAAGCATGTGAACAAGCTCCACTCAAGTTGAGCACATGCTTGCTTGCTTTGTTGAATCAAGTCCTAAAAAGGTGCATAATGTAATACCCCAGTCTTCTAGTATTTCACAGCTGATCATCCAACCTGGATAATTACATTCACTTCTGACCCTTCCTGTTGCACCATGTTAATGTGTGGATTGTCACATTTCATCTCACTGGTAGCTGCATTTCAGTGGCAGGAAACAATCTGAGTATAGTAGGAATATTTGACAGTTAAATGTATAACATGCTTTGGGATCCTTCAAAGGCTCTGTTATAAATACAGATAAATCACTATTATCATTCACAAGAGAAACCCCACTTACAGTTTTCAAGAGGAAATACTTCTACAATTAGATTTATTAATTCAACCATTCTTCTGGCAAGCTAAAAAGAAAGCAATAAGCACTTACCCATGCTCAGCTAATCTTGAATAACTTCTTTACATACCACTTGTTTTGAATTTCCAAGTATATATTCAGGTTGTCGCCTTTGCGTCATTTCTTTATCACTTTTCTCAAATGTACTGCTTCAAAAGGAAGCATATCTACAGATTTCAGAGTAGCAGCCGTGTTAGTCTGTATTCGCAAAAAGAAAAGGAGTACTTGTGGCATCTTAGAAACTAACAAATTTATTTGAGCATAAGCTTTCGTGAGCTACAGCTCACTTCATCGGATGTATCTACAGAATTACTCTAAATTACATGGATGGGATAAATAGGAATCCAAAATGTGACACACTGTCAGTTGAAACACTCCATCGGTTGCTTAATCTCACAGATCAGTTACATTTTGGGGGTTCTCTTTTATATATATGAGCCTCTTTTCATTTTTCAGAAGGATCCTCCAAGTAACAAGGATTTGTGGGTGGGTATAGGTTCAAAGATAAGGTGCGGACAAGATTTCACTAGCTTAACCCAAGGTAAATCTGAAGTAACTCCACTGAAGCGTATGGAAGTACTGGATTTATAAGCAGAATAGCTGAGATCCAAAACTGGATGAAAATTTTTTTTTTAAAAGCCATTTTCTGAAAGACTGAAACAGACTTAACCACTCAGGAAAGAGATCTTGGAGTCATTGTGGATAGTTCTCTGAAAACATCCACTCAATGTGCAGCAGCAGTCAAAAAAGCAAACAGAATGCTGGGAATAATTAAGAAAGGGATAGATAATAGGACAGAAAATGTCATGTTGCCTCTATATAAATCCATGGTACGCCCACATCTTGAATACTGTGTGCAGATGTGGTCACCCCATCTCAAAAAAGATATATTGGAATTGGAAAAGGTTTAGAAAAGGGCAACAAAAATGATTAGGGGTATGGAATGGCTTCCGTATGAGGAGAGATTAATAAGACTGGGACTTTTCATCTTGGAAAAGAGATGGCTAAGGGGAGATATGATTGAGGTCTATAAAATCATGACTGGTGTAGAGAAAGTAGATAAGGAAGTGTTGTTTACTACATCTCATAACACAAGAACTAGGGGTCACCAAATGAAATTAATAGGCAGCAGGTTTAAAACAAAAAAAAGGAAGTATTTCTTCATACAATGCACAGTCCACCTGTTGAACTCCTTGCCAGAGGATATTGTGAAGGCCAAGACTATTACAGGGTTCAAAAAAGAACTAGATAAAGTCATGGAGGATAGGTCCATCAATGGCTATTAGCCAGAATGGGCAGGAATGGTGTCCCAAGCCTCTGTTTGCCAGAAGCTGGGAATGAGCGATGGAATGGATCACTTGATGATTACCTGTTCTGTTCATTCCCTCTGGGGCACCTGGCACTGGCCACTGTTGGAAGACAGGATACTGGGCTAGATGGACCTTTGGTCTGACCCAGTAGGGCCATTCTCATGTTCTTAACCCTAACCTCTGGTTACGAGTGTACACAGGTATGAGCAAGCAAGTGCTTGTGGAAAATGATACAAAGCCTCTTGCATAGCAAGAGGGCAGTATGCCATAATTCTAGAGCAGAAAATTTCATTCTCCATAAAGTTGCAAAGGAGAAGAAAGGGGTGTGGCTTACCGCAAAATAAATGAGGCCTGAACGAACGCCAGCATCAGCAGATCTTTGCTGACAGACTGAGGAGTTTTCAGTATGCAACATCTGACCAATTTATTCTACCTCTGTGGAGTATGTTAAATGCAAGGGGACGTAAAACCATTTTGTACCGTGGTCACATGAGGTTTTTTTCAGGCCCACTGGCCCATCTTTGTGCACAGCACTGTACCTGGTCTGATAATACAGCAATGTATCAATACAACTATTGGTGCACATTCTTGAACTAACCCTTTAGGTATCAAGCAAGCATTTGTTTTTTTTCCCAAGGGCCAGCTGGAATTTGACTTAATGACTTTTCCATGGAAGCATGCTTAAGAAAATTGTGAAGAATTTTTTCCCACTTGAGCTAAGTATCTGAAAGCTCTACCAATTGAGCTAATGCAGTATCTGTGATGAATCATCCCTGAGTTACCTCTGACCCTGCTGGAACCTGAGGAATCATCCCTGAGCCAGAGAGTCTGATGAGTCATCAGAGGTAATTACCTGCAGGTCTTGTGATAGGCCCTATACCATTCAACCAAGGCTCAGCCAATCCTCAAGCAAAGACGCACTCAGGTGATCCAAAGGCAGGTATTTAGGCTCCTAAGGGAAGCAGTTTCTCCATTCTGCTCAATGTCACTACATGGCTGGGAACACTCCCATTGCCTAAGAGTGCTGACAGACTGTCCTTGCTCCTGCACTAGCCGGTGCTTGTTTCTACGCTGGCCACGCCCTGCCTCAGCTGGCCACCTGGTGATTCTGATAGTGTTTCCATTAGATATCAGTAGTGGTAGCATTTATAGCATCTTTCCTGGCCATTAGTCACAAAGACCATTACATGCTTGGCAAGTCTTATTGGACCATATAGGAGTTTTAAATTATTACACAATGTTTCCATGATTTTACCGCTCCAGATCATATGTGTCTTTTAGCCCATCATCTCTTATTGCTCACTTTCTCTCTCTCTTTATTCTATTTGCTTTGACTGTGTTAATCTGGAGTTAAAATGCTTTATAAAATAATTGCAACATTTTTACAACCTGAAGCAAGACGCGTGTGAAAGACAAAAGGAGTAAAAGACACTAACTCAAAAAAATAAAATAAAAAAGGATGTATGCGCCCTTAACATGAGCTCACATTCCTAGTTCCAAGCAATAAATATTTAAATTTCAATATCAGAAACATATTGATCATCAATTGTTTATCCTATATCTAGACTTGGAAGGATTAATGTTTTTAATCAGAAAATGTTGATTTCCCCATACACCCACAATCTTATGAAAAATATTTCCATCCATAATTGAAATTTATAGATAGGCAAAGGGGGGAAAATACTGCTTGAGAACTTTTTAGAGTTTGATTTACGATTATTCACTTTGTATATTTTAATTTGTGATTTAATTTGTGTTTTAATGGTTATAAAACTTTTACTTTTTGAATGTCAACATCTACGGTCATTAAATAATTATTGTCTGACCCCACCAGAATTTCCCAGACATAAAAATTTAAATCAATAAAAAGAGAAACCAAAACCCATAATTTTGCACAACTGTGAAAATTTAAGTATTTTAAAATGCTCCAAAACAAACAATGATATTGTCTGTCGCAATTACAATAAATAAATAAAAATAAATATCATGTTGTGCCAAGCCGACCTATATCACTGCTGTAAATATTGTAATCTAGGAAGAAATTCACCCTGAGTGAGGACCAGCACAAAGCTTATGCATCACTTGAACCCATAAAGCCAGATTTTCAAAAGAGCTCAGCTCTTAAGCACATATTTAAAAGGCAGGGGTAAAAACCTGTCCCCCTTGAATTTAAAGGGATTTTTTGCTTGCAGAAGCTCCCAGTGTGACACTTATTTTGGTGCCTAAACGGGAGCTGAGCTCTTTTGAAAATCTGGGCCAAGGTTCTGTTACAGGTCCAGCCTGCAGCTGGCAATGATCTCTCTCCTTTATAGTAACTGTTGTTGCTACATGCAGGAGAAACCACACTTTGCATAGCAATCAGATTATATTAATGATTAGCCAATAATAATATTCGTTCATAATAACAACTGGTGCTTATACATGCTTTTCATATAGGTGTCAAGAGAAAAAAAAAGCCAAGGTCAGAGATCTTTGCTAAAGGGTATGTCTACAATGCAATAAAAGACCCAAAGCCAGCCTGTGTCAGCTGACTTGGAATCAGGCTGTGGGACTATAAAATTGCAGGGTAGACATTCAGGTTCAGGCTGGAGCCTGGGGTGTGGGACTCCATGAGAGAGGAGGGTCCCAGAGCCCAAGCCTGAACATTTACACTGCCATTTTATAATCCCCACAGCCTTAGCCTGAGTCAGCTGACCGGGGCCAGCTGTGACTGTGCCATGGGTTGTCTATCACAAGGTAGACGTACTCAAAGGTTCTTACCTAAGAAGTATGTCCATCCAAAAGGACCATAAAAATCTTACTTATTCACAGCACGATAGAAGAAAAATGGTTCTAGTTTCCTTTGAAAAATCTGATTTTAAAGACCCACCAAGTTTTGAAATGCCTAATAGTGAAACATTGAGGAAAGTAACTTAGCTTTCCAAGCTCTTTTGAATATTTCTATCTTCAACAAAAACAAAGGGGGGAAACTGATATTTAAGAATAACAATCTGGCTTGCAAGCAGAATTTCGGTGATGCTCTCTGAATAAAAAGTGAAGTGGAACTTTCCCATAGTCCCAAGCACACTGGCCCAAAATGAGCTGTGGGATGCTCAAACAAATAACATGAAAGGGTGCCACGTTCTAAATTTCCAACTCCATTTTAGATACATGGAGCTTCAGCCTCTGACTGCAGACTTTATTGGGCTGGTAGATCTGTGCCTGAGTAAGGAATGGTGGGGAAAGACAAGTTCATTTTTGTGGCCTCCTGTCAAGTCAGGATGGGAATGCATTGGTAGGGTAGTGTAGGGGGAGACTTTTTGCACTGCATTGTGCTGTACCTATTAGGCAGATGAATAGAAGACTTCATTCCTGAGGGCGGTCACTTTGGAGCACTTTTCAGTGGAGTTGGGACCAAGATGCATCATTCAAATATTTTGAGGAATCTGGGCATTTGTGGGCTCCTGCCAATAATGACAATTCTTCAGTTTTAAGGGAAAATGTATACATATTTTAATCATCATCATATGAGCACTCTCCACTCCTACTGGGAATTGAAGGTACTTAGCATTTCAAGATTGGGCTCTCTATTGCTTACAATGTATCTTTGCAAGACATATGTTACTGAAATAGACTAAGAGTTAAAGCATACAATAGATGAGCTGCACAGTTCTTTGACAGCATCTTTGTTAAGGGCTTTTTTCCTTAATCTGAAGTTTTTGTGGTAAGCGTATTCACACCAATATAGGACCGGAATTTACATCTGCTGCAGTAGGTGATTAAACTCCTATTGAGTGCTAAAGGAGCAGGGCCACAGTTAATGTAACCTGTTAACTATCTATTATAATCCCTGTTTTAGGACTTTATAATTCAACCATAAAATGCTCTAGTCAATTCAAAATCTTGACCTGATTTAAAAAGAGACAGACCCAATCTGAGGTAGCTAGATAGATAACAACCATTGTGTGGTAACACCCTCCCTTTTATTAAAAGCCCTTCCCTTCAACATTACTGTTTATATATCTTATAAATATTGTACAAAAACTATATTGGTGTTGATGAAAAGGTCTGACTTAAAGATACATGTAAAAGCAAAGGGATTCAGACTTAACGTTTCCCCTGCTTTCTTGGGGGCTTACTTTCATCTCACCATTAATGGGAGCGGGATGCGTCCACCATCACAGACTTTTGTGATCATTGCATGACAAATATCTTTGGCCTGACCCATTGATTTCTATGGGATTCTGTGTGCGGAGAATTTGCAAGATGGGTTCTGTGTGCTTTGTGAAAACATTAGGCCCATAACTTAGTCAGTGATGAAAAGGATACCCTAGCTATGAATTACTTTTCTTTCATCAGGGTAAATAAGACCCTTCATTAGCCTAATAGATTTTTGCATTAGATAAAAACAATAGCTTATCAACAGAAAAGAATATTTTAGAGGATGAGTCATGCCCATGATCTGAGGAGCACTAAAAATGAGATATTGTACAGGACCTCTTGTAAACCACACGTAGGAACTCTTGTACTTGTAAACCACAGATTAAAACTCCCTAAGCAGGCACTGAAAACCATAATGACTCAAATAAAAAAAATCTTGAGTGTGCTGGTTGAAAATCTAGAGATAGGTACTGTACAAAGCTCATTTAGAAGAATGGTGGCAATGCCTTTGTCAACCTGGTGTGGAAACAACAAATCAGATAATTTTTTGTAAGCCACTGTGAGAGTTGTCAAGTACCTTATGTTCTGAACCCACTCATTCACTATTTTTCTGATATGGGGCTATGTGATCTGTAACAGGCTGCCAGGAGGTTGTAAAGACTTTTATACAATCCGTCTCTCAAGAACTGATGCCAGGTGCCATTGATTAAAGGATTTCTGACCTTGGAGTGTCAAAAACTTTCTTAAAATATTACATTTTTTTTAACATAATGAGAAAAATAATAGATCCAGGATGAAAATGCAGTACTCAGTAAAAATTAAAACACTGCTTTTAAATACAAAGCTTTTGAATATGTAAGCTCAATAGTATACATCTCTATTTTACCACTCTATAATGTATTCTTTTAGAGTGAAGTTCATTGCTATTCAGAGAGCACAGAGAATCAAGTCGATTGGGATAAATCGCAATTTAAAATGTTACATGCCAGCTGAAACATTATATCACATTGTTTAGCCCTACAGACTGGTTACACTGCCAACCCCTAGAATCCCCCAAAATTGTTGACCTAAATCATCTCCTTTTGAAATCAATGCTACAACTCCCACTGATTTTACTGGGAGCAGAAAGCAGAGTCAAGCCAATGCTGAGTGCTTCCCACTCTTATCTTTTAAACATGTCAATCCTAATAAGTACAGGCCCCCTCAATTCCCTTTATTTCAAAGGGGGTTGAGGGCTCTCATCATACCTCAAGCGATGGTTAGAGTTCCACAGCATGAGGCCAAAAGTTTCCAGGCTCTTGAGTAGTTCTAATATTGACGGATCTAAACCCATGAAGCATTAATGAGCCACCTATATCACAACTGTCTCACCAAGAATGTTATACTGACAATTCTATTTTGGCAGCAGGAACAGCTTGACCACAAATGATGATTTATAAACAGCATAAAATGATCTGAAACCCTCACTCAGGTCACACCACGAGGTTGGGTACATTAGAGTAGCAATAACCACATTCTGCATTGTGCAGAGGTCATACCTGCAATGCTTTTGCCAAATTCCTTAGCTGTTCTTCACAGGAACTCCCAGCACACTGTCTGGAAGGCAGTTCTGGAAGTTCCAGTGCAACTTAGAAAGAGTACACCTTCTTCATATTCATAACTCATTTAAAGGTGGCTATTTCATGGCTTCATTTGCATGTTTCTGTGAAGCGACAAGAGGAATGCAATTCATTACGTCCTTTTTGACCATTTCAGGAATTGTATTATTCTCTGGGAAGCAGTTTTGTTAAGATTAAGAATCTCTACTGCCATATTTGGAACAGGTTTCAGAGTAGCAGCCGTGTTAGTCTGTATTCGCAAAAAGAAAAGGAGTACTTGTGGCACCTTAGAGACTAACAAATTTATTAGAGCATAAGCTTTCGTGAGCTACAGCTCACTTCATCGGATGCATTTGGAACAATTATAGTAAAAAATTATAGTAAAAAAAAAATTATGCAACAGTCCAATGCTTGACCAAGTGAGAAAATAGCTGAAAATAAATACAGCAAATTCAGATGGGAAATAAGGTGTAAATTTTTAACAGTGAGAGTAATTAATCATTGGAACAATTTATCAAGGTTCATGGTGGATTCTCTATCACTGACAATTTTTCAATAAAGATTGGATGTTTTTCTAAAAGCCAAGCTCTAGGAATTATTTTGGGAAGTTCTATGGCCCGTGTTTTGCAGGAGGTCTGACTAGGTAACCACAATGGTCCCTTCTGAACTTGGAATCTATAATTTTACAATTAAAGATAGAAATAATGACCAAATTCTACTCTCAAATGATTGATGCAGGTCAAACTGATGTCAAAAACAACTGTACCCATCCCATAAGAGCTGAATCTGAATGTAAATATCCATAGACCTAGATAATGGTAAAGGACAATGAACTCTTTAGAGAGGGATTCATAAGTGTTTAGTTTTGCCCTAACTCTGCTCCCACTGAAGTCTTTTGGGGCCATTATGTAAAATCCTACCCTTAACTTCAGTAGGGCCAGGATTCCATCCAGGAGCACTTCAACAGGAGCATGGAGGCCAACACTGAGTGCTGAGTGCTTTTGAAAATCCAA
This sequence comes from Dermochelys coriacea, assembly GCF_009764565.3. Lineage (NCBI taxonomy): Eukaryota > Metazoa > Chordata > Testudines > Dermochelyidae > Dermochelys > Dermochelys coriacea. The sequence continues at coordinate 10,167,574 of NC_050076.1, forward strand.
CCCTAAAGATTTCTCTGTCCTCTACCATTGTCTAGACCTGTTGTACATTCACTTATCTGGCACAAATATACAAAGGAGCTTCATGGCCATATATTTGAAAGTTTCTAAATAAATGGAGAAATGACATCTTCTCCGTTTAAATGGCCCACATGGTATTGTTTGCAACTTATATGCAATAACGGACATGTGCGAGTTGATATTACTAACAGAAATTTCTTGCTGTGCAGTCCTTTGTATTGTTCCACTGCTTGACTATGTCTGCTAAATAAATTGATCCTATTTTAACATTGTTTTTAAACATTTTCTTACACTTTGTTATATGTGCTTATTTTGAAAAGAGCAATTCATAAATTGTGAGGAATATGGACTCTCTCCACACACAGTTTTCCTATGAGGCTTTGATAATCAGGATGATTGTTTTGTTGGCATGTGCCCGTATCTACCAGAGCCACTGCCAATTCAGAGGTTTCACCTGAATTATTTTTCCAAGCAAACAATGCAGGTTTTTTTCAATAAACTAAATGAAAATTCCATTATGTGCATTGGGTATAGCAAGCCAGTGCAAGGAGAAGAGCTTTCTTGTTTTGCTTTACACTGTTGCAGGGCTTAGGAGATGACACTTGTGATCTCTCTCATTTACGGATTGTAAAGCCTGATAGAAAGGGAAAAATCTTTTAATTGGAGGTGAAACTGCAGCTCCCCATTAAACAAGCAGATGACTTAACTAGTGTTGTTAATGAAGATGTAAGTTCAGCTGATTCCCCTGAAGATGGGACTTAATTATTTGAACTAAATAGGTCTTTTATAATATTTACAATGATATCCTTACTGTGTAATAAATAGCTGACTTATCAAAAGTAAAAGTGTGTAAGTGAGAGAGAGAGAGAGAGAGAGAGAGAGAGAGAGAGAGAGAGAGACTGAGAAGGAGCAGACATGCAGGTGATTTAACAGCATTAATTGAAGCCATGATGGCAGATAAAATCATCTAGGAAAGGGTGATGGAGTTAAGGACAGAGCCCACACACCCGAAGAGATGCTGAAGACATGGACACAGATGTAGTATTTGAAGAGCTGAACTGTATTGTGATAGGACCTGGGAGAACAAGATGTCAAGAAGCATGTGTGATCAACAGTGGCAAAAGCAAAGGAGAGGTCCAAGAGGATGAAGATGCAGTGAGATTCAGTAATTTGGTCAGAAAGAGGTCCTTGGAAGACCTGACGAGTGCAGTTTCATTGGTGTGGAGAAGGCAGAGGCCAGAAGGGACGGGGGTCCAAAATGGAGTTGGAAGAGAGGAATGGCTGTAGATGACATGTTTAATGAACTTAGAGATGAAGGGAAGAAAAAAGACGGTGCAGTAGTTGGAGAGACAGGTGGGCCAAGAGATAGCTCGTTGAGGCTAGATGAAGTCACTTGTACTTCAAGAAGGGAGAGCTAGAAGACAAGGTGAGGTTAAATAAAGAAAAAGAGGAGGGCTGGGGGGGTGAATGAGTGCAAGAGAGGTTAAGATGTGGAAGGAGATGATGAGTGGACAGGAAAGCACAATGATGGCCACAGGAGAAGGAAGAGAGGGGATGATGGACATCACAGCAAATCTTTCCAATCTCTTTGAAAAAGATGGCAAGATGTTGCATGAACAAGGAGGAGGGTACAAAGGGAGTGGGATCGTTTAAGGACTAGGTGCTGTATGACCAGCTAAAATATTTATTTGTCTAATTAGAAAATAAATGATGCTTCTTACATTTAGAGCTGATATTCCAGTTTGCTGGCTGATCTGAAAAACTGAAAAAAAAATATCGGCAAACTGAAAAACAAACCAAAAAATTTTGGGTCCAACAAAATTTTGTTTTGTCTTTGAGGTTTTTTTTTTAAAATGTGCCTTTAAAATAAAATTGAAGCAAATTTTGAAAAATGAAAAATCGAAACCTTTCATTTTACCAGTGTTGAAACAAAACATTTTGATTTTTTTGGATTTTTTTTTAACCAAAACAATTTCACAAATTCAATATGAATTCATGAAACGTAATTCACACTTTTTGGCAGAAAAAAGTTTCATCAAAAAAATTTCACTCAGCACTACTAGCAGTAATATTTGCCTTACACTAACTTGAGGGTGCTCTAATAGCTGGGCAAGAACAAGCTGAATCTTAGCTACAAGAGCGGCTGTAGATGGCAAAAATATCTGCAACCAATATTAAAAAATATTCAATAGGCCTCTGTTTAGAACATCCTGTACTCAAGAGGAGATGTTTCTGGAAGTGCGATGGGCAAAAGTGACTGCAAGAAATCATATAATGAGTGACTTTTACAGTGGGGTAAAGTTTAAAGGGGAAATACCACAGTTATATTGGAAACAATTTATTTTGCTGATCTTTTTGTATTTCCTTTGCTAGCTTTGAAGACAGTTGAAATTGAATAATGGATTTCACCTTTGCAGCTAGTGTCTCCTGCTTGATCCTTTAGTGAAGTTCAACATCTTCATTAATGATCTGGATGATGGGATGGATTGCACCCTCAGCAAGTTCATGGATGACACTAAACTGGGGGGAGAGGTATACCAGAGGGTAGGAATAGGGTCCAGAGTGCCCTAGACAAATTGGAGGATTTGGCCAAAAGAAATCTGATGAGGTTCAAGAAGGACAAGTGCAGAGTCCTGCCCTTAGGACGGAAGCATGCCATGCACTGCTACAGGCTGGGGACCGACTGGCTAAGTGTCAGTTCTGCAGAAAAGGACCTGGGGATTACAGTAGACGAGAAGCTGGATATGAGTCAGCAGTGTGCCCTTGTTGCCACTGTTTGACCCACATTTAGAATTTTCTTTCTTTCTTTCTTTCTTTCTTTCTTTCTTTCTTTCTTTCTTTCTTTCTTTCTTTCTTGTTTGCTTAAATCTCAATGGCTAAAGTAGATCAAAATTGGAGCGAGGAAGCCACCAGTTTTGATGGATGTCATCACAGGTTTCAAAGTCAAATGGTTATGTTGTTCTACCTCAACTTGTGGTATCACCATGGAGAAGGGAAGGCACAGGTAAGAAATGACTGTGTATGTTCAAGGTGGGTGGAAGGGGCACATCCATTGTGTTCCTCACCCTCATTCTTCTAAGTGGCCTTTAGACTCACCAGAATGGAGGTGCTGCATTGATGTTCCTTAAAACGATGGGCTTGATTCTCAGTTACACACCACTGGCAATGAAAAAAGGCTTTAAAGTGGGCAGAAATTATGATTCCATCCACTTCAAGGCCCCTTACACTGAGAATCAGGCCCAACAAATAGACAATCTAGAGGTTCTTCCCCTAGAAAATACTGAAACACCTCATGCAATTTCTTGCGTTTTAAAAGATGTTAACATAGCGCAGAAAGAAACACTTTATGCAATAAATAAATGAGTAAATAAATAAACGTATTTAAACAGAAACTTCCCAGAGGCAAGGAATGTTCTATTAAAACAACAGGCACAAAAGTCAGCATATAAAACCAGAATGGGTTATTCCTTCTCCTGTCCATAACAAACAAAAGGCACCTTGTGCTTATCTCCTGTCTAAAACCAGGCCACTCAAACACTCTCCCCCTACACAGTCATGTCCTCAGCATCTGTACTGAACACTCCTGTGCTTTTTATTGACATATGTTGACACCAGGCTTTCAATACAACACTTTAAATATTTTTATTATGTCTCTAATGTTTTCTGTTCTTACTGATTCTTTCCCTAAGCCACTCAGCTTTCTTTCTTTCCTTAATTTTTCAGTTTTCACTTATGAATAATTCCCTCTAACATTAGTCATCCCTCTGTCCTCTCCTTTCTTTTCTCTCTTTTCCTCTGCTTTCTTTCCTCTATGCCTCCTCCCTCCTTCCCCACTCATTCCCATCTGGCTCTACATTATCTCCTATATTCCTCCTACAATCACTACCTCTGTCAAGAGTGTGCTCCTAAATTATGAATGAAATTAACATAGTTGTGCATGCAAATTGTGAGTCTGCTTGTACAAATAGGGCCAACTATGCATCCAATTTGCTATTTGCACATGCAGTTTTAGCACACAATCATGGTAACTGCACATGCAAATTAGATGCTCAGTTACACACACATAATTTAGAAAATCAGACCCACAGTTTTATTTAATATATTTTAATTTTTTGCGTGTAAGCTCTCGTATAAATCTGCAAAGCTTTCCTTATATTGTCAATCATCAGTTACTGACTGATTATTAACAAAAATGAGTCATTAACATAAATAAGTAAATAAATAAATAAATAAAAATAAAAAATAAAAAAACACTGACTGACTGACAGTAAAAGCCAGTAAAAATATTCACTTGTCAGTAAAAATGGCAAGATAATTTAGAAATGACTTTTCATTGTTTGGCATAAGTTCCTGGACTACTTGAGTACTTTTAACATCAATGGGTTTTATTTTTGATAGTTGAAATAATGACTTCTATAAAAATGGACACATAGACCATAAACAGACATTGTAAGAGTCCCAAATCATCTTGAAATTCTATATTTCCAAACCATACAGGTTTTAAAATATTAGAAATCTGCATGTATGTTGACAGCCAGAAAGCATTTAGGAACAAAAGACTGGATCAGACCAGTGGTCCATCTAGCCCAGAATCCTGTCTCTGACAATGGCGAATGCCAGATGGTTAAGAGGGAATGAGCAGAACAAGACATTTTGAATGATCCATCCCCTGTTGTCCAGTCCCAGCTTCTGGCAGCTGGAGGTTTAGGGACAACTGGAGCAGAGGGTTGCATCCCTGCTCATCTTGGGTAATAGTCATCGATGGACCTACCCTTTGTGAATCAATCTAATACTTTTTTTGAATTAGATGACATTATCATGTACATTGTTTGGGAAAAGGTCATTTGTTTAACTGAATCAATATTTTGAGCAATATAACTGAAATCACTTAAAATACACAAAGTAAAATATTATGAAAATTTGCTAAATTAATTCAGCTAAGAGGCTTCTATGTTGATTTATCTCTTGAGCAAAAATGTCTGGATATGGGTTAACATTTCCAAAAGCTCTAAATGACTACGTCCCATACTCTTAAACCGTGAAAAATGGTCTTTTATACTAACAATGTACTGAAACTTAAGTACAGTTGATAGTACTGTGACCATCGCTTGGATTAACAGGGCAAAGTCCATTTTTAACATCACTAACTCATTTCTATAGCCCACCCTTGTGAGAAAAGTGGCTTTATTTGGGAACTGCAAAACAGCTGCCCTCTGGGTGTTTTGTTTTGGCTGCCTTTCCCATCTGTTTTACCTGTCTCCGTGTATGAATAATTTATTTCACCATCTGCATAAATAGAGCACCTGGCCTGAGGCTAACTCTTTCACCTAAATTATTTAGAGCTGAAAACTCTTGGTTTTATAGGCGGATAATGTAATGGCTCAACAGGACAATGCCCTTAACTGGAGAACAACAACTACCATTTCTGGGGTCTGACAGTGTTGTGTTAAAAAGTCAGCTTGGTAAAATTTTCAAAGAAACATCACAGATTTTTTTTCTTCAAATGCCTTTACTAATGGTTCTTTCTATATACATCCCTGGCACTGTCTTCAAGAGTAGGACCTGCTTACCATGCTGTCCTCCTGCACCTGCCTGCTACTCTTTTATCCCATGGGTGGCTGTATGATACCTTGTTGTATATACAGTGGAACTATCTTGTCTGCAGTCCTTACGCAGAGCATACTCTCACTAAGTCAATGAGTTAGGGCTGCAGGATTTGACCCTATATACGGAGTTTCATTGGGACTGAGCCCATTACAAGAAGGTTCCAGTGTAGTTCAGAAAGGGTGAAATTAATCCACATGCAGCATATGCTCTACACACCATTTAAGTCCCATTTAAGCCTTAACTGCCACCCTTTACCCTTGGGAATACCTGTCCATCAAAACACAATTTAATTGGTACATAGGCCTAGTGCTGGGCCTATATACAGAAGTGAATTTCACTCAAAGTGGTTTGGGATCCATTATTCTTTTGGATGAAATGTATGATACAAATACAAGATTATTATTATCCTTTTTGGTTGTCGTGTATCTTGAGCAAGTGTGAGTCTTTTATTTTATGGGGAAATTAGGGATGATTAGTGCTTCAGAAATGCTTCCGTGTGTGCTAATGGAGACCTCAGAGATTAAGTCTACACAGCATTTTGGAGCCCATGGGAGCAAGCCTCCCAGCCCAGGTTGACAGAATAGGCTAGCAGAGCTTGTGCTAGTGCTCTATAAACAGCCGCACAGACATACCCTGTGAAGTCTCCATTAGCACACACTGAAGCACTGAAGTGCTTTGAAATTGCAGCTCAGGCTGGAGATTGGGCTCTGAAGCCCACTGCCATCCCTAGGCTTCAGTGACAATCAACTTGAGCCTAAGTGATCCAAGTCTTAGGGAGAAATCCTGGCCCTACTGAACCAGTGTAAGTTTTGCTGTTGACTTCAGCCGAGACAGTATTTTACCCTTTATCTTAAAAAAATAAATACGATATCTGTTTTTCTGCCATGGTGCCAGTGGGTTTTTTTATTTTGTAAGCAAAGTACCCATGGCTTTTTTTTTAATTAGAAATAAAAATATTTTGAAGTGGAATAGTCAATGATAGGAGGTGATTTTCTTTCTTGGAGGATATGTGTAGACATGAGTATGCATACTCAGAGGAAGCAGTTAATATCACTAAACAAATGGTCATGTAGGTTACATCCACACTATGAGCTACAGGCATGATCCTCAGCTTGCATACACATACTTGCACTAGCTCAATGAGAGCTAGCTTGAGTATAAACAGTAATGTAGCCACACTGGTACGGGAGATGTACACTAGTACAAACCTGCCTGAGCCCCCTGGGTACATACTTAGCATGGCTAAGTTGTGCCACCACTGTTGCTGGTGCCTCTGCTGCCCTGGCTTCACTACACTTGCGCTAGGTGTCACTGAGCGACCGTGAGTATGTGCACACGAGCTGGGAATCACATCCCTCGCTCGTAATGCAGATAAAGCCACAGATTTGATAGAAGAAGATATAACCTGAGTCTCCAAGGCAGGGGATATTTTTGGAGCCTTTTCCCAGGTAAATTCTTGGTTGCCAATGACATATGGACCTTCGACCATTAGCACTCATTGAGCTGAGAATTTCAGCTAGATGGGACCCTAGGGAATGATGTAACAGTTTTCAAGGGAGTTGTAAATCCCTTCTGTGTCCGTATGCAATTGCAGAAAAATGGAAACACTGCAAAGTAAACTAGTACATTCTTCAGCTGAATTACTCTGGGTGTACACCAGTATAACAAGGATCAGAATCTGGTCCAGTATGGCTAGACATGCAAAGGTAAATGAATCGTTTAATTGAAATCAGTCTGTAAATAAGAGTAACTTGTTGCTTTATTCTAGAGTCAAATAAAAATTCACGGTGTATGCTCATTTACATGTGCATTCCCCAGAATGAACAGCTTTCATGAAGAAAAAGAAAATTCTGAAATCTTTACTGAGACCTTATCCAGGCAAAACTCTCATTAATTTTCATAGCTGATTTACTTGAGTAAGAACTACAGAATTTGGCACTATCTATAATAAGTAACAATAGCTATCTACTGTAAGGATATCTATAGCATCCATCACCTTAATGCTTATAGGCACTTTATTAACTGTTTCATTTTTCTCCAAGAATTTTATCAAGTATTTGCTTTTTGCTCCTGTCCTGGAAAGCTGTGATCACAGATTTCAAATGAAGTGCTTTCTGCACTCTCAGGGCAGCGAGAAAGCACAATAGCATAGACAAAATCTAATCATGGTATTTTGGCTTTCTGCCTCCTTCTTATTTTACAATGGTGAAAAATAAATTCAAGGTGCGACTCGAATCCCTTTAGGAGTTCCCTTCCTGTGGACACCGTCTCTCGCCAGAAACATGAGACTGACAGGATGATAAAATGCGATGCCAGGCTCCCTTGCCCATTCAAAGACCCTCCCTCAGATATCAGGTGCCTTGCCTGAGCTTTGAGGTCAACCAGACACCTCCCCTGAGGCTTACCTGGGCTGAAGGATATATCTACTAGAAAATCCTCTCAGGTAGAGCAGCTGTTATCTGAGCTAGGATCAAAGTGCCCCTCTGCACTCCAGAAAAACATCTTCCAAACTGCTCTTCTTTCTCCATGATTCAAATGAATGTTGAATGAGTCTCTGGGGACAACAGTTGCTTTGCTGCGGAGCGAGCTGTCAGAAATACTTTGTTATGAAAGTTCAGTTCCTTTTAAGGTCTTTGATCATTAATACTCATAGCTCCAGGAGAGCATTAAACATAGAATCTATTTACGCTACAAACTGACACACTGTAACTAACAAAAGTCATACCGGGGCCTTATTAGTTTACCTGGAATTAGAAAGTGTTGACTAAGCAGAATTGCACAGCCTTTGGATCACCAGAATTTGGAATATGAAATTCGATTTCGCATGGACAGGTCTCACCTGTTCAAAGCACTGTTGGGGAAAACTTGGCTCAGTAGGATGTTTTTTCGGGTGGGCAACAGTGGAGGAGGCAATATGCATTCAGGAGTGCAGGGTGGCTCGGGGTACGCTCAGTGGTACTTGATTCACCTATACAAAAGAGGTAAGCATGCATTCCCCCCTCATTCGCCCCCCCCCGGCCCGTGTTTTTGTCCTAGTACTAGAGGTGAGAAGGGAGGACAGGGCATTCAATATCAGGATTCATTTTAAATGGGAAAGGGGGAATCCTGACAGGGGAAGGGAAGGTCAAGATCCTAACCTGCCCAGATATGCCCACTTTGAGTTGTGCAATCCTGCCAACAGTGCTAGCAACCCCTCTTTTGGATGGGGAGTGCAAAGAGCTGCATCACTGAAGGAGGAAGGGACATACCCTGTACCCCCTTCATACTTGTGAACCTGTACAATCTCAGCCCTAACTTGATTTACGGGGAGCTGCTAGCCACTTAAGTGTTAGTGAAGTATATTAATAGCTGTACTCAAAAGTTCAAGGTGCAGAACAAAACCATGATGTAGCTCAAACAAAACAAAACAGAACAAGAAAGGGATTATTCTACAGGTGCAAGTGGGGAGCATTTAAGTGGTACATAAATGGGGGGGGGAGAGAAGGGTGTTTTTGTCTCTCTCGCATACGACCTCTGGTTACAACCACTCTCCTACCCCACAGGGGTATTTTTGCTCAGATGGTATGGGGCATCTCTTCCATATTTTAGAAGGTGGACAATTAAAAATTGATATTTTGGATGGTACCCCCAGTAGGGTAGCTAAGGAATTCAAACATCTATAACATGGGGTCATGCTGTTGTATTTTGTGTTAATTAGAATCATGCTTCCTAAGCCAGCATTTTCTGGTTTTATATCTTATTTTTTATTGTGAAAATGGCACTGCCTGCATATGCAAACTAGATATTGACTTCATTTTTTTTTCCAGCCACCTCTTTTATTTAGTGTTTCTTTCTTTTTATTTTTGGTGGTATTTTTTCCTCCTATTCAAAAGTACTTTGACTTCTTGTGCCCCTTAATTCTTTGTAGTTAGCTGTCTAATTTCTTCCTTCCTTTCAAAAATATTTTTGTTTTTTATGCTACTTGGTCAGATACAGTGTTACTAATTTTTCATTTCTATTCCGTTAATTTATTGTTGCAGGGAGTTGCTAGTTTACAAGCTACAATAGGCCAGAAACAACACTGGACTAAAGCTTGTACAGATTCCTTTTTGGTTGTGATCACTGATAGTACAGTGATTTCTTATTGTTTCTGTCCTACTATATGCACATCCAGAAAGAGAGTCTCATATGCTGGGAACTAGGGTAAATAGTGATAAAGGGCCTGCCCCTGAGAGGTGCTAAGGGCAACAAGACTTAGGTCTGCTTAGCAACTCCAAGGATTGGGCCTAACAGTCTGAACTCCTCTGGCTTTTTTGGTCCTTCATAATTTGTTCAATTCACTGTTCCTCTATATCTCGTCACCCGCCAACCAAAACTAAAGCCAGCTCTAGAATGCTATTTGAATACTGGGTAATAGTGCTTAAGAGTCATTCCCATCTGACAGATGTTCAGTGGCCTATGTGAAATGAACTGGTGGGCCCAGTCCAGTTCTGAGTGGGCATATTTATATCACTAAAATCACCATTACAACTGACAGAAACTAGTAGTCTCAGATGAGAAGTCAAGAATTAAAGGCCCATGAAGACTGACCTGGTCTCAGCTCCCAATAAGTGGTCTCTTCAGAATAGGCTTGAGGCACATGGGTAGGTGGAAAGGGCAAGCTGACCACTCTGCAGCTGTTCTGTGTTAGAGGCCATTCTTTTCCAAGGCTGTTAGTCTGGCAACCTGAATGAGTACTGTATTAATGATAAAAAAAAAGAATGAAAGGTGGAATAGCCGTCTAATCAAAATACAGAATATTCAAATTGCCAAGTGGTATTTCAACCTCACTGGAGCAAATGCTGATACTTTGTACATTTAAAATACACAGTGTAAAAATAAAACTGAATAGGTGTGTAGCATAGTACATACTGGTAGTGCATAGAAAATTTTAGCCCTAAAAATAATAACTACTCCTGTGGCAAAGTCTTCAATAACAACAGAAACTGCAACAAACATGAGCCTGTTCTCCTGGCAAAGATAGTAAAGATACTGGGAAATGGAATACTCTATTGCAATCCAAAAATTGTAATTTTGTAACCATTCTTGGATTAAACTTCTGAGAAGGACCACACAAGATTAGAGTATTTAGATTGCAGTAAGAATAGTTGACATGTGCTCCATTTCCCATTTCCTTTGCAATCTTTGTTATAAAAGTGGACTCATGCTGTGCCAGTTAGGGTTAATATTGTAACATGAAAGGGCTAGGTTTGTATCATTTTCCACGCACATTGCATTCGCTGATGGGAGGAATGGGCTCATATTGTATTCGAGCAACTTCTTGTCTAGAATGGACCTAATTAAATGCACACAAATACTTCAGAACGTAGGTAGACGTGTCAGCTGCACCATGGCTTCAAATATTATTGGATCTCAACATTCAGAAGTACCTAAGACTTCCTGCTAGGTTGTGAAATAAAGTATCCCATTTAGCTTACACTCGAGGATCTCAGCATGTTCCTTACACTTAGTCTGTTTCACTCTCCCCTGAGAACGTGTTATATGTTCTTTCCATTCGAACTTCTGTCTAAACTGCTCACATTGTCATTGATGTATTTTACCTTATGAAGTCTCACTAGAGTTTTAATGTAGAGCAGTGTGTGGATACATTTTCTCCTTGCTGTATCTTCTAACTTTGAATTCTCCATATTATTAAACTTGTAGTAAAGCTTTATCTCAGAGCCACAATTTCCCATTTTTTGCCATCTTTTCAGCGGGATGACATTATCTGCAAAATGAGCGAGTACCATATTTCACTCTCTTTTTACATTTCACTTTCCCAACTAATCATTTAAAAGGTTTAATATTGTGCAGATTATTCACAAGATGTTGAGGCAATTGCTTCGTACATTTCAGGTACAGGCTGAACTCAGCCACATACCTTGTGATCTAAGGTATATCAGCACTTGGCAAACCGTTTCAAAATAGGTATTAGAAAAATAGTTGAAACAGTGGCGCGATAACATCAAAGAGTGGGCTGGGAACACAAACAGTAATCGCTGTGAAATTTGATTCCTGAGGAACTGCTCTAGGGAGCTCCAAGTTTATTTCTCCCTGTTGTATACTGAAATATAGTGTTTGTTTTAATTCTTAGAATAGAACTCAGTGAGTCACTATTTGCATTTGTTGATCTTTCCCAACATAAATCTCTCCATTATAGTCATATCAACAATGCGTCTCCTTTACTTTAGCATTAAAATTTCATTCATCCTTTTCAAACAGTATTTACTGAGTTGTTGAATCTGTATTTACAGAACTCCTTCAGTATCAAAATCTGAGTGCTATCACTGGGACATAAGGCATAGCACAGGTGTCAGATCTCTATGATCTTCTTTGGCATTGGTTAAAAATAAACCTGTATTTTATTGGAATATGTCCTACTAGGATGAAGATACGTCCTTAATCATAAAACATGCACTATCCTTCTTAACCCTTTGATGTATTACATCAATGGTCTTGTCCTATCATCCTACTGGGAATTTTGTCCATCTGTGGAATCAGGCTCTGTATCTCCCTTTGAGGCTCCTACGGTGACTACTGCAATTTCTTTGAAACTCAGCAAGGCCTGGGTTGCCAGTCTTTGTTTGGCACATGTCAATGTAAAAACGGTAACAACCTCCATCATTGATATACTATTTAGCTGGAGTCCTGCATATGATGAAATATATTTATAGTCTCAGATTTCCATTTTCAGGAGACAGATTTTCTGAAGGGCTTGGTATGATTTTATATGTTCTGCCATACTTCTGACTCTCATCCAATGCTTTTTCAGTAGCATGATAACTGTGTTGGAAATGCAGGGAATTCTCTCTTGTTTGGGTCCTTTCAAGCCTACACTGTATGTCTTTCATGGATATTTTTTTGGTGATGGTGAAAAACAGGTGATTCTCATTTCCTTTCACATACATTTTCTTACTCAACACCATTGTGCACATACATAAGTGCAGATGTTTATTCTGGTGTAATGAATGGGAATTTACCTGGCTTTTTTACACTATGTGAAATATGCACAGAAGTAAACTGACCAAGAGCTGCCTAGGTGCTCCATATTGACATCTTATAAGCCAAGACCATAGCTACGTCCCATAACCCCAGGTAAAACTAAGGTCCTTATGCCACTCATCACCATTACAGAAGAGATAAACTGGTATGCAGTTGAACATGTGGTAAAGCCTACTAACTATCTCAAGGATAGAGCCATGCCACATACCAAATCAAATACTTCTCAGGGGCTGTCTCACAACCAAATGGGGTCGGGGGTTATAAGAACTGGTAAATCCCAGTTAGATATAGGAAATGAGGAACCCAGATCTAACTCCCAGCACAAACAGGAAGACGTGCTCACTTCCTCTTGCCTACAACAGAGTTTTTGGATTGGTTGCACGGTGCCTGCAAATCCATCAGATTGAATAACTAGAAGAGTGAAAAATTCGTTCCCAAACAAAAACAGAGCTGGAAACTATAACAGCAATAATAACTTATTTATAGTCTGGTAGTGGCCACAATAGGTTAGGTAACATCCACACAAAAAAGACAACACAATATGCGCCCGAAGACCACATAGTCTGTGAAGACAAACAACATACAAAGGGGCAGGGAAACAGATGCAATCAAAATATGCACAACTTCTGCATACAGTTTAAAATTAAATAAATAACCAACCCAATACCTACATGATCAACATAATAATGTAGTGAAAAGTATTGATCACAATTAGTCCATTTATTTATTTATTTGATTTATATTTAAAGCTACCATCCACTCACAGAAAATGCATTCCTATGCATATTTCACTACAAACACGCTTTAAAAAAAGTAATCATTCACTGTTGGTTTTGAAAAATCAACTCTGAAACTTTGAACCTGACACAAACAAACAAGACATAATTTCGAAAAGATTAAAAGCAATTGTTCTGTTACCCCAGCAACACAAACTAGGCGCAGCCAATCAGCAAAGCTGATATATTGTTTTGACATACATGAACATATTTCTAACATAAATAGCAACAGAGACCTAACAACAATGGGTTTTAAAGCTAGAAACTGATGTCATTTCAAATGTGTCAATCAAAGACAACCTATGAAAGTGTTTCTTCCATCAAGCTGACATTAAGTATATGCTGTAATGGCTTCATAAGTGACAGTAGACTTCTGACAGGCCATACAGGAGATGCAAAATCTATAATTACATTCTAGCTTCTTGAATTGTGTCCTTTAGTATATCTAAAAAACTTTGAAGAGAAAATAAAACTTGAGGGCTATGATATCTCATTAATTTATCAAAACAGCCCCCCCCCCCAAGTATGCAGCATATCTAAGAAAGGAGAAATATTTAACTGGAGTTAACCTGGTTAGCCCTTAAAATAGATGCACTTACATTTCTTATATCTCATTTTTATGATCAACTAATGCTAGTGAAGTTCTGCAATGTGAGTTTTCAGGGATCCTAAATGTTAACAATAGATGGAGCCTACAAAGGAAGATTGTTAATGGGTTATAGAGCCTTTCCCCTCTTGATCATTGGTTTGAATCTGGCCTATGTCAGCAATAACTGAAAGCCATTATTTTCTGACAGGTGTTCAGAAGTCTGTATAAAAGGAATTAGTTCATGATTGTAATCCAGTACCTAGCAGACTGCTGCCCATATCCCCCAAAACCACCATCAAAATTGGAACCCTGGCTGGACTTCTCAGAAGATAGGGAGAGGTATGAGCAGGCCATGGAAAACGAACTATCTTCTCAATCCTAGCAGTGATTGTCCCAGGTCACTGCCAAGGAAAGTTAACCAAGTAGTTTTGAAAGAGGTCACACTGTCATTGCCTTTCATGTGAACCTGTCCTGTGGGCAAAGTGAGGTCTTTGGTTTCTAATGCTAATTGTGTAGCACTTTAAATGGAAAACTACTTAACAATTTTAAAAAATGAACAGATCTATAAATTTCTTCGTGTCAGCAACACATATTCAGAAAAAACAAAGGCTGTATCATCAGCCTTAGACTTTTGTGAGTGTGTAATAAAAAAAAAAGTCTGTATATGTCAGCACTGTGAAATGAAATACAGATTCATAAAACTCCCAGATACACAGAGACAAGCACCTTATTTTGCTGCTGGATAGGATTATGATACTATTCTAGCACATCATCTATTTTCTCTTTCTTTCTGCAGGTTTATGAGACTCTCATCATAGCAAATGCTAATACTTAGGAATTTCCAACTGGAACACATTGAAAATAAAAAAGAAACAAGACAGCAAACAGCACTGAGGAAGAAATACAAATGACACATAGGGTGTAGTACTCTCCTTTGCCATAATGTGAAAGATGATGTATTTTCTCTGAAAATTTATAATCTTTCTTTAAGGAAAGGTGGCTTTTACTTAGAATCTTAATCTACATTGTTATTGATTTGGTTTTGGAGTGGGGAGAGGAGGTGGAATAGGAAGAATAAAACAATGTAAAATGTATCTGGTTACACTGCCAGAAGTTGGGGAAGGCATTCTCATATTTAACCATTTCATTGCTGCTGAATTGCTAGGTGTAGGGGGCAAAACACCTTTCTAGAGCTGCCTCACGCGTCATGAACCTCACCGTTGAGCTGGCAATGATCCAGTGGAACGTTTCCACTTAGCTGGGACACTGAGGAGGGTTCGATAGTGCCACAGAGTAATGGCAGAAGGTCACACTAAGGTATGCTCTTTAAAATTTTGCCCTGTAGGTTATTAAATCATGATGCTGTAACTTGAATCTGTGCCACACTCTTATACTGGGATGGGACTGGAAGATGTCAATTCTGATACAAAGCAGATGCCCTGCATTGGAGGGTCTATTCCAGTGTTTCTCAAACTGTTTGTGCTGGCAACCCCATTAGGACTTAAAAAAAATTGTGACCCCCCCACCTTCAGCCCTGCGGGGCTTGGCACTTTAGCCATGCTCAGGGCGAGGGCTTCATCTGAAGCAGGGATTTGCACCTGCCTCTCCCAAGAGAGAGTGCCCTAACCCCTGGGCTATGGATACTTTTATCAGCCACTGCCCAATGAAGTGTGGTTTTTTTCTGCCTTTTGCAAGCCAGAACAATGGGGGAAAATATTCCATACTTTTAACCTCCAGACCTTTTACTAATACATATTCCAAAAAGTACAAAGAAAACATGATCCTTACATTTTTTGTAAGTAATAATGTTACTCTACTTCTATAAACAGTATTTCCTCTTATTGAGACATTCAGAGTCCTTTACACATATTAACTAAGCCTCATAACCCATTGTGGAGTAGGTATGCATAATTATGTCCATTATATAGATTAGAAATTTGAGATGAAGAAAAGTTAAGTGAGTTAAGGACCTGAAAAGGAAGGTCTCATCGTTAAATCATTGGGCTGAGATTCAGTAGATCTGAGTTAAATTCCCAGTCCTGCCACAGACTTCCAGTGTCACCTTGCGCATGTCACTTAATCTCTGTGCCTCAGTTCCTACCTGAAAAATGGGGATAGTAATAGGGTGTGATGAGGATAAGAAATACCCACATTAATAAGCAGTACGTCAGTATCTAAACCAAGACTCCTGGTTCCCAGTCTGATGCTCTGGCACTCTTAATCTTTAGATGTTATCATAAAATATTTGGCTAATGAATTCCTAAATGGGAAACGCATCTTAATATTATGAACATAGGTCTCTTACTGATGTCATTTATTTTTCTTATATCTGAATCGAAGTGTAGCAGTGTGTAAAAGTTGTAATTATCTTGTAAAAAGAAAAAAAAGAAAAGAATAACAGATCTCTTAAAATGTTATCTACTCCTAATTGTAATCTCACCTCATCTAATAGAATGAGATATTTTAAATTTGGTGGTGTGCAAGTAGCAGTTATTTCTGAGACTGCAGATTTTTCATACCTTTTCCTGCTCAAACTAATTTGTTACATCCTATGCAACTCTATCTTTCCATAAAATTGAACAGTATGTAATATAAGATATTAGCCCAAAAGAAATTTAGGTCAATTTTTAACTGAGTTTTCTTGTAATGGAATGGAATGGAGTTGTATTTTATATGCAAAAGGCCACACAAAGAGATAATTTGTCTCTGATAGTCTTTGAAAGTTAGCTTTAAAAGATTCAAATATGGAAATAACATAACAAACTAACTAACAAGGGAAACCAAATGGAAATGGTGAGATAAATTATGTTGAGAAGTGTGACAGGTCAGGGAAGCCAAGATAGGGTGGAGGAGGAAAAACCCACAGGTTTGGGGGTTTACTAAGTGAAATCAAAAAGTTTCACTCAGCCAGGGTTCTAATAAAGGAAATTTAAAAAAAAAAGGTTTTTATGACAAGAGGGCCCCTTAACTCAGGGTGTCTGACCTCTTTGCTCAGCCACAAAAGTCAGACAACAGCTCTCAAGAACCCTCTCCCTTCTGAGAAAGTAATTCACTCCTACTGAGTCTGCTATACTTAAGAATGGCCATACTAGGTCAGACCAATGGTCCATCTAGTCCAGTATCCCATCTTCAGACAGCGGTCAATGCCAGGCAGTTCAGAGAGAATGGACAAAACAGAGCAATTATCAAGTGATCAATCCCCTGTCATCCATTCTCAGCTTCTGGCAGTAGGAGGTTTAGGGACACCTGGAGCATGTGGTTGTCCATCTTACCTTTTTAGCTAATAGCCATGAACTTATCTAATTCCTTTTTGAACCCAGTTATACTTTTGGTCTTCATAAATGACAACGGCTATAGAATTCATACTACAAGATTTTGAATGCTGTCCACATCTTTGGCAACATAAGAAACATTATTTTCTATAGCTGAATGGGAAACTGTTTTCCTTTTCCATGAAAATTTGTGAGATTTTAAAATATTTTGCCATCTCAAATCAGGATGAAAAGTTGAAATCTCAAACATTTTAAAGAACTGATAATACTTCCCCCAAATGTTAGGGTCAACCTGATAATTTCAAAATGTTTCATTTTGATTTTTTTCATTTTAATAGGTTTTGTTTACTATAATTAGCCTAAATTTCTAAATGAAAAGTTATTTTGACTCAAAGCCAAAATTTTTCATTTTGAAAATGTCAAAACAAAATGCTTCAACAATTTCAAAATGTTTTTTCCAAAAAAAATTTTGAGTCAAGAAATTGTCCAAACTAACCCTTCCCTGCACAAAATATTTGATTTTGACAAATCGGTATTTTCTGATATAAAAAAAAAGTTCAGTCAAAAAATTTCCAACTAGCTCTATTATTTTCTATGAAGTTCCCTGCAAGGACCCTGATTATGTTTAAACTATCTACAGCAGGGATTCTCAAACTTTTGTACTGGTGACCCCTTTCACATAGCAAGCCTCTGAGTGCAACCTCCCCTTATAAATTAAAAACACTTTTAAAATATATTTAACACCATTATAAACGCTGGAGGCAAAGCGGGGTTTGGGTTGGAGGCTAACAGCTTGTGACCCCCCATGTAATAACCTCGCAACCCCCTGCGGAGTCCCGATCCCAGTTTGAGAACCCCGAACTACAGAGTGAAAAGCATCTGTGCATGGCAAGCAGAGACAGCTCTTTGTATAGGAAGCAAACTGCAAATTATTGAAACAATCCCACCCAGGAGGGACAGAATCCAAAGCAATTCAAACATAGAATGTGGAGTAGGGAAAAAGAACAATCCTTCTTTCCTGGATAGGCTCAGGTAAGGGCAAAGGGGAGGTGAACATTTCTATTGTTTACAAAAGCCCACCGCGAACAATGCATTATACAGAAATGACCATTCATTCTTTCTAACCAGTCAAATTTTGCCCCCCTTGATTACTGATTTCTTATCTCACACCTATTTAATTCAACCAAAATAAAATACAGGGCAAAGGGACCGTCAGGAACTGCTGCATATGTCTGACGGGGGAAGTATTAAATTAGCAAACTGACAGTGAGTGTTACAAGCCGTCCTTTGGAAAGTCTGAAGTCTATAAAGTGTGTCAGTTACATGGGGGTTCTCTGACAAAGGCAAGAGGGGGGCAAAGGGGTATGTTCAGGTTGCAGTAAGTGGAAGGGGAGCTCTCTGTTCTTAAACATGATGCTGTGAGAACTCGAACTCAGCAACATTGCAAGATCAAACTTCCCAAATTAGCTGTCTTCAGTGACAGAAAAATACCAGCCTGTCCCCTTAAGCGAGACTCTTTGCCCTACGTGGGATATTAGAAGCATGGTCCAAGACCAGAACAGGTGTGTAATGGGGAAGCTGAAAGGCAGCAGGCTTCCACATGCAGAAACATTCATGAATTGCTGTAGGGAGTTAACAAGACAAGGGCTTTTTCCTGGGAGAAGTTAAAGGTAGGTTGTGTAATACTGAAGCAGATGGTAAGTGTGTCACCCATGCTGGGGAACCAGGTTGTTCTATCTCTTCCAGCAGTTTGAGTATAGGGGCCTATTGTAGCTCTGCCTCCTGTTTTCAGAAGATGCAAAAACACAGGCCCACATTTTTAAAAACAATTAGTGATTTTGGGTGCCCAACTTAGAGGGGCTGGATTTTCAGAAAGTGCTGAGGAGAGGACCTGTCCTCCAAAAATCAGGTCCCTTTAAGGTGTCAAGTTGGACACCCAAAAATTGGAGCACCCAAAATCACCACTTATTTTTGAAAGCTGAGACCTGTCTGTTAGTTACACTTTCTATCCCACTATTGTTATGGGATCTCTCAGTCTCTTTGCTCAGATGTACTAAGGATTAGTTTTGAACTGAAACCCTGGATCAAAACCCCTCCCAGGCTATGGGAGATTCAGAATCTGGATTTTGCATTTGGGCTTCATTCCTCCTGTGGACTGAATCAAAACCCCAGATCTGAACACTCTGCTTCCCAAACTTTGGGTGTTCGGGATCTGTGCTCTCTGCATTCACTGCATATTCATTCAATTTCTTAGAACAAGAATTTTGTTCTTTTGATCTGTGGGTGGGGTTGCTAGAACCTTGGCTAGTTGCCCCTTTTCATTGTATAAATCCAAAGAAATAATCATGGATTATTAACAATAAGATGCTGAAAGGAAATTGTTTCATACGAATGCGGATAATTTAGGTTTTGGTGATGAACCTCTGTGGCTGTAGGGTCACGTATAGGTCATCTTTTAGAACATGTATCTGGGCAGAATTCCAGTACTGCACCTGGTGTCCATAGGTTCTCTAGAGTCTTTTGTAGATCAGCATAGGCTATAAATGGAGCTCTCTGCTCAGTGTCCCCAGTGTCTCAGTATGTGTGTCCTCATTTAGGCAGCTCCTTTTATTTTCTTACTGCTTTTGTTTTTCCTCTGTTAAACTCCCGGCACCAGGTTACAAAGCAAGTTGGTGTCAGAGCTGGCATTTAGAACTCAAACTTTCTGCTGTCCCGTGCTGTGCCTGATTTTTTTTTAGCAAGCCTTACCTCCATCTCTGGGACATAATAAACTGGAGGGTGGCTGTGGGTCACCTATTCAGAGTCTATGAATTGCATTTGAGTCTGCCTTGGGCTGGAATTTGGGCATCTGCTGGAGGCTGCTGAGAGGCTAAGGCCAGAATTTTCAAACCTTGGTGCCTAATTAGGTATTTAAGCCTATATTTAGGGGCCTGAGGAAGCAGCCTTATTTTCAGAGGTACTGAGTCCCAACAACTGCTGTCCAAGTCAGGCATCGTAGGGTGACCATATTTCCTTATGCTGAATATAGGACACCTAGTAAAATTACTCGTATTCAAGTGAGTTCAATAGCAATCAATCAGAACTATGCAGTACAAACATTCAAATTAACATCAAGTTGACGGAACCCCTGTTAAAAAGAAATACTGCATAGTTGGATTCTTTTTATTTACCTTCTTATCTTTAAGGCTTTAGGGTTCACCCGGGAAGGGGTGACACCCCCACCTCACACCCCACCACACACACACACACACACACACACACTCCCGTATACCTCTCTCACATGGGGCGGGGGGAGGGGGATGTGACCGACTGACCCAACCCTCCCTGCCCAGCACTCTCTGCCCTCCATGCCTGGCTGGGCCCCCAGGATGGACCCACCTCTCCTGGTACCTGGTGCTGCGTCTTACCAAGGCAACATGCGGGAGGGCATGCAGGGTCACAAGGCCCCTCTCCCAGATTTCTGCCAGGGTTCACACCAGAATGTGGCCAGCAGCAGCCTTGCAGCACTGTGTGGGAGGGAAGGGACAGGAACTGCTTCCAGCCACAGGGGAAAAGTAGGTGAGAAAGGGATGACTTGGCCCGTGTCTTTGAGAGCTCATCTCTTCTCTCCTCTCCACCCCCTCCCCATGTAGCTGGAAGCAGCTTGTCCCTTCCTGCCCCCACAGTGTTGCAAAGCAGCTAACACCTCCAGGCTGCTGCTGGCCACAGACATAACCCAGCCACCTCCGACTACATCGTGGGCAGGAGGGAGCTAAGTCCTAAAGATGCATTGTGCATCAGTGCTCAGGGAACCTGACTGCAGGGGCTCAGTGAACCTGGCCAGAGAAGTGGCTCAACAGAGGAGGGTGCTTAGGGGATGGAGCAGTCCCACGTTCCCTGGGGGCAGGTGAATAGGATGCTAAGCTCCTGTCCCGGGGGCTGTTGTGGAGCCTGCAGGTTCGGGGCATGAACAGGCTGGAAATCACTTCCTCTCCTGCCACTCCAGAGCTTAGCTGAGGGGTGGAGAGACTTCCCTGTGCCAGTAATGTGCAGGGCTTTGGCACATGAAGGGCTCGGCTTCTCCTGGCCAGTGCCCTGGGCTGGAGGGTTTTGAGCTTTCCTGGGGTGCTAGCCCAGCCAGAGGCAGTGGGGGAAGTAAGGAGCCTGCCGGCCAGGCTGTTGATGAGCTGAGCGCTCTGATCAGGGGCTGGTTCTCCGCAAGGTCTCTGCATGCTAAGGGCAGCAGAACTTGCACCCAGTTCTGTTCATTTCTGCTGATTTGGAGGGATAGTTATTGTATCTCTGGTTCAACCCAATAGCTAAATTTGGCCCAGAAGCATTGCTAAGAAATGGACCACCCAATAATTTCCCCTGATTCTCTTATCACAGTTGTCACTGGCATAATCATTAGAACACGTATAGCCCAGTCACTCAGTTAACTGCCTTGCCAAGATAGACTGCAATTTATGTGTAGTTGAGGACGTTAGGACATGTGGCACACAGCACTTCTCAGTGAAAGACTGAAATGATAAACATGGCTCAGCCTGATTTTTCTGTGTGTTTTCATATGCAGTGTCCTGGAATGGTAAGATAAAGTGAAGCGTGCTAAACAAAATTATATGTTTCACATATTTATAAAACAAGCAACTAATAAGCCATGCACTGATTCCTGGACTAAAAATCCTTCTGCAAGTGACAAAATCGACATCATATTCCCTTTATGAGATATTTTGCATTTACATCTCTGAATTGGCTGTGAAAGGATTCAAAATATATAGGCTGATATCTTCATCCTGTTTATTATTGTTCTTTTTATTACAGTAGCGCCTAGAGATCCCGACCAAGATTGCAGCCTCATTGTGTTAGGTGCTCTACACACAGAGTAAGAGACAGACCCTGCTCTGAAGAGCTTGCAATCCAAATAAGACAATGGGCAACAGAAAAATAGTATTATTTTGCCCCTGGGGAATTGTGGCACAGAGAAATTAAAGGACTTGCCCAAGGAGTCCATGACAGAAGTGGAACCTGGATCTTCTGAGTCTCAGGCCAGAGCCTTAGGGCTTATCTTCACCAGACGTGCTAAATCAGCCCCCCTGCAATCAATTCAGTGGCATTGATTTAGCATGTCTGGTGAAGACGCCCTTGTCAAGGGGAGCATGTTCTCCAGTCAATGTAATTAATCCACTTCAATTTTTTTTTATACTCCTGAGCGTCATAACTTACATTGATTTAAGCGGTAGACCTGACCTTAATCACAAAACTATCAAATGAGGCTCGAAAGCATAAGCTATTCTTTCCAATGTCAGTTGCAATTTATGCTCAGGAAGTTGCTTCAGATCCACTTTTTTCTTCCAGCAAGTAAAATGGAAAGATTCATTAGGCAAAAAAAAAAATGGCCCATTTTGGTAAAGACCACAAACAGAAAAAAACGGAGAACCTGCAGTTCTAAAGATCCATGCTTTAGAAGGATTGGGGACCACATGGCCGTATGAATGTTTAGCTTGGAAAGTCAGCGTTTCAAATTTATAAATTTATTTCAAATTCTGAGAGCTTCACAGCATGCAATTGAGAGAATGATTTGACCCCAAGGATCTGGGTTTTGCAAGTTTTGTTCAAGAAATCCAAGTTGAAAAAGCTTCTAAAAAAAGCATCAGGAACCTTTTTTTAAAATAAAAAAATCACAAAACTACTTTTGTTGATCCCTGCTGGTAAGATAACTTTCTTATGGAGTATGGAAACAATATTAAATCGCAGAATTGATAGGCACTGTCAAACAGTTGGCCTATAAGCAGTCATTTATGATGCATTATTTGTTAAAGCACTAATGATGCACATACTGCTGTATAAGACACCAAAGAAGACTCGGTCTCAGCCCCAACAAGCTGTGGACAATTCAAAATACACTGGCTGACTTAGGCGCTTTTGAAAATGTATCCTTATGCATCTTTGAATTAAAGCTGAGAGTCAATGTACAGCTTGTCCTACCATACGTTAGAGGATATGTAACAGACACGCATCATAGCAAACATATTTAGTAGCTGCCATTCAATACAGTCTCTATACCGATCAGTCTCTTCCTGAAGCTGTTTTCAAGCATTTCCAGTGAGTTTCAGAAGAGCAATTTCCTGATTTAGGGCCAAGCCCTGCTCATCTTACTCATGTAATCTGTCTCACTGAGTTGTTCCAAACCCCGCTGCTGTGTGGGATGATTGGGCAAGGAGCCTCAAGCCCATGCACAGAAGAGGGGAACAATTGCTCTTGCTGGGCTGTGGATTTCAGGGTAGAATTCTGTGTCCCTTGGGACTGTACAAATCCCCCCCCCCCCATATAGGGGTGTGCCTTAAAGCAACAAATCAGCCCATTGCAGTCAATGGAACTATCTCACATAAGGAAATTTGTTGACTGGGTTTGTCTTATACTTAAATACACACAAAAATTGAAAGATAATGATTCAATATTTTTTCAGAATGCCATCAATTCATAACAAGAAAACAGGACAAGTAATGCCTACAGCTCAGTCTCCACTAAGGGAAGAAATTCAATAATGCATCATTAGCGTAGTTCCCTATATGCCATGGATATTTTTACAGGTCAATTTATTTATAAACACACTTCTATTTAGGATGAATGGTGGCACCATTTTGACCTCTGTGACCTTGTAGAGCAGTAATGCACTTTTCAAGCACCTAAAGCCCTTCTTCAAGATTTGTCTAATCTTACATCTCCCCTGCCATCGTAAGCTATTTGCTGTTAGTGTCCATAAATAGTTAAGCAATAGTACTACTATAACCTTCCCTAACAAAAGACTTTCATTAACATTTCTAGTGACTTGAAGATTGACAAGATCCCTTCCTATTACCCAGACGCATTTCCCACTCCTTCCTGGTGATTTCTTTTCTTGTTTCCAAGAAGAAAAGTGCCTCACTGAGGAATGGCCTCTCTCACTGTAAGAGAGACCTGCTAGATACAATAAATATCATGTTAAATTTCCTGCTAGATGGCATTATGAATGAATGGAGTGCAAGCACCTCTTTGATATGCGATGCACCACTGGCAAGACTTCTCGCGAAACAATTCAATTATAAAAGACACATAAAATACCTTTTGAAAAAATGCTCTGAAATAATGTTTACCTCACTGTAGAGACCGGCAACTATACAAGTTTGAATTTTCCAAACTTATTTAAAGTGGAGAAGATATGCAGAATATTCCCAGAAGCCTGACTAACTGAGCATAACTCCGCTGATGAAATATGGAAGGTGATAATTATAAGGATATTCCAGTAGGTTTCCAGTATAACCCTAATTACTGGATATCCTAAAGTATCGGTCATAGTCTCTTCCTTTTTTGAAGATTTTGCATACTTAAAAATTTCCTTTCAAAAGTGGGAGTGAGTCCTTGTGAGTAAATCATGGGGCCTGGAGTCAGGAATCACTGTTCCAGTTCTGTTGTTTGACTCTAGGCAAGTTACTGAGCTAAAAACCACAAAATAGGCCACTGACTTAGGGTGCCTTGATTTTCAGGTGTCTAATTGTGCCTGTTCTTCTGTTGTGTCAACACATATTCAGAAAGCATTTGAACTGTAGCTCACAGAATAGCTTTATGGAGTCAAAAATCATTATGGAAGGCCAGTACTACTTATGGACCCAGTCCTCCATATTCTGACCTCATCTGATTACTGATTGCAGGATCAGGTCCTATATGCAGTAGATATTTTCCAAACGCAAATAGCTAGGTGCCCCCCGGGGGGGGGGGTCAAGTTGGGCACCGCAAAACTGCGGCATCCCCAAATCAGTGGTTACTTGTGAAAATTTAAGACAGAATCTTTTTGTGGCTCGTCTGTAATATGAGGGTAAGAATAATGCTGACCTACCTCACCGAGAGAGTTGTGAAGGCTAGTTAAAGTTTATAAGGTGGTTTGAGAATCTTGGATGAAAACAGTGACACAATGGGCAGTATTATGTATTGTCTATTTAAGATTTGATTCATAGGACAATGTTGCAAACTAAATAAAAAGTCAGAAAACTGATGCTGACCTTTTCACATGCCATCTTTGACAAGCTAATAAGTTTTTAACAGTTTAATAAGCCTTAACTTACTTCTGGTATACTTATGGGCAAGTGGCAGACTAAAACTTTAGCCTTAGCTTTTCATTTGATGAGGATATGCATCCCTCAGTAGAGTCATTTAACAAAAGAGGAAGACAAAAAAAGCTCAACAACAACATTTTCTTAAACACTTAAATCCCAATTCTCCTCTCTGGATAGAGATAAAACCTCCACGGATGTCAATGGGTATGGTTTTGGATGTCTGGAAGGCAAGCTTTAGTTGATTAATCTTCCATTCCAAATGGAGAGGGAGAGAGTGAATGACTTAATCAGAGATGAGCGAGCAGAGGAAAGTCTGTTCAAGTCTGGATTAGGTTCAGTCTGGGGTTGGTGTTTGAGGCCCAGTGAGGATCTGGGTTCAGGTTTGGGATAAATCATGCCAAAATCTTGTAAGCTAAGAGAGTGAGTTTGGGTCCCAAATGGTGGAAATCTTGAGCAGTAGCTCACGAAAGCTTATGCTCTAATAAATTTGTTAGTCTCTAAGGTTCCACAAGTACTCCTTTTCTTTTTGCAAATACAGACTAACAAGGCTGCTACTCTGAAACCTGTCTTTGAGAGCTGATATTCTCACAAGAGTTCCATCAAGGTGGGTCAGCATTTCAAGAGAATATCTGTCCTTACGTGATTTTGGCTGTATTTGAGACAGTAAAGAGCTGTCAGCCCCTTTAGGTTTGGATTCAACCAGAAACCTAACCCACAAGGGTCAGATCCAAGGACTGGCAATCCAGGCCCCATTGAATTTCAAAGGACTTTTGATTCAAAGTAATGGCCTCCATTTGGTTTCTTAATCTTTCTTCATCCAGATAACTGAGTTTGTTTGGTTTCAGAGTAGCAGCCGTGTTAGTCTGTATTCGCAAAAAGAAAAGGAGTACTTGTGGCACCTTAGAGACTAACAAATTTATTAGAGCATAAGCAGTGAGCTGTAGCTCACGAAAGCTTATGCTCTAATAAATTTGTTAGTCTCTAAGGTGCCACAAGTACTCCTTTTCTTTTTGAGTTTGTTTGGTGACACTGTACAGTCAAAGGGAGACACAAGGTCAAATATTCAAAAGCACACAGGCACCCCAAAACTAGGTGCCTAGATACTATGGCAATCGATGCTGTACAAACATGTAAGATAATAGATAGACTAATCGATCTCCAAACTGTATTAATACCTTTGTTATTTTGCATATGGACATCTGGGAGCTGGTGCCATAAAGTGTGGGCAGTCCCCTGCTTCTCCCTTTCTTCCAAAACACATGTGGGTTGCTCCCGCAGAAAGGCTTCCAAGATGTCCAGGAAGGAGGCAGCACCCTCCAAGTTCCACGAGGACAGGGGAGATCCCCTATGGAAATTTCTCTCTGTGCATCTTTATTGAGGGAATGCTCCAGGCTTGCCTCTTAGCTCACAGTTACCACATTCCTTAACTACCTGAAGTGGGGGACTTTACCAAAAGTCTCTTTAAAGCCAAAATGAATAACATCCACTGGTTCTCCTTCAGCTGCCTTCCTGCCCTGCTATACTACTAAGAACTGGTGCATATGTGTACTACTGACCTCTACTAGGTAGAATCAGAAACCCTCAAACGGTATGTATAGGCCTGTAGCGGGGTGGTCACCTGCTCGGGCCTTAAAGGGCTTAAAACAGCCCTTGAGAGGGCTGTGGCTGGAAGCAAGCAGTTCCCAGGCTGATTGGGGGAAGCAGGCTCAGCTGTGGCGATGCCCCAGTCAGGCCTCAGCTGGCCCTTATAAGAGGGCAGTGGGCCAGGAGCAGACAATCTCCTCTAGCTGTGGAGGGAGATGGGCCTGGCTGCTGGGAAGTGTACCAGAGTACCTGAAGTGGAGCAGGACTGGGGGAAGGGCAAGGGAAATGGGAAGCTCTGGCCTGGAAACCCCCCCAGGGTGCAGGCCTAGTGTAAGGCCGGATATGTACTGGGGTTGCAGGGGGCAGCGCAAAGGTAGGCAGAGGCAGCAAGTCCAAACCCCCCTTGCCTGTGATGATTGGCCTATACACTACAGTCCACCCCAATGTGCAGGGGCTCAATGGTGATTGGCAGTAGCCAAAGACTGAGACAAGGTCGGGATAGTGGGCGGGGGTTCCCCAGGAAGGGGAGACCCAGAGACTGTGGGTGTACCTCCAAGGGGCGGCCCCCTGGGTAAAAGGGACACTGGGGTCCGGGAGGGACACGGGTGCCAGCAGCAAGCAGAGGGCGCTTCGGAGGCTGGAAGAGCTAATTCCCTGAGAGACCAGCAGGAGGTGCTGAAGGAGCGAGTCTCGCACCATGACAATGCCCTATATCACTAATAACTAAGGAGGTGGCTCTTTAACGGAAGCATTAAGGGCTTGTGCTTTTAGTGCAGGAGGAACTGAGTATTCTTCTTCTGCTTTCATGAAGTTCAACGAACCACATTGTGCAGCATTTTCACACCCACGAAGTCCTTAGTGGGGACTGAATCCTTATATTGTGCATTAAGAGACTTTATAACCTTGCTTTCAGTGAACAGATAGTATGAATGAATCTGGATCCAAAGACGCAATGGGGTAATGGAACATCATGACCACGACTGCGTCTTATGGATCTAGATTATTCCATGCCAGCAGCCATGAGACACGCTTCCCGTTAAGCACTAAAAGCATCTCTGTATAGGGGAGGATGAACGTCTCTGGGATAGAATTCCTTTTGCAACATTTTCATTTTTTTTTTTAAACTGGCCATAGGTTTGGCTGCAGTAGAATTTTTAGGATTAGGGCAGCCATCCCAATGGCACAGTTAGAGCTCCGCAATGCATGATTAGAGGCAATGGCATGTGGCAATCTGATTAAGCTCAGGAGTGATCACGGCCTCTAAGGCTCGAGCAGAGCACCGTCTAATAGTTCTTTATGTTCAAACAACAAGAGATATGGGAAACTAATTGAAACAATTTCTGTGCATTTGGATTTTATGTGTGTAATATGTCCCATGTGTGTCACCGCACTCTGAACTCTAATGTGTAAAAAGGGCCAGCTTTATATTGGTTTAAGTCCATTCTATAAAGCATAAGCTAGTTATATGGCATTCATATATGTTAGCTATCTGGATGGATTGGTGGGCCACATGTTCACAACATACCGTCCTTTTTTGAGCATGTATTTGTGTATACGTTATCATTTGCACTACAGCACAATACTGCACACGCACAAAAGCAGAGGTTGCATTGAGTCCCATTTGAAAAGTTGTACTTGTACATGTTATAGGTGGAAACAGGGCATTTGACAAACGTTGAAGATTCTAGGAACAAATTCAAAGCAGATGCAACTTCATTAGAGTCAGTGGAGTTTTGATTGCTCTGCACTTGAGCAGGGCAGTAGGGAAAGTAAAATCACTGTATATATTAAAACTCTCTCAAGCAGTCACTAACGATCCCGCTTCCTTATGTGGTGCAGTGCCTCATGGCTCCTGAAGTAGATCTGTGAGGAAACAATTAGAAATGAGTGGATGGTGACATTCAAATGGAAAGAAATGTCAATGCTAAATTAATTTGCTGAATCAGTATTTGAGTCCAGAGACATTTTCAGATAAGCGTGGTGGCGTTACAGATGTACAAAAGTCAGTGGGAAAAGACCAGGAGGACGACAAATATTGAGAGCAGGGATTATGTTAAATTAAGAGGGGACTTTATCACATGGTGTAAAACGGAATACAGATGCAGCAACTATTTGCCCCTCCCCTTTATTTATTTATTGGCGGACAGCATCTATTTGAAAACATGATTCTAACATGCGTGGTTCAACATGGGCTTGGCAAACATGCTGGAACTTTCAAGGATGGGGTGGGTTCTAGGCCCAAGTGAAGGCACATTTTTCCATTGGCTAGATTTTTAAAATGGAGCAGTACTGAAAGGAATCACTCATATATTCTGGAGTATGGTTACAGCAATGGGGAAGCTGGAACTGGTGGGAGATTGGAATCGACCTAATGTGGAGAAAAAGAGTCTACCCCCGATAAGAAATAATGGTGTATAATTTTTCATTTTTTCTATAGGATTTACACCCTTTTCCTTTTAAAAATCAGTTCCCCTGGATTCTTTCAACACTAATTTTCACTTGGTTTATTTCTTTGCTGCTGCTGCCTGTCTGATTGGCTTTTGGGGTTGATATGTGGAGTGCTCCAAGTTGCTGACATGGGACCACAGAAAGTCAAAGCACCGAGTGAGTAAAGATATTGTGTGTGTCCTCCCTTTGTGCCTTTGAGTATGTGTATGGCAAGGTAAATTACAGCATTTCCATAACCTATGTAGGTGTGTGCTTGTATGTCTTGATTTTGTGGTTACATACTGCACATTCTGAATGTGATGCTATTGTTGACTGGAGAGATCAGTACATGTTTCTCAAAAAGAGGAGGGTACCTTACACCCCTGGCTTATTTATTTCCAGGCAAAGAAGTGGGTTCTTGCACCTTGTATAGGCCAGAGGTTCGGGTGCCTTTGACTGTCAAGTGTGATATTATTCCTACATTAAGAGGGTAACCAGTGAGGTCAACTGTACTCTTGTTCTTTGCTTTTGATACCCTCAAGGTTTATTGCTCGTTAGATAATTCTGTGTTGTAATGATAATAGCTTTTCAGATGAAAACACTCCCTAGTACTGAATTATTCTGATGTAAGAAGAGAGAAGTTGGAGAATGCCAATGCCAGTTTTAAAATAATCAAAGCAACGGCGCACTATTTGTTCATAAAGCGCCTTTTGACAAGGTACTGCTGAAATAAGAGGCAAGAATGAGTAAAATTTTGTAGTGCATCTGTTCTTTTTCTCCATTCATTTATCTCCACTCCAGCAGCATTGTCTTGAATGTCTACAATGCAATCACCTCTTGTCATCTTTCAGTTTCTTTTGATAGGTTTACATTGCACCGTTCGTCCTGAAGGACACCAAAGCACTCTGCAAACTGATGAACAAACTATGGACCGTACAATGTTCTTTCCTGGGGAAGGAGCCAAAAATCTACAGAACAGGTGAGTCGTAAAATGTGACAAAGCAGGAGTTTGGCTCTGTGTGCAAATGAATTTCTACACGCCACAGTTCACAAAAAGTTGTGTGTGGAGGCAAACTCCTGGGAGAAATCATACAGGGAAAAAACCTGTAGGGCTGAGCTCAAGCTCATGAGCTTGCTATGAGTGCAGGAGATCTTTGGTATATGTACTCTAAGTACACCTGATATTTATCAACTTTCATTCAGCTGTGATGAGCCCCACACCTCCATGTTGGATATTGATCGTCTCTGTATATTCTTACAGCTTCCTTCATGCCAGTTGTTTAATCACTGCATTACCTAGCCAGCTGGCTGCTGGTTATTCTGAGGATAGCCTCAGGTTTTTTTGCATTGCTAACTTATACTGTTTTATCTTTGTATCAGGGAGGCATAACTTGCTTTGCTCTTGACTCCTACCTCTTTTATCAAAATCATGCTTCCATTTTTTTGTATTACTCACAATTTACCCACTGGCTGCATGGTGCTATTTCTGGTGCAGCATCATACCAAGTTGGGTTTATTTGCTCGCTGCAAAATACTGCACTGTTGGATTTTGCAGCATTATGCTTTCCCAGCAGGACATTCAACACGTGGGAGCATATAGCTCTATGCATTTAGAGATCTTTTCACCCTGCACTCTACTGCAGCTACTTCTGGGATACAGCACATCAGCTGTCTGATAGCAGAGCAATACTGCAGCAAAATTTGGAAAAAGAAGTGAAGAAGGATATTGTATACAGCTGAAATGACAAGCGGAATTGTAGAGAAAGACAGATAGTAATTATTACTTCAATTGAAATTTGGCCAGGACACAATTTACTATGATTAAATGTATATTTATATTACTTGGAATTATTACAATTGCTTCCCTGTATCTGAACGGAAATTTTCAAGATCAGGACGAAAAATGTGGTTCAGATCATTCCTACCGGTTTTAAAACCAGGCATGGAACCGCAGCCAGCTCTTTCATCCAGAAGAGGTTTAACTGTCATATCAATTCAGAACTTCACTGGTGTTATTTTAAATCTGCATTAATAAAACCTGTAACAAAACATGTCTCTGCTGTCCACATCTTGCATCTGGAGCAAAGTTATGCTTACGTCTGATCTCTAAACTTGGTATGGATATTATATCTGGTATGTTCTGCACTTTGTAATGCAGTCCATGTGGAGTTTTTTTTACTTAGTGATAACACAACTATATGGTAAAAACATTAGATATTCAAAATGACAGTCAAAAGAAGCTAGTGCAAATGCACCAGCATTACACAGGAAAGCTTGTAATATAAAACTAAAAACAAACACCTACATTTATAGGTATTATCTGGCAGCTTACTTTGAAACAACAGTCTGTAGCAAGCAGCGTCATTTTAAAGGCTTAGCATTGGGGTTTCAGGCTGAAAGAGCATAAGCCCAGTGCATTAAGGAGCTGAAATTTTATTGACATTATGGAAAGTATTATTAGTTGGTCTTCTACCATCTGATAATATCCTGCAGATGCAATGGGGAAAAAATATCAAAAGGCAATTCTTAAATATATAACCCTCTCAAATCACAGCCAAAATGTGACTTCATACAAATAATAAATTCAAACACTTATGCGACACATGGCAGAAAAGTATTTTAAAAGTAGAGCATAGTACAGAGGAGAAATTGGATGAGATGATCACCCCTGCTCTGGCTTTTTTCCACCAGGTAAAAGGGCTGGAACAATGTAAAGGGGCTCTAAAAGCCCTCTATCTGGCAATGGAAGGATTCCACTGGTACAGGCACTGCAGAGAGTCCTAAAGCTGCTCTCCAAGGATCCCCCTCACAAGCCTTGGCATGGGGGGCATACCAAAGCTGGGAGTTTGTGGCAGCGGCAGGGCCACAGTACAGAGGGCAGCCTGGAGAGGTCCCCACATCTGTCTAAATTATGTTGGGGGCCTGTTCATCTCCTGGAGCGGCCCAGGATCAGAGGGCACAAAGGTGCAGTACAGAATCTCACCTTGGGTGTAGAGTGAGTTATAGGGTATGTCTACACTGCAGGCAGAGGTAGGATAGGCAGAAAGTGGGGACATACCTGAACTGGTTTTAATCTAGCTAGTGCGAGTACCAACAGCAATGAAATCCAAGCAGTGCACAGGCTTGTCTGAGATCCGGGGTACCTACTTGGGCAGCCATGCTGCTGCCCGAGCTTCACTGCTAATGATGTTCACACTAGCTAGAATAAAGGTAGCTTTGGTAAGTCTACATGTGCTGCAATCACACCTCTGGCTGCAGCATGGACATCTCCAAAGTACCCTTTTAGCAGTGTGAGACCTTCTCATTACAATACATTTCTTCCTTCCATTTAGTCCCGTTACTCAAAACAGATTGTGAAAGCTTCTACAATTAAATACTAAATTGAGTTACACTGAGCATTGAGCATTTACACCAAAGGACAAGAAGCCTAAAAGAAAATCTCTCTTGGGATGATCTCCATCCGGTAGTTTGAGGTTTTAAAGTAGGCTTGTTACACTGAGGTACTGACTAGAGATATGGGCTTAAGCTGAATAGTTTGACTCTTGATCTACAGTTCCCCACTGTTTGGGGGCGTTTGCTTTTGGCTCAGGCTAACCTCGTGCTGGTACATTAGCTATCCATCCAAGCCTGCAAGGTGCTGAATGCTGTCATCTCTCACTGGCTTCAATAGAATCTGAGGTTGTTCAGTTCCTTGCAGGATTGGGCCCCAGATAGGCAACACTGAGCACAACTTTTGGAATCACATAGAAGGTGCCAAAATAACTATCAAATAAGGCCCTATAAATTTAAAATAATTTGAAGAGAAATGGGCCTCTAGCAGATCATCTAGTACCACTTACATTGATTTAATTACCCCCAAATCCACCTCTGATAAACATGTCAATTTCAGCCACTGACTTCTCCAGTGATAAACAGCCTCAATTAACAGTTTGTTCTATTGTCACAATTGGTTTTAGATTTAAAAATATTTAACCTAAATTGCTAAGCCAATTGCTAAGCCAATTGCTCTTTCACCAACAGAGTGCCTCTGTTCCTTCTACAAAATCCATAAGAAAATCTACCTGGAAGTTCATTTACAAACATCTCCCATATAGACTTCAGTTTCAATTGGCAAGTGATACAGTTTCTTTCTGTAAACTTTAACTTAAAAATATTTTTTTATGGGAAGAGTTTTCAGTAACAGCTACAACCATTAAACATGTCTCTTTATCATATCGATTGCACATCTAAAATATCCAGAGACATAGCTGAAGAATTTAAAAGAATGACATCACCTGCCAAGTGTCATGACCAGAAACGTAAAAAGGTATTTTATAATTTGCCAATTAAAAAAACCCCAAACCCAGTTCTGCTATGTTTAACTAGTCAATACATTCCACACCGATCAGTCTTTTTTTTCTTATATAGATCTTGTTTTTGTAACTTTGAAACTAAGTAGTTGGCATCTTGTCAACTCATGGGAGGGAAAAAAAATCACCCTTCTTATTTCCAAGCTGACACAACATGTTTTAAGTAGATGAGTGTTCAGTTTCATTACATTAACAACATCTCTGGGCGCTCTTTGATGCATCGCTCCAGTGCTTAGTAATTTAGTAACAGGTTGGAAATAGGCAGTGGGGTAAAATGAGACTCTGTTGCTAGAGCAACAACTACCCACCTTGAATTAATGGAGTCGCAGAAGTTGACATTTTGCCATGGGGTAATATGAAATACCTTCCAAAACATAGCATAGATGCAAACTCACTTCCTCCAATGAGGGACACGTCTAACCTCATTTTTAAGATAATACAGATAAGATTGTCATACCAAAAAAAAAAAAAGGTTAAAGAGAGACTGTTAACTCTAATTTGCCCCAAAATTTAGTTTGGGGATTTATTATTTTTTAAACCTAGGGCCATTAGAAATGTTTATCTGATTTTTTTTTAAATTTTCAGTGGAGAGTTGTTTTCAAACAAATATTTCCCTGTATTGCATGCAATCCAAACATTGCAGTGTTGTGCTAATGCATGAGAACCTTACCGTGAAACTGATTAACAGCAAGTGAAAATAACATCACTCATTTCATTGTCCAGACGGAGAGAACATGGAGAAAATAAACAGCATAACCTGTGAAAAGCAAATTGAATTTGTGACGTTCTCCCCCAGTTTTACTAATGGCAGGAAATGCTAGTTACAGATGACACCAAGACATGCACATGTCTGATTTCTATATAGATAAGAAGAAATGCTGTGAGCTGCAACTGACAAATTTCAGAGTAGCAGCCCTGTTAGTCTGTATTCGCAAAAAGAAAAGGAGTACTTGTGGTTCAAATCAGCGGCACTGCAATGGGTACCCGCATGGCCCCACAGTATGCCAACATTTTTATGGCTGACTTAGAACAACGCTTCCAACTTAAACCTCCCACACTACAACTTGAGACCATTATTCCTTGTTCTGTCATCTGATACCAGTCTAGAGCCATCCTCTTTGAAAGGGGGTTCCAAAGAGGATGGCTCTAGACTGGTATCAGATGACAGAACAAGGAATAATGGTCTCAAGTTCCAGTGGGGGAGGTTTAGGTTGGATATTAGGAAAAACTTTTTCACTAGGAGGGTGGTGAAACACTGGAATGCGTTACCTAGGGAGGTGGTGGAATCTCCTTCCTTAGAAGTTTTTAAGGTCAGGCTTGACAAAGCCCTGGCTGGAAAGATTTAGTTGGGGATTGGTCCTGCTTTGACCAGGGAGTTGGACTAGATGACCTCCTGAGGTCCCTTCCAACCTTGATATTCTATGATTCTATGATTCCTCAGCTCTCGTCTCCTAATGCCCCTACTCTACGTGTGCTACATTGATGACATCTTCATCATCTGGACTCATGGAAAAGAAGCCCTTGAGGAATTCCACGATTTCAACAATTTCCATCCCACCATCAACCTCAGCCTGGACCAGTCCACACAAGAGATCCACTTCCTGGACATTATGGTGCTAATATGTGACGGTCACATAAACACCACCCTATATTGGAAACCTACTGACCGCTATTCCTACCTACATGCCTCTAACTTTCATCCAGATCATACCACACGATCCATTGTCTACAGCCAAGCTCTACGATATAACCGCATTTGCTCCAACCCCTCAGACAGAGACAAACACCTACAAGATCTCTATCATGCATTCCTACAACTACAATACCCACCTGCTGAAGTGAAGAAACAGATTGACAGAGCCAGAAGAGTACCCAGAAGTCACCTACTACAGGACAGGCCCAACAAAGAAAATAACAGAACGCCACTAGCCATCACCTTCAGCCCCCAACTAAAACCTCTCCAATGCATCATCAAGGATCTACAACCTATCCTGAAGGACGACCCATCACTCTCACAGATCTTGGGAGACAGACCAGTCCTTGCTTACAGACAGCCCCCCAATCTGAAGCAAATACTCACCAGCAACCACACACCACACAACAGAACCACTAACCCAGGAACCTATCCTTGCAACAAAGCCCGTTGCCAACGCTGTCCACATATCTATTCAAGGGACACCATCACAGGGCCTAATCACATCAGCCACACTATCAGAGGTTCGTTCACCTGCGCATCTACCAATGTGATATATGCCATCATGTGCCAGCAATGCCCCTCTGCCACGTACATTGGTCAAACTGGACAGTCTCTACGTAAAAGAATGAATGGACACAAATCAGACTTCAAGAATTATAACATTCAAAAACCAGTCGGAGAATACTTCAATCTCTCTGGTCACTCGATTACAGACCTAAGAGTGGCTATCCTTCAACAAAAAAACTTCAAAAAGAGACTCCAACGAGAGACTGCAGAATTGGAATTAATTTGCAAACTGGATACAATTAACTTAGGCTTGAATAGAGACTGGGAATGGATGAGTCATTACACAAAGTAAAACTATTTCCCCATGTTATTTCTCCCCCCCATCCCACCCCCCCACTGTTCCTCAGATGTTCTTGTTAACTGCTGGAAATAGCCTACCTTGCTTGTCACCATGAAAGGTTTTCCTCCTTTCCCCCCCCCTCCCCCCCGCTGCTGGTGATGGCTCATCTTAAGTGATCACTCTCCTTACAGTGTGTATGATAAAACCCATTGTTTCATGTTCTCTGTGTGTGTATATAAATCTCTCCTCTGTATTTTCCACCAAATGCATCCGATGAAGTGAGCTGTAGCTCACGAAAGCTTATGCTCAAATAAATTTTTAGTCTCTAAGGTGCCACAAGTACTCCTTTTCTTTTTGCAACTGACAAAGTGTCCTTTGAATTCTTCCACTGAGGGGACAATGAGGCTTTACTCCTACCCGTGGAAGAGACTGCAGGCTCCATCCCTAAACCCATTCAGGAAAATTTACCAAGAATCTTCTCCTTACTGCTCAACCCTCTTGGCTCCCTACTGCCCCCAGAGAAGCAATATGATCTAGGAAAGTGGGCCTATGGCTGGAAGCGAGGAGTTATCAGTTCTGTTCCCAGCTCTGCCCCTTCCTTACTTTTACTGAGTCTTTGTGCCTTAATTTCCCCAACTGTAAGATGAGGATAAAGCTACTTTCCTATCTTTGTGAAGCACTTTGAGATCCTCAGATGAAAAGTGTTTATGAAAATGCTAAGCATTAGCAATATGGACATCATGCCTCCCATAGGAGGGATGCTGCTAAAATCTTCCCAACAGAAGTGGCTGTCCCATGATACAATGTGGGAAACCTACACAAGTAACTGCAGACACCGGCTGATCACAACTTAGGAGCGTTTGGGGATGCACGCAAAATTTAATATCATAGGAATTGATGTTTTTATAATCTTTTAAGGTACTTTTAGGGCTGTTATGTATGTCTATAGAAAACCATTTATGAAGCAGAGTAAACCCAGATTTTATAAGGCCAGAACTCTTGTGACTTAATTTAAACCACATTTTCCATGTTCACTTTAAAAATGCATTATCATCAGTTCAGCCTCACACACCACTGACTTAGCAATGAAATACAAGTAGGGCCCTACCAAATTCATGGCCCATTTTGGTCAATTTCACGGTCATGGGATTTTAAAAATCGCAAATTTCATGATTTCAGCTATTTAAATTTGAAATTTCAGTGTTGTAATTGCAGGGGTCCTGATCCAAAAAGGATTTGTGGGGGGACACAAGATTATTGTAGGGGGGTTGTGATACTGCTACCCTTATTTCTGCACTGCTTCTGGCAGGGTACTGCCTTCAGAGTTGGATGCCTGGCCAGCACCTGCCACTGTCTGGCAGCCCAGCTCTAAATACAGCCAAGAAGTAAGGGTGGCAATACCGTGATCCCCCTAAAATAACCTTGTAACATCCCCGCAACTCCCTTTTGGGTCAGGACCCACAGTTTGAGAAATGCTGATCTCCCCCATGAAAACTGTATAGTATAGGGTAAAAGCACATAAAAGATCAGATTTCACTGGGGGAGACCAGATTTCATGGCCCGTGATGTGTTTTTCATGGCTGTGAATTTGCTAGGGCCCTAAATATAAACTTGCAGACAATCTACTCAATCACAGCGAACTTTACGGGTTTGTTGTTGTTTTGGGGTCCCCTTCTAAACCTAGCATCAAGTGCAGTGTTTTCAAGGGCCTGCTCCTGCTCCCAATGAAGTCAATTAGATTAGAGTTTAGTCATTGGGCCTGAGTGGGTATAAAATGCTACCATTCTGAATTGGTAGCATTTTAGTCCCGCTTTGCATGGGTGCAAATAATATAACAATATCTAGCTTATCTACAACCCTTTTTATTGGTAGATCTCCAAGTACTTTACAAAGATTTGTATTGTGATCCCCATTTTACAGATGGGGAAACTGAGGCACAAAGCAGGGATGTGACTTGCACAAGGTCTTCCAGCTGCAGAGCTGGGGACAGAACCCAGGTCTCCTGAGTCCAAGTTCAGTGCTCTATCCACTAAACCCTGCTGCCTCATGTGCATGTAATAATTTCTTATAATATGTAAA
This sequence comes from Dermochelys coriacea, assembly GCF_009764565.3. Taxonomy (NCBI): domain Eukaryota; kingdom Metazoa; phylum Chordata; order Testudines; family Dermochelyidae; genus Dermochelys; species Dermochelys coriacea. The sequence goes on from NC_050076.1 coordinate 10,205,907, forward strand.
TGACTGTGCAAAGTACAGGACAATGGAAAATCGGGCACTTTGACATTAATAAGAGCAGGATCAGGTCCCAAACCGAGCACCTTCTGTGCCATCACAGACACAACTAGAACATGGTGAGCACTCTGCAAACAAACTGTCTGAATTTGGAGGGGAATATGTCATTGGACTGATTTACTTTCCAAAGGGAGATGAAAAAAGGTTTGTTTTTTTTTTTTAACAAGGAAAAATGTTTGCCCCCATTGGTAGGTATTAGAGTAAAGGAAGAAAGGTTAGCTGCTCGAAACAAATAGACAGTCCTCTATCCTTTAAGCTCTCTATATCCCAAACTTCATTATACGGTTGGGCACAGAAAGGCAGCTCTCCAGTGGCTGTAAATTGTCATCTCGCTATTAGCTTTAATAGAGTTATGATGCTTCACACCAGCCAAGGATCTGTCCCAGAGGACTTTTAGGATTGGGGCCTTGGAAACATGACTGTATATATGTATAATTATAGTGTGTGTGTGTGTGTGTGTGTATATATATATATAAAGTAGAATTACAATTATTCATACACAGAATGCAAACTATAACATTTATTACAGAGAAAGACACAGAGAAATCAGCCCCTGAAATCAGATGCACTAGGCTGTGTGGACTTGTACCTGTGTGTAGTCCCATAGATTGCACTGGGACTTGCATAGGCCCACTGGTCTGCACCAATGCATCTGTTTGTAGGACCAGGGTCAGAGAGAGAGATGAAAGGGTGTCAAAGGAAATAGCTTTGACATGGAAAATCCTATCAGCTACTGTTATTTTTTATATTCAGATAGAAACTCCTCCCCTTTACACTACAGTAGTGTAGACCAGGACTGGTGCCACTGAAACAAATGTAGCTCCACTGGTGTAAAATTGCCATGAGTGAGAGGTGAATCAGACCTCAGAGATTTAAGGTATTTATAAAGAATTTTCAATTATTGCTAGGAATCAGTCTGAGTTCTGTAATAACCTGTACAAATCTCTGAAGGGAAAACAAAGAACTATTCATATAGATGATCCCCTTGCCAAACTGGGCGTGTGAACGCTTCTAAGAATTTGCTTGTATACCTTTAATATATTGACTTAATACCTTAAGAATAACTCCTTCAAATGCCTTAAATTTCAAGAGAGTTTTATTTTCCATGCTTGCTTTTAAATATGGGGTGCATTTAGAACAATGTAGACAGGCAAACACTTCTTTAAGCATTAAGCTGTGCACCAAAGAGGAATTAAAACATGAGATGTAGAGAATATGTTTTCTAACGTATCAACAGAGCAAGAAAGGAGAAAAGATCAGCACTGGTATTTTCAGCTACCTCTACTATGTAAACGCGAATATGTTTTTATGAGCAAGGCAGCAGCATTGGCAGTGTAGCTAACCACAATCAGCAGATGTGAGTGTGGTGCATGCAAAAGCCACAATATGTGGTGCATAGAAACTATAATGGACTGCTATAATGCAAAGTACTCCAGCTAAGTTATGGCTTAAGGCACAGTTAAACAAATCATGGGACTATTCAAATATTTCTCATCCACATCTAAGTGTAGACAGTAGTAAAAACAACTCTGCATCAATGGAGTCATCACTATTATGCAAACAGTGTGTTAACAATGCTGAAAACAGGAGGTTTTCTATTTATTGACATACAGGTTAGGTTTGGCAGGAAGTGTACAGAAAACAGTTTATAAAGCCAGTTGCACCATTGATAATGGGTGTTTGCAGTAAGCAATACATTTAAACGGGTTTTGTTATTTGTGCTTTATTCTGTTATAGCTTTTCTAGGTACCAGGGTACCAATTATATATCTACAAAAAGAAACAACCCACAACTTACACAGGGCTATTCATAAATAAAGCTCATGAGACTGACAGTGGACCTGAGACCCCTTTGCACAGCCTATTGTGCTAGACACTGTACAAACACAGAACAAGAAGATGGGGCAGGAAATATCTTTTTGTTCTGTTTGTACAAGAGCCAGCACCACAGGGCCCTGGCCCATAATTGGGGCCCCTAGGCACTACTGAAATACAGATAATAATTAATACTAAGGTCCAAGCAGATTTTCAATCTGTGTCCTCATAGGAGTCCAGATACTGCTCTGTCTCTACTCTTCCTAAAAGTTGTGGTTGCCTCCCAGGGGTAGGGGAGAAAGTGGGGCTGTTCACCCATTTCCCCCAGGCACTGATCTGCAGAGGGGGAGCAGGCTGCATTTCCTGACAGGGCACCTCAATGGGCACACACTACACTGCATGCTGGGGGGTTCAGGGAGGCAGCATGCCTGCCCCGGTGTAGACAGATGTGCAAGGTGGGGAGAGCAGAGCAATGGATGTGGGCTTACAAATAAGAAAGCCCAGCAGTTAATACAGGCTGACTGGGAAGGAGAGCAGACAGACTGCTCCTGCTTGCGGGGGAGGAGGAGGAGGGGGTAAGAAGCTTGGGTGAAAGCCATGAGCTGTCCCAGGACTGTAGCTGGCCCAGAGCCCTCTGTAGGAGGTTGGGCCTGGACCAGATTGTTGCGTTGACCAGAGCCCAAACACCTGTTTGTAGACACTGAATCAGGCTGTTTCATCTGAGGCTCTCCTGCAAGGAAGCGGGGCTGGATCTGAGTTTATTGGACTTTGTCGGAAGGACTCGTTTATCCCGAAAAAAGAAAAGGAGTACTTGTGGCACCTTAGAGACTAACAAATTTATTAGAGCATAAGCTTTCGTGAGCTACAGCTCACTTCATCGGATGCATCCGATGAAGTGAGCTGTAGCTCACGAAAGCTTATGCTCTAATAAATTTGTTAGTCTCTAAGGTGCCACAAGTACTCCTTTTCTTTTTGCGAATACAGACTAACACGGATGCTACTCTGAAATTATATATCTATACTGCTATAGAGTATATATTCTGAATGGTCGCTGTATGTATCAATATAATTGAAACTGCCCAAAGGTTCAGAATAACCCCCCCCACACACACACACCCCTTCCAACCATCCATACCCAGGGAAAACCAAGTGAAAAAGGGAGGCTTCCCCGAAGAGTAACAAATCTGTAGAGCTGGTTCGAAAATGAGAATTCAGTTTCGTGAAAAACTTTGAGGTTTCCATATTTGTTTTCCACATCTGAACAAAAAACTAGAACTTCCCATTTTTAATTTTTATTTTATTTTTTTTGCAAGAAGACATGAGACACCCACCCAAGCAGGGCCAAGTGGTTAGGGTATTCACATGGGATGTAGGAGACCCAGGTTCAAGTCCCTGTTCTCTAACCAGCCAGAGCAGGGACTTGAAATGAGGTCTCCCAGGTGACTGCCCTAACCACTGGGGTAAGTCTCTCTCCTTTGTCGCTGCCAGAATTTCCGTCTTGGGCCTGAGAAATGTTCCCCACAAAACTTTTGTCAAAACCAATGTATTTCCTAGAAAAGTTTTGGTTTCGACAAATCTACATTCTGTCGAAAAACTCTTCTAGAGGAGCAAGAAGAAATGCATTCCAAAGCTAAATCTTCTCACTGCGCATGTCTTGTCAGTGGTTATCTCCCATTTACACCTGAAGGCGTTTCATAGCTTGAGTGGGGAGCAGCAGAGACTGCTCAGGGCAGGAACAATTTTGGGGAGCATGGAACATGACCCCATGGCCAGCAGCCCTGCCCAGCCCGAATTGTGGAACCTGGCTGCTGGGCAGCGAGCCCAGTACTTGTGAGTGGGACCTGCTGGCTGGGAGCTGCTCACACAGCAAGGCCTGGGTGCTGGACTGCTCCCAGCGAGGGGCCAAACCCGGTCTTGTGGATGGGTTAGAGGGGTCCATAATCGAATCCATCCCAGTGTGGGCTCGGCCCCATAGCACCACCGTAAACTCGGTACTGATTCAGGCAAGGAGCCAACTCTAAAATGTGTTTTTTCATCCCACAAAATATAAAGTGAACAAGGCAATAATACACATGCTGAGGTGCTGGAACAATTTGTATAGTGGGGGTGCTAAGAGCCATCGAACCAAATGGTAAACCGTATACATGATGGAAACCATTTCTAGCCGGGGGTGCAATAGCAACCCCAGCACTCTTAGTTCCAGCACCTACGTACACGTGGCTTTTCTACATTGCAAGAAGTGCCTCGTGATTTCTTTTGTTAAGTTTAGAACTTTGTTGCTAGAGCCACTGCTGACATATACAGAACTCCCATAAACTTCAATGGGATACTTAGGACTTCATAGTCAAAGTTTTGCCTGAGTAAGCAGGATCAGACTCTGAAATATTCTTAGCATCCTTAAGAACTCAGAACTCTTATGGTCTAGTCTCCACTGACACATTTTTGAGGGAGTTCACAAACACCGTCATAGACCAGAATCATTCAAACCCACCCCCCATTGTCATGAGAAATTAGAGACAAACTGTGAAATAACTCAAACCAAAGAGACAACAAGACACTTTCCGCCATGGATTCTGTTTGGGGGCTCAGCTGGGTCAGTGCATTTTAATGAGACACATTCAAGCAGACACATACACACACTTAAGACACAGAGGACTGTACCTCTAAAAACCCATTTTTCAAATGATAGATGTCTGTCAACTTTGCAAAAGCCGAGCATGCAGTGGCTTGATAGCACAGAATGAAAGCAATCTACAAGTGCAAGTCTGTTTCTTTTGGCAGCGGAAGGAGTTGCTAATGGATTCATCAGTTTCTGTTAAGCATGAGTGTCAAACAAAAAAACATTAAGGGCTCTATTCATCTGAATTTCCGGCTTTGCTCTTGCCAGCCACGGAGGCACGGTGGCTGGAAACTCACAGAGTCCAATTCTGATTCAGTCTCCTAATTTCTGTGGCAAAGGCCGCATGGAACTTGGAATTTGTCCTGTTGGTCCTTGTTCCCAGCCCCCCGTCCCCTTCTCCTCTTGCATGAAGGCTCAGAGTCAAGCTTCCCAAGTGACTGCTATCTGTGGAATAGATCCACTAGCCATCATCATCACCCTATCAATCGGCTCTGCAGTGCATTCTTAGGAGGAAGAGAATGTCTCCCAGATTGATAGATTGCTACTGTACCTTTATGCCAATCAGCCCCAGAAAGTTCCAGCCACCCTTTCAAAAAAGAAAAAAGAAAAAGAAAATGAGAAAGGGTAAAAAGTTGAAAGAGGGCCTAGGAGGTGGACTCCCAGCAAGCAGGAAATCAAGTATTCATTTAAAAAGAAAAAGAACCAAGAGAGTTTAAAGGAGTCTTTGGCCTACCAGGTAAAGGCACCAGGGTGCCAGAAGAGGGGGGGCCAGAAGGCCATGGTCCCCCACTTCTTATTGGCCATAAAGGTGAGTGGGGGAAAGGGGATAGAGAAGAGCGAGCAGGGGATGGAGTCTAAGGGGGGGCAGGGAAGAGGCGGCATGGGAGTGGGGCCTAGGTGAGAAGGGGTGGTCTGGAAGTGTGGCCTCAGAACGGAGGATGGGGCCACAGTTCAGGTGGCCAGTGGCCTCCCCACACTTTTAGGAAGCTTCCGCTGCTCCCAGAAGACACCTTAGTGCTTAGGTGATTGAATGTACTTTCAATTACTGTGCACATTTCCAGGAGGGAGGTGAGTTGCCAACCAAATGCCAGTAAGTGATTCATGCTCTTTAGATACACAAACCACTTAAAGACAAGAACTACACTTGTTTTTGAAGCAATAGAAGACAACCCGGGACAGAAAAGGAGAAGGAATGGCAGAAGCGCTGGGCAGGCAGGCTGGGAGAAGCCCCAGCGCCCCGACCCTAGTCCCCTGCAGAAGCGTGGGGGAAGCCGCAGCACCCAGACCCCCGCTGTGACCTTGGGACTGGAGGAGCTTTCACTCACTGCTGTGGCCCCGGGGCCGGGGCACATGGGCAGAGCTTCTCCAGACTTGGGGCCTCAGTGGAGGGGGGCAGAAAGGAGCAAAAGGGGTTGTGGGGCTGCAGTGAGAGGGTAGAATGGGGGGGGACCCTGGGTGGAACAAGGGTGGGCGGGTCCAGGGAAGGGACAGAAAGGGGCGGAGCTGTGGGTGGGGCCGCAGGTGGAAGGGGGTAGGGAGTAGGGTTGCCAACTTTCCAATTGCAGAAAACCGAACACCCTTGCCTCGCACCTTCCCCGAGGCCCTGCCCGCCACTCACTCCATCCCACCTCCCTCCGTCACTCGCTCTCACCCACCCTCACTCATTTTTACTGGGCTAGGGCAGGGGCTTGGGCTGTGGGAGGGGGTGAAGGCTCCATCTGGGGCTGGGGATGAGGGGTGTGGGAGGGGGTTCAGGGCTGGGGCAGCGGGTTGGGCTGGGGGGGGGCAGTGAAGGCTCTGGCTGGGGTGTGGGCTGTGGGGTGGGGCCAGGGATGAGGGATTTGCAGTGCGGGAGGGGATGCGGGCTCTGGGAGGGATTTGGGGTGCAGGAGGGGGCTCAGGCCTGGGGCAGGGGCACAGGCTCTGGGAGCGAGTTTGGGTGCATGAGGGGGATCAGGGCTGGGGTGGGGGTGTGGGCTCCGGGGGGCGCTTACCTCAAGCGGCTTCCGGAACAGACGGCATGTCCCTGAAGCACCTAGGCGCAGGGGCGGCCAGGCGGTTTTCTGCGCTGCCCCTGGCCACAGGCACCACCCCAGCAGCTCCAATTGGATAAAAAGAGGGGGTTAGTGGATTTATGGTTCAGTACAACAGTCTGACAGAATCTCACACACCTTGTTTTTGTTTAACATGAGCATTTTCTTCCTAAATCACTGGAATTGTTTGCAATGGGAATTTTGCATGAGTAAGAATGGAATAAAGGGTACAGGGCCTTAGTGAAAATCACCACACCATTTACCAGCAGAATACTTTACTGTACATAAGCAATAGTTCATGGCAGGGGCTAAAATTACAGCATTTCATTGAAATGTCATTAGGTTTTGTTTGTTGCCCTCATGTTTTCTTAAAAAAACCCCCCCAGATTGTTTAAAGAACAATTGATATGAGACACCAGACACCCAAAATATTACCTTAACCCCACATAATCGTATTTTTAGATGTCTTGTTTCACTACTAGTTTCAACAAGGAATGCACAGAATGATCAAACGAGATTTAGGTAGTAGCAATTATTGGTACATTTCAGATGAGCACAGCATGAAGGATAAGTCTAAAGAAAGATTAAGACCCAAATACTAAGGGAGAAAAAAATGAAAAGCTAGAGCAAAAAGGCCTGACAAGCAGGAAAGGACTAACTATCTGCAGGAAGCTGGTATTCTTATGTGAGATGTGAGTGACCCAGTCTAGGCTGGAATGTTATCTCTATGTGATCTACAGAATTTCTCTCTTCACTGTAGTAACTGTAGAAGAGTGAATTAAAGTCTTAAGGGAAAAAATCAATAAAGAAAAAAAAATGGCAGAAGAAGAAGCTTTCAACAGCTGTATCAAAAAAATCTCTTAAATGATAATGGATGGCAAACCAATATTTCTAAGTTTGTGACAAAGAAAAAAAAAGAACCCCAAAAACCAAAACAAAAAGAGAAGAGAGGATTTTTTTCTTCTTGAAGAATATTTGTCAATGATCTCGTCTAGTGATCATCTCTCATATGGTCAGAGTTGCCCCTTTAAAAGGCCACATTGGGCTTTTTTTGCCACTCTAGCCCTGAACTAGATTTCTTATTCCTTTTCTCTCAGGGTCTTGAATTATGCCCCAACTACTCTATTGGAACGGAACATATTTACCCCAAAAGTCCTGTCCGAAAGTAAAAAATATATCTGGTTCCTTGAAGCCTAGTCAAACAATAAAGGTCAGGAAATGGGTTACTTCAACAACCCCTTGCAGCATTCAGCTTTGTCCTTAACAGAGGACCCCTACTCTGGGTGTGTTTAACAGCCCCTCCTAGTAAACCTTTGTACTCTCTGGTTTCTACTGGATTGAGCCCTGCTGTACAGGCTCTCAGCATAAGCCTCCTGTTCCTAACTAGAGCACCTCTCTTCTGAGAAAGACAGCTTTTTATACCTGCAGCTGTAATAGGGGCCAGATGAAGTATTTCCTGTTTCTCTCCAGCCTTAATTTAACCTCTTCCCGGCCAGTGGGTATGTGTTCCATCACAATACTGGACACAGCTCATCTCTAACCAATGGGAACCAGCTATTTGTTTTCTTCTGGGGATTCATGCTCCTCGGGCAAGCACATAGTGCATTGAAAGATATCAGCTTAAGTTGGGAACGTCTGAAGTGCACCATTGTTCCCTGCTGGAATCACAAGAAACAGATCCTGGTGGACATACCTGCCTGATCCCAATGGAAGATCCCTGCTTGGTGCGTAAGAAAAAGGCAAACCCTTATAAAGATCTTGGATATTATGCACCAGGGGAAACTTTCTTTTCAATCCAAGCATTTGAGATGGCTTTAATGCTGTGCACATCAGCAAAAATCACCCTTATTAACATCTATGCTCATTTCTAGTTGTACCCCAAAATACCATGGGCTACTCACTGGTAGTACAGGTAAGCATGTGCATAAACATTTGCAGACCCAAGTGATGATCACGTTTTTCTTAAATTCTGGTAAAATGGATTCTGCAGCTACCTCTAGGAGCAGTTACTGCCCACTGAGGGGTTGGAAGGGAGAGAAATAGCCTCATCATGGCCTCCCGCAGTGAGGCAGTCAGCAGCAGGTGTCAGTGCCTTGTGCACAGAAGGCTGAGGTTTCTTTACAGACCATAGTTAAGCCTATCTTTGCTTAGAAAAACAAAATGGATGCCGAGAAAAATTGGAGGGATTCCATTTCCTCTCTTTTGTCATTTCCTTTTTCACTGTTTAGTGGGTGTGTCAATGTATTATGGAGGCTACATCAGTCCTGTGACTTGCGTAAGAATTATCACCATTATTAAAGACAGGTGAACTGAAGCACAGAGGTTTACTTGTGTAAGGTCATACAGCAAGTAAGTGACATACCCAAGAATAGAATCCAGGAGTAGAATTTGACTCGCAGTCTCTTGCTGTAACCACTAGGCACACTGAAATAGAAATCTCTACCATAAGAAAAAGAAATGAATGAGCAGGATTCAGAGAAAGGGAAGCCATTTAAAAAAAGGATGCACAAACTGTCTCTTATGCGGTTTTATAAAGCCAACTCTTTAAACATCAGAATAGTGCTGTTGAGTTTTCATCACAATACAGAATCAAGGGTCAAAAGTTGAATGTGTGTGAGTCATCCATCCTTGTGTTTTTATCAGGTGTGTGCAGTCAGTTATTGAAAAATGCCTAGTGTATTTTAAATCTCTCTTTTTGGGGGTATTCTAAACATAACCCACCTATCCCATAGCCACATCTCTCACTTTAAACAAGAGGAGTGAGACACAATTAACTGGGTGTTTTAAACAGGTGCAATGTTTAGTAATATACACATTTTCATGAGCTCATACTTGGAAATAAAGGAACATATTCCTTTTGTCAGGCAGGGGGTTACGTCTATTGTATTTCCACAATTGTTCACATGGTAAAACTTATTTATTTTGTGTGAGGGAATTTAATATAATTGGGGACCACTGGAAAGACTAACTACTGTTAGGACAAAAGACATTTTTGGGTCTGGGCTTCAAGAGAGATTGTCCTGTTTAAGGATATCTCCTTAAATACCTAAAGATACCAGTTTAGCCTTTTCATTAATCCTGCAAACAGACTGATCAATAGGTCCCTAGAGCAAAATGCAAACACCGTGAGGAGGACAGTCCAAAGAGGGGGGAAATAACTATTTAAAAGTTGCCTAGTCTGGCATGTCTGTTCTAACAGCTGTGTGAACAGTAGTGACACCTAGTGGTGAAAGAGGCCAACTATCTAAAATCAGAAAGGAAGAGGAAGAAGGAGGGTGGAGACAAAGTCTACGAGGTGGGTTGACGTCAATGGGATGTGCGCTGCAGTGGAATACTGGGGTTTTCTTTGAATTACCTAGCATAGAACAGTATGTTGATGTACTGGGTATGTGGGGGCAATACCTGATACCCATATTGCTTCATATGCCAGGAATGTTCTTTTGGGAACTCAGAAGGGGTTAAAATCCAGAACTGCCCCTATTTACCAATGATGAGGTGTCCCTCCATTAAAAAAAATTAACTGTGCCTTTTTGGAAAGGAAGTGACAAGTAAATGATCTACAGATGCCATCGAAATGGTACTCTTTCCTGTGACCTTTCAGGAAAGCTCAAGGTTACGGTAATCGAGACATTTCCATTCAGTCTTGAAATGAAAGCTTGCTCTCTTACTGTTGTGATCACAGTGAGGAATGACTGGTTGCCATAATAACAATGTGCACAATGGCTGATTGACTGGGTGACAGCATCTAACTGCGTGTGTGCATCACACAACCAAGCTGGAGAAATTTGTGGGACTGCTGACAACCCCTTTTCTCCTTCACTCAAATACCTTTGTTACCCACCTGAGGAGCAAGCCCCCAAAATCAAAACCAAGTCAAGTGGAATAAATGGAGCATGCCTGGTACAAAGCATCCATATTCACTGAACAAAAGCTGATAAATGTAAGGAGTGTACACTACAGATCAGGGATAGCTTTACAGAGTATCAACAAGTTACACAGGTTTTACATGACTGTTTAATGTCATTTACTATTTAACAACAAAAGTCACCGCAGCAACTACTACATCACAGAGAGTCAAGACTGGTGCTTGACAGTGTGTTTAAAACAGCACAGGTATGAAAAGATAGTAACAAAGGCAAATTTCTGTATTGATTTGATATTAGGTTGGGAGAAAAATCAGATTTCCTATCCAGTGTTATTTTCCCCAACAGTACATTTTAATTCTGTGGTGGAAAGAATCTACAATCAGTACATAACATACACGGTTGTGTTGCACGGTAAAACATTTTTTTTTGGCATGTTCAGAAGGAGTGAGACCAGGTCATCCCAGATGAATGTTGTTAAAAGCTTGATGCCATACCATCATGTTTCCATACATTACACAGATATTAAAGAAACATCATTTAAAAGATGTTCTAGAACATCTTGAAAAGTTGCATGGCATGATTTGTTGGATCGAGGCTGTGTGCTCCAGCAGACGAAACATTGGACTGGGATCCGGGAGACCTGGAACTGTTACTTGATCTTCTGCGTGAGTCTGGGGAAGTCACTTCAACTCTCTGTAACTCTCCTTCCCCATCCTGTGTCTGTCTATTTAGATTGTAAGCTCTTAGAGGTGACACACAGAAACACTCCCTGCCCCTAAGTGCTACTATAATAAAAGTAATAAGTATTCCTGGGGCAGTAAAAGTAGGTGCCTTAGTTATGCTTGACCCTCCTCCAACTGACTACAAAGGGTGTAGGATCAACCCTTGTGAGTTCAATTTTAAAAGGGCACAGAGAGGGCCACATAATTTATATAATGACCTAAAATAGCTCTCTCTGTAGCAAAAAATGGGACATTTTTAACATCCAATATCTTGGTTCCTTCTAGCAGGCTGAGGCTTCATCTACACTAGGAAATAGCACCACTTCAGCAACTGGTTGGCAGCAATCAGCTTAGCTGAACTGGTGTTGATCACAGTTTAGTTTAAGTGTAAACAAGGACAATCCACGTTCAGCATCAATTCAGTGAACGGTGGTTAAGGCACAGGGGTTAATTATGGTTAGTTGAATGACTGTTGATCATTGAAATGTAGACAAGGCCTTACTTTCTGATGTGAAGCTGGGAAATTTCCTATTTTGAGCTCTGACAAGATGCAAAATATTGGACTTTAAAGTAATGACACAACAAAAACTTTTACTTATGCAAGACTGAACATTGCTCATCCTGGGCCTTGGGCAGATGTAAATACAGTAGAGAGAAAAAAAATCAGATCCGGCGGGAGAAAGGGGAGATTTATCTGCAGCAGGTTGATCTTAAAAATGTGATGGCTGATCAAATGTTCGAAAAGTTAGAATAATTCCTTGGGGGAGATGTATTTAGGTTGTCGAGCGAAGGCAGGATGGTCAAAGGTGAGGGGGCATGATAAATTCATCCAGCAACTCCACATACATGGTGGTTACATAATTTATACTAGTATATTAAGAACATATTAAAGCACAACTACTATAACTTGGCCCTGATTTCTCCTCCTCTTGGGGACCAGTTTCTGAAGATCTGCCCTGCCCCGACTTCACATTAGAAATTGGGTTGGAGTTGTCTTTGAAAAATGTCTCTCCAAATGCCTGTATCCTCCTCTCCCTTGTGTAGATGACAGAGAGCTCCTCTCATCACTCCCTCTTATAAGGGGTCATCTCTCCTTAGCTCGTCCAGCAGGCAGGGAACAGGCTTGGCAAGGCCTGGTGTGAGCTCTGCCAATCTTATTCTGTCTAGCCTCCAGGCAAGAAGAAGCGAAGAGAGCATGGGAAGCAGAGAGTGAACCAGATATTGAGGGATATTGACTCTTTGCTGAATATGGGAGCAGGGGCAGGATGCTGGGAGTCAAGAGGAAATGGGAGTGATGGAAACTACCGATAGGTGAGGCAAAGTTACTGGGAAGAGGTATAAACAGGGAAGGTACAAATTAAAGACAGCAGCTAAGGAGGGACTTCAGAAGAGGAGGAAGCTGGGGGAGTGATAGCTTGGGACAAGGGAGAGGAGAAAGTCAGTCTGATGCATGGGGGTAGGTATGAATAGCTGAACTGGGAGGAAGAATCTGCCTGGTTGGGGTGAGAGGAGACAGAAAGAAAATTCTTTCCAGTGGTGATGTTTCTTCATCTACTGCTTGTTTCTGGAGTTGCTCTGTCCAGCATTCAAGGACTGGAGCATGAGTTTTGCTGACACCTGGTCAGTAAACACAGGGAGAAGACTACTTTGTAGAAGCTGAATGAATGGAGTGAGACCCTAACCAGCCTCAGTTGAGCGCACAGCACCTGGAGTTAGTATCCAAACTCACCCCCTCATCCTAAGCAGCTCAAGACAGTAACAGTATTTAAATCTCAGTCTAAGCTTCCTGCTTGAGCTCAGTGATCTTTGGGGTTTCCCTTCAGGAAATTCTGTCTCCTAGCTCCCTGCTCTCATTGAGATGGAAGGAAGAACATGGCTTAAATTAATATTAGGGCAATATATTCAAATAAGATCTGCTAGGACTTAATGGCAGTATCCTCCTTTCTCCCAGTAGGAGAAATATACTAGCTTGGAAAGTACTCCTAAGAGAGATAAATGATTGAGTCACATGCAGCCTTTTCAAATATTTCTTTTAAATGATGAAACACAAAAGCAGAGCATCATGCCATCGATTGCTAGAGCTGCATTTGGGGCCTGATCCTGCACTGCTTGGATGGGAATTTTGCCTGAGCGAAGCAAGGCAGGATTTGGCACACAAATACGCACAGCTCCACAGCATTCGTGCAGCTCCCAGTTTATCAGCATTGAGCTGCACTGAGTTTGAACGGTCCACTGATGACTGAACTGGTTAGGAATACATCTGAACAGCAGGCTGAATACTCAGCGAGGTATTGTGGGTAATTAGAGATTAATTACAATCCCATAGTTTGTATCATGGATCAGGGTCAGCACGGGGTCAGTGCACATGGCAAATTTAGAGAGCTGTGACTGGATGGATGACGCCAGCTCAGAGCGGCTCAGGAAAGTGAAGCGTATAGAAAAAAGGAGCCAGTGAGACTAGGGAGTGGACTCACAGCCAGGGTGCTGGCGACAGCAGTCACACTGAGTTGTGGAGCCTGGAGGCAATGAGAAATGTTAACAAGCAGCAGAGAGAACACAGCTGCACTAACTACCCTACTGCAGCCCTGACTTCTCCAATTAACTTTCTCCAGCCTTTCTGAGATTTGAGAAATCTGGGGCACAGTCCTGTTGTCAGAGAAAGCTGGTTAAAAGAGAAGGGGGGGAGGGAAAAGCTTCTCCTGCTTAATATGTATATTAGGTTCTTACTGAGGGCTTAATCCAGGAAAATGTTTTTGTCAAATTGAGGTGGGATTTTCATCAGTTTGTATTAAAGGAAGGATGCATGTACATCTCTGAGGCAGAACGCAATTATCATCAAGCCCCCCCCCCTTTGCTAGAGCAATTTATCATATTTTTGTGACAAACAAGGTTCACAAACCAGTCTAGGACAGAAGAAGGGGCAGCCTCATATCCTGAATAGGCAAAATGAATATACTGATAATGCAATAACGGGAAGATCCAGAACAGCAGCATTTGGTGAAAACAGGAGTATATCAATACAGAGCTGCGTAACTGGTCTCACTGGCAATTAGTTATGTGCAGGAAGTTTTTTTTCTTTTTTAAATAAACCATTACAAAAAATTCACTGACCATCAAAGTAAAAAGCTAGTTTGTGGTATTCAGAGATGGAGGAAGAGGGGATTGGTTCTTGCAAGGGACAGCTGGTATATAGAGGATATACCCGTTCTCTTGTGTGCCTTCAGCCGTATCTGCAGGTGGCTACTACTGCTGTGCCTTACTGAATGAGGATCTGTGTAAATTCCTAAACATATGATCATCAGTTCCTCTCTGTATAACAAGGGAGTATTTTCCCCTCTGCCTGGATTTCATTTCCACCTGCATCTGTGCACTTTGCCTAAATCCTGCCCAGTGCCGGGAAGCACTTCCGATTATTCTTTTTAATTTCAGCAGGAGAGGGAGACTAATATTTAGATTAATTATTAAAAAGACACAAAAATGCACTCAAGTTCCTTTTTTGATGCAGGATCTTGGACACAGGACATTTCAGAAGTTTATATTTACTGATTATAACAGTAATAATAATTGCATTTATTGAGTGCTTTGCATCCAAAGATATCAAACCATTTTATATAGAAGTGGGTCTCCATTATTATCTCCCTTTGCTGGTGGGTAAACAGAGAGGTTAAGTGACTTGGTCAAGGTTATGATAATACCTAACTATCCTGCCTCCCAGCTCATTGCCTTATCCATTGAACTGACACTGGCATCAATTTTCTTCTCCTAGATACTTAGCATAAGGATGGTCCGTCCTAAGGTTTGTGGGTCCCTCTCTGAAGATGTGGATAGGCCTCAGGTAGACATCTGCCACCCAAAGAGAGATGAAGGTGAATTCACATTTGCTGTGGGGATAAGTTGGCAGGTATCTGAGGCACTTGTCCACTGCGAAAGATACAGCAGCTGCTGGGGTATGTGGGAAGAAAAAGGGAGGGTAGAGAATAGATTCAGTTGCTTAGGGATTTGGGAGAGGTAGGGAGAGGTCATATTGGCCCATTGGTGTTTGGGGGAGGTTGTAGGGTGGCAGCACTTTGGATATTACAGCAGTATAAATGCTTATAGAAAGATAGGTGAAGGTGGGGGGGTGCTGGAAAATAGAGAAATTCAGAAGTTGCAAAATTAGCACATTCCTTGCCTGTCCCTGAGTCAGCTAACACCTGCATACCCAGAGCTTGTGAAAGCTTCACAGACCTACCATGTGCCATCTCCAGAATATACCCTTACACAAACAGTACAGTACAGTAATAGACCTCAAACTCTGCAGTATCACAAATATAAGATGCATTGTTGGGATCACTAACAGAATACTGTGGATTGATTGTGAGGCTGTTTTTTTTTATTAGCTACAGTAGTAACCCAGTCACTGTGTTTTATTATTTACTGAGCTCTTATGCTTTTCACCAATGATAAAATATTTCTATCTACTTCAATCCAAGGGATACCCAAGCAAAAACGACATAAGAACGCAGTATCAAAGAACTTCTCCCCATGTTTGGCACTGCACAAAATAGATCTGAATAAAAAGTGTTTGAAGTATAATTTGAAACGCTCCCTTTAAAAACTGCTTATTTTTGTTCCATATAGGTGTATATATTTGTATGTATTTCTGTATGTATACATAGATGAAATACACACATACACGACACACACATACACGACACACCCATACGTTTACACCTGTTGGCTCCAAGAATGGGGGATTTCCTGACACTAAGCACTATTGTTAAGTGCATTAGTGCTTAGCACAGTGGGAGCTCCTGACCTGCCTGCACCAAAGGATTAAACCAAATGACACATTTTTGTTTACATCCATCTCTGAGTGGGGAGGTGAAGAGTGATGGGTTGAAGGGACAGCTGCAGTGTGCACAATGCTCCAGTCCCTTTCAATATATCAGAGATTAGCTAATATACAGTTAATTTGAATAGCACAGCCCCCCCACCTCAAAGGACACTGTACATGTTGTCCTTTTATGAATTTTGCATTATGGATAATGTAGTTCTCCAGGGAGCTTAGCTCATAGGACAGAATCAGGGCCCAAACCACAACTCCCATAAAGCAATGCACACAGACTGGGACATGTGGTTTAATGTTTTGTTGAACTGGTTTGAGATGAGTCGTTTGGTCTGAAAACTGTTGTGTGAAAACTGTTGCAAATGAAACCATCTGAGAACCATTTTCAAAACCATAGTCCCAGGCTTGACAAAACTAAGGCCTGGTCTGCATTTGAAAGTTTTATTGGCATAGCTATGTTGGCTAGGAGCATCACTTTTTTTTTTTAATTGACACAGCTATGCCCCGTGGACACAGTTATACTGGCAAAAAAGTCCTTTTGCTGGTATAGCTAATTTTGCACAGGGAACTGCTATAAATAGGGCTTTACCAAATTCAGGGTCCATTCTGGTCAGTTTCATGGTCATAGGATTTTTTAAATAGTCACTTTCATGATTTCAGCTATTTGAATCTGAAATTTCACAGTGTTGTAATTGTAGGGGTCCCAACCCAAAGAGAAAGTGTGTGTGTAGGGGGGAGGGGGGATCACCCTACTACTACTCTTACTTCTGCACTGCTGCCTGCAGAGCTAGACCCTTAGCAGCTGCCACTCTCCAACCGCCCAGCTCTGAAGGCAGCAGTGCAGAAGTAGGGGTGGCATGGTCTGGTATTGCCACCCTTACCTCTGTGCTGCTGCTGGTAGGGTGCTCCCTTCAGAGCTGGGCACCTGGCCAACAGCCACCATTCTCCAGCCCCCCAGCTCTGAAGGCAGTGCATAAATAAGGGTGGCAATACCGTGACCCCCCCAAATAACCTTGTGACACCCCCCCCCACAACTTCCTTTTGGGTCAGGACCCCCAATTTGAGAAATGCTGGTCTCCCCTGTGAAATCTGTATAGTATAGAGTAAAAGCATACAAAAGACCAGATTTCATGGGCAGGAGACCAGACTTCACGGTCCGTGATGCGTCATTTTTCATGGCCGTGAATTTGGTAGGACCTTAGCTATAAACTATCCTGGCAAAAGGACACATTTATGTATATTGAGTCTACACTAGGAGAGTTTGGTATATTTACAAAATACAAATTTTTCAAAATTATTTGAGTCCTATTATTACAAGATCACCCTTTGCAACAATTTATCTATTTTAAATATCTACTTCCATGCTAATTAACCAGTATCTTTTTCTTTATATGTGAGATCACATTGATATATTATTAAAAAAATATTAATCACTACTGTGGAAAGAACTAATATAATCAAGTAATTAATAAGTAATTTGAAAGTAAAGAACATATCCATAGTTTACTATTTCTCATTCAGGTACGCGGAGTATACTTTCTTAGTCATCACTGTTGACCAGCTAGTGGCTAACCACTTGGTTATGTGAGACTTCCCAGACCATATTTCAGAAATTGAAGAAAGTCAGCTCATGTTTCATGGAAGTAATTAGACAGGCCCAATGGCTAATTATACAGGGACATTACAAGGATGATTGACTATCATTTACTTAGTATGAGATAGGTGTATTTTTTCCTCCAGAAATATCTTTATGGGTCTTCTTTGATACAAAAGTTTGAAAGCTGTGCTAATGCAGTTGAAAAAAAATATTAATGAACAGTAAACTGATTGTGTGTAAATTTAAGCCCGGTGGGCAAGTCATGTTTAAGTCTGCTCAACACAATCATTGCATATTTTCTTCAGCACATGTTTGCATCATCCCATAGTAACTTTGTGATGCAAATGTCCTCACAGGGCAATGCCAGCCTGGAAGAGTACAGCGGTGAACTCCTGGCCCCAAGAACTCAATGGGAATTTTGCCCTTGACTTCTGTGGGGCCAGGACTTCACCTCATGTGCCTAACCATGGAATGATGCTAACCGGAGAAGACTCAGACACACAATGACTCTGCCAAGAAAAGTCAATGCTTGAAGCATGAGGAGGAGAGGGGCCGGCTGTTTCCCAATGCTCCAGGGTTGGGTTGAAGGTTCTCCATAGTGCCTACCAATTGCCCTCTGGAGCAGTTTACCAGGGTTCGAGAATCTGTAGAGCTGTGGCCGCTGCCATGGCCTGTGCTCTGCATAGTCCCAGTGAGGCCTTTCACACCAGCCTTTGAGGAGCTGGCTCAGACACGCTTTCTGGGGTGGAGAATTTTGCTAGTGGAAGTTCCAGAAGCATCTCTACAGAGTTGAGTGGCTTAAGGGCCTTCTGGTCGTTTTCAGCACCTCTGCTAAATTCCACTCCAGGGAAGTGGTGCTAATGACCCTCTCATCATTCTATTTATTTTGACTGAACACAGATAAAAAGACACAGGATGAATTTAAAAAGGATGAATTCAAACTGGAGCAGGTACAGAAAAGGGCTACCAGGATGGTCTGAGGAATGGAAAACTTGTCTTATGAAAGGAGACTTAAGGAGCTTGGCTTGTTTAGCCTAACTAAAAGAAGGTTGAGGGGAGATATGATTGCTCTCTATAAATATATCAGAGGGATAAATATAGGAGAGGGAGAGGAATTATTTAAGCTCAGCACCAATGTGGACACAAGAACAAATGGGTATAAACTGGCCACCAGGAAGTTTAGACTTGAAATTAGATGAAGGTTTCTAACTATCAGAGGAGTGAAGTTTTGGAATAGCCTCCCAAGGGAAGCAGTGGGGGCAAAAGATCTATCTGGCTTTAAGATTCTACTGGATAAGTTTATGGAGGAGATGGTATGATGGGATAATGTCATTTTGGTAATTAATTGATCTTTAAATATTAAGGTTAAATAGGCCTAATCCCCTGAGATTGGATATTAGATGGATGGAATCTGAGTACCCAGGAAAGAATTTTCTGTAGTATCTGGCTGGTGAATCTTGCCCATATGCTCAGGGTTTAGCTGATCGCTATATTTGGGGTCGGGAAGGAATTTTCGCCTTCCTCTGTAGCATGGGGCATGGGTCACTTGAAGGAGGATTCTCTGTTCTTTGAAGTCTTTGAACCATGATTTGAGGACTTCAATAGCTCAGACATAGGTGAGGTTTTTCGTAGGAGTGGGTGGGTGAGATTCTGTGGCCTGCGCTGTGCAGGAGGTCGGACTAGATGACCAGAATGGTCCCTTCTGACCTTAGTATCTATGAATCTATGACACCTATCCCACCTTCGAGGCGCCCTGACAAATTATGTGAACTACAACTATAACAAAAGGTGTAGTAGAGGGGAACAGGAAACTGGCAGTAGAAGCCCACAAAACCCAACCCCCTTCCACAATGATCTAACCAAATACCTCTAAGGAAAACAAATTCACTTGGCAGGAGAGGCAGACGGGGGAGGAAGGGAGGTACCTTTCGCCAAACCATCCTTGTTTTCTAAATAAACTGAAAAACTGCAGGTAAGTGCACTCTAATCACTATTTCAGACTTGCAAAATTCTACTCATCGGCTTGTGACGGATAAGTAATTCTTCTTTATGGTCAAATAAAACATTTACTTTTTCATCATCACCATCCTCATCATCCTTGTGGGTGAGCAGATTTTGTACCTGGGCTGGCAAATTTTCAAGACAAATTTACAAAGCTGAATGATTCAGTTGCATCTGGTATTCATATACCATAGATAGGCTTCATAAAATCTTAAATGATTATAGTTAATAAAAGTGAGATCCAATGACAGACAGCAAAATATAGTAAACGTGCAATTAGAGATGATGTATCAGTTGAGTAATGAATATGAAGCTAATTAAAATTCTACTACTTCCCACAAAAAATGGTAGCTGAAGTGTCATTCAGCCTTCCTAATCATTCTTTAAAATATTATACAGGGTACATAAAAAATTCCTTATGTCATGTACATTTCATTATTATATAATGGGATAAATTTCACTTTCTCCAACTCATGTACATCTTTTACTGTTTTTCTGTGAGCCAACAATCATCCAACATTAAGGAGGGCAAATAACACCATTATGTTCTATTTTAGAGTACAAGCCACGAGTTCTGTATTTTCTTATATCTTGTACTAGGACTGAGCTAACTGGTCTCGGTAAAATAAATTAATGATAACTAGAGCTGAATGAATAATTTACAGCAACCAATTTATTACACAGATTTTGCTTCTTTTTCTCTTTGCCAGTTGCTTGCAAGCATCTTACAATTATCTTGATTTTTTTCCCTTGAAATGATTCACTGCATAATTCCAACAAATAATGCACATTGTGCGTGCATGGTTTGTTATAAGGATCTGGTTCTCAGAAATCAAGCCATGAGGGTTAATTTTTATTGGAGAGACAGAACATGTGGTGTATTTCTGGGCTATTTCACAGAGAAGAAAGGTGGTCCAGTAGTTAAGGCACTAGGCTGACCCTCAGAAGGCCTCTGTTCAATTCCTTCCTGAAACATAGACTTCCTGTGCCTTCCTGGGTGAGTTACTCTGTCTGTTTTGTGCATTCTTTCCCCATCTGTAGAGTGGGGATAATAGCACTTCCCTATCTCACAGGGATGTTGTAAGAATAAATACATTAAAGATTGTCAGGCATTCAGACCCTGTGGTAATAGGGGCCATATATGACTGTGAGATAGAGTCTGTTTCCTGATCATATGAGCATAGAATCAAGTTTTTGATACCAAAATTCACTTAAAATGTGTTGTTTCCATAAACACTCCTGCCAGCTACTTTGTCCACTATAATATTCACAGAAAATGAATACAAAAGGGATATGAACATGGTTTATGTACATTCATTTAAAATTGGAACAAAGTGTCACCTAAAATTGGTTGAAGTATTTATCCAGATTTCATTGATCGGATTTTATTAGCCCATTGTTGCTCACAGAGAGAAGATGATAAACACAATATGCTTGAACCTTCACTGGGCAATCTGAATTTATGTACTCATGACATGCGGTGTGGATTTTCTTTTGGAAACGTACTTAGCTATAAGAGTATTCCATGGACTAGATGACTTCCTGAGGTTCCTTCCATCCCTACATTTCTATTATTCTAAACCACAGCAGCAAGAATATTCATTACACTCTTAGTGGCAACAGATCGAGATAATGTATGGTTAATACTCACTGGGAAAAGTACACAACATGTGCAGAACTATTAGCATAACAAGTTAAAAATAATTAACATAAGAATATAAAAATGACCATACTGGTCAGACCAAAGGTCCATCTAGCCCAGTGTCCTGTCTTCTGACAGTGGCCAATGCCAGGTGCCCCTGAGGCAATGAACAGAACAGGTAATCATCCAGTGATCCATCCCCTGTTGCCCATTCCTAGCTTCTGGCAAATAGAGGCTAGGGACAACATCCCTGCCCATCCTGGCAAATAGCCATTGATGTACCTATCCTCCATGAACTTAACTAGTTCTTTTTTTAACCTTGTTATAGTCATGGCCTTCATAACATCCTCTGGCAAAGAGTTCCACAGGTTGACTGTGCGCTGTTTGAAGAAATACTTCCTTATCTTTGTTTAAAACCTGCTGCCTATTAATTTCATTTGGTGACCCCTAGTTCTTGTGTTATGAGAAGGAGTAAATAACACTTCCTTATTTACTTTCTCTATACCAGTCATGATTTTATAGACCTCTGTCATATCCCCCCTTAGTTGTCTCTTTTCCAAGCTGAAAAGTCCCAGTCTTATTAATCTCTTGTCATACAGAAGCCGTTCCATACCACTAGTCATTCATTCATAAATATTAAGTATTTCATACAGGCTATATTATGAAGGTCAAATGCAACTGCTATGAGTTTCAGGAGTATTACCATATTAAACTGAAGATTTATCAGTTATCCTGCAGATGCAAGTCACATTCGCAGCATTATTATTAACAACAAATGTGTGTGAGAGAAAGGAAGAGTGACTGACTATATAGGTTTCAGAGTAGCAGCCGTGTTAGTCTGTATTCGCAAAAAGAAAAGGAGTACTTGTGGCACCTTAGAGACTAACAAATTTATTAGAGCATAAGCTTTCGTGAGCTACAGCTCATAGGCATCAAGATAGAAAAGTATGTGGTCAGGAAACGTACAAACTTAAGTGGTGGTAAGAAGAGAGAACCAGAGATAAGACAAAGTATAAACATGTGACCTTATGCAGGTTAAAATATCTGGAAACCAGTTGAACAGTAGCTGAGCAGAGAAATGTTGGGCATGAGGGTAAAGAGGTTTTGGGCAAAGGGAATGCTGGGCTTGAGAGAATCCAGCATTGGTGAGTTCAGCTAGGTTCCTTCAAGCCTCTGCACAGTCACCAGTGGCATTGCTTTTGGTTTTGTCTAGTATGTAACTGGAAGCTTCTGCTACTAGGCAATTCTAAATGGTGACATCTCCTGATAGATGGGTCTGCTTTGAGTCCAGCCAGGGCCCCTGGGCCGTTCACTCTGGACTGCTCTGATGGAGCCTCTCCCAGCAGGTTTAAACAGTGCATCCATGGATTTCACTAGTACTACGTGCTCTTGATGATTTGTGATTTCACTACTATCTGTACACTATCAGTTCTTTTGCAACTGTCTAGGGTTTACTGGAGCAATGATCTGATTCATTATGGAAAATCCTATGTTCCTAAACATCATGCATCTTTGGAAACAATGCTCAATAATGTTATCATATATAAAGTACATTATTTTACATTAGTGGGGGAGCAGAGAACAGTCTCAAAGTAAGGTCTTTAGCATTCAAGTAGACAGGCGGCTTCTGAATTCCAGCTCAGGCAAACTCCCTTTGAAGTCAATGGGACTATTGCCTGAGTGATGCCTGCAGGATTTGGAATATGCCAAGAGGTTAGTCACTTCATTAAAATAGAAACTGTCTTAGAACATGTACATACTGCTACACTGGGAGCATGTGAGTCACATCAGGCACAGCTGTGCTGTTCTAATCCTCTCTAAAGCAATAATTAGTGCACTACCTGAGTTAGGCACTGGATAATTTCAGAAAATGGTAAACAATTTTGAAAGCATTAGTCAGGCAAGCCCAGATGTTTTGCACAATTTCCCGAGGGCATATGTGCATGACACAGATATTTTCCCAAAATTATTTTCCACACACTCCTCAACAACTGAAAGAACATTTCTAAGTGATTATCACATTCTCCAGTTTACCGAGGTGCATTGACTGAACACATGTGTCCATTGTGCTGTTAATGAGCATGACTCTACAGGTCACTTGTGACCCATCACAATGTCTCTACAAGTGAAGTGGTCAATTAACTGTCATCTTCCATCAATACCAGCACCTTCATGTTTCTGATGCTTTTATTTAGTCAGCTACTCAGAGCATTGACAGTAGATAACATTGATTCTTGTCCCATTTTCTGAGTCATCTATAAATAATATACTTTCATCCCTTTAGATATTCGACTTCACTGAAATTAGATTGGACTGGACCCTGTTGAGTTTTCATGGCGACATCAGATATAATTTTTAACCCTTTTCAGACCACATCCTTCAAACTCTATGTTATGTAACAGTGTAAACTCATAAGGACGCTAACATTAAAAGCATGAAAGGCGAATAGATATTTCTGGTAGATCCTTTGTATAGTGAATTAAAAATGTGTGTATTCCAAAATAAGCAAACAAACACACAAACAAAAAAAAGCAGTGACAAGGCAGTAAAATATTAGCTTGTAGGCTGGTCGATTCTGCTTAGACAATGCATAAAATTTTCAGACACAAGAAGGGGCAGTTGGAGTAGAGCGAGAAGATGGAATTATTGAAAAAATACGACTCTTTCAAGTATTTTCAAGGCACTCAGCACTTTTGTATTTATGTGAGGTGTGTGTTTTGAAGCTAATGTCTGTCCTATTATCATTATTAAGATTTGCATTACAGTAGGACCTAGGAGCTTCAGTCATGAATCAAGACCCCATTATGCTAAGAGCTATGCTAAAAACACAGAACAAAAATATGGTCCCAAAAGAATTTAGTCTTGGAATTCAAAATGTTGTAATACTGTGTGGCTTCTTAAGTCTATTGTTTTCTAAATTATACTCAACTTTTTTCAATTTTAGAGCTTCCTGAAAACTCTGCAATGAATAATTTATCCAATAAATGTAACCTCTTTTTCTTTTGGCAGAATGTCTAACAGCTGATCATGATTTTATTGACTTTATTCATTATTGTCTTTGTGTACTTCTTTTGCTTGTTTTTTGTTCTATGGATTGATCATGAACAGTTCTCTGTCTATGCTGCATAATTAGTTGTGACTGATTAGATAAGCCACATGGTATTGTTTCTGTTCCCTAATGGGACAATGACACAAATATTCACAACATACATGCTCCAATGTACATAAACATTCATCCCAGCAAAAAGACCACACAGATATTTCTGGAAAGCAAACACAAAAAATGTGCAAAGATGACAAAAACTCTGAACATTTCAAGTGAATTTTTATGGATATATTTTTGTATTATTCACACAGCTCTAATGTGTTTCTGCAATCCCCCTATAGCAGCCATTGTCTTAAAGAGATTTCACACTGATAAACGAGGGTAGTTCTATCACCCCCTCTCTTCGTGCAAAAATCACACAGTGAATAGTTTTAAAGGTAAGCATGTTTTCTATTATTTCATCACATTCTCTTTCATTGGTGTCCACATTACTACTCTCTACCTCTTCCATTTGGGACTTCCATGGCTGGCTTTGCT
This sequence comes from Dermochelys coriacea, assembly GCF_009764565.3. Lineage (NCBI taxonomy): Eukaryota > Metazoa > Chordata > Testudines > Dermochelyidae > Dermochelys > Dermochelys coriacea. The sequence continues at coordinate 10,230,667 of NC_050076.1, forward strand.
GGCTTTCTGAGGACTGACCAATTACCAGATTCTTCTAATGGTTTGTTTCATGCCAGAATTTCCTCTTCATAGCCCTTGCCCAAAAACAAAGTTGACAATGTTTGGTGACCTTTTGTACTATCACTTAAATCTTCATTGTTTTAAAATGGATTCTTTTTCTGGCACACATTGCGCTAGAGTGTCAAAACCACAGGTGGCCCGTCTTGAAAGGAAACTTCAAACCATTAGAAGAATCTGGTAATTGGTCAGTCCTCAGAAAGCCAGCAAAGCCAGCCATGGAAAGTCCCAAATGGAAGAGGTAGAGACTGCTGGAGTCTACCGAGGAGCATTATTGCTCCTGTCTGCATATCTTCTGCCAAGCTGCTTCATGCACTGAAGGATTTCCAAACTCTGATGTTCTCCATCCTCTTCTCATCCATATCCAACACAAACATTAGCCCACGGCAGTCAAATGTCCTTTGCACCCAAATATTTTATAAGAAGGGGATGGAACCCACACTGCAGCACATCAGTGGCAGAAAGTCTACTGGAGCAGTTGCTGCAGTAGTTCAAGTCAGCTGCATCCTCTACTCCACTGGGATCATGGATGCCAAAGATACAGGCCATGCGAGAAGATGCACTGATTCAGTGATGCTCCTCGGTAGACTCCAGCAGCAGCCACAAAAAGCAGAAGCAACCGATGAGTTGGCAACTGTATGTTCTGGTTTGGTATACAAGATCTTTTTTCATGAGAGCAAACTGAAGATGGGCTAGCTTCAACACCACCAACCACGAACAGTGCATGTCCCATCCCCCAGGCTTCTGCAGGGGCAGGTGTGATGCAGGAGGAATTTTATCCTGGTGGGAGGTGGGACTTTACCAAGGGAGGGCAGGCTACATACCTACCTGGGACTGAGCAGTCCCACCACTAAAATGAGTTACTAACCAATCGATTAGATCCTAGGACTCCCGTTTGAATCTCTGTAGCTTTGCATATCAAGTTTAAACTTCTCAGCTGGAATTTTCAAAAGAGCCCAAGGAAATCTGGCACCCAAATTCTATTGAAATCCTTTAGATTCATCCTTGCCTCCAAGGACCTGCACAACACCACATGGTTTATATCCAATTTCCTATCATGTCACCTTCTGCGTCTCCAACTGCCCCACCCTAATTTATCCCCTCTTATTGCTCCTGTCTGCATATCTTCTGCCAAGTTGCTTCATGCACTGAAGGATTTCCAAACTCTGATGTTCTCCATCCTCTTCTCATCCATATCCAACACAAACATTAGCCCACGGCAGTCAAATGTCCTTTGCACCCAAATATTTTATAAGAAGGGGATGGAACCCACACTGCAGCACATCAGTGGCAGAAAGTCTACTGGAGCAGTTGCTGCAGTAGTTCAAGTCAGCTGCATCCTCTGCTCCACTGGGATCATGGATGCCAAAGATACAGGCCATGCGAGAAGATGCACTGATTCAGTGATGCTCCTCGGTAGACTCCAGCAGTGGGGTTCCTACACAGTCCCAAGAGTCAATGATGACCCAAGGGTTGCAAACCAGAGTATCAGGGATGACAGTGGTGTTATCAACAGTCATGGAGACTGGCCAACATGGTCCTTGAAGGTTCAGCAGGACCATTAAGAAGTGTGGCTTTGGACAATTCTACTTTGGACAATTCTACTTTGAAAAGTAAATGTGTAAAAATGGCACCTTTGCAACAGACCTGCTACCCCTGTGTGCTGTCTTGAATGCTGAGGTAAGTGGCAAAAATATTTTGTTGTACTGCTTGCTTTTTATTTTTGTTAGCCCTGCAGACTTGAAATAGCTATGGGAGAGCAAACAGAATTCTATTATTTGCGATGTATTGATAGAACGGTTTACTAAGTACCATTCAATGGCACCTCTGAAAATCCACAGAAGAACAGAAAACTGCATAATTGTCCCTAAAGGCATGAACTGAAGACAACAGAGTTGCCCAGATATAGCCAAAATTTGGCCTGCAGAAACTATTACTGCTGATAATGTGCTAGAAGGAAAAAAAGAACACAGTTTGACTCTCAGAACACAGGTTGAACAGTGGAGCTGCTTTCTCTTATATAATTCACATGGTCTCCCTTCTTTCTTGTTCCTTCTTGCCTTCCCTGTGACTGCCTGCTCCCTTCGACTTCTGATCCATAGGCATAAGACAAGGGGTGAAATCCTGGCCTCACTGAAGTCAATGACAAAATTTCCATTTACTTCAGTGAATCCAGGATTTCACCTTAGGTTTTTGGCAAGATGCTGGGACTGGACGGGGGTGGCTCACTCGAAATTGCCCTGTTCTGTTCATTCCCACTGAAGCATCTGGCATGGACCACTGTCGAAGACTGGATACCGAGCTAGATGGACCACTGGTCTGATCCAGTATGGATGATCTCATACTCTTATGTTCTCTGTAACTGCAGTAGCCCTGACTCCACCTTTACACTGCTAGATTCTGATTCTTCCAGAATCATCTTGACAGATATGATTGCAGAGAAGGAATCAGCAAAGCTACCATCATGGTTTCATGAGCAAATATCTGGGCTTTGTCAGAGGTGAATCACACCTATAAAAATGCCCAGATGGATAAATCTAAGTGTAGCTATTCTCCTAATTCAGGTAATTAGCACTTGTCAGCAGTTCTGCTTACTTCTGCTATCTCCTCTCAAAAATAGCAGCCCAAAACTTGTTATAGTAAAACCAAAATAGATAAGTTCCAGCCATTTTTTGATGTGTTGATACTGTTTTGATTTGGTGTTCCTTTGTTTCTTAACAGAAAGGTAAGCAGATAAGTTTGAACTTAGAAGCAAAAAGAAAAGGAGTACTTGTGGCACCTTAGAGACTAACAAATTTATTTGAGCATAAGCTTTCGTGAGCTACAGCTCACTTCATCGGATGCATTTGGTGGAAAATACAGTGGGGAGATTTATATACACACACAGAGAACATGAAACAATGGGTTTTATCATACACGCTGTAAGGAGGGTGCTCACTTAAGATGAGCTATTACCAGCAGAAAGGGGAGGGGGCAGGAGGAAAACCTTTTATGGTGATAAAAGGATAGCCACTCTCAGGTCTATAATTGAGTGACCGGAGAGATTCATCTTCAGCCCCCAACTAAAACCTCTCACAGATCTTGGGAGACAGGCCAGTCCTTGCTTACAGACAGCCCCCCAACCTGAAGCAAATACTCACCAGCAACCAACACCACACAACAGAACCACTAACCCAGAAACCTATCCTTGCAATAAAGCCCGTTGCCAACTCTGTCCACATATCTATTCAGGGGACATCATCATAGGGCCTAATCACATCAGCCACACTATCAGAGGCTCGTTCACCTGCACATCTACCAATGTGATATATGCTATCATGTGCCAGCAATGCCCCTCTGCCATGTACATTGGTCAAACTGGATAGTCTCTATTGACACAAATCAGACATCAAGAATTATAACATTCAAAAACCAGTCGGAGATCACTTCAATCTCTCCGGTCACTCGATAACAGACCTGAGGGTGGCTATCCTTCAAAGAAAAAGCTTTAAAAACAGACTCCAACGAGAGACTGCTGAATTGGAATTAATTTGCAAACTGGATACAATTAATTTAGGCTTGAATAGAGACTGGGAGTGGATGGGTCATTACACAAAGTAAAACTATTTCCCCATGTTATTTCTCCGCCCCACCCCACCCCCCACTGTTCCTCAGATGTTCTTGTTAACTGCTGGAAATAGCCCACCTTGATTAACACCATAAAAGGTTTTCCTCCTTCCCGCCCCCCTCCTTCCTGCTGGTAATAGCTCATCTTAAGTGATCACTCTCCTTACAGCGTGTATGATAAAACCCATTGTTTCATGTTCTCTGTGTGTGTATATAAATCTCCCCACTGTATTTTCCACCGAATGCATCCGATGAAGTGAGCTGTAGCTCACGAAAGCTTATGCTCAAATAAATTTATTAGTCTCTAAGGTGCCACAAGTACTCCTTTTCTTTTTGCGAATACAGACTAACACGGCTGCTACTCTGAAACTTAGAAGCAAGGTTCACTTAATTTTGCCAAATCACTAGGAATTGTGTTCCTTGTCTTAGCCCATGAGTTCCTTATGAATTTTAAATTTGCCGAAACAACTATTTGGCAAAGACCAAATACTTGAATTTCTATTCACCTTGCCAGATGCCCTGCCCTTTGCCAATAACAAAAGGATTTAAGATAGAAAGTGCACTATTTAGCCATCATTAATCATTCATACTGTTCAAACACATCATCCAGTAACTGAAGAGGGGTTAATGGTAGCTAAGCTTGAGTCTGTTGTCAAAAGTAGGTTTAACTTTCTATGAACTCACTGGACACAAAGAATGCAGCCTGCTTACTATTCTGAATGTCACCAGCTAGCAGCAAACTGATGACTACTAATGGTAATTAAATACCTCTGAAGCTATTTGTACCAATAACAAAGAGTTACTGTCAGAACTTGAATGAGGTCCATCTGCCCATTTTTAAAGAATGTTAACATTATGTAAGTGATAAAGCAGATGGCAACCCAAAAAGAAAAAAAAAGCAAAGATTTGTATTATAGACCTTTTTTTGGGATTTATTCTTGATTCCCTAATGTTTCCATTCAGAGTCAAAAGCTTAAGAACAACATCCTCATACAGTTTGGTTATTTAATGTCAGATTTTCTCAATATTTACCTCCTTCCATAAAATTAACCCCCAAGAAAATATTTTCTGGCCATTTTGTCTTTGTTGGTAAATCCTACTAAGTTGTTGAGGCAATCACATCCTTATTCTACTCAGCTGATACCCTCCTTGTATTGGAGAATTCCTTATAATGTGATGGCACTCCAATCGGAGTTCATCACATTCCCCGGGAAAGAGTAGGGAATAGGACTTCCCAAAGAGAGGGACATAGCTGCTTGACATTCTTTCTTGGTGGGTTGAACAGCTTGAAAACTTCCAAAGCACATCCATATGTGTGTTTAACTCAGCAGTGTAAGAGGCATCTCTGGGATTCAAGCACAGTTTCTTTCATCAACGACTGAATTACTCCGGCAAGATTCAGAGTAGCAGCCGTGTTAGTCTGTATTCGCAAAAGAAAAGGAGTACTTGTGGCACCTTAGAGACTAACAAATTTATTTGAGCATAAGCTTTCGTGAGCTACAGCTCATCCGATGAAGTGAGCTGTAGCTCACGAAAGCTTATGCTCAAATAAATTTGTTAGTCTCTAAGTTGCCAAAAGTACTCCTTTTCTTTCTTCCAGCAAGATGTTTACTAGTGCATTAAACAACTGTGATTATCCTTGTGATATTATATAGGACAAAAGCTTTTGAAAAGACAGCTAAATGTATTTAAAACTAGGGGGGTATATGGTTGGTTTCCCCCACTCCCTTGCTATCTTAGGCATTTCTATTCTGCCCATCACCATAGTATCTGAGCTCTGCACAGAGGAGGTATATAGTCAAGAGAAGTATGTCAGTTTTCACCAGCTCTGTGGTCTGTTCAATTCACTTCTTAAAAATATCAACTTAACCAAACACTGAAAAGCTTGGGCCAGGCTGTAACCAGTCCATGCACCAGTGTGCAAGATTGCAGAGGGTACAGAGTCTCCCTTCACTGCAGCAGGGCCCAATCCCATTCGGGAGTGCTGGCACTATTCCTTCACGAAGACTAGCTACTTTATTTGAAAGAGGGTAAGGGGTGTCAGGCCCTTTCCACACTGGCCAGCACAGTCATCTTCTCTGCCATTATTAGACTGAAGACTGGAATGAGTGGTTCCCACCACAAAATCCTATTTTTCCCCCATCCACTTCCTCCTATGCATTCTACAGTTTCAAATACATTTGATATAGCTATTTGTAGCGTCTAAAAGGTCAGCTTTACAATGCTCTGTCTAGATCAGGCATTGTCATGTCATGAAAGTGCATACCAACTGTTACCATCTCACATATACAGTTTGATTCTATGGTTTTGGTTCTTTATTCTGAAAATGTTAATGAAAATCTGACTCTCTCTCAGTAGATAGATATGATATAGTATACAATTAGAATTAGAATATATAATTTCTGACAGAGTAACAAGCCTTGTGGAAGGGGGGAAGTGGTAGATATGGTATATCTTGACTTTAGTAAGGTTTATTGGTACTGTCTCACATGACCTTCTCATAAACTAGGGAAATACAACCGAGATGGAGCTACTATAATGTGGGTGCATAACTGGTTGGAAAACTGTTCCTAGAGAGTAGTTATCAGTGGTTCACAATCAAGCTGGAAGGACATAGCAAGTGAGGTCCTGCAGGGATCAGTTCTGGGTCTGGTTTTGTTCATATCTTCATCAGTTATTAGATAATGACATAGAGAATACACTTAAAGGTTTGCAGATGATACCAGGATGGGAGAGGTTGCAAGTGCTTTGGAAACAGGATTAAAATTCAAAATGATCTGGACAAACTGGAGAAATGGTGTGAAGTAAACAGGATGAAAATCAATAAGGATAAACGTAAAGTACTCCACTTAAGAAAGAACAATTAATTGCACACATACAAATGGCAAATGACTGCCTAGGAAGGAGTATTGCAGAAAGGGCTCTGGGGATCAGAGTAGATCACAAGTTAAATATGAGTCCAAAACAAAACAACAAAAACAAACAAACAAACATCATTTTGGGATGTATTAGCAAGAATGTTGTAAGCAAGACACAAGTAGTAATTCTTCTACTCCACACCACGCTGATTAGGCCTCAACTGGAGTACTCAAAAAGAAAAGGAGTACTTGTGGCACCTTAGAGACTAACAAATTTATTAGAGCATAAGCTTTCGTGAGCTACAGCTCACTTCATCGGATGCATTTGGTGGAAAAAACAGAGTAGAGATTTATACCACACACAGAGAACATGAAACAATGGGTTTATCATACACACTGTAAGGAGAGTGATCACTTAAGATAAGCCATCACCAACAGCAGGGGGGGGAAGGAGGAAACCTTTCATGGTGACAAGCAGGTAGGCTAATTCCAGCAGTTAACAAGAATATCAGAGGAACAGTGGGGGGTGGGGTGGGAGGGAGAAATACCATGGGGAAATAGTTTTACTTTGTGTAATGACTCATCCATTCCCAGTCTCTATTCAAGCCTAAGTTAATTGTATCCAGTTTGCAAATTAATTCCAATTCAGCAGTCTCTCCTTGGAGTCTGTTTTTGAAGCTTTTTTTGAAGTATAGCCACTCTTAGGTCTGTGATCGAGTGACCAGGAGATTGAAGTGTTCTCCAACTGGTTTTTGAATGTTATAATTCTTGACGTCTGATTTGTGTCCATTCATTCTTTTACGTAGAGACTGTCCAGTTTGGCCAATGTACATGGCAGAGGGGCATTGCGGCACATGATGGCATATATCACATTGGTAGATGCGCAGGTGAAGGAGCCTCTGATAGTGTGGCTGATGTGATTAGGCCCTATGATGGTATCCCCTGAATAGATATGTGGACAGAGTTGGCAACGGGCTTTGTTGCAAGGATAGGTTCCTGGGTTAGTGGTTCTGTTGTGTGTGTGTGGTTGCTGGTGAGTATTTGCTTCAGATTGGGGGGCTGTCTGTAAGCAAGGACTGGTCTATCTCCCAAGATCTGAGAGAGCGATGGCTCGTCCTCAGGATAGGTTGTAGATCCTGATGATGCTTGGAGGGGTTTTAGTTGGGGGCTGAAGGTGATGGCTAGTGGCGTTCTGTTGTTTCTTTGTTGGGCCTGTCCTGTAGTAGGTGACTCTGGGTACTCTTCGGCTCTGTCAATCTGTTTCTTCACTTCAGCAGGTGGGTACTGTAGTTGTAGGAATGCATGATAGAGATCTTGTAGGTGTTTGTCTCTGTCTGAGGGTTGGAGCAAATGCGGTTATATCGTAGCGCTGGCTGTAGACAATGGATCGAGTGGTATGATCTGGATGAAAGCTAGAGGCATGTAGGTAGGAATAGCGGTCAGTAGTTTCCGATATAGGGTGGTGTTTATGTGACCATCGCTTATTAGCACCGTAGTGTCCAGGAAGTGGATCTCTTGTGTGGACTGGTCCAGGCTGAGGTTGATGGTGGGAAAATTGTTGAAATCATGGTGGAATTCCTCAAGAGCTTCTTTTCCATGGGTCCAGATGATGAAGATGTCATCAATGTAGCGCAAGTAGAGTAGGGGCATTAGGGAACGAGAGCTGAGGAAGCGTTGTTCTAAGTCAGCCATAAAAAGTTGGCATACTGTGGGGCCATGCGGGTACCCATCGCAGTGCCGCTGATTTGAAGGTATACATTGTCACCAAATGTGAAATAGTTATGGGTCAGGACAAAGTCACAAAGTTCTACCACCAGGTTAGCCGTGACAGTATCGGGGATACTGTTCCTGACGGCTTGTAGTCCATCTTGTGTGGAATATTGGTGTAGAGGGCTTCTACATCCATAGTGGCTAGGATGGTGTTTTTAGGAAGATCACCAATGGAAAGAATGAATGGACACAAATCAGACGTCAAGAATTATAACATTCAAAAACCAGTTGGAGAACACTTCAATCTCTCTGGTCACTCGATCACAGACCTAAGAGTGGCTATACTTCAACAAAAAAGCTTCAAAAAGACTCCAACGAGAGACTGCTGAATTGGAATTAATTTGCAAACTGGATACAATTAACTTAGGCTTGAATAGAGACTGGGAATGGATGAGTCATTACACAAAGTAAAACTATTTCCCCTGGTATTTCTCCCTCCCACCCCACCCCCCACTGTTCCTCTGATATTCTTGTTAACTGCTGGAATTAGCCTACCTGCTTGTCACCATGAAAGGTTTTCCTCCTTCCCCCCCTGCTGCGTGGTGATGGCTTATCTTAAGTGATCACTCTCCTTACAGTGTGTATGATAAACCCATTGTTTCATGTTCTCTGTGTGTGTATATAAATCTCTACTCTGTTTTTTCCACCAAATGCATCCGATGAAGTGAGCTGTAGCTCACGAAAGCTTATGCTCTAATAAATTTGTTAGTCTCTAAGGTGCCACAAGTACTCCTTTTCTTTTTGAGAATACAGACTAACACATGGCTACTCTGAAAACTGGAGTACTGTGTTCAGTTCTGGGTGCCACATTTCAGGAAAGATGTAGACAAACTGGAGAAAGTCCAGAGAAGAGCAACAAAAGTGATTAAAGATTTAGAAAACATGACCTATGAGGGAAGATTGAAAAAAATTGGGTTTGTTTAGTCTGGAGAAGAGAAGACAGAGGGAACATGATAACACTTTTCAAGTACATAAAAGGTTGTTACAAGGAGGAGGGAGAGTAATTGTCATCCTTAACCTCTGTGTCTAGGACAAGAAGCAACGGGCTTAAATTGTAGCAAGGGCAATACAGGTTGGACATTAGGAAATATTTCCTAACTCTCAGGGTGGTTAAGCATTGGAATAAATTGCTTAGGGAGGTTGTGGAATCTCCATCACTGGAGATTTTTAAGAGCAGGTTAGACAAACACCTGTTAGGGACGGTCTAGATCAGTGGTGGGCAATCTGCAGCCCGCAGGCCGCACGCAGCCCATCAGGGTAATCTGGTGGCAGGCTGCAAGACATTGTTTACATTGACTGTCCACAGACATGGCCGTCCGCAGCTCCCAGTGGCTGCGGTTCACCGTTACCGGCCAGTCCGCGCCACTTCCTGCAGCTCCCATTGACCGGGAATAGTGAACCGTGGCCACTGGGAGCTGTGGGCAGCCTTGCCTGCGGACGGTCAATGTAAACATGGTCTCGTGGCCTGCCAGCAGTTTACCCCGACGGGCCGCAGGTTGCCCAGCACTGGTCTAATACTTATGATAATAATACTTGCCATGAGTGCCGTGCAGCTGCATAGCCAGGTGGAGGGAACAGGGGGAGCGATCCAAAAAGAAGGCGCCACCCTCTGGAGCACTTTTACTCACCCAGCGGCTCTCCAGTGGCCAGCTCTCACTCACTCCGGGTGCGCCGCCAGGTGAGTAAAAGACCCGGAGTGCCGCTGGGTGAGTAAAAGCACTACAGCGGGTGGCGCCTTTTTTTTTTTTGATTGCTCACCCTGATTCCCTCCACCAGGGAAAATTTTAAAGGCGCCAAGACATTGACAAGGTGCTACTTGTGCTCCATGGGGGAGTGGACACTGCCCCGCTCCCCCCCATAGCTATGCTACTGGTGCAGTGTACTGGACTAGATGACCTCTCGAGGTCCTTTCCAGTACTACGATTCAATAATGTACATCTTTTTACTGCCTCTAAATTTTCTGTTTCAGCTAAAATCAGAAACAAGTTATCTACATGCAGAGATGAAAGCTATCTCCACATTATTTTCTCTTAACATTTAGAACTAATGGAAATCTTGTGAGAAAGATTTTCTATTTCTCTCTTTTCTATTTTACTTACATTTCCAAAGAAAGAAGATGCAGAATCTGAATTTTGGTTTTTATAGATATGAGAACTGAGCCTTTTTGGGGTTGAGTCTAACTGTTTCATTGTTTTATTTATGGTTATTAGCATATTTAATTGGAATTTTAGAATTTGGATCAAGAGAAATACCTTGTGAGTAACAAGAGAAAATTTGTATTAAACGGATAAAGTAAAATTAATTTTAGAACAGGGGAAATCAGGAAGCCTGTATGATTTATGGATCAGAAATATAACTTGCTTTTGTAGTACTGGCTTAAACATTTTGTCTCTCCTTCAAATAAAAGTCCATTCTGAGGCCCCAATTCAGCAAGGCACATAAGCACATACATAACTTAAGCACAATAGTATTCCTGTTGACCTTAAGGAGTACATCACACTGGGCGTTGCTCAGCACCATTGGCTGGATCCTCAGCTGGTTTAAACTGATGTAACTCCATTGATTTCAGTGGAGCTACATTGATTTACGCCAGCTGGGGATCTGGCTCTGTTGTACTTTTGATAAGAAGTATATCAGCTAGCTAGACTGTAACAGAGATACTGCATCAGATAGACTGTAACAGACCCACAGCCACATACAACTTCACAGTCATCACTACACTACACACTGAGACTATCCAGGACTCTGTAGTTGTAAGCTGGTGAGAGCTCAGACCCTACTACTTCAAAAGCAAAGACCGCTAGCCCTAGAGCTAAAGATGAATCTCACTTCACACACACTTACGCAGATCTGACATTCCACCCAGGAGAGAGCAACGTAATATTTTTAAAAGTTAACTGAACTTTTTTTGAACACCACCAAAGGTTCATTTTGGTATTGGATTGAGTTCTCTGTGAAGGTTTGGGCAGCTTCTTATTATAGCTGGCAATATTACAGTCTGACATTGCTAAATAGATGTAAGTCCAGATAACAATGTAAAGGGAAGAGACACTTCAGCCCAGTTGCCTATTCCTCTCTTACCCACCTGGTGACTTCTGAACCCTTTGGCACAAAATGACACCAAGCCACTATGCCACAAGTGGGGGAAGCTTCATTTTACATCACAACTGCAACTAGAGATCATGCTGCTATCAGAGTAATTATTCCAGAGCCTGGATCTATTGCATGGCAGTTAAGATTGTAGTCACTGTCAGAGGAATGACAACACCTTTTGATCCCAGGAACATAATAACTACACATAGCCCTCAATGTCAGAGTGGGCCAGTGAAGCCATCTGGAGGGGGAGCTGAGGACAACTCCTGACTACGCTGGCCAGGAAAGAGGACTTCTCTGTGAAATTCCAGGATCTGTAGAGCTGGGAGACCTCCCCAGCTTTGTGGGGCTGCTTTACAGGAAACTCCTCGATGCCCAACTTGCAGAATTTTACTGTCTCCGTTTGCAAGGGATTCTCCAATCATACACAATTTCTAAGATGACTTCCCAGGTTATTTCTGCAATGACCTACACAAAGATTTTTCTAATAACTGAGAAACTGTATAAAAAATATGTTATAACCTGATGCGGTAAGGCAAAACGCAGTCACTGCGTTACTTCTTTAGTGAGCCATTTATCTCTGTGATTAGATTGATTAAGATGCTGATAAGCATTTGTTTCATAAGCAACAAATTGTTGATTCTTCTCCAGACTCTGTATTCATAGTCTCAGTGAGCAGCTTTTAAAGCTCATTTGTAAAGCTGTCAGGCACATTATAGGTAAACATTCTGTGGTTGATATTGTTTTTGCTGAGAAAGATTTGTAAATTACATTGTTAATCTCTCTTTGAAGGAGAGATTTCTGTTAGTCTAAGAGAAGCGAATTTGTTAGGTGACATGATTTTTGATGAAGAACAGCAGCAGGTTATTCTTCATGTCATCTTCCAGAGGAGAGGGTTTAAATTCCTTCTTCAAAATGAAAAACTAGTGTAAATTCTTTCCCCAAAATAATAATATAAAAGTGGCAAGGATCATGCAACTCACAGGAAATGTGCACATGTTCACGCAGCTTTTTGTCTCCTTGCATTTCTGTTACTTGTTTGTATCTGTTTCACTTGTAAGCTCTTTCAAGACAGTGATCTTGATTTCATTCCTGTTTACACAATGCCTGGTATTTTAAATAACTATCCGCCTCTTCCTCTTCTAAATTAGAGGAAAAATGGTATTTCAGACACATTAAAAATGGGCCTAAATTTTCACTCTGTTTGAACTGATTGATTTGAAACATTTAGTGATTAAAAGAGGCTATCATGTTATTTTCTATTTTTTCCATGTGTCTCTAGCCTTAGCTACTATGTATTCAATAATTCTTTTAGTATCACTTTAGTTAATAAAATTGTAAGAACTTTAAAAACAAAAACCAAAAAACAATTTAATTTCCATCATTGATGCTGGCTTGTTTACTTTTTATACAGCATTCAGACTGGACAATGAAATAAATGAATCAATTCCTTGCTCTCTCTCTCTAGTCAGTTTCACTTTCTACGGCCTAACTGCTGAGCCTGGGGTTCCCGAGCCACAGTGGAATGTTCAATACAAAAAAACCTCAGAATAAACATCAACATTCAAAATTCAAAACACTATGAAAAAGGTTTCCCTTAGACAAAAAAAAAATCTGTTTTTGTTTTAGAAAACCTAAATATGGATCTCTCCGCTCTTGACACAATGTCTCTTTGCCCTACTATGCTTATTTGTATTCTAAAGTTATAATTAACAAAACAAAACTCTCTAAAATCAGAGATAGCAGGTAAGACATCACAAATAATCTTCAGATTCCAAAGTGTCAAGCAAGGGGCAGAAACAAACAAGAGAGACAGAACAAACAAGGAATAACTGACTGACTGACTTAGGACAGGAAACAAAACCAGAAAAACAAACAGACAAGGGAAAGCAACAAAAGATAAACCAACGAAAACAAGTGGCTGCCCTGCCCTGCCCTGCCCTGTCCGGTTTAGTATTTAAGAGTTCACCTGGGGCCCACCTGCTTGGTATCTCTGCAAGAAGGCTCTCAAGTTCCATGAGTGTCCTCTTTGAAAAACAGTTTTAGTTGCACATTAGGATTCTGAATGCAACTATGGCTCCTGTATGACAAGCCACATAAACACATTACCATAGAAATAGCACAAAGTCAGTCAAAAGCAACAGAAAAAGCAGCAGATGGAAAAATGTCAAGTAGGGCAAATATTTACAGTGGTGTTGTAGCTGTTTTGGTCCCAGGAAAAGTGGGTGAGGTAATGCATTTTATCAGACCAACCCCTGTTGGTGTAAGAGACAAGTTTTCGAGCTCCACAGTCGTCATTCCTGTGACAAAAGAGAACCTCTGTGTAAGAAGAAACAACTATCCTGGTCTTCAGCCATGTTGGAGGTCATAATCCAGAACAGCACCCAAGACATGGTGGTGTCATTATCTTGAATAGTTCCTAAAGATTACAGAATGTTGACAGGGGTCACTGCATCAGGCAATGTTCAAGGATTTGTCCAGGCTCTCCACATTCACATTTGGAGTCATTCCTCAACTTCCGCATGTTGTCACCAATCTTTGCCACCCTAACTCTTGCTCAATTTAGAGTGCACCAGTATTTTTCTTTTTAGCTCAGTGCGTGGAGGGAGTTGTTCCGAAGGAATCAGATTCTCCAAAATCCATGGCATTTCCCGCCATTTTCGTACTCTGCGGCTTTCCATGGTGGTATTTTGTGGCAAAGGATTTTCAGAGGCAAAGCTCTTTCTGGATGTCAGCCTCCTGGGTGATGGAATGTGTCCCTGCAGTGGCTGTTTTGAATCATGCACCTATTTTTCTCTCTCCTTTTTACTGAAGGCATCTCTCCTCACTGATGTTTATCCAGTCCCCACAGGGCAATATAGCAACAGAGTGGGAGTTGGTTTCAAAATCCCTGTGATGATCCTACAAGATTGACTGAGTTCACTGTTAATTTTGTGTCCATGGCTCAAGTCTGACCAAACTGTAGCACAGTTACTATGCAGCTGAATAACACAGACTGAGACTGGTTGCTAAGAGTGTTTTAGGATCAGTCCCCCACTTTGTGTTGGCCCGTTTCTGAAGTGCACAATTTCTGGAGTTCATTTTCTTTTTCAGCTTCTTGATGTGTACTCTGAATATCAGCATTCATTCTAATGGAGTGCTCAAGGATTGTACCATCCCACAATATCTGGAGTTTTTGTTTTGTCTGACGTGTTTCAAGTGAAGGGCACACACTTGTGTCTTTGTAGGATGCCATTCATCTGCAACAGAATTTTCCAGGTACACTCCGGGAACCAGGGAGAGTGTGCTCAGTGTCCTCAAATCTTTTCAAATGTGAGGCGATGCAAAGACCATTTGCATAAACGAATCTTCTCACATCGGGGAATTCTGGGTAGTCATTGCTGTAGACTTTAAACAGCCAGGGTGATAGCACTGAACATTGGGGCAATCCAGACTGTTGAGTGCGCCATTGACTTTTCTGACTGACCATCTCAATAAAAAAGCATCAATTCGTGAGCAGGGAAGGGATGACATGGACCATCTTGTTATTTCTCAGAAGTCTTACCAATTTCAGTGGAAGTTGACAATGGTGACATTGCGTGGTTCACGAGCACACCACACCTGTGGCCCTTAAATAAATGTAAGTGATTTTAGTGTTCATGAATTAAGCCAACTGAACTATTTGATGTGAATAAATTATTCATTAGAGTTAGCCATTTTTTCTATTCGTAAATTGTTTGGGAATTGCTAATGATTTTTCTGATTTTGTTCATTATTCATAATTGTCTGAATTGTTTTTATGATAATGTATGATATCAACTGTTCATGGTGAGATCCTTGGAATACTCAAGAGGCAGAATTCTGTATTCTCTTAGTGTGTGTGTGGTCACTTAAGTCACATGGTATGGTTTTTGTTCCTGGACTGGATGACCAATCTTTTTAAACAGGAGCAGCACCAGAAGAAATGTTTAGGGCACTGATTCTCTCAGAGAGATGGTGTGGAACACATTAGTGAAGTGATGTAGGAGATAAGGAGGCCTATAAATTTTTAGGACATTCAACATCCCTTCTTGTCCCCAAGTAAAGTATTATATTTATATTCATCCCATATTAAAAATAGCTGGTTCCTTCCTGACTGAGGTAGAAAGACAGATATAAGCCAGATCTATGGGCTGTCTAGCAGATTAGACATGGAATTATCTCTCGTCACATCCCCACCAAGTATGGGGATGAATATACATGCAGTGCCACCAGATGTGAAAATATTCATTTGTGCTTTAATATGCTTGTTCACAAGGAAATATGCTCACTCATGCATGGCAACCCATATTCACACAAATGAAATTTACTCCCCAAACATCCATGCAAACAAAACCTAGTCATACAAATGTTCACAGAAAAGCAAACAAAAAAGGGTACAGACATGGTGGGACTGAATTGCAAGCTCTATTTGTGAACACATAACCATCTCTGCTCATGGAAAATGCTGTCTTGGCATATCTGGAGGCTAAAGTCTTCTATCGTTCATAGAATAGGTACATTACTGGCAGCAGCAGTACAAGTTTCCCCACACACTAAACCTGCATTGTGCCTGAACCATTATGGGTAGGGACAACCTCTAGAAGAGAAGAGGTACTTTAGTCTCCATTCTGTCTTTTGCCTCTTTGAGACTGACACCACTAACCTATATCACATAAGCCATGGAATGGCCACCAGATGTTGGTAACGACAAGGAAAGATTTGAATGAATTGTTTTGTGTCTCATACCAGTCTCCTGAGCCATGCAGTTCTCAGTCTTGGGATATTTCATAGTAAACCTCACAACACAAGACCTTTGAAAATTCCCATAACATTGTGAAATATCATACTGATTATTGACCATTCAAAGACACTAGATGTCAGACGCTGAAATATGTAACCTAATGCTAGAGGACTAACTTTAGGAGCTCAACTTTGAAGAGAGGGTAAAACAGCTGCATCCTGTTTTACTATTACTAGATATACAGTGGGCTCGACATGTTCCCCTCTCTTTCCCCTCTCACATTTAAGCTTTGATGAGGTCACTTTGAATGTGGCTAAAATTTAATGGCAAGGGGCTGAATTCACAGCTAGTTTATAGCAACGTCTGATGTAAACTAGGATTTTGGGCCACCGTGGCTGCAGAAAGTCCAGTTGAGTACAGATCAAAATGGGAGGGTGGAGCATGCAAAGTGAGCAAGTTGTATCAACCAGGAAGACTCTTGCTCAGAAAAGACCTTATTTAAAAGGGACAAACTTTGAGCAACCCAAGGGAAAAAAGGCATTTTCACTAAAGCGACAGAGCAGTAGAGGTCTCGGTTGCAATGTGCTGGCTCATTTGCACTCAGTGCAGCAAAGACAGCTCACTGTAGATGAAGAAATGTTTCTTCTGTCTCTTGTCTCCTGTTCTGACTACCACCAGAATGCAGAGAGGAGGAATGGAATGGAATTAACTCAAGAGCTCTCCTAACTCTTCTGTCTACCACTTATGTTTTCAGTGGAGGGACAGCTAGAGATATGCTTAATCAGGACACCCAGCCTGCAAGACATTACTCACATGAACAATTCTTACCAACCTGAGTAACCCTACTGAAGTCAGTGGGGGTACTAAAGGACCAGACTACCTATCTTAGGTACTGGTTTCAGAGTAGAAGTCGTGTTAGTCTGTATTTGCAAAAAGAAAAGGAGTACTTGTGGCACCTTAGAGACTAATAAATTTATTTGAGCATAAGCACATCCGATGAAGTGAGCTGTAGCTCATGAAAGCTTATGCTCATATAAATTTGTTAGTCTCTAAGGTGCCACAAGTACTCCTTTTCTTTTTATCTTAGGTACTGATATGGCCTCCACTACCATGATATCTGAGCACCTTGCAATTTTTGTTCTCCCAACACCCTTCTGAGGCAGGGAAGTGCTACTATCCTCATTTTATAGATGGGGGACTGAGGCATAGGACAACTAAGTAATTTGCCCATGGCAGAGCAGGTCAGCTCCTGAGTCCTAGACTAGTGACTTAACCACTGAATCTTCCTTCCTCTCTGTAATTCTTCCCTTGCAAAGTCCATGCAACAAGGGCAGTTGCTCAAGGACCAACTGCAAGAACAGTCCCTGCAAACCCTTTGCTCCCTCCAGGACACACATTGACTCATAAAGGGTGGGGAGAAGGTAGAGCCATGGGCCTTGCCCATCTCTGCACTGGCTTGAAGAGCAGGATTTATGAAACAGAGGAGTACTCCCCATGTACACCAATTAGCTCTGAGAATGGCTGTTCCTCCTAAGGAGCAATGTCTCCTAAGGGTAGGGAAGCTGCCCACTATGCAGAACTTTGTGCTGCACTATCTTGCCGCAAGGAAGGATGACACACAAACCGTTGTTTGCAGGATCAAGACCTTGAAGGTAGTTACTGTGGAACTGGGGACTGTACCTCTATGGGCAAAGTATTCCAGACAGAGTCCGCGTAGGGTGTTGGGAAGCTCTTGTTATGCACAGCCAACTGGAATTGGACAGAGAATAAAGCAAATCTCTTGCAAGCACTTAAGCACGGAGTGACAACTGACCACAGTTACTTCTCGTGGTGGTTTATATGGCCTTTTAGAAGTTGCTCATTGTTTTAGCTGATACAAAGGCAAACCTTAAAGAAACAGAAACCACCCCTCTATAACTGGAAAGTTAGGTGCCAGCTTACGGTGAAAAGTGGTTTTGCTGATGGAGCAGTTTAGCTTAGTGTGGCAATGAGTGATGTTTTCTCCCCCCTCTGCAGAGCTCAGTATTTAGATACACTCTCTTTTGTGCTAAAAATAATGAAGGGAGTATTTGGAAGAAATCACAATAGCTGAGCTGATACATTATTGATAGAAATTTCAAGCAGCCTGCCAATCTGTTTTGTTGTGTGGTTGAATCTCAATTTTTAATGAAGCTACCTATGAAAATCTGATGGGGTGAAAACTCTGACCTCTATATGATACTGTGCAAGAGTCCCCATCGCATAGCTGAGTTGCACTCCTTTCACATCACATACGAGTTTTACCTCAACTTGACCTTACAGTCTACAGGCAAAAGGGACAATACAATACCTTGACTCAGACAGGAAAAGTGGAATTAGAGAGATGCACCACCCTGAAAGAAGACTAAACAAACTACCTCAGTTCAACTATTGTGTAGAGTTTCCATCATTTATATACTGACTAATACACATCCTATTTGACAATACACCTCCGATTTATTGAGAACCTGGTTAATAAAACAATTTTTGTGCAAAGAAATCCTTGGGAGCCACGCTGCCAAGTGCATCAAACCCAGAACACCATGAGAAGCTGGCACACTGAATACCCAAAGATGACAGGCAGAGATAGGTTTAAAAACAACACTGGAATTTGGGTTGGGAAAATCCAGTCCTGGAGCATCCTGCCTCTTTATCACGCAAGTATTGACAATTGAAACACTGGGTGCACTGGATGATGCACAGGCTCAGTTCCCTAGTAAGCAAGGTGACTATTCTGATTTTCTAGGGATTGTGATAGCATCGAGTATCCTCAGTTATCACTGCCTTTCCTCTACCTTCACTCTCTCAAATCCAGAAGAAAAACAAATGACTGATTCTCTGCACCCTGCACAAGCCCAAATGAAAGCATTTTCGTATTGGTGATGGAACTGAAAATATATGTGTTTTCTAAAAAAAATGATTCCAACCATGAAAATAGTCTAATTCTGTAACTATTGCTATATGCATAAAATGGCATTCTAATGGGCTGCCCTGAAATGTTGTTAATCACCAGGAGTAAAAGGCAAATGTTACTGGGGTAAATTCAGCAATTCAGTGTACATGACTAATGGAAAATGGTGTTGTAATGAAAAAGATATGTAACCATGTCAGGGATACAAGTGTAAATGATTTGAAGACTTGGTACCTAATGATGAAGCTCAACAATGGTCACAGAGCACTTGTTAATTAGACTATAAAGATAAGTTAGGTCTACACTGCAATCCGAAGTGTGACTGCAACATGTGCAGACATACCCAAGCTAGCTTTATTCTAGCAAGCTTTAGTACCAACAGCAGGGAAGCCATGGCAGCATGAGCTAGCTGCCTGAGCACATACCCTGGCTCTCTAGCTGCCTTGCCCTATGCTGCAGGTGCTTGAACTGGATAGATTAAAGCTAGCTCAGGTATGTCTACACATACAGCAACCACACCTCTGATTGCAGTATAGACATACCCAAAGTCATATCTAGATTAAGGACCAAATTTAGCCCTGGCATAAATAGGGGAAACTCTAGTGAAGTCAACAGAATTGCATTTGGAAATCCTAATAAGGAGTTTGGTTGTATGTGATGGTTCATCTTGCAATAGTCAAACTGATTGTCCTCCATTATTCAGATCACATTCTCAAACACATAATAGGGTGATATTACAGCACAGAGTCACTGTTTTGCCTTTAGGTTAAGTTTAAGGCCCTGGATCATCTGTCTGTGACTTTCTTTTTAGTTAGCAGATTATACATGATCTTATTGCATATCTACATGTTCTGATATCATTGCATAACTACATCTGAAGAAGTGTTTTTTTACCCACGAAAGCTTATGCCCTAATAAATCTGTTAGTCTTTAAGGTGCCATCAGACTCCTGGTTGTTATTGCATATCTCCATAGCCTAATACTGAATATACCAAAATTACTGGAGAAAACATGGAGTCTTTCAATGGAAATTCACAAATAAGTTCATTCAGGCAGAACAACATACTATGACCCACCCATCTAATAATTATTTACTTGGGGGAAATAATTTCTATTAATTATTTTAATAAAGTATTTCTCCATGTTATTTACATTTTTTAAAGTGCTTCCACTGTGTTACTTACCATCAATCTGAAGTTCACCCATGGGAAGAGAGACACTCACTTTCACAATGGAGGGGCAAGGATAAGAGAAGAGGAGATGGGAAAGGAAGGAGTGGGAGAATGGTTGGCACTGGAAGAAAAATAAGTGGAAAAAATTAAGTAATGTCAACATTAGAGAAAACTTGGCTTTTGTTTTGTTTCTTTAATTGCTCTGAGTTCCACAGGTGGGACTCCACAGAGGTCAGTGGGAGGTGGAATTAGAACTCACCCAGCTCTCAGCCTTACACTGAAGTCACACCGGCTCTTGGTCAGGCAGCCTTCTCCTTTCCTGATTTCTGCACTCAGATCATGACAGGACACTTACTCATACCGAGGATTGTCTTCATACTCCCCTCTGCTGGATATACTGCACCATTTCTCCAGCTATCAGGTGCGATGCACAGGCTCTCTCATTCTGATTACTAGGGAGCCACTTTGCAAATATTTAGTCAATACCAAAACTAAAACTATTGATTTTGATACAGCCCGGAGAGGAAGGACATCTTGTGGGGAAAGCACTGGTCTAGGACTCAGGAGATCTGGGCTGAGTTCCCAGCTCTGCCAAAGATGCACTATATGATCTTAAGCATGTCATTTAGTCTCTCTGTGCCTCCATTTCCAATCATAACATGGGGAAAATAACATTTCCTTCCTCACCCCCACTTTGCGTGTCTGATCTATTGAAATTCTCAGCTTCTTGATACAAGAATTGCTTCTTACCTTATCTTTGTATAGTGCTTTGCACAATGGGGCCCCAATTCTGGTGGAGATCAAGACATGCTACTGTTGTACATATAATGATAAAACCTTTATTAAAATAGCCTACAGAAAATTATCACAGTGAGACAGCTGCCACAGGCAATTGAAGAAGGGACCTCCAGATCTGAAAGTACTTATGCCTACATCTTGAACTAAATAGCCAGTCTCCGTAGCTTAGGGCTGCAATAGGCCCCACAATCTTTGTGGGTTGGGCACCAATAACACACCGTGACCAATCAGTTACGTACTACCTCTGGCCAGAGTAACAATCATTCTGAGTATTTGAGCTATTCAAATCCTGAACAACCCCCCACTTATGTGATAGCTGCCAGGTTGGCCTAGACTGGAATGGAAAAAGGAAGATCTACAGATAAAAGTATAGTTCTCTATTCTTTAAACTAATGAGAGAGGCTCCTACACCTGGGGGCTGTAACAAACTTGCATCCTCCCTGGTGTGGCACAGAGGGAGCATTACATGCCCAGTGGGTTACAAACTACGCTACATCTTATGACAGTGATACTGCAGCATACTGGATGGCATAATACTACAGGGGCGGTGGGGGAGGTTGTTTGTTTTTATGAGGGATCATGCCATTTGCTATGGTAAATTAACATGTGTCAGTGAGGCATCAGTCAGGACTGGATCAAGCCCTGAAACCTACCTGGCCAGGATGTAATTAGTTCATGGGAAAGGAGAACAAGAAACCTTGATCTACATTCTTCACAAAACAGCCCACAAATATGGGGCTGCTCCTGCCACCCTTGCTCAGTGAGTAATATCATTCTTACTCTCAGGACTACTCGTGGCAGTGAGTATTACTCAATGTGAGTAAGGGCTGCAGAGTGAAGGACTAAACTTAAGCTGACTGGCTGGGGTTGGGGTTTTTTCCCATTAATTTTTGAGGGTTAACTTTCTCACAATCAGATATTGGGAGAATCTCCATCGCCTGCCCACCAGCCTGAAGCGAGAGAGTTAAACATGATGTTCCTGATAATTTGTGTGTTTCTCATGCAGTTCTGTTTACCTCAGAGAATAGCTTGGATTCATGTGGTGGCTCATCTGTTTGTTTCCCAGGAGTGTCCTCCTCATCAGGTACAAATGACTTCTTGTTCCCCCATCCCGTCTGCCTCCTTGGTGACGGACAGATGAGAACTGTTCTCTGTGCTTTGGGACTCTAATGTGATCTGGGTCGTGTTTGTGGAAGGAGGGGGGAGGAATACAAGAGTGGGGCAGTTAACACTATGAGAACTACAATTTCTTTGGAGAAAAGTGTGTTTGTGTCTTTCAGAGCTAACTGCCATTCACTCCCAGCTGTTATGCCATCCAGGATTCATGGAATGCTAGAGAAAATCGAGAGCTAAAAATAAAACAATCCTAATTTCTTTGGCAGAATAAACTCCATGAGAACACATTAGAAGAAAAAATTCTAATCTGGTTGTATTTGGTAACTGGTTTGCTTTTGCCAAAAAGGAATAGAACACAGAACTGAATGCTCTGTACTGTATGTATACTCTCGACAACCAGTTGCTGCTCTCAGTAAGACTGGTGTAAATCTGGAGTCATTCTATTCATTTTGGTCGAGTGATTCCAGATTTATATTGGAGTAACTATTATTAAAATCTTAATCTGTGTGCCTAGAGTCATGTTTATAAATTTTCCCTAAATTCCTCTTTATTTTTCCTTTAGCTGATGATTACTTTTAGAGCTGTGCATCCGATGAAGTGAGCTGTAGCTCACGAAAGCTTATGCTCTAATAAATTTGTTAGTCTCTAAGGTGCCACAAGTACTCCTTTCTTTTTTAGAGCTGTGTGTAACTCAGAAGCTATGCTTCATAAGGATTCATATGCACTTCTGCTGTTTGATCCATGTCGTACTGGAATCCCTGAGTCTTCTTTGAATTTCAAGCCCAAACACAAACCTGACGAGTTTCACCAGGTTTGAGGCTGAAATCATGATTGACTGTGAATGTCATGATTTCTACACAAAACCTTAAGCTGACCCCATTTCAGTCAAAACGGGGCACAGATTCACTGAAAAGATATGGGGTCATTGATGAACGTGATTAATAGCTTTATCCTACTCCCAATGACATCAGTGGCAATTATGCCACTGACTTCAAAGACAGCAGGATTGGGCCCCTCGTTAATAAAACTCCCAAACCAGGCATAGTTTGGCATTTTATTGCAAACATTTCACACAACTACAATTAGTTCTATGGGTTGTGGGGGAGGGAAAGAACACTTGTCTCAATCAACTGGCTCAGTTAATAGAAATTTTTAAAAACAAGTCCAGTGAGTTGTTCCTATTGGATTTGCAGTGGTAGATCTGCCTTGCCTGAACTATCTGCTTACATGCCTAGAAGGGAATCCTGTTGATTTCATTTTCCTCTTTTTCTCTCTCCATCTGCAAATAAAATCTATGATTTCCATCATTTCCACTTAGATAGAAATATGTTGTGAAAGGTAATTTTATTGCAGAGAAATAATCTTCCTAATGTCAGCCATTATTTCACTCTCAGTGTGACAACTAGCGTAAGTGTTGGAAATCACTGTATATTTCAGCTAAAGTATCTTGACAACACAAACGAAGAGGAAAAAGGCACTCTTTTTGTTAATGAAAACTGCACTATTATTTTGGTCTATAATGGAGAGATTCATGTAAATGATTGCCTGTCGCCTACACTAAAGAAAAACAGCAAAAAACAGCAAGCAGGAGAAGTGATTTTTTTCCCTTCCTTTTTGAATACATTCTTATCTTATTTATCAACATCATCCTTTTTGCAACGCATTGCCTCTGATGTAACGTTACCTTGCTTCTTTAGTAAAACACATTCAATCCCATATGGGTGCCAGGAGTAGCATAACCGGAACAGTGGTATCTACTGGGATTTTAGCCATCAAGTAATTTAAGGACAATGTTTACCATGCATATAGAGCTACAGACATTTAATTTGTAATATTATGGGCTAGATTTACACCCTAGGTCATGCAGCTCCTGAACATAAGCAAGGCCTGCTGTGTGCATGATGGGGGGTTCCCTCCCTTGGTAGGGGTCAGATGGTGTCTTTCCATTGCCCTGGGGAGCTCTGCTGGTTTGGCATACCTTCCCCACCATTTGCCAATTGTAATACAATGAATGGCGCTGCAGACAGAAGATCAGTAGAGCTGACTGACATTTCATTTGTTCTACAATTGTTTGTTGTTGAAAATTCAAATCTTGACAGACAAAAAGAAAAGTAAAGGAGTACTTGTGGCACCTTAGAGACTAACGAATTTATTTGAGCATAAGCTTTCGTGAGCTATAGCTCAGGCTCACGAAAGCTTATGCTCAAATAAATTTGTTAGTCTCTAGAGTGCCACAAGTACTCCTTTTCTTTTTGCGGATACAGACTAACACGGCTGCTACTCTGAAAAAATAAAAGAATTGAGGAAAATTTTCATCAACAGTTTTTCTCGCTCTCAGTTCTAAGCTGGCCTGAAATTTTCCATTTTGAAAGAATTTTGCTGACATTTTGAAAAAAAATATTCAAAAAATGTTAATTTTTTAAATTGCTTTTTCAGCTAGTTTTAGCTTTTAGGTTTCAGGGTAGAGGTAGACTGGTGAGGTTCAAGCTGGTTAGGAATGCAAACCTGAGCTTCTGGGAATAGCTGCGAGGCAATGACTGGACCTTCAGCAGGTAACATTAGCCTCCTGTTTCACCTTGTAGCATCTTAACTCAATCAGCATTTTGTCTGCTGTGGGCGTTTGACTCTTTTCTCCATCATAATATCACTGAGTATTTGGAGTACATTTTCAGTCCATTATGCTAGCTTCAGTGGTACAACTTCCATTAATATTAATACAAGTCCTACAGCGAAATCTCCATGATGCAACTCATTGAAAAATTCACCT
The DNA here is from genome assembly GCF_009764565.3 of Dermochelys coriacea. NCBI lineage: Eukaryota > Metazoa > Chordata > Testudines > Dermochelyidae > Dermochelys > Dermochelys coriacea. Next base: position 10,255,574 of record NC_050076.1, read on the forward strand.
CTTCCTCCAGTGTATTTTAGGCCTTCAATCTGTTAGTCTTTGATTTTCTCACCACAATCTTGTTTTGTACCTTATTTACTACTGCTGCCAATTTTATTTGCATCACCCACACAAAAAAATCATATTTAGGAGGTGAAGATGAGCCATTTGTTGCTTGAATTTTTGTTGGCCAGTTCTGTGGAAAAGGGAAAACAGAAAAGGCAGTATTTTAGGGCTAGACAAGGAAGCTGGCTGATAGCTATAAGTTTCTTTTCAAAGTCTATGCAAGATGGTGGATCGTTGACTAGCCAGGGAAAGCAAATTGAGCCTCAAGCATTGGTCCTTTTATTATCCACAAGACGGTTACACAACAAGAACAAAATCTACTTAGACTTTTAAACTTCTTGGAGCAGAACTTTCTGTTCTGTGTTTGTACAGCATCTAGCACAATTAGGTCCTGGACCATATCTGGGGTCCCTAGGCACAATGGTAATACAGAAAATAAACAACAACAACTGAAAAACACTGGGCAATAATCACCACATGCTTTCCCCCGCCAGAAGAGGAGAAGATCCCTTTAGATCCAGTTTCCTCTTCCTTTTATATTGCACTCCAAGCAACTGTGTGAGAGGTAGGCACCTGTTAATCCTTTACAGGCTACAGCATCTTTACCTGGCCATAGTCTGATATCAAACTTATTTGGTCAAGTTTGATATCTTAATAGCAGAGACAACTCCTGGCACTCCTTAAGTGGTTGAAAATATCTAAGCAAGGCCTGATAAGGTTAAATACTGCATCTTTTACAACAAAATAAAAAATTCAGAGGTGGGTGGGGGCCTTTTTCAAGCTCTCAAAGTCTACATGGTCCAGAAGACCTGCTAAACCTCTGAAGTTTCCTGGTGGACTGGCTGGAACTCAATGAACACCTCTCCCTGGCAGTACTGAGTAGCCTATGCTCTGTGCGCCCAACCCTTGAGTGCAGTAAAGAAAAGGGCCCGTCCAGGTCAAATGGCTGAATGAACATTCCAGTTATCCCCAGACCTGCCTGAAAAGTTCAAATACCGACCTGCATCCAAACTTCTTCCAAGTTCTGGGTGTCTGGTCTGTGGCTCAGGTTTTGGTTCAGCTCTAGAAAATAGGGAGGAGTCAACTAAGAAGTTCAGCTCCAGACGTAGAGCCAAAGTTTGGTTCAGGCTGACGTCTAGTACCAGTGGGCCAACCCAACCCTCCTCTCCCCCGACAGTCAGTGGAATTGGTGCAGTTGCAATGTACATGCGAGAGACAGACAGAATACAGGGAGCTGTGCAGCAGGATCACAGTGCTCCCAGGGAGCCCCACAGAGATGAGACATGGTGTAAAGATCTAGAAGCAAAGCTAGTAAATCTATATATGAGTAGATACACTGATCACCCAGGCCAGAGGCTACTGCAGCCTTGAGGCTGCCACAGTGGCCACTCTCTGGCAGACAGGAGAGAGTTTTCCAAGCTTCATTAAATGCCACAGAAATGTAAATATTTAACAGAGAAAAAAGCCTAGTCTTGCCATTGTTCACTGCACAGAATTTCTACTGAAATCAATAGAAGTTTCCAGTACAGCTTCCTGGTCAGATCAGTTCCTTAGACAATCTCTTTTCCACATTGTTTTATTTGCCACTAACTTTGGGGGGAGGCAGCTGCATGTGCTTTCCTCTTTATTCGGCAGTGTTCCCCTAGATAACTGAGGCCTCAACTCCTCTTCACCTATTGTACATTTTCTAGAACAAACACTATCATTTCCATGTGCTTGTGTCACGTAGATTCCAACTTTAAGGGACAGCCCTTGCAGGGGTGAGAGAGGTCATGCACAATGAAGTTGGCGACGGTTGCAGCCCTTACACTTCCCTGAGTTCACAGACCACTCCTGCCAAGTGGCACTAGCTGAGTAGCTTCAGCCGTTCCAAAAGGGGCAAGAATGAACTGGGGCCATGGCCCTCTGCTCTGTCCTCACTGCAATGGCAAGCAGAGCTAGCCAACCACAGAGGAAGGCATACACTGCACTCCCTTAAGAACTGTAGCCATGGATGTCTCCCTTCTGCATGTCTGGTTGCTACCCCAATGCCTCCTAGAGCTCCTCCTGGAATGGTGGGGGGAGCCTCTGCTACATCCCCTAATGCAACCAGTCCCTTAGGGTATGTCTACACTGCAATAAAACACCCATGGCTCGCCCCTGTCAGCTGACTCAGGGCTTGGGCTATAAAATTGCAGTGTAGACATTCTGGTTTGGGCTCAAACTAGGGTGACCTGACAACAAATGTGAAAAACCAGGACGGGGGTAGGGGGTAATAGGAGCCTATATAAGAAAAAGACCCAAAAATCGGGACTGTCCCTATAACATTGGGACATCTGGTCACTCTAGCTCAAGCCCAGACTCTGGAACTCTGCAAAGGGGGGAGGATTCTGAACTGATCCCTGAAAACTTAAGATAAAAAAAATAACACAATTTGGGCTCGATGCCATAAATCTTTGCTCAAAAGTAGTACATATTCATGTGAAAAGAAAAGGAGTACTTGTGGCACCTTAGAGACTAAGGAATTTATTTGAGCATAAATATGCATAAATAAATTTGTTAGTCTCTAAGGTGCCACAAGTACTCCTTTTCTTTTTGCGAATACAGACTAACACGGCTGCTACTCTGAAATATTCATGTGAGTACTCCCTCTGACATCACTGACTACTTGCAGGAGTAAAGATTACTCTCTTGAGTATAATTTGAAGGATCAAGTCCTTCAGATAAGAGTAATGTGTGGCTTTGTACAGTTCACTATTAAATCATTGTTCAAGCGTGGATGTAGGATGAACCTATTTCCCCTTCTTGTCTTAATTTGCCATCAGACTGAAACCATGGCATTCTAATGACACATATGCATGGACTCAACTGCTTGGATCTTTTCAACATTCTGAAATGTGAGTTGACTGTCAGTTTCCAGTTCTCCACCAATCACTGCCTGATTCACTTGTGAGGACGAGAGGAAAGGACTATTAACCAATAAAAACAAAGAACACTAAAATACTTGCAGTCAGCATACTGTGTAACCTTTGCATCTGCGCCCGAGGCAATTTACCAATGGTTTCCTATTTAAGTGACTGGAAGACAGACAGCAGGGTGGTTAGCATGCAATGACCTCTGGTATTATGAACATACTCAGTGACTGCCACACAGCTACTACTGTGCACAGAATATAAGTTCTGCTTTTAAAATCCAATATATCCTTGTTGCTATAAGAAGTATGATAGGAAAACGTGACAGTCTTGTGACAATAAGATTAACAAGAACAGATTATGAAACAAAACTACCTAGTTATCAGTAGAATCTTTGAGATCTTGGCCTGCAGTCCTGACTCAGTTGGTGACGGCTCCCCAAACGCCTTGCCAGGAACTTTCGCACAGAGGCAGAAGTTATGCTCATCCAGTCAAGAAACTGAAGCAATACCATGTGACTTATGTGACTAACTAAAACAGCCCAAGGTTCAAATTTCAAGTATTGAATTACTAGCAGGCAGAACCAGTCCTTGTGAGCTATGGAGCCCTAGAAATGTAAAGGACAATTTTAGCTTTCATTCAAAATAGAAAAGGAGTACTTGTGGCACCTTGAGACTAACAAATTTATTTGGGCATAAGCTTTCATAAGCTACATAGGTTTCAGAGGGGTAGCCATGTTAGTCTGTATTGGCAAAAACAACGAAGAGTCCTTGTGGCACCTTAGAGACTAACAAATTTATTTGGGCATAAGCGAGTGGGTTTTAGCCCAAGACAGTTTATGCCCCAAAAAATTTGTTAGGTGCCACAAGGACTCCTTGTTGTTTTTATTCAAAATATAGTAAGCTTCTAGGATGGGATGAAAGTCAATGGGAGTTAGGCAAAGAGTCTTGAAAATGGAATGGATGCAAACTGATCATGGGTGTTGAAAAACCTGTCTTGGATTTTTTCCTAAAGATCCCAGCTTATTCACAATCCCATCACAGAGCACCCAGGGCTAGTTTGGGAGACCTAGAAACGTCAGTCATAGGTCCCTTGATTTTTTGGGGGGGGGGAGAGGGAGGGGAAGACAACAGCTCTGTTCATAACTGCAGGGGGCTGTTCTATTATCACGCCAGGAAAAAAGCAAGTTCTCTAGCAGCTGGCTGCCTGAGGCTGAGCCAACTTCTCTGCTGAGCTGCCAATGAGATTGGCCATTACAAGGGGTTGGCTCAGTAGCATGTGGGGCAGTGTAGCCTACTGGACTAAGCCAGAGACTAATCCCATCGCTGACACAGACTTCCATTGTGGCCTCAGTCACATAACACAGGCCTGCTGTTTTCAACAGCTGAGCTGCTCAGTGACTCCTTCAAGTGGCCACTCTGCTGGGGTTCACAAAAACCAGGACAAAACACTATTCTGTGAAGATGAGAGTGACACAGGGTAGACCCTGAAAACGGATACATTTCAGAGACCCTGTTTATTTATAAAAACAGAGGTCATGCTGTTCATTCACATCAGTACACAGTAGACTATGTCATGGTGGACAGAAGTCAGATTTTGGGGGGGGGAGGTGGAGGGAGTGGGAAAGGAATCAGTAATTTGGGGGGGGCAGTGGGGAAAGGTTTGGTAGCAAAGTATTTTGCAGGCCTGGCAAAAAATACCAAGGCCAACCCCAACTTTCCTTTCAGCAAACTCTTTGGGATTAACCCATAGAATTTAAAAAAAAAAATTTGGGAGTAAATTAAAATAACTAATTCAGGGCAGGGATTCTCTTATAGTATGTGTTAATTCAATGCCTAGAACAACTGGGCCTCAATTTGGATTGGGAACTGTGACCAGGAAAAGAAGCTTTTAACAGTAAATAATTTACTGCAAATTATTTGCTTAGTGTCAGTTTGCAGGCTCAGGCTCTTTAGAGACTGGAAATATTTTGTGCTCTTTGCATAATCTACAAAAATAGGTTGAATAATAATAATAATAATAATAATAATAAAAAGACTGCAAACTGTAGCTAACCTGTTCTGATGGCACAAAGAGAGAGTTTTGCACATCCTCTTATAAGGTTTATTTATGGGACAGGAACGGCTACTTTTCAGGACTATACTTAAACTTGAACAAAGGCTGTTGCCTAAAAAGTAGCCATTTGCCTACTTTCTCATGCTAATGTCCTGTTTATAATTGACACCTTTACTGCCTAACAGTATATCAATTTCATCTCCCCAGAGAAAGAAAAATCAGACCCTGTGACTAGTGCACAGGACTGGTAATCTAGCCTAATGCTGATAGATAAATGCACTAATTTTCTTCTGTGATTGGCTCTGCACTGCAGAATAAGCCTACTTCTAACAACTACCTTACAAGGCTCTGTAATTTGTCCAAAAGATGATGTCAAAGGCCTAGGGCCGGTATGGCAGGTAACAGTTACCCTAGGAATAAAGTTACAGGAGAGGCCTTGAATTGAATGGTTTTTTAAATGAAAGTCTGGCTAGAAATATAAGCAAAAACAAAAAAGAAATAAAAGTGTGCAAAGGAATAAACACAATAACTATTTTATGTCATCTTGGAGGAGTGGGGTGTCTTCACTAGGAAAAACAGTGCGTACTTATTTGGTGGTAGTTAACACATGGTAAAATCCTAGTGAAAACTGGCAGTGTATAGTTGTCATGTTAATGGGTTGCCAGAACGCCTATGGGGGAGCCAAGGGTTTACCTTCATCCGCTCATATATTAAAGCTACACACTGCCTTGTCTTCACGAGGATTTAACCCTGGGTTGGCTAAATTGAATTAAGAACATACCTTTTTTCGTAGTAAAGACAACAACGCCTTGGTGTTTGATAAGTGTCAGGAATGTTCCTGGCGAAAAAAAAAGTTGAATTCTAACCCAGCTGTCTGCTAAGAGATTTCATAGCATTTGTAATGTTCCATGGATACGTGAGTATGCTGTTTACTGAACTTCAATCTGAGCCAAGCGCAGCTTTATGGCAGTGTATGCCCCAGATTGGAGCTGAATAGATGGGATTACTGAGGATATTGAAAATTAGAGGGAGTGTTTATGTTTAATTTAGTTCCAAAAAATGTATATTTTTAAATTCCTTTTGAATTCTGTAACCAATATGCGGGTTATTTTCTGGAACCATCAGCAGCAACTGTGGAATGAGGGAGAAATTTCTGCTGCCTTATCCTTATTGGTCTTGTTGAATTCCAGAATCACTACTATGGTTGCTACCAGTTTATAGTGTTGGGAGTGCATTCATCATTTTGACCAAAATGATAACTTTTGTAGGCATTTATTGATTTCCCCTTTGGAAAAGATCAGAGCAATAAGATTTCAAATAAAAAGGGGTTTTGGGTTACATGGAGAGCCCCGACCCTAAGGAATATGTATCTTATGCTTCTTGCTTGTCTAAAATGTTCAATTGCTTCCTAGCCTGAAACAAAACGTAAACCCCATTTAAACTTTCTGTACTGATTTCAACCCCCTCGCCTCACCAAAAAAGTAATACAGTGTGTGAAGTAGATGATGGATAACAATTCAGCTTGGTTTTTTTAGGACACAATTCTGCAACCTTTGCTCAGTTTGAGTAGTTTTTACACTGTTGTAAATAGGACTACATGCCTGAATAACTGATTCCCACCTGAGTCAGGATTGTAGACTCAAACCCTCATCTAAGGAATATTCTCCATGAATATGGATATTGCCTTAAATACACAGAAAAAGTCAGAAGAGAACCAGAACAAACTTTCTAGAAGTAAAACAAAACTGAAGCATGTTCTTTTGTGATTCAGACATGACCCAATCTTAAATGCTATATATTTTTGGCCTAATCCTGCATTCTCTGCACAGCCAGAACTTCTCCTGAAATGAAAAGGATCGTTTGGGTGAGAAACACAGGATCTGGCCCCTCGCTTTTCTCATTTAAATGTATGGCTTTTTTTTTTAAAAGGAGAGGCTGTTTGTTAAATTGAATACAGTGCTCAAGAGAAGAGCTGGATTGACTTGTTGACTTTTTACTGCAAGTTTATACAGCACCTAGCACATTAAGCCCTGAGCAGCGCTCCACAGAACTACTGGAATGCAAACAACAAAAGTTCTCTATCCACAGATAAAGAAAGTACAGCAGGAGCAATGAAAGCGCCAGTTCAGCCACCCTGAAAATGTACAATAAGTAAATTATAGCTTACTGACTTCATTGCTATCAAATTTTGTCTCTTTTCCCCCTTAAAAAACATGCCAACAAATTAAACTACAGAGAGTTAACACTTGAGTAAAATTCTTACATGTTCTCGTCATGCCAATGGTAACAGAGGAAAATGTGTGTGTGGGGAGGGGAGGGGCGGGTTGAGGGGCAATATTATTTAGTGGCAGCAAAAAGCATGCATCCTTTGTTGTATTTTTTGAAAATTTGCCATAACTGGCACATGCTAAAGTGGATTTGTTAAAATCATTGCATTAAAAGTTATTTATCATTTCCATAGCTGATTTTATTGCAAGCTCTTGAACAACAGAAAACTGAATTCTGTATAAGTATTTTACCTGAACTTATTTTTAACAAAAAGAAAATTATATTCACAATGGACACAGTTCTACTCTTATAGAAGTCCTATGGGAGTTTGGCCATTGGTTTCAATGACAACTGGATTGAGCCCTTTGATTGTAAACTCTGTAAGGCTGTGGGTGATAGATACAGGTCAATCAACACTGTTGATGCAAATAATACATAATAGCAATAGAAAAACTTGTATATCTCTTTGTTTGAAATGCCTGCCATGGTTTATTATTAATACCTGCTTTTAAGCAAAAAAAACACCCATTAATTCTGAACAGTAATAAATGTGTTTGTTTATTGGACTGTAATGTTTCCCCCACCCCAACTCATTTTGCAAATAGTTCTGGACATTAGGTTTTGTCCTTGAATAGAAATCCAAACAGAGAATTGTCAGAAAGTCTGGAACGGAGCAGTACTCTGCTTTTCAGATTAGTTGTTAAAATTTTTCACTAGAGGGCACTACCACTTCATCACCAAAAGGTAACAAGGACAAAGGACAAAAGTGACCTGCTTGTTTAACTTATGTACTCTGTGCAGCCCCTGCTCTATGGTTTTGAGAAACAAATTTTAGTCACATTGCTGGAAGTATCTGTGTGATAGTGGGACATGAATAATGGACCACAATATATTAAACTGCTAGTAAATGGAGCCTCCCGTGTAAGAGCAATTCAAAGTTTGGGCTCCTGATCAGACTACAGAGATTACTAGAAATACTTTGTACTGAGTTAGTTGTTCTCATGAGAAGAATAAAGGAAGTAATTCTAGAGGGGGTTATTTCCTTCAATGAAAGACAATTGGTGTTGTACTTGGGAACCGTGCTGCTGAATTAACATACCAAATAACCTATATAGGGCCATAATGTAAGAGGAACTTGCGGTTGGGTTGCTACCCTTCTCTGCCTGTATGTCTGTGGGCACTCTTCCCAGATGAGGCTATGGGAAGAGATGAAGCGGCACTGCCTGCATTATTAATGTAATGCAGTGTTTCACTAAAAGACACAAAGATAGGTTTAAACATTTCTGGCTCTGTAAAAAGAAGTAAAACACACATTTTCTTTAAAAGGTGCTTATTTTATATCAGAGAATAAATCCAAATGAATGCTTTTCTTCCACACTTTGTACTAAGAGGCATCATAGAGATCGCTTGTAAGGTGCCTAATTTTTAGTTTGAAAGTTTTGGCCATACCGTTTCTCAAGGCACTGATTGACTTAGGGAGTGTTGCTGTGCACGCAAAACTCCCACTGATTGTGGGGGAAATTTAGATGCATAAGGAATGCTGGTTTGGGCTCTTGAATTGTAATCACATGGGCCTTGATTCAACAAAGTACATGTATAACTAAGTCTCACATGGACTATTCAGATGCTTAAAGTGATGCATGTGAGTATGCACATTGCGGAATCTGGGTCACAACAGGCAGTGCATTGCTTATAGTACAAGATGATCATTAAGGAAATCATTGTGATCTGCAATTTTTAATAGTGTATTTTATCCTGAAATCTTCTATGATCTTAAGCTTTCATCTGATCTAAATCTGATTTTTAAAAACTGAAAATTTTATGCCTGATAGAAGGCTCAATCCTGCACTCTTTAACATGCAAAAATCTGATTGATTTATAATTGTGGTAAGAGGTGAGCCCTTAGATAGTCAGTAAGTCCTTATAACCAGGGATCATAGATTCTTTAGGATACGTCTACAGTTCGTCTGGGAGTGAGCCTCCCAGTCTAGGGTTGCCAGACTTAGGGTAGTGGGGCTCACACTAGCACACTAAAAATAGCTGTGTGTAAACATTGCTTTGCCTTTGTGACTCAGGCTGGAGCTTGGTCTTCTAAGACTGGGGTGAGGTGGGATAGGTGGGCTTAAAAAGTCCCATACTTTTAATTGCTGTGTTTTCCAATTAAGGGTTATGGGAAGCTAGCCCTGTGCAGATAAGTCTGGGGAAGAGAGATGATTATGCAGAAGGCAAAGACATTGTAATGTAAACAGATTCTTTTGCATCATAACAGCCCTAAAAATGTAAAATGCTCACTCCAGCAGCTAGTGTAGGGCTTTACCATAATTGCTCCTGAAATGTGCATATACCTAAAAACCATGGGATAGATTCTGTAACCTGTTCCAACCTATTTGTGCTGCTGCCATCAAGTTGCATACCTCCCTCCTCACAAGACCCAGGTGCACAGGGTGTGCTGAAGATTGGAAGGAGGAGACCAGAGGGTGGCCCATAGTGCAGGGCACTACAGAGATTCTGGACTACACTGCAGCCTATAACCCACCTAATATACGCTGCTCTATATTAGAGCAGCTCCTGGAGAACCCCAGAATCCAGAATACGCAAAGCTTGTTTCTGCTCCTTCTTTCTCTTGCCCTCTGGACTGCTTCTGGGGTGTGCAGAACAGAATGAATTCCATCCGATGGGTGAAATCCTAACACCTTTGAAGTAAATGCCAAAACTTCTCTTGACTTCTGGGAAGTCAGGATTTCACCCTATGTCTAAATGGAAGCATTGAGACCAGCAACATATAGATTGGGCAGGTATTTTACTAGACCAAGGTACCTGCCCACCATTTTTACTACACCAGCTTTCAACTACAGGTGTCTAAAACTCCAGTTCCAAACAGCCCTATATTTGTGTGGAGTGGGGCTGGAGGTGGGGGATCCAAACCCAGATCCAGATATAAATTTAGTAGCATTCCCCTTCCTTGGTGCTGGAGTAAATCAAAACTAAGGATCCAAACACTCCCAAACTTTGGTCTGGGTAGTGTTAAAATTCAGGTTAGAATTCTACAGCTTGAGCCCACCCTTAGCTTGCACTTTGAACCACCCCGAAGGTTCAAATGGATAGTCAAAGGCAATCAGATTTTTATAGCCACTTTCTTTGTCACAGTATCACTTTTTCTGCCTGCAGCACTTCAATTGGTTTGTCATTGTGCTAGTGGTATCAATGGAAAGAGAATAAAAAGAGAACTAAACGTATTTGATTTTTTAAGGGTTTATGGTGTTTTGTTTCACTTTTGCAACTTTTCTGTTTTTTGAAAGAACCCCCTACTGATACGTACTTACGGGAGATAAAATAGACTGCTACATTAAAATTGTATCCGCTTCTGTTCTTAATTTCTTTCCTTGTCTGCTACTTATTGACGCGAGTTTTCTGGAGGTCTCTGAACTCTGGATTCTAGCAGGGAGCATGGTATAGGCTGACTTGCTTCTTTTTCTCTCCATCCATGTTTAGAGATTGGGGTGAAATCCTGGCCCCACTGAAGTCAATAACACAACTACCTCTGACTTCAGTGGGGCCAGGATTTCACCCAAGAAACACAGCCATGTCGTCTTTTATAGCACTGAACTAAGATGTCTCCAGCAGAGCTCAAAACACCACATGTTGATTTATGCTTAGGAGTTTTATTCCACTATCAAATTGGTCAATGATATTAAAATATGGGAGACTGTAATAGAAAGGGCAAGATTATGCCTCTCTGATTCACACTCAGTGTCACGTTAATCAAGAGATGAAGTACCATTCAGTGTGGACAGAATCTGGCCCCAAGAAAGCAGAAATATCCCCTGGTTGTGCATGTTCTAGGATTTTTTCTCCTTTATTAACCTCATTCTGAGGTGCATTAAGTAGGGACACTCGGGGGTATAACATAAATGAAGACAGTGGGCATTTCTGGTTTAGGCCTACTTTGGACTTCAGAAGAATGCCTACATGGTTTAACATAGTGTAACCCAATGGTCAACATGTATTATGCATACTCCTGGCCCGAACCACAGTCAGAGGATGTGGGTTTGTAACAGACCCTTGCTGTGGAATCGGTTTTTTTATCTCTAGCTGTAGAGGTTTGTGCTTTCAGCTTTAGAGATCCCTGGTTCCATCCCCAGTGTGTTGGCCAAGCTAATGGCTGTCATAATAGCATGCAAAACCACCTATAGGGTTAGAGGAAATTGGACCCATCTGACCTATTTCCTCACATCCTCAAGTTTCATAGGCTGCAAAATCATGAATCACAAAAGACGCATTGTGCCTTAGGCAAAGCCCTGGGAGTCCAAGGGCAGCTTTGGAACTCGGTGGTGTCCTCATCGTTACATCACTTCAGGGAGTACTTTTTGCACCCTCTTCCAAGCTTCCACACAGCGGAGTCTAGCACAATCAGCCCCACCCCCCCAAATATGAAAAGAAAACAAGTTCATGTCAAGACATGTTGGGTTTCACTTAAAAATTAAGAATGATCCACAAAGTAAATTAAGCATCCTCCCGAATTTTCATAAGTATATAAAATTCTTCAGGATCAAGATATCTCCTAGTTTAGCCTCATTTATATATTATAGATATATATAAAATACCTAGCTCTTATATAGTGCTTTTCCTTTGTAGATCTCAATGGACTTCATAAAGAAAGTAAGCATAATTAGCCACATTTTACAAATGAGGAAACTGAGGCACAGGGACTTGCTCAAAGCCACCCAGCAGCCGAACTGGGAATAGTACCCAGGTTTCCTGAGTCCCAATCCAGTACTCTCTCTATGAGGCCCACTGCCTCTGTATGTACGTCTCTCTCAATGCTATCTAAATGCTACTATAGGTATTATTATTAATGGGATTATAAATGATCTGGGAATCTTACCACAGGAGCAATGGAACAAAATTCGAGGGGGAGGGGAACATTAATACTACATCTTGATCTGCATCTGTACCCAAAACCTGATTTTAAAAAAAGCTCTGAGTACTGTGTGATCACCACTCACAATGCACAAAGCTAGTCCATGCACGATTATGTACATCTTGCTTCAGAGTCCTATGACCTGATTATTCTGGGACCAAATTATGGAAATTTCTTTAAAAAAAAAAAAGCTAAATTAAATCTAATGTTAAGCCTGGTCCAAAGTCTATTGAAATCAATGGGAGTCTCTCCAGTGCCTTCAGTAGGCTCTGGATCAGGCCTGTTGAGCATGGCATTAACCATTTTAAAAACTGGCAACTTTAATTGAGATTGCAGTTAAGTACACTGGAACATGTGTACATATAGGGCGGGATTTCAGGAATTTTACCATTGACTTCAGTGGCAACAGTGTGCCAATGCTGAGTGCCTTTAAGAATCCCACAATACCCTATGGGGCCTGATCCAAAACCCACTGAAGTCAATGGAAAGACTTGCATTGTCTTCATATGGGCTTTGGGTCAGGCACACATTCCTGCTTTTTGACCTACACATTTGAAAGAGGTTAGCTTCTTAGTAGTGACAAGATGGAATGTTCCTCAGTGTTAGGAAGCCCATACCAAACTTTTACTCAACACAAATATCTTTATACTCTTCAATTGATCCTTCTCCCTTCCTTTTCTTGTATGAGACTTCTTGGTTCATTATGTTCCTTGGATCTCTTTCTCCTCCATTTTATTTATTGTATCATAATGGGATGTAAAATCCAATACAGATTTTTAAACAAGGTTGCAGGTTCCACTTCACCATCACTGACAGACAAGATGTCATGTATTCCTGCTTTTTGTCAAGATGTTACTATTTTCTCTTGGTTGCATAATCCTCACACAAAGTAAAGAAGAGGATTTTGGAGGTTGTGTAAAAGGATTCAGTTTCATTATACTTTTACAATTGAACTGACAGCAAAATCACTTGTCTCCCTAAAATAAAGTTAAAGCACAGAAAAACTTTTTATTTTTGTTCATAAAAAGTTCTGTATGGGCACAGAGTACAAATATTTCATTTGATAACTTTACACAAGCCATCTCATTTGCCTCACCATTCGCTCTGTCTCCATCAATTTCAATAACGAACGATCAACATTGCATTACTTTCCTCAGTGTTGTACACATTTTTTCCTGTGCTGTTTTGCTGGATGGTTTAGTGAACTTTATGTACCTAGTTTGCTGCTTATTTATAAGGGCTATATTATATGTTTAAAGGTATGATGTGATTTCCACTGCCTTGAGAGCTACCCTGATGCATCCAAGGGTAGAATTTGTAGACTATAGCAAAACTTAGTTTAGAAGAGGACTAAAAGTGAAAGCAGAGCTGAGAACAATGACCAGAGGAACGTCTACCAAATTCCTAGAATATAATCTACTGAAAGAATGTTCCAACTAATCATGAGTTAGAGAGACAAGCTGTAACCATCATTTCTGCTGTTCTACTACTCATTGTCACTGGATCAAACAAAAGAGTTACTACTGAAAGTAGAAAACTCTCAGTCCCAGCTACCAACTTTGAATACCAATCCTGGTGTTAATCATCCTCTCTTATCCTCAGCTCTTCCACGACAGGAAGAGATTACAACATGATGTTTAAAGAGCCAGAATTTAAAGAAATTTCAGTTGTGTGCATGAAGGCACCAGCTGTTTGGTTATTGTGGTAGTCAGCATTTGGCAGTCTGACAGCATTTTACAGTTAGGAGGAGAAAGCAAAGTAGAGGTTAAACCACCACGTTTAATAGGCAAACTGGCTAACCCAAAGCATGCTTAAAGGCACTAAATGGTGGCCACGAAAAACAAGAGTGCAAGGAATTACTTATCTGCAAGAGCACTTGCAATAAAAACACTTCAGATACATCAGTTGATGCTCTTTTTAACATGGTTTCCAACAAACTACTCATGAAATTCCCAACAGTCCCTCTGAGATACCATGTTCTTTCTGAGTACTCTGTTAAAAAAAGGCTTTTCTGCAGCTTTGCAAACATGTGAAAAAGTATTATGGTTGATCCAAAGCCAGTTTTTCCAGATTTATATTAACATCACATGATACACAGAGCAATCTCACAGTCCAACTGTTCACCCTTGCCTAATTTTCACTTCCTCAATATCAAGAATAGTAAGAAAATATGCAGCAACTGCCACTAAAAGTAATAAAGAAGTAAACACTGAAATCAATGGCTGATGGATTTTTATTGTAGCTTCCTCCCAAGGTCAATGAACCCTTATTAAACTTAGTCCATGTTAAAAAGAGTGGGCAAAATTTTGCCCTCACACTCATAAAAACCTCTTGAATTCAACAGGCCCAATTTGGCCCTTGTCTGAGTGGGTGCGCTTCCACTGGAGATAAACTGTGTGGCCCGTTGCCTATGCATATAGACCTTTACTTTACACAGTACTTACATTTGCTGATCCATTACTTTCTGCATGATAACTGCAGAATTAGAATATTTGAATTGAGTATTTTAAGAGTGACCAGTTGGATATTTGGACATTTTTTCCACTTCTGTAAAGACCAGATAATTCTGGACTTAGAGAGTACAGAAAGCTACTGGCTAAATGTTAGTAGAAGCAATGACCAGATAAGATCAGAAAAACAGACCTTATACTCCTGACTACCCACTAACACCTGGTAGGTAACTTAGTTAACATTCTCCACCCACCTGGCTTGGGGAGTCAGAATTCCATATGAAGCATACAAATGTCACCCAGGTTAATGGGTCTGACAAAAAAATGGGAGCCAAGCCTGTTGCCGGGTAGATGACAGATGGGGACAACTGCCACACGCTCACCTTGCCAAGGGAGTTGAGCCTTGAGAGGGGGTGAACCTTAAGGAATGGAAGATTGACTAAGCCAATTAGAGGAAGGAATGAGAGGAGGACAGCTCTGTCCCAGAGAGTGTCCCCTCTGTCTCCCCCAGCCTGGGATGTTGCCTATTTCCCCTTGAAAGGAGTTTGCCCAACTACTCTAGGAGACAGCAACCAGACTTAGAAACATTGAGGAAGCCTCTCTACACTGTAACACCCATTGTTGCTGCAGAGAGGTTAGCCCCGGTGAATCGGTGCCCTCATCACCTCACCGCACTCAAGCGCCTTCAGGCCTGCAATGACTCGTCAAGGTACGTGGGTTAGTCCACATTATGAAGCCCACTTGCCTGGAATAAACTGGACTTCTGAATCCAGGGTTGTACAGTGTTGCTGATGTACCCACTCCAAATCAATCTTCCCCATCTCTTTATGTTTCCCCATGTAAATAAAGTGTATCTTGATTTTGGTTCATCCATTACAGAGGTGTCAGAACAGTATATGTATGGCCGGCATAGGGATAAATATCAGGTAGGGGGATAGTCAAAACTACATAAGGAAGTGTAGAGTTCCTGACTATCTTAAACAGGAAGGTGGAGATACTATTAGTTAGTAGCTAAGAACTCAGGCTGTTGAAACCCACTGCGGTCAAAGCAGAGGATCCCAGGTAAGCGCTCCTGTCAATGATTAGCTGCCCTTATGGGTACAGCAACCCATAAACCCCCTTACATTCCCAGAGGCACTGCTGGGATTTTGAAGAGAAAAAAACAACCCTTCCTACTGACCCCTCACAATTAGTCAGCATGAATAGAGGATAGGTCCTAGAGTGGTGCGAAGGGCATAAAGAAGACTCACAACAGGCGGTAGTGGTGGTGGAAAACTTTGGCAAGAGTATTTCCAGAGCAGACTGTACAGGCTATGGCTACAGTAAAGGCCTTGGAAAAGGTCACTTTCCATGGCAGACCCTACTGGGAGAAAGAACAGAGATGGTAGGTCTTATGTTCTGGATCCAAGAGTTTCAATGGTACCCAACGAAATAACTGTGGATGAAGAGGGGACACAGTCAAGCTGTAAGTGCTATGCCATACTTCAGGGCCCACCAGCCGGGACTTACTGAAAAATAGTGATGTTTCCAGACAGGGACAAGGCTATTGAGACTTTTCAGTTGTTTAATTCCGTAGGGCTATTAAAAAGATAAAGATCAGTCAGTTCACAAGCACAATTCTTGGTTACAATGGAAGAAAAAGCAGCATGAACACCCAGTATCAAGCAAAGTGGAAATAGTCACATGGTGTGGAAAGGAAATGAGAGGAGCTCTTCTCTTGACTGCAGGTCCTTCTGATGAGCTGGAGGGCATTCGCAGTCTAGGAGCTCACCTGAGCCCCTTGTTATTAGCACCAGCCTTTGAGCCTTGCAAAGGAGAATCTCAGCTTTCATTTAAAAAATGTCCCTAGTCCTTTTCTCTGCTAACACAGCATTGCAGACACACTGTGATGCAAACTGATTGTTGAGATTTAAAGAAATGTGAAGCTTGGCTTCAACTTCTGCAGCAAGAGGCTGGGGGGACCTGAAGATTTACTTCTGGCCCAAATTTGAAGAGTAACCCAAAGAATTATCTCATTGACCCTCTTTACAATCCTCAGGCCAGGCAAGTGTGTAGTTTTATGATTATTGTGGACAGAAATTAATTACAGATGAGGAGGTAGTAGCAACCCCCTCCCCCCCCCCCACCAAAACCAAAAAACAAAAAACCACCAACAACTTACAGCCTGCCCCAGATGCTAGTCAGCTCTGGTTGTTATTATTTTCAGCTCTTTCTGGAGCATATACTGCAAAGGGAACTTCTTTCCTGAGACCTTCACCGGTGTTTCTAGCTACAAATGGGAGACACATGATGAGTACCAGCACCAGCACCCATACCACAGCAGCTCCAACAATACATGGGAAGAAATTGATGGCAGGAAATGGGGCCAGGCTAATGTTGCACTGAATAGGAGTCCTGTAGCTGATGCAATCTGCCTCTTTGCTCCCAGCCTGCAAGCTGAACAGCTAAGCACTGAGAGGGAGCTTAGGGCTGTTCTCCTCTTAGCTGGAACACAACCCCATCACCACCTGCTAAGGGAGACCACGTACAGCCATCCCTGACCAACCAGTGAAAACATAAGAGACACAAATGCCAGAGGAAAAACCCACATACCACCACTGCTGCTGTAGTGAGGAACAGCAGCTAGGTAGGAGAACCACTTAGAGAAGTCTCAATGAGGCAATAGAGATGAGGAAACATGGTAGGGCCAACGCAGGTGGGCTGATGGAGTTCAGAAGGGGAGAAATATCTGAAACGGATTGTTTTTATTGGAACTGGTGTGTGTGTGTGTGTGTGTGTGTGTGTGAGAGAGAGAGAGAGAGAGAGAGATCCATGCATCCAAATGGAAATTGTTTGAGGGAGACCCCTTGTTAAAATTCTGGCAGTAAATGACAGCTAGTGAGTTAAAAACTGTGAGTTCAACAAGATAATCTAACTTTACAGTAAAACCATGTTGCAGGGTAAATACCCCACAGACCCCAGGATATAATGCAGAGTTGCTCACCAGTGTGTTCAAAATCTCTCCTGAACCAGGAAGATTAACACTCCTTAGGGTCAACACAAGTTTCTTTCATTGAGATTTCTTTATCTGATCTGGTACATCTATAGTACATGATCTTCATCTACTGGAGGGTCTTTGGGAGAAATTAGTTGGAAGCCTTCTGAACCCCTCTTGTCTATCATCTCTCCGTCAGCAACTCTTGCTATCACTCTTTCTGAAAACTTCCCTCTTCCTCTATATTCTCTCCTTAAAATTAAGGAACTGAAACCAGCTATAAAATTTTTCCAGAAAACAGGTGTGGAAACAATTTTCAAGGAGAGTCTCACATTCTTCTCCCGGTGCTTGGCTGGAAATAGAAGCTACATACTGTATACAAAAACATTTCATATGCTATAGTTACTCAGTTCACTACCCGACAACAGTGGCACAATATGATGAATGCAAGTTAGTTAGTATTATAACCACACATTAATATTGCCTGTACTCGATTTGACCATTTAAACTCATACAAATTGATAGTCTTAAATACATTAAAGCAGTGGATAGAAACAAACATTAGCTGTCAGAGCAGGATTGCATTTATAGAGCCACACAGACCTAGCGGATACCACTACATAAAAGCACACGACTATTCAAATTAGTAGAAAACCTGGTTTCTAACTATCCAACTACTCCAGAACCAGTGGGACATTTGATTGTAAGAAATATGTACTGGCAACACAACCTTATTTAATCCCTGTGTCAAGGACAGACAGATCACTAGAGGAATGGTCTCATAAATAAAAGGGTTTTATTTATGTGTTTTAACCTCCTTCCCCGATTTCAGACCAGGTATACCTCATTATATAAATTTGCTGTTGTTCTCAGAGTCTCAGAGATTGCACAAGAGACTAGTGGAAAAGTAAAAGTCATAGACAGAAGTAGCAATAGAAGCAGCAAAGGCTGGTAGTATTAGCGTGTGCTATGGCTCAGAGGGTGATTTGCCTTTTTCTATCATGACACAGCACGATTGGTTTGGTTAAACTCTGTCCATCTTTTATACTGATGATTGCCTATAAGAGTTACCCTGGAGTTTACTACAATAAATTCTGGGCTTAACTCTGATCTAATACTGGTATAAATCAAGAGCAACTCCACTGAAGTCAATGGACTTACACCATGGTCAAAATTAAGTGAGATCAGAAAAAGGCACACAAGAGCAGAGTCTGCTCTGAGCTACTTCCCTTACAGTCCCAATGACTTCCAGTGACTCCTACTTATTCCTAGCTGGGCACCTTCAGTGATTCTTCTCTTTCCTTGAATTCATAATACAGTCCATTCCAGGGATTTATCAGGCGTGAGCTTTCTCCACCAAAGCCTCTCTCCCACTTCTCACCAGCTTTTTCTATTTCATCCAATAACACACCCCCATTACCTGCCTCAACCTGACCATATTTATTCCCAGTGCCACTTGAACTACATGTTAATGGCAACAATACTCTTTCAAGGCTAAATCTTTGTGTTGGTGTCTATCACCTTGAAACAGGTGTGGAATGATTTGAGATGGCACCAACAGGACCCAGTTTGTTCTTAAAGTGGTTCGTTGAACATGAACTGTTGAAATAATCTGGTTCCACAAAATTTCTAACACTGAAGTTCTATTGTAGAAGTGTTCTTGCTAGTCAACTACTATTGCTGCTACTAAACTTTAGCTCTATGTGAGTTTTTCATTCATAGATTTCAATGCATGGTGGATAAGTACCATTTTCACCATTTTATAGATAGGAAAACTGAGGCACTGAAAGGTTAAATGACTTGCCCAGGGCCACATAAACAGATCAATGGCAGAGCCAGGAATAGAATACACATCTCTTGGCACCCTGACAATGCTGTATCCACTAGACCTCACTGCCTCCTAAGGGAATGTAAGGATACTTTGGGCCTACTCCTGCACCTATTGAAATCAATATAAAAAGTCTCACTAATTTCAGTGGAGTTGGATCAGGCCCTAAAATATACAAACTGATTGGAAGGAAGTTTAAAATCAAGGCATGTACAAACGAATATGTATTTTTATCAGGATAATCATTGTATTTGTGCTGCAGTCGTTATTCTTTCAGTATTTCCATGCCTAAAGTTGAGTTGAGACAATTCTCTTCTAATGTCTAAATTACGAAAGAAGATTTTAATTCCAGTATTTAACTAAACTTAAAAAGATAACAGCAGGAGAACTCTTCTACCCCGTCCCCTATATTCTAGGTGTGCAAAGTCAGTTAAAATGCTTGACTGTCTTGGAAAACATAGCTTTAAAAGAAATATAAATAAAATAAACAGGACCATGTTGCTCAGCTATTGTAAAAAAAAAAAAAAAAAAAAAAAAAAGAGCATGCTTGGGGAAGTGCGATTTGCGTTACACCGCACCTGTAATCAAATTACCCATAAATGTTATGCCATGTCACGTTGTGTTTGAGATGTTGGTGTCAGAAAGTTATACATCAGCTCTGTGGTTCGAATCAACTTGGCTTCATTTTAAGTGATTTTGTATGTCTCTGATTCATTTCCACCAAACGGTAGTAAAATACAGAAGGTAGCAATTCAATTTCATTCAACCTTTCAAGAAGGAAAGAGCAGATAAGCGTTGCTTGTTCATGTCAATGATAATATTCAGCAAAGCCTAAATCTAATACAATAGGTTCACTACTGCTCTCTTGTTATAGTGTCATTTCTGAACCTCAATCCTCCCCCCCCGCAAAAAACACTGCAAAATTTCTGATGTGCTTAACAGATGACAGAATGCCACCTCCCCCATTAAATATACCCTAGTTTAAAACCTTCTTCTTGTGCTTAAGGAAAGGTTAGATTCATTTTCAGGTCCTGGTTGCTGGACACCGTCTCTGATGACCTCATTGTAGTCACAGATGTTTACTGCACTTTAGGAGCTCTGAGTAAAACAGAACAGTAAACTAGGCCAGCTTGCGGTAAGGCTGTTGCCCACAATTCATGGAAAAATGCTGGATAGTTCCCACTAGGTTCTCGTCGGCTAGGAAACGGCAACTTATTAATCTTGTGTCAGAGGGCCAGCTGCAACCGTGGCAGTTACCATATTTCACCACCAACTCCATGTCTGGACAGCCATTGTCTTTTTTATGAAAAACCCAACAAATCAGCTGCTTTCCCCCCCCCCTCTCTACGTGCAGAAACTGAGCTTGGGGGCTGAGGTAGCCCTGGTGCATCATCCATACTGTGGTCAGATTTACTAATCAGAGAGGTGCTTAGTTTCCAACTTTAATGATATTCCCTCAGCATATCACTATGGTTGCCTGGCGACCGGATTTGAGCTAGGCCTCTCATTTGATTCCCACACATCAGACCTGAAAAGCACTTTTTTTCCTCCCTCAGCTTTTGATTCTGCCTCCTCTGAAACCCTTCCCCCTGTGGTGTCAGTATGGGTGGGCAGAACAGTGGTAGAATAAGGCCAGGGGTGAAGGGCGGCCTGTAGGCTAGTGGTCACACATCAAGGCCTGAAAACAAAGCCTCCAGGAACCCTTCCTGACAAACACAAATTCCCTTCAGAGAAAGCAAATTTGGTCTTCCCTTCATAGTGTGGGTGTCATTTTAAGACTTTTCGTAGATACTTTATTAAATCTGACGCTTTCCATTGTTTTTCATGCCATTTCTTACAAAAAGACTTCCTATTATCAACAAGTTGCTATTGGAGTACGCAAACAGGTCGTGAAGACCTGAAATAATCTAATAAGCATCGGACTTGCGTGCTTTATGTACCCATTTCTTTATAGCTTACAGAGTTTGTTTGGATAAACAATTTTCTACTTTGGTTTACTTAGCTTCAATTAAAGCACTCTCTTTAAAACAGAAATTGTGCCAAGAAAATATATTGCCTAATACATACATTTGTCCTCTCCCCATCAAGATGTTTTAATATAAATAATATATTTAAAAGATATTATATCAATTTACTATTTATAGGGCCAGATCCTCAACTGGTGAAAATCAGCGCATCTCCAGTGACTTCCTTATCCTGCTTTCAGCAATAATTAGAAGTCTTTACAAAGTTAATGGATCTACTTCAACAGAGCTTAGTCAATTTACACCAGCTATGGATCTGGCCCTATAAATAAAACAAAATCTAGATTGATTTCAGTAAGTAGAGGACATCTCATGTTAAGAGTAAAGTAGGTCATAAGAGAGCCATCATCATAAGCATATTTAATAAATCACATGTAACATTTTTAAATGGTTCATATTGACAGAAGTGCAAATAACTGCACTTAATAGCAGCTTTATGGAAATACAATTTAAATACAATGTCCCTCCGTTCAAGCACCACTGGCAAATGTTTGCATTAGTTTAGATCATGTCTACTTAAGGTATATTTTAAAATATATTGATGGAGTATGAAAATTCAGGATTTTTTTAATATAACGAACTATTTAAAACTGTATTATTGTGATACTGCTTCCATTCAAGTCAATGGCAAAACCTGAATCAATTTTAGTGGGAACAGGATCAAACTCTGTTAGAGCACATACTGTAATAGAATTGCCAACTTTTCCAATCTTATCATATATCTTGTGATAGTTAGTGTCTCTCTTAAAGCCCAACTCCTGGAGTCATGTAGTTACATGAAAACCACAGCTCTCATTTAAAAACACAGTTTCTAGTTTGCTTGGTTGTGAAGAAAAGCTGGAAAAGATCAATAAAACTCCCCCCTCCCTCAAAACAACAACAAAACAAAAAAGAAAAAAACATAGGAGCCAATGAAAAAATATCACTAATATAATTTTTTTTTAAAATCACATGATTTTGGGTGGGGGATCTGACTCATGATTTTTGAATGCTTGAGACTGGCAATATTGTATATCTGCAATGGGCTAGATTCTGCTTTGGGTTGCCTCTGTCACAACCCAGGGTGAAAGTCCATTGGTAGCAGAAAGGCTGCCCATAGAAAGCTAGTGGTGTCAAAAGGCACTCAACTGCTGATGCGCTCGGGGCTCCACAGCCATGCAGCATAATCCCAGATATCAGTGGTCATGGTTGGGGAGTTTGTGTGGTCAAGGTTACTCTTCAAAGGAGCCCTGTCTACAAGATAAAAGTTGGCCTTCCCTGGAGGGCAGTGATGCTAATGCAATCTACCTTCCCCCACTAGGTGTAGTGGCTCCCCCTGCTGCAGAAGAAAACTGTGTCCCATATACACATTGAACCAAGCTGGGCTCTCAGTTGCACTGGTGTAATCTAGCCACTCAAGTTACGCCCCCTTCATACCGGTTGAACAGAACAGAATTCTGCCCAGCATATAACGTACTGTATACCAAGGTTTCAGAGTAGCAGCCGTGTTAGTCTGTATTCGCAAAAAGAAAGGAGTACCCGTGGCACCTTAGAGACTAACAAATTTATTAGAGCATAAGCTTTCGTGAGCTACAGCTCACTTCATCGGATGCATCCGATGAAGTGAGTTGTAGCTCACGAAAGCTTATGCTCTAATAAATTTGTTAGTCTCTAAGGTGCCACGGGTACTCCTTTTCTTTTTGTATACCAAGGGAAATGCAAATAAAGGAACAATATATTAGAGCTCCCCAGTATATTTCTTTTACAGTACTCCTCCTATAGTTAATACAGTTCAAATGCACCCTATGAAATTGATTTTCACACCAAAAAAAAAGACTTAGATGTGTAGGTCGTATTATCATGTGCAAATCCCCTGAAGGGAGAACAGTCCCCTAAGTCTACACTAGCTGAGAGTAGGATTCTTAACCTTTACTCTCTCTCATTCAAAGTAGAGCAGGCTAAGTTCCATACCCTTTTCTCAGCAACAATTAAAAGTCTTCACAAAGTTAACAGATTTCCACTATGACAGTGTTTCAAAATCAATCATTTTCAGTCGCTGTTATCACTTAAGATCGACTACCTGCTTCAGTGTTTTTTTCTTACTTTATTAAGTTGTTCAGGAAGATGTTTTCGTACCATACACTTCTGACATATTAAAAAGAATGTTTCCAGATTAGTGTTCAAGCTTCATTTTTCTTTTTGCTGAAAGTTTTAATTAATACATTAAACACATTGTAGTTGTGCAGATGGGTAAAAAAGATATCTATTTATACATTCTATTGATTCACTTATTCTAATGTTCAGCACTACACTGTACATGCATCAAGAACACTGTGCCCTTTGAGAATTACTTCCATATTGTTGAGTCTAAATTGAAATGCCAAAAAAATGCCACCTGCAAAACTGGGATGAGTGCCATGGTAAACTTCCCCTACTGTAGGTGTTTGCAATAAAGCGAGGTAAACATACAGTACTGTATTTTTGCTGGGGTTTTTTAGTGCACTATGGAAACAGGATTGCCCTAGAGTTGGCTCACAGCTTTCATCTCTCCAACCCCGCACAGAGCAAAAAATCAGTAAACTTGCGCAATCAGGGCTTCATAGGGAGGCAGGAAGTATGTAATAATTATTTTTCATTTATTGTCTATAAAGCCTTTCATCTGTCCAAAAAGAGAAAAATAGGCTTAACATCTCTAAGAGGTAGGAATCTTCTTTTGTTTTGTTTTGATAGAAGGGCAAAACTGAACTCAGAGAAGTTACAACTTCAAATCCATTCAGGGTTGGGTTTTTTTGTTTGTTTGTTTGTGTTTGACACTACTTTTCACTCCTTTAACAAACACAGCTATCCATGAGTCTCCTGTGACATGTCTTGTGGTTTTACAACCAGGTTTTAAAAACAATTATTTCTCTCTTCCCTGCCATTTGAGAGATCCACACAAATGAGGGGAAACAGAAAAACTGACTATATACAAAGTGCTGTCAAAAAGCATAAAGTAAGGGAACTGGAAATATACAGAATATTTCTCTTTTCTAATATCTTTCACTTACAATAGTAATCTTTGGTGTTCTTGTAACCACAGTAGGTTAAAAAAATTCTGACATAAGTGTAATTTGTAAGTTGATGGTAACCCTGTGAGTGATTTAAGTGACATAATGCCTCGTCCAACGCTCCTTCATTTAGGATCAGACCATTAAGGAATCAGAAACAGAACCAAGAATAGAACATGTAAGTTCTGACTCACAATCCACCTTTCTCAACATGCCCCGCCCTCCCAATTAGACATGTATCCCTTGAATTTGTTGTGAAATATCTAGTCACAAAATTGTTTTTTTTAGAAGCTGCATACAATCAAGAAATTCTCCGTTTGCAGATACAGCTAATGACATTTACATGTTAGATTTAATTTTCACTGGTTTGTGGATATTTTAAATTCCTACTGTAATTATTGCATGTAGTCACATATCAGGCCCTGGATGTGACCATGAACATTAATGTGAACATTAATTTTTCTGACTCCCTTTTCTTGTCCCAGCTTTTTGTTCTTTCACATTTTACACAAGATAATTTACCTATCACTAAAACTTCCTTTACACTAGAGCACAAAAACTTATATTCATGTAACTTTAAGTGTGTAATTCAAATCCACTAAAACAAATGTAATGCAGTATTTAGAGTAGCAGCCATGTTAGTCTGTATCCGCAAAAAGAAAAGGAGTACTTGTGGCATCTTAGAGACTAACAAATTTATTTGAGCATAAGCTTTCGTGAGCTACAGCTCACTTCATCGGATGCATGCAGTAGAAAATACAGTGGGGAGATTTATATACACAGTATGGCTCTCTGTCACCCTCTAGTGGCTGGAACACAGAGATTACTGAGTCTACAACAGCCATAAACTAATGGACCTAGTCTTTTAGTTTAGGCAGGAAAGAGGCTCATACTTTTAGATCCAGATGTTCTCAGGCTAAATCCCTGCAGCTGACAAATCTATCCAGGGGCATTGTGTTATGCAAACAAATCAACTATAAAGCCTGGAACATTTCTTACTCCTTAGCTCTCCGATGGCACTCCAGGTTAAAATTCTAGGTGAGATATTGTACTCCTTCTTAGGGACCTATGCCAATACTAAGTGAAATCACAGTAGTTTTTTCTTTAATGGGATTTTGATCAAGTCCAAGGTGCTCCGCAATTAAGGGCACTTTCCCCCCATCCTCTCTCTGCTGCAACCACAGAGCTAACAGAATGGTTGGCGCACACTCTGACAAGCAACTGTTTCTGTTTTGGAGCCCTCTGCTGGAATGATTAGAACACACTGTGGGAGGCTGAAGTAGCTGCCCATGCATAAATCCTTCAACTAGAAGTGCTACTAAATTGAGATCGATGAGTGCACAGAATTAAATGAAGACAATTAAATGAAAGTAAGATAATTTTACCACAATCATCTGAATGGAGCAATGCACTGGTTGTCCAAAAGCAGAACTGCTTCTGATGATACTTTGGATAAAATAAGTAGTAACTCAAATCTCAACACAAAATTTAAACTGAAGCCAATCCTGAGGATCAAAAAATGCTACTTATCCCCACTCTCCATTTTCACCACTTCGCTTTTCAGGGTCAGAGATACAACTCTGCAAGAAGCTAAAATGTTGAAAAAACCTCTGACAGCTCAAAACAAATACACACCAAACACACAACAAAATAACACTGTACTGGAAACCTCAAGGGAAAAGCTTTTATCTTCTCACTTTGAGAAGAAAAGGTTTGGATAAGTGTGGAATGCTTTTGATAAGCCTCCAAAAATGCTGGAAGCCTATCTGAGCAGATGCTTTTGAAGTGATCCCATAATAAAATATCAATAAAACTTTCACAGCACCATGCAGCCAAGGATCTGAAAGTGCTCTGAAAACATGAATAAAGTCTCACTTTTATAGATGGAAATATTGAGGCACAGAGAGACGATGAAGCGACTTGCCCAAGATGACACAAGAAGCCTGTGTCAGAGCTAGGAATAGATTTTCCAATCCTGTGCCTTAACCAAAAGACCACCTTTTCTCTCATCACTCCATCATTCATTAAGAGACACGTAGGATGTAAAGTGTACTGTTAGCCAACTCTTCCCCAGTCAAGGACAAACCATGGGAAGGGAAAAATTACACACACACAAGTGGGCATGGTAATTCCTTGCTTTCATGCATTTAAATCAGATTGGTTGTATTAGCTGAGGTTGGATTAAAAAAAAATAAGAGGGAGAAGGTGATTTGTGTCACCAACAGAAGTAGACCCAAATAGGTCCATGGACATGTTATGGTTTAAGTATGTCTTTATGTTAGTAATAGGCTTCCACTGCACATCCTAATGGCCGCTCACTTGATATATTGATATATTAATATTAAGTGAATAAGTGGTGAGGATAACCAGGAAAGGCTTCCTTCAGTCAGGTTTTGTGTACAATTCCTGTTATGCATTCACAGCCTCAGCACTCAGAAGGGACCAAAAGAATGATCTATTTTTGTGCAGCATGGCTCTAGAATGCAGAATGAAAGTATTTGACACACAGCCCAGTCTTGATCTCCTTAGTCAGACAAAAACTCCCACTGAAGTCAATGGGAATTTTACCTGAGTTGTTCAGGATTAGCCCCAGTGTCATGACAAAATGATGCTCCATTGTTTAAAGGGAACTTAAATGAGTTATTAAAAAGAAAAACAAAATAACATTTGAAAGCCATATAGAAATCAGATTTCTGAATAGAAGTGTTTTAAAAGAGAGACAAAGATGTGATTTTTTTTTCAAGAGATGGGGCAAAGGGGGAATAAATGAAAGCCTGAATCACATATTGGGTAGGGGATTTTACCCTTTCTAGAGCCAGCAAAATTCATTTTCCAAAATATTTGGCCTTTCTCAAAGCCCACAAAAAAGGTCTCTAAGCTGAATGCTAAATCTACTGATTAGGAAACAATTAATTGGAATGCAAATAAACAGGATACAATATGCTAGGATACAGAAGTAGTTTCTTTACTGAAAGACACACAAATTTGCTATTTTTTCTGACACAGAATTTACATCACCCACTAAAGGCTGGCAGAGTAAAATCTAGACAAAAGCCCTGAGATTTCAGAGATTACTGTGGCACAGAAGAGATTTAGATCCTGTGCCCTTGCTCTGTGCCCCTTGGTGGCAGAACCACTATGTTTCTACTGTGTGAGCAGGACGGGGAACAGGCACAGGGAAACAATATGGCCTATTGGCTAGAGCACGGGCAGGAGACCTGTGTTCTATTCCTGGCTGTGCCATCGGCCTGCTGGGTGACTTCAGTAAGTCACATCACTGCTCCGTGCCTCAGTTTCTCATCTGTAAAATGGGGATAATGATACTGAGCTCCTTCGTAAAGTGCTTTGAGATCTATGGATGAAAAGCACCATATAAGAGCTATGTATTATTATTATTTTGGGGTGGCAAGCCGGGGGCACACACACCCATATCTAGCACGCAGTTCCACAGAAGCTCCCTTGTGTACGTCTGGGGTGGGGTTGGTCAAAATAGGGGAGGATCAGTGGCAAGGCTATTTGATGAATCCTTCTCCCATGGAGGTGATGTGTTAGGAACACAGTAGTTACTGGTGCCTGAGGAGGACTGTCTTCCTATTACAGACAGGCTCTTATACTATGCCTCTGTAACTCCTCAGGCTAGATGCCAGAAGGAGTGTTTCGGCCTTAATACACATTCTGTTGGTTCCTTATATTAGCCAGTTACGGGAGAGAAGCGTCAGGGCAGATCACAAGTACAGCTGAGGCCAGCATCCCTTTGAAACCTGCATTCTGCCTGCTGCATATAAGAAATACCGCTCTCAAAAAAGATCACAACTGCAGATGAATTGCCCTCTTGTGGAAATCCCAAGCTCAGCAAATGCCTCACTAACTTGTATACAAGGAACAGCTCTGGGAAAGCTTGCTGTTTTGAGGGCAATAAGCAGCTGTGGACTAATGTGGATCACCTATAGAGGCTACCTATCTAAGCTCCCTAGGGAGACAAACCTCATCATCACAAAGTCCTGAACTGCAAAGGAAAATGACGCAACTTCACAGATATTCTGACAAATGTACAGATTAAGAGCTTGATGCTGCAAGGAGCAGAGCACTGCCCAGGTGCTTTGCAGGATTGGGGACAGAGCACTGTGTCCCTTGCTGGATCAAGCTCTACATGCAAAAGGCTCATGTGAGATATATACATATATTTTACCTATTGTCTTTTACTCTGATGTGTGTGAAGTATGGATTTATTATGTGAGCCAGTGTTTGCCCCAGTTGAAGTCAATGGGAGTTCTGCCATTGACTTTAAGAGAAATAACAGTTGCCGACTATGTATTTGTCACTGTTAAAATTATGATGAATTTTTTTGAATAAAAACACCTTCAAAATTATTGAAAGGCTATTTGATGGGATCTGCTTTTATCACCACCATGTCTCAGCCAAGTATTTCAGAATGACTCGCTCCTCATTAGGAATAACGGGGTTGTATAAATCTGCTTTCAAAAACAAAGCTCGTTGGTCTTTTATAAAAAAATTAGCATGGAACTCCCATCAGACTGTCATTTCATTTTGTACCCTCTTGTCAATTGAAAATTAAGAATTTATTTTAAAAAGGTATTTAAACATTACTGGGCCAGATTTTCAGTTGCTGCAAATCAGATTTATTCCAAGGACTGCAATAGAAAAACTGATTTACATCAATTGAAAATCCAGCCCATGAGTTGTACCTAAGTATTTACATGGCTTCCCTACTGGAATGCTTGTACCAAATATAAACTCTCCAAGCAAATTTGTCTGGTCTAGTTCTAAACTAAGCAAGTCTCAACTATAGCTAGAGAAGCAGCCACAAACACTTAACTTAGAAACCCACACTAGCTGGCCTAACTACAATGCTGAGCGTTCCCTCCGTTGTACCCATGCAGCTCTACCTCCAAATGCCGATGCACTGATGTAAGCATTTGAAATGAGCTTGCTCAGGAGTGCCCAGATTAGTTGTGTTGCCAGGCTCTAGCCACTCTAACCCCCTTTTCCACTTCAGTGGGCTGAGCTTTTGACACTCTGAAAAGCACCATTTAAAATTAATTAAAGCTTCTTATTTTGCACCAAATCTCACTACTATTGACTCTGTTTATTATGTTTTATTGTAGCGGGGGGGGGGGGGAAGAGGGAAGAAGTGTTTCAAGTCAGTGGTGTGTTCTGTGTTGTGTTACCAAAGCTTACAAGCTAGGAGATATTTGCAGAGTAAACTGGATGTGAATTGGGTTTCTACAAATTGCACTTACTCTATATA
This sequence comes from Dermochelys coriacea, assembly GCF_009764565.3. Classification (NCBI taxonomy): domain Eukaryota; kingdom Metazoa; phylum Chordata; order Testudines; family Dermochelyidae; genus Dermochelys; species Dermochelys coriacea. Next base: position 10,285,325 of record NC_050076.1, read on the forward strand.
GAACATTCCACTCTTCTACTGAAATCCACACATTATGCTGAAAGGGAAGGGTAATGTTCTACTGATGGCTTCTAAAGGAGCTATTTTTTATTATTGCAGATGGCGAATAAAGTTTGTATGTGCAGTATAAGCCGTGGGAATTCTTCAAAATCATTTCCATTAACTATTACAAGACAGTTTAACATATGTATAATCAGGCAAAGTATTTTCCAGTCTATTGGCTTCAGCTGATTTATGAATAATTTCTTTTAACAGCTGGAGGCAAACATTTTCTTTCATTGCTCTTTTCAGAAAGCTATTTTTGCCAATCTGATAAAGACAATAAAAAGACCCCAATGATTCTTTTAGCTGCATGTTTGAATTGTAGCGCCCAGGCCAGCATAAGTGTCATGTAAATCTGTGTATGCAAAATTTTATTAGAGGGAGATCACAACAGTGAACTAATCCAGCACATGAAGTGTTCTTCAACACTTCATATTTGGCAAACATCAAATTTCCGAACTATCCACCAAAATGTAAATGGGATACTTGATATTCAAACTAACAGCAGGATGTCCCATACAAAGTAGTGCTCTTTAAACATTAGGCATTGATTGGGATTACACTCAGTATTTATATGGTATCTTGAAGGATGATGTTGACAAACACTGAGTAGCAAAAGTGTAACACAGTATGAGCAAAGTAGAATGGTATAAAAGCAAAAGTTAGACGTGAGTACCTCGTTCAGAAGTGCAGTTGCATGAAACCTAATGTAGCCACTATATTCATGATCCAGCAAGTTCAGAGGATGCCCCGTTAATCCAAACAATTAGACTGACATGTCATTACTCATTTTGAAACAGCTTCAGTTTATGTTATTTTAGATAGAGCGGTGGCATAGTGGGCTCTTCACAGAGTTTCACAGCAAAATACTTTCTCAGTTTTGAATGCAATTATACATTTGTAGATCCTCCTTCCCAAACAAAAGAAAGGTATTTTTATCCCAAGTTTGGGGTGTGCACATAGAAGATCATGGACGAACACAAGCCCTTGTTTTCTTATTTCCAAATGCTGACCTTTATTTCTGTTGAGTAGCCCCATTCATGACAAAGGGCTACTCAGAGAGCAAAGTACCACTCCTTTGGAAAAAGTGTAGCAAAATCTAACCCTAAAACTGATCAATTTAGCTGTTCTGTCATATGTTTTCAACTTTAACCAAGACAATTACCTCTTTGTGCCAATCCCCTTTTGGCTGCATAGGGCAAAGGAAAATATACTGTACACATAAGTGCTTTCTTCTAAGGTTTAATTAGAACTGTGAACTTTCTTTACCAGGAAAGCATTTCTTCAAGGGAAAGAGTAAACACATATATTTTTCTATTCTGTTGACATAAGTAGGATATATGCTTTTATCTAAAATTGTTACAAAAATCCTTCTCCTAAACATCCCACATATGAAAATTTCCTTGCACTGGTTCTATCCAAATCTCTATTGTTTTGCTCCTTGTACACCCCTGTACAAAGTGGATATAAAATGCTACCAGTCCAGAATGGCACAGATTTAAACCCACTTTGTACTGGGGTAAATGGATACACAAGCTGCAGGGCACCAGAGAATCAGGCCTTTGTAGAAATTACATGCTTGCCACAAACCTAAATGCTATTCATACAGGGCCTAGTCCATCTCCCATTGAAAACAATGGGAGTCCTGCCATTGATCACAATGGAAGTTGCATCAATCCTATGAGCTATATTTTCATTTGGGGTGTGATTGCGCTAAGTGATCTCAACTGAGGTTAGTGGAAGTTCAGGGCCTTGGCATATTGTTGGATTGGGCCCTTGAACTATTTCTGTTGCCTGACTGGGTGATGATAACTAACTAACAGCACAAAACTCAAACAACATCTCTCTAAAATGAGAAATTCCAAATTAACACTGCTCTTGGTTAGTTACAAAGGAAATTCCATACCCTATAAATCTAAGATCCTTCCAGTCTTGCACTTGGTCTCTGACAGTTATGCTAAATTCTTCCAGGCAATGTCTGTCTGGTTTTTGTGTCTTGTACAGTGCAGGGCACATTGTTGGCCCCTAAATAATTGTTCAAAATCTGCTTTCAACAAATACTCAAGCATTAAAGCTCAACATTTGTTTTTTGGGAGTATTTGTGCTGGGAAAGATTATTTGCTAGAGTATTTGTGGAGAGTCACAATGTAGAAGGACTGAAGGTGGTGTCAAAAGGAGTTCATTTTTAAAAAAATGAAAATTCACACACAATTTTTGTGTTATGCATCCTGCTCCGGGAAGATGCGTTTTTTGGTACCCTTGATTTACTGAGATATGCAAATCAATTTATTTCGTGCTAATCCTAATACTGTGGGATAAATCCTGCAATTCTAATCAGGTCAAATTTGTTTTGATTTCAGTGGGATTTTGGATGCACATGGAATGCAAGACTGGGCTTTAAGCAAGAAATACAGTATTTATCTTCAGACTCAGTCCTACATACCCTCACTCACATGAAGCCAATGGAACTACTTCAGTGAAGGACTGCTCATCTGACTGAGGATTATCATCTGTCTGATTAACATTACCTGAAATGTTCAGAATCCATGATCCTCAAATCTAATTATTAAAAAATAAAACCCTTTTAAATTCATCCAACAAAAGTTCAAAACTGGAGTTACTGTGTTCAGGAATTAACTATGCTAAGCAAAACTAACAACAAAACAAACAACCTAACTAACACGATGAGCTATTCTCTACCACCACGGCCCAAATCAAGGATCATCTATGATTCTCTGCTACTGATTTCCGAGCAACTGCTCATGTACGGAGGCCTGTGTTTAAGTTGTAGACTAGTTTGAATACGTAACCGATCTGTTTATGAACTGTCGGTTGCTTGTTGCATTCTACTGACATGACAAATTTTCTTCCCCCACGCTCACGTGGAATAGCACAAACAAATGTTTAAAGAAAAAGCAAAAACCTCATCAGAGCACATTCTCTTTTCTTGTCAGAATGGAAACAACAAAGGAGTAATCCCTTGTTGAGAGTTCTCTCTCTCTTTCTTTTCCTTGCTTAAAAGACTTTGAACATTTGCTTCCCTTGTTTTCCTAAACAAGTCTTTGAAAAACATCAATTCATCCTGCAGGCTTTAGGAAGTTTACTGATCCTATCGGCTTAATAGCACACAGCTACATTCAAAAGAAGGCACTAGTGTTCTTGACTATTATTTCCTTTCTTAAAGCATGGCAAAGACGTCAGGCACTCTATCGTGTCCTTAGCATATGACTAGATTAAATAACTAGATAGTCAGGAATTACTAGGATCAATTAGTATTTTTTCACTCCTAATGCTACATTTTACTTATTTATTTACATCATCACAAGGAAATGATTGCTCGACATCCAGCTGGGCTTCAGTTGTGCTGTGAAAGTGAAATCCTCCCATGAGCGGATTCAACAATTAAGCATAAGGACCCAATCCGACTCAAACTAAAGCCAATAGGAGTTACTTAGTAAGGAGAATTTGGCCCTTCAGGAATAAATATATCGCAGCAAAATCTCTCAGTATCCTAGAAACTGGAAGATCTGGTCCCCACATTTTGGATTTAACATTAATAATGGAGTCTGGTTCTCTCCTGCTAGCGTTGTCCCTAGCCTCTGTTTGCCAGAAGTTGGAAATGGGCGACGGGGGATGGATCACTTGATTACAACCTGTTCTGTTCATTCCCTCTGAAGCACTTGGCATTGGCCAATGTCAGAAGACAGGTTTCAGAGTAGCAGCCGTGTTAGTCTGTATTCGCAAAAAGAAAAGGAGTACTTGTGGCACCTTAGAGATTAACAAATTTATTTGAGCATAAGCTTTTGTGAGCTACAGCTTATGCTCAAATAAATTTGTTAGTCTCTAAGGTGCCACAAGTACTCCTTTTCTTTTTGTCAGAAGACAGGATACTGAGCTCGGTGGACTTTTGGCCTAATTCAGTATAGCCACTATTATGTTCTTATGGTGATGAACAGAGTACCTGTGTGTACTGCAGAGCAGGCAAAGTTAGTTATCCGTAAAGCATGGTGTTTTCTCTCTTTTAGGACCGGATTCTGATAAATTTACTCTGAGTTGTACCTGTCTCCACAAGTAGTCTCACTGACTTACATGGGACTACTCCCTGAGTAAGGTTCTATGGGACTCATGGGACTAGAGGTATCGGATTATACCTCCCTTCCTTATTTTGATTTTATAAATTTGGAAAAGTCCTCAGAAGCTTGAAAAGAGGAATGCTTCCAATGAGACTGGATTGATGCAGCAGGTAAGTTGTTGCAGCTTTTGTTCACGGGTTCGTGTGCTGAAGGACACCAAACCTGCCTAGCAAGATGCTGAGGTGCAGCTGTCTACAAGCAAGACAAAAAATAACAAACAAACCCTCACCTGCATTAGTGAGGGAGGTTCTGTAGCCCAGCAAAAGGAAAGGATCCCAATTTCAGTTGATTAATCTAGCAATCAGAAGCAGCCATTGATATGAAAGGACTGTAATGAATGGTGAAGCCAAGTGGGAGAGGAAAAATCCATCAGTCAGTTTGTTAATGAGACAGTAGAAGAATAAACAGGGGGAAAAACCCAAAGAATAAGTCTGTGCTTGCTCACTATGGGCCTGATCCTGATCTCACTTTTATATTGGTGGAATGCTTGTGACTTCAATGGAGCTACATCTGGTTTGCATTGGTGTAAAAAGATTCAGAATCAGGCCACATGGAAGTAATGCAATGGCACAACTAATGAAGATTTACAAAGAGCCAGATTCTGCCACACTTCTGCATGCTGAGCATTCCCTTTAACCCTTCCATTAGCTCTTGATTTCAGTGATTTCATGAGCAAGCCTGACAGAACCTGGCCCTACATGAACAGAAATGTTTTAAGCCCTCTTAGATAATAAGGGGTAACAAAAAGGCCAGAGAGTATCCCCTTCCCAGGAAAAGGATAATTAATTTAATATAAAGAACAGAATATTTTAATGAAGGCAAATCATTTTCTATGACAGGCTCTTGATCCTGCCTTCATCCTGCACAGTTCCCCGGGAAATGCAACATAGGCCCATAATCAGCACTTCTCTCTGGCCCTGATTCAGGAAACCTCCCTATTCAGTAAAAGCATTTACGCTTGTGAAGTACTGAGGCCAATGGGACGTAAGCACGTGCTTTGCTCATTAGGGGGGAATTAAACACTTCCCTACATCATTTCCTAAATTGGGGCTCTGTGCTGTATTACCTAGCCTCAGGGAACTCTTAGGAACTTCAGATGTTTTTCATTTAACACGGTGGGCTCCCAATGGTTTTTTCAATTACATTTTTAACTTGCCTTTATTATTAACATATCTGCTACTTCCCATAGGCCCTGACTCTGCAAATCACTTAAGCACAAGCTTAACTTTAAGCCTGTGCTTAAGTGCCAATAACTGCACATTTAAGGTGTTTTGACTTCAATGGCACTTAAGAACATGCTTTGCTGAATAGGGATGCTTTCCTGAACCAGGGTCACCCTGCACTAGAGTGGACCTGTATTCATTTGGTAGCTATGTGGATGTGACATGTATCATACCCACTAGTGAATGCTTAGTATTTCCAATGCTTTAACAGATTTGACATATTGATCTAAACTTTACCAATCAATTGGATTTTTGTAGGAGAAAAGGGTTAAGAGTAGCCAATCTTCGTTACTTTTGCTTTATGATATGTGCTGTAATGGACATAAGTTTTTCTTGCATCATTTTATTTATGTAGCGCACTGAGCCTGCCATGGGGGATTCACACCAAACTCCCCATCATGACAATGTGGTTGTGAATCCCAATGTGAAATCAGATCATAGTTTTTGTCAGTCATTTAGGGTTTTTCCCTTTTAAATCAATAGGATTTTTCCCATTGAGTTCATTAGGGTCAGGAGCACTTCATTGCCTACTGAGGGCAAAATCAAACTTGCATTACTCAAATGAATGGGGCCATTGAAACAACTGAAGTCAATAGAAGCAAGTGGTATTTGGCCCTACGTAGTGATTTACGTTATACATTTATTTATTTTTGTTACAGTCCACAAGTACAGATTGCAATGAAGGACAGCACTGTCTCATTAAAATATTAAACACAAATCACTTCAGGAAGATAAAGAAAAAAAAACAGAAAAGCTATAGCATAAGAAAAAAAATAACATTCATTTTAATTCTGCATAATCTCTCCTGCGTACTTTAGAGGTTGTAATTTGGTTATAAAGATTGGTGATGAGTCAAACCCAATCTGTTTCAGAAGAGGATACCAAAACTATTGAATATCAGTGAAATGCAGTTTCAAGTCAATAGGATTGGCCATCTAATGACGATTAAGTATGCTATAAATTTAAATCTTTGAACTACTTGTTGAGATTTATTCAGGCAGACAAACAAAGATAAAAGTCTTTTGTGTGTTTGTCACTCATTTCCACTCCTCTGTTGTTGCAATGTCAAATAATGTCAGTTATTTGAGGACAATTACTATAATTTTAAATTCTCAACAAATTAAACTAGAAAGACTAGCAGTCCAAGGAGGACACTACCCATTTCTCTTCCACATTTTCTTTCCCCCGCCCCCTTCCGTTTTACAAGTAAATTTTAAGTGACAGAGGCTGAATTTTACTCTGACTGTTTAGAGCACTGGCCCATTTAATTTTTAACAAATTCATTTTCAATCCAGTAGAAGCTATGTCTCCCTAGTAGAAGCATCTTGGGATTTAGTAAAGGTTTTAGATAACTAAAAAACTTTTAGAAAGTGATGGAAGAAGTTCTCCATTTCAAGCCGCTCCAAGGAGTAATTATTTAAATTTTTGATTGCATGTGTTCATTTAGTGTTGGTACACCTACGTTTTTAAATCCTGCATTTAATGTGGTTATTAACTTTATTTTACTGAATTGGAATAAGGCATTTTAAAACAATGCCATAATACGAATGACTATTGAAGGGAAACTGGAAGCAAGATAAGGGAATACACAGTTGTTTTATCTTCTTCATAAAAGAACATTAGTCCTTAGTTTAGAAATCTTGAAAATTAATTGAAGACAAAGAGATTGTCTACCTATAGTCTTAATTAATTAAAATGGGATCAGGGAAGTTATTCCATAAAAGAAACTTAAAGCCGGTCATCTACAGAAATGAAATTACCACCCATTGTGCTTAAATTACGTTGAATGTTACATAATTTAGGGAGACAGGAGCAAGATATTTTACATTTCATGAGATCTTTCCTTAAGATTTACTACAGCATCTAGAATTTCTGTGCAGTAATAAAGACAATGATCCATTGTGTACTTCTATTACTAATTATTCTGTAAAGATTGTCTGTTCCAAAAGATAATTAGAAAGGGTGAAATTTAATTCCATTAAACAGAACTCAACTGGGACATAATGAAATTTTGTTGTGAAGTAGTAGGCTCACTTTGAAGCCAAATAAAATAGCTCCTACATAGACGGAATTAATAATATTGTAAAAGCTCACACCTTTTTTGCACAAGCAGCATTTAAAAATCAATGGAATCAGATTGTGTTAAACTGGCAATGAGTTTATGAGTTCTCAGATATTTTATAAAGAGGCACTCCCCCTCACTGCCTCTACTACAAGTAAATAATTAGTGCCAGTGAAAAGTGCCAGAAGTCAACGGAAGGTACAGCACAGATAACCCCCAATACAGGTGTTACCCACTGGTGCATGGGAGTTGCAGGTCCCACTCAGTGCCCATCCACAGAGGATATGAGTTGCTAGTGACCCCAGCTACAGAGCCTTGGCTTTTTAGCTCCAACTACAGCTCCCTCTTTTAGCTCTGGTGATGTGTCAGACAAGACGCTGGCCATGACACAAGCATTTCCCATACACCAATGTGGCTCAACTCTGGCCAGTGAGAGGGTCTTCAGGCTGGTTCCATTCTTTGCTTAAACTACCAACATATTGGTGGTTGTCCTAGTCATGATTTTGTGATGTGAACACTTGTCCATTAGGAATTGGTCTGAGATCTTTAGCTGAACTCCTATATTTGAATATTTCACAGGCTGCCAAACAGCCATTAGTAATGAATAAGGCTGCGAGTTTGTCACGGAGGTCACGAATTCTGTGACTTTCCGGGATCTCTGTGACTTTTGCAGCAGACAGTGTGGCTGGCCCAGGGGCCGCCTGAGCAACTCGGGCAGCCCCCGGGCCAGCTGCACCAGCCGCTGTTGGGGCAGTCTCAGGCCATCATGCCCCCGCCCCTCAGCAGCAGCAGGAGTTTGGGTGTAGGAGGGGGCTCAGGGCTGGGGGTTGGGGCACAGGAGGAGGTGAGGGCTCTTACCTCAGGGGGCTCCCCGCCCCAGAAGCGGCGACATCACCCTCGCTCAGCTCCTAGGCAGAAGCATGGCCAGGCAGCTCTGTGCGCTGCATCTGTCTGCAGGCATCACCCCCACCAGCACCCATTGGCCACGGTTGCCGGTCAATGGGAGCTGCAGAACTAGTTCTCGGGGCAGAGGCAGCATGCAGATCTGCCTGGCCATGCCTCCGCCGAGAACTGAGGAAGAGGAATATCACAACTTGGGGAGGCGCGGAGCCAGGTAAGAAGCCTGCCAGCCCTGCCAACTGCACCCCCCCCAGCACTAGCGGAGGTCCCAAGCCACGCGCCGCCGCCCCCTCCAGCACCCATGGAGCCTCCATGCCATGCCCCATCTCCCCCCCAAAAAAAGATTTAGTCAGAAGTATATAGTACAAGTCATGGGCAGGTCACGGGCCGTGAATTTTTGTTTACAGCCCATGACCTGTCCATGACTTTTACTAAAAATACCCGTGACTAAAATGTAGCCTTAGTAATGAATAAAAGGTGTGCTTGTAATAATGGTCAGTAATTGGGTGTAGGTCTTTCTTGTCTCATTTAAAGGTCATATGAGCCTGTTTAGTATCACAGAAAAGAATGTCAGGAATACTTTAGTAACCCATTTCTTTGAGGCAAACCACTAAACACAATACAGCAGTAGGTAATACACTTGGGAAAGCACATGAATTTGCTTCAGCCAAACTGCTTGAATTCATTGTACCAAGTCCAAACATTGCAGGTTTGTGTTTATCTGACTCAGCCTTGGAGGAGATATCATCACAGTGTGATGACGTTACATCACGCTGTGACAATGATTCACATCACAACCTCTATGCATCCTCCTACCACCACAGAAGACTGCATGTCCTGGAAGCCCATCTCTGGGGGATGAGTTGGAGTAAGAGGAAAGAGTGCCTGGAGAAGTGACTGGCCAAGAGGAGTTTTTGAACCCATTTCCTTGAGAAAGGAGAGAAATAATCTTTCTTAAAAATGTTTCAGCTACTCCATCTGCAGTGCTCAACTTCAATAGCTTTGCCTGCATTAGCACTTCAGAATCAGACTCATGGGTGATATCACCAAAAGTGACTTCAGTGGGAGCACTGAACAAGAAATAGCTACAAAATCAGTTTCAGTGCAATCTATTTTAGGTATTTATAGGCCCCCATTACCACTGGACCTTAGCCCTTCATAATCTTCAATGCATTTATCCCCACAGTACCCCTGTGAGGTAGGGAAATGCAATCCCCATTTTACAGATAGGGAACTGAGGGAGAGAGAGGTAAGTAACTTTCCTAAAGTCACACAGGATGCCTATGACAGAGCAGGGAATTCAGTGTAAAGTAACTTCCTCATTATATTCCTTGTTTTTTTTATTATTCTCTTAAAGTAACCACCCTCATTTTCTTTCATTCACAATGCACTGTATCCACACACAGGACCCCCCTGAACACAAGATATCCAAAACAAAAAAAGATGTCAAGGTCATTTTAAGAAGAATTTTAAGTGCTGTTGCTAAATTCCTAAAATTTAAAAGATTTACAGCAGATGCTGAGAACACATGCAGCTCTTCCTAGCTTTGTGGAATATTCCCATGAAGAGATTCTTAGCAAATGCAGCTTTGTGTACATTTCACAGAAATCTGCCAGCATTACTGACTTTTACCAGGTCTGAGCCCTGCACTAGACAGAAGTCACAAAAGAGGGGATTAGTGTGGTTACTCTCCGGCTGGCTGTCACATACATAGCTAATTAACTCCTGACTGGATCCTGTTAAGTCTGTTTCCTTTAGAATGTTATCCACCCTCCCCCCACACACAAAAATATTTAGCACGTTTAGAAAAAATAAAATAAAATTTGTAGATGAGGGCCTGAACAAGAGTTATTTTACAATGTGTGACAACAATGCATTCCCTCTTTACTTCCTTTTGCAAGTAATTTGATTTCTTCCTTGAAATGGTCACAGCCACCACATCTAATTATGTCCTGAAAATGTAAATTTAATATATATGTTCTCTGCTGAGATTTTTTTTTTAAAGAGTAGAATTTCTCAGTATATATGCTGGTACCTAACCTAATTCTCGGCTCAGTTCTACTGGGGTAAATTTGGAGTAACTCTACAGAGGTTAATGAAGTTACACACTGATGTTGAACAGGTGTAAGTGAGATCAGAATCAGCTCCACAATAGTTATACACGTGGGGCCTGAGATGCTGCTGCCTTGCACCTTGTGAAATCCTTTACACCAGTGCTAAGAGGGTAGAAAATGGTACTATTTCCCTCCCACGTTGCATTGGTGTAAAAGATTACACAAGGTGCAAGGCAGCAGAGACGCAGGCCCATATGTTTTCATTCACATCAGCAGTTTATACTGTACCAGATAAATGTCAGCCTTAAGAGTTCTCAGTCAGGAAGGTAATTGAAAGCTAAGACCTTCTTTCCATATATAGAGCAACAATAACATCCGCGCTCTCTCTCTCTCGTATTATATAGTATACTCTTCCTTGTGTACTATATTGTTCAATAGATGGCTTGTTTCAATAGATGTAAATCTTGCATCGTATATTCGTAGATTTCAAGGCCAGAAAGGATCATTGCGATCATCTAGTCTGGCTTCCTGTACAACACAGGCCACATAATAATACCTAGAGCAGATCTCTTTAAAAAAATCCAATCTTCATCTGAAAATTGTCAGTGAGAGAGAATCCACCACAAATCTCAGTAAATTGTTCCAATGGTTAATTACTCATACTATTAAAAATATATTTCTAGTCTGAATTTGTCTAGCTTCCACCCCCTGCCTTTGATCATGTTATACCTTTCTCTACCAGTTAAAGAGCCCACTATTAAATATTGATTCCCCATGTAAATACTTATAGACTGTAATCAAGTCAACTCTTAACCTTTTCTCTGTTAAGCTAAATAGATTGAGTTTTTTTAGTCTATTACTATAAGGCATATTTTCCAATCCTTTAATCATTCTCTGAACCCTCTACATCATACTTCTTGAATTGTGGGCCCCAAAACTGGACAAAGTATTCCAGCAGGGATTGCACCCGTGCCAAATATAGAGGTAAGATGGCCTCTCTACTTCTCTCCAGATGCCCATGTTTATGCTTCCCTGGATCACACAGCATCTCACAGGAAGCTCATGTTCAGCTGATTCCACCATGACCCCTAAATCTTTTTCAGAGTCACTGCTTCTCAGAATAGAGCCCCCCCTTCCTGTAAGTATAATCTCTATTCTTTGTTCCTAGATCTGAACATTTACATTTAGCCATATTAAAATGTGTATTCATTGCTTGCACCCAGAGTAGTGTGTATCTGTGACCTGCCCTCTTCATTTATCTACCACTCCCCCTATTTTTGTGTCATCTGCCAACCAAAGCAGTGATGATTTTATGTTTTCTTCCAGGTCATTGACAAAAACGTTAAATAGCGTAGAGCTGAGAACCAATCCTTGCAGGACACCACTGGAAATACACCACTCAATTATGATTCCCCATTTACAATTACATTTTGAGACCAGTTAGCCAGTTTTTAATCCATATAATGTGTGCCATGTTAATCTGATATTGTTCTAGTCTTTTTCATCAAAATGTTGTACGTTCCAAGTCAAACGCCTTACACAAGTCTATTACGTCAACTCCATTACCTTTATCAACTAAACTTGGAATCACATTAAGAAAAAGACACCAAGTTAGTTTGACAGGATCTATTTTCCATAAACTCATGTTGATTTGCATTAATTACATTACCCTCCTTTAATTCTTTATTAATCGAGTCCTGTATCAGTTGCTCCATTATCTTCCCCAGGAGTGATGTCAAGCCTGTAAATTATCCAGGCCATCCCATTTACCTTTTTAAAAAACTGGCACAACTTTAGCTTTCTTCCAGGCTTCTGGAACTTCCCTAGGTTCCAGAACTTATTGAAAATCAACATTAGTGGTCCAATAAACTCCTCAGCCAGCTCTTGGATGCAAGTCATCTGGACCTCTTGCTTTAAAAATGTCTAATTTTAGTAGCTCTTGTTTAACATCCTCCAGGAACACCAATAGAATTAAAAGAGTTATCACTATATGATGAGCCAATATCATCTGTTTTTCCTTTAATACTGAACAAAAATATTTATTGAACACTTCTGCCTTTTCTACTTTCTTGGTGATAATTCTATCATTTCCATCTAATAATGGACCAATAGCATCATCAGGATTCTTTTTGTTCCTAATATATTTTTAAAACTCCTTCTTATTGTCCTTAACTCTGCTGCCCATAGACTTCTCCTTGTGTTACTTTGCTTCTCTTACCAAATTTCTACAATTCTTAACTTCTGATTTATAAGCATTAGTATCAAATTCCCCTTTCTTCCACTTGTTGTATATATGTATTTTTTATTTTTATAGCTCCTTTCACTTCCCCTCTAAACCATGTCAGGCTTCTTCCTCGGTCATGGGCTTGTGGCTTTTTGGGCCTCTAGTAAGGTGTTCTGAAATTATTCTCAATTATCCGATTAAATTCTTCCTCCCAGTTAATTTGGCTCATAGTTATTTTTAGCTTTGTGAAACTGGCCTTATTACAGCACCAAGTATACTTCTTGTCTGGATTTTATTCTGTTTACACATTCTAAATGTGATCAAGTCATGATCACTTGTACCTAAGATACCATTAATTTTTTGTTCTCTGATCAATTCCTCTTTATCTCTTAGGCAGAGGTGTAATAAAGAATTCCCCCCCTTTCGGCTGCAACACTTTTTGTGTTAGGAAATTTTATATCTAATGTTTAGATACCCTAAGGATGTTTTAGTATAGGCATCATGAGACCTCCAGCATGTGTCACTCAAATTGAAGTCCCCCCTGATCATTCAGATTTTTCCCCCCACATTTCCCCCTCACCCCCATATAGATAGATGTGCAAGGAAGCCATCATCCTGTTCCCCAGCACAATTTACTGATCTGTAGCAGACCCCAACTAATATCCCATCTTGTGCATTATCTGTTAAGATGTCGATCCATAAGCATTCAAGATTCTGCACATAGCTGAATGGGCACTTTGGCTGTAATACAGTTAGTCTAAATATTTTTAAAATAACAAGTAGAAGAGCTAATCTTTTCAAATGTAATGCAAGTCATTAGAGCAGGTTGTAAAAAGGAAGCAACTTCAACTAGATCTACAACTCATTTGATAAGTTTTGAAAGATCAACATCTGATTTTATTTTCCAACTGCAAAGAGAAACCAGGTTTCAGAGTAGCAGCCGTGTTAGTCTGTATTCGCAAAAAGAAAAGGAGTACTTGTGGCACCTTAGAGACTAACAAATTTATTAGAGCATAAGCTTTCGTGAGCTACAGCTCACTTCATCGGATGCATGAAACAGCCAGCAACACTCATCTATTTGTGTCTGAGCTTCTGAAGTCCTCACCACCTGTGGTGAAGTACTGTGCACCCTCAACCTCTATTAAAGTGGTCAAGGGACAGATGGAGTATGGCTCTAACCCTATTTACCCCTTGATGACTCCACTTTACTAATTAGGTAGAGGAAAGGTTCAACAGAAGAGAACAATATACTCCTCAGTCTGAATCACATCTGACAGTGCAAGTTGTCTTAAATGTATATAGCAAATAAAACGTATTGAAGTCTCATTTTTGTGTATGTTAATACAAAATAAGGTACTACATAAAAATGCTTTACACGCTAACAAATTCAAGGCTACAGTTCAGTTGCACAGAGAAGCTGTTTTGAGAATGCCCTTCTCATGGATTAGGGTTCCCCTTTTCCAAGGATTCCCTGAATCTGCTTTTATAGATTGAGAGATGGCAACCCCTGCCTCCTTTGTGCTTCCCAAACCCCTTCCCTTCCTGCAGAGATAATTTTCCAAGGCAAGGAGACCCTCAGAGTTTATGGATCTATCTTGTTTGCTTCTAATGCACTCATCATCCCTAAGGTTGGTACTTCCACAGACAGATATGTTCTGACCCATAATAATGAAGACAGCAATCAGAGACTTGGATTTGTTTGTGTTTTTATTTTTCCTATGTGGGCTATGTAGTTATAGCATACACTGAAGAACTAAAACCCCATACCCTACAATGAAAAAAGAAGCTTGCCAAAGAGAAAACTATCCCTTTAAAGAACAGGAACAACCATTTCTTGGTGGTAGAGGTTTTTTCCCTTCCATTCCCATCCCCCACTCCCTGCCTCCATTATTTTAAAGTCTTTCCCTATACAAACAGGAACATTCACTGATCACCACCAGTATCTCTTTTCTTTTGATGTACATTAAGAAAATTAAAAGGAATATTCTTAGAAAGACATCTGTGCCTGGGGTGACTCACATTTGATCAATCCCTATGAACTGTGCTTTTCAGGGGATGTGCAATTATTTGCTCAGTTAGGCTTAAACTTTTTATTTATCTAATCGCCCCCCTGCAATGCTTTGATCTGAGCTTCCAAAACCTATTTTCCGACCACTTTAGCTACATATTTTAATTCTTATGGTCTAATCAACTTCAGCCTGTAAAACACGCAATGTCTGCTTAATGCATCCTATTAGGAAATCAGGCTGCCACGTGGATTTTTTAGATCTCTCATTTTGCGACCCTGTGAGCCATTTGGAAGTGTCATTAATGTCATTATTCCAAGGGAGAAGGAGAGCTGGCAGCAGAGTGAGCCCTCTACACTGCTGTCAGCCTTGCCCTCCTAACATTTGCAGAGTGACTCAGAGGTGAATCACAGGTTTCTGCAGGTGTACGCTGGGGATGGCTGGAAGATTTCCATGTCACAGTGGTTGCAAATGTTTACTTCATTAGTTCATGGGGTTACTCAGCAGTTCTAGCAAACTCAATTTCTCAGTCTTACTGTACGGTAGTTAAAAAAATAACAATAATTCAGGAGTACACCACAGCTTTGAAATAAAAAAAACAGCTATCATTTTGTAATTAGAAAATGTCTTGTTAATTTGAGCAGTGCTGGAAGGAGAATGGTGTGCGGTCACTATGTTTCAGAATACACACACATTGTGAAATATACCAGATTAATAACCAATATGTCCTTATCTAAAGGGGATTGGACTCTGGGATTTAAGGATTTTCTACCCATTAAAAATATTATCATGTTGGTAATAAAAAATCTTTGAGGCTGAAGTTTCTAACTAGAATTCTGTTTCAAAGGATTCCTTGCAATCTTGAAGTGAAGGTGTGCCAAAACCCTCAAGTACTGTAATAAATCCATGACCATCTAGAACTTCACACAGTGGTCACTTGGAACTTCATAGCATTAACAGGGACAAAAGCTCAGATCACTCTGTTACAAAGGTTCAGGATCCTATGACTTGAGCTAAAGAAGACTCAATCTGCTCTGACTCTTACCAGTAGAGAAACTAAAATACACCATTATACAATTCTGAGTCCATCCAACAGAAGGCAATGGTGTGTACATCTACACACACACACGCACACACACACACACACACACACACACACACACACACACACACACACAGTGTAGCTCTCTTTCTACTCCTGATACAGATTAGATAAAATGGCCATTTTCAAGACAGCCATGGTATGTATTGATTGTTCATGACAGTACTGGGAAGGTACTGGGACAGTACTTGTCATAGGAAAATAATAGTGTTGTGAGCTATACACTGATAAAGATTAGGTTAATTTTAGCTTTCTCAGAAGAGAGGAAGTTAGTCAGGATTTTCCCAACTATTTATTATTCTGACAATTTAAGAAACCATTGTTCCATAGTTTTTACAGTCCCTGTGGAGTTCAGGCTCCCAAAAAAGTTAGAAAGCCCCAGGCCCAACTTGCAAGGATGGCCACATGCTTGTGTGTGGTTATAGTTCTGTCTCCACAACCCATTTCATCTTTGGTCATTGGACAGAGACTGTCAACTAGAGTGCCATTTAGTGTCTCTTGGTGTCATGACTTTTTTTGAGAATACTGGTGGGTGAACCTCATCTGGCTGGTTTTAGATAAACACCCAGAAGTTTGGATTCTTCTCTGTACATTCTTTCTTGGGCCTGCAGAATTGGGCTGGAAAAGATCACAAAAACAGGCTGTGCCATGAGATTTCCAATACTTCCCACTTCTGATTATGATGAAAATCCTACAAGAATTGCAGCATGCATAATAAAGTGGTGGAGAAAATAAGTTATCCAAAAACTTAATTGAACATCAGAACTGGTTTGAGTTTGGGGCAAAGTATCAGCTTTGATTTTATCTAAACAGGTTAACATATTCACATATACAATGTGGAAAACTCCCTGTAAGAACTGGAACGAGGCCACAAACTCACCTCACAAAGGTCACTGAATAGCCAACCGATGTCTATGACTCATACCTCTATACTGAGCTAGGCTGGATATAAATTCACGTAGCTTACAGAACTGATGGGAGATCACTCATTCCAAGCCCCTGTGCTAGGCACTTCCTCCAGAGGAGCAGACCTAAGGGCACACAGCTTGTAGCTCTCTATATTGTGATGATTTAACTACAGCTAGTTCTGTTTCTGAATTACAACATTGGCCCTATGTAAGAACACTTCAATCTCTCCGGTCACTCGATTGCAGACCTGAGGGTGGCTATCCTTCAAACAAAAAAACTTCAAAAACAGACTCCAGTGAGAGACTGCTGAATTGGAATTAATTTGCAAACTGGATACAATTAATTTAGGTTTGAATAGAGACTGGGAGTGGATGAGTCATTACACAAAATAAAACTATTTCCCCATGTTATTTCTCCCCCCCACCCCACCCCTCACTGTTCCTCAGACATTCTTGTTAACTGCTGGAAATAGCCCACCTTGCTTGTCTCCATGAAAGGTTTTCCACCTTCCCCCCAACCCCTGCTGGTGATGGCTCATCTTAAGTGATCACTCACCTTACAGTGTGTACGATAAAACCCATTGTTTCATGTTCTCTGTGTGTGTATATAAATCTCCCCACTGTATTTTCCACCGAATGCATCCGATGAAGTGAGCTGTAGCTCACGAAAGCTTATGCTCAAATAAATTTGTTAGTCTCTAAGGTGCCACAAGTACTCCTTTTCTTTTTGCGAATACAGACTAACATGGCTGCTACTCTGAAACCTGTCATTATGCAAGGCACTGAATTTAGCCGTATAGAGTGGAAATCTATCAACTTCATGAAAAAACTCATACAGATACAGACAGACATCATCTTCTTCTCCAAATGCAAACAGATGGACATCATACCAAAAGGACTGAAGGTAAAAAATCCATTACAATCTACATACCACACAGACTATGGTGACAGCTTGTGCCACACGCTCTCAAAGAAACTGCGGAACCACCTGATCAACATCCTCTACAGCAAACAGGGAAAGATTAAGAATGAGCTCTCAAAACTGGATACTCTCATAAAGAACCAGCCTTCCACACAAACTTCCTTGTGGCTGGACTTTACAAAAACTAGACAAGCCATCTACAACAGACACTTTGCTTCTCTACAAAAGAAAAAGGACACTAAACTCTCAAAACTACTACATGCCACAAGGGGCCACAACAGTGGTTCCCTTAACCCACTCAGCAATATTGTTAATCTATCCAACTATACTCTTAGCCCAGCAGAAGAATCTGTCCTATCTCGGGGCCTCTCCTTTTGCCCCTCCACCCCCACGAACATGATACAGTTCTGTGGTGACCTAGAATCCTATTTTCGACGTCTCTGACTCAAGGAATATTTCCAACACACCTCTGACCAACATATTAACCCACAGAGACCTTCCTACCTACACTACAAAAAGAAGAATTCTGGGTTGATTCCTCCTGAAGGTCGAAACAGCAGCCTGGACTTCTACATAGAGTGCTTCCGCCAACGTGCATGGCTAAAATTGTGGAAAAGCAGCATCACTTGCCCCATAACCTCAGCCGTGCAGAACACAATGCCATCCACAGCCTCAGAAACAACTCTGACATCATAATGAAAAAGGCTGGCAAAGGAGGTGCTGCCGTCATCATGAATAGGTCGGATTATGAACAAGAGGCTACTAGGCAGCTCTCCAACACCACTTTCTACAAGCCATTACCATCTGATCCCACTGAGGGTTACCAAAAGAAACTACAGCATTTGCTCAAGAAACTCTCTGAAAAAGCACAAGAACAAATCCGCACAGACACACCCCTGGAACCCCGACCTGGGATCTGCTACCCAAGATCCATAAACCTGGAAATCCTGGACGCCCCATCATCTCAGGCATTAGCACCCTGACAGCAGGATTGTCTGGCTATGTAGACTCCCTCCTCAGACCCTACGTTACCAGCACTCCCTGCTATCTTCGAGACACCACTGACTTCCTGAGGAAACTACAACCCATTGGTGATCTTCCTAAAAACACCATCCTAGCCACTATGGATGTAGAAGCCTCTACACCAACATTCCACACAAAGATGGACTACAAGCCGTCAGGAACAGTATCCCCGATAATGTCACGGCTAACCTGGTGGCTGAACTTTGTGACTTTGTCCTCACCCATAACTATTTCACATTTGGGGACAATGTATACCTTCAAATCAGCGGCACTGCGATGGGTACCCGCATGGCCCCACAGTATGCCAACATTTTTATAGCTGACTTAGAACAACGCTTCCTCAGCTCTCGCCCCTAGTGCCCCTACTCTACTTGCGCTACATTGATGACATCTTCATCATCTGGACCCATGGAAAAGAAGCTCTTGAGGAATTCCACCATGATTTCAACAATTTCCATCCCACCATCAACCTCAGCCTGGACCAGTCCACACAAGAGATCCACTTCCTGGACACTACTGTGCTGATAAACGATGGTCACATAAACACCACCCTATATTGGAAACCTACTGACTGCTATGCCTACCTACATGCCTCTAGCTTTCATCCAGATCACACCACACGATCCATTGTCTACAGCCAAGCTCTACGATATAACCGCATTTGCTCCAACCCCTCAGACAGAGACAAACACCTACAAGATTTCTATCATGCATTCTTACAACTACAATACCCACCCACTGAAGTGAAGAAACAGACTGACAGAGCCAGAAGAGTACCCTGAAGTCACCTACTACAGGACAGGCCCAACAAAGAAAATAACAGAACGCCACTAGCCATCACCTTCAGCCCCCAACTAAAACCTCTCCAACGCATCATCAAGGATCTACAACCCATCCTGAAGGACGACCCATCACTCTCACAGATCTTGCGAGGCAGGCCAGTCCTTGCTTACAGACAGCCCCCCAACCTGAAGCAAATACTCACCAGCATCCACACACCACACACCAGAATCACTAACCCAGGAACCTATCCTTGCAACAAAGCCCGTTGCCAACTCTGTCCACATATCTATTTAGGGGACACCATCATAGGGCCTAATCACATCAGCCACACTATCAGAGGCTCGTTCACCTGCGCATCTACCAATGTGATATATGCCATCATGTGCCAGCAATGCCCCTCTGCCATGTACATTGGTCAAACTGGATAGTCTCTACGTAAAAGAATAAATGGACACAAATCAGACATCAAGAATTATAACATTCAAAAACCAGTCGGAGAACACTTCAATCTCTCCGGTCACTCGATTACAGACCTGAGGGTGGCTATCCTTCAACAAAAAAACTTCAAAAACAGACTCCAACGAGAGACTGCTGAATTGGAATTAATTTGCAAACTGGATACAATTAACTTAGGCTTGAATAGAGACTGGGAGTGGATGAGTCATTACACAAAGTAAAACTATTTCCCCATGTTATTTCTCCCTCCCACCCCACCCCATCCCCCACTGTTCCTCAGACGTTCTTGTTAACTGCTGGAAATGGCCCACCTTGCTTGTCACCATGAAAGGTTTTCCTCCTTCCCCCCTCCTCCTGCTGGTAATGGCTTATCTTAAGTGATCACTCTCCTTACAGTGTGTATGATAAAACCCATTGTTTCATGTTCTCTGTGTGTCTATATAAATCTCCCCACTGTATTTTCCACCGAATGCATCTGATGAAGTGAGCTGTAGCTCACGAAAGCTTATGCTCAAATAAATTTGTTATTCTCTAAGGTGCCACAAGTACTCCTTTTCTTTTTGCGAATACAGACTAACATGGCTGCTACTCTGAAACCTGTTTCTTCTGTGTGGGTTTGGCATTGGCAGAGCCTGTGTATTCATGAGCAGAAAGCTATCATCACTGCGGGGAGGCATGACATTTGAGAAAGGTGAAGCACCTTTTAGACAGCTATAAGCATAACAGGAATAGCACATAGGGATTTTCAGGATGGAAAGTGACCTCATCTGTCTTCTTCCAAATCAGGGTTCAATTGTGCCTTTAAGGTGGGAGCTATCAAGCTGCCCATACATTACTCCTCCAAGTAGTGCAATGGACTCTCCCATCCAGGACTGGCTAATTTGGCTGCAGGTGCAGAAGGGGAGTGGCCATGGCCTCACCTTCTTTCTTACCTCCTTTGATCACCCTTTTTGGGGAGCTAGTGCAGGGCAGCACAAGGACTGCAAGTGTGCTGGCCTTATTACCTTTTATTTCTATAAATGGCATTCCATAAGCCACTTATCTACTCATTTTCCTAGTCTATTCAAGCTATTTTGAATTTTCCAGTCCTCTGACCTTGTATTGACTTGTTCCCCACAGGATTTTGTCATCACCAAATGTTATCACTTTATTTCATGTTTCTATTTTAAGGCTATTAACATATAAAGTGAACAGAATCAGGCCTCCCAGTAGTGCTCCTTGATCTATGCCACACTGTAAATCATCTCCAGACGTCATGAACTTCCAGCTGTTTCTGTTTACACGTACTCTGTACCTCAGATGTAAAACCTAGTTCTTCCTACACTCAAGCAACTGCCCCTCCTCATCTCCTTCTTTATTACACCGTGTAGATTAGTCTTTTGCATGGTTACCATTTCAAAAGATTTGCTAAATTGTGGAGCCAGATTCTGATCTCTGAGACTACAGTACTGTATATTTATACTGATGTAATACCCCCCTCCCCCACCCCGCTAATGGTAACAGAGTCAAGTTAGCTCCTCCTTATAATTTGCATTGATTGGTCTTTCTTGCACCCGTTGGAACAAGAAACAAAGTAAAGACATCACCCTGCTATCCTCTCTCAACCAATTAGTTCTGTTAAAATCAATGGGACTGCTTGCATGAGTGACTGATTGTCTTCACTATGGGGAGATAGACACTGCTGCAATCACTGCAGCAGGGGTCGATTTAGCGGGTCTACTGAAAACCTGCTAGATTGACAGCAGAGTGCTCTCTGGACGACCCCGGTACTCCAGCTCCCCAACGAGAGTAAGGGAAGTCAACCGGAGAGCATCTCCCATCAATGCAGCGCAGGGAAGACACAGGGGTAAAGCGACCTAAGCTACGTCGACTCCAACTACATTATTCCCATAGTTGGAGTAGTATAATTTAGATCGACTTGCCCCCATAGGGAAGACAAGCACTTAGTAAGAACTACTTAAGGGTTGCCCCTGAAGATTGTAAAAGTAAAAGGCCAGATAAGTAAAGCAGTTTAGAGGGGCTATTTCAGATAAGGATGTAAAGGAATAAAAAAGTAAAAATACTGGACAAAGATCTGAACTCATCTACCTCCGGTCACAACTCACTCCAGACTCACAGGAGAAAAATGGCATCAGCAGACTATGAAAGTTGAAAGCATTCTGTTTAATCCCAGATTTCCTCCCCATTGTTAGAAGTTTTTCATTTGGTATCACAGTTTGTACAACCGCAACTCATATGCAAACAGAGATGTCACCAGCAGCCACCCAACAGGAGAACAGAGCTCTGGCCAAGCAATGCCAGCCACCACAGACTCTACACTACCGTTGATGGTTTATACACCAGAGTTGCACTTCCAGCACTTTTTTATAGCTAAGTTATAAATTCCTGAAAATAAGGGTGTTGGGGCAGTTCATGGAAAAATGGAGTTGCTTACCACTCAAAGATACCACTCAAAGAACATTGTACAACTCACTGCCCCCAGGGTGCTCCTTAGTGGCACCATGTGGCATTGCAGCTACTCTGCCTCAGCTTCCCCACCACGCTCTTCTGCATAGTCTCCAGTGGTAGATATGACTTGGCCCTGCAGCTAAGCCAGCTTAGAGAGTTCAATCCCTTCGGGATAACAGGTTTCAGAGTAGCAGCCATGTTAGTCTGTATTCGCAAAAAGAAAAGGAGTACTTGTGGCACCTTAGAGACTAACAAATTTATTAGAGCATAAGCTTTCGTGAGCTACAGCTCACTTCATCGGATGCATGAAGTGAGCTGTACCTCACGAAAGCTTATGCTCTAATAAATTTGTTAGTCTCTAAGGTGCCACAAGTACTCCTTTTCTTTTTTCGGGATAACGGAGTCCTTCCGACAAAGTCCAATAAACTCAGATCCAGCCCCGCTTCCTTGCAGGAGAGCCTCAGATGAAACAGCCTGATTCAGTGTCTACAAACAGGTGCTTGGGCTCTGGTCAACGCAACAATCTGGTCCAGGCCCAACCTCCTACAGAGGGCTCTGGGCCAGCTACAGTCCTGGGACAGCTCATGGCTTTCACCCAAGCTTCTTACCCCCACCTCCTCCTCCCCCGCAAGCAGGAGCAGTCTGTCTGCTCTCCTTCCCAGTCAGCCTGTATTAACTGCTGGGCTTTCTTATTTGTAAGCCCACATCCATTGCTCTGCTCTCCCCACCTTGCACATCTGTCTACACCGGGGCAGGCATGCTGCCTCCCTGAACCCCCCAGCATGCAGTGTAGTGTGTGCCCATTGAGGTGCCCTGTCAGGAAATGCAGCCTGCTCCCCCTCTGCAGATCAGTGCCTGGGGGAAATGGGTGAACAGCCCCACTTTCTCCCCTACCCCTGGGGGGCAACCACAACTTTTAGGAAGAGTAGAGACAGAGCAGTATCTGGACTCCTATGAGGACACAGATTGAAAATCTGCTTGGACCTTAGTATTAATTATTATCTGTATTTCAGTAGTGCCTAGGGGCCCCAATTATGGGCCAGGGCCCTGTGGTGCTGGCTCTTGTACAAACAGAACAAAAAGATATTTCCTGCCCCATCTTCTTGTTCTGTGTTTGTACAGTGTCTAGCACAATAGGCTGTGCAAAGGGGTCTCAGGTCCACTGTCAGTCTCATGAGCTTTATTTATGAATAGCCCTGTGTAAGTTGTGGGTTGTATCTAGCTTATCCATCACTTCTGTCTCAGATGACAGAACAGCATCCCCAGGGGATGACTGACTAAATGTCCACTTTCTGTCAACAGCAACTTTTAAAAATTTGTTTCAAAGTATATATTTTTGAAGTTTGATTAAAAATGTGTTAATTAAGATAAGATCGTTAAATCGGGGCTGAACAGACATCTCGACAATTTTTAAATTAAAAAAAACACATTACAAGGTAATCAAAGTATGAAGCTGATACAATCAGGACAGTAACTGTGCTGCATGTCACACAGCATATTAACAACATGCTTTGAGATTTGTTTTCCTTAAAAATCATTAGCATATGTCATATTTATTAAAGTAAACCATAAAAACCTCATGGAAATCGGCATAAGTGATTATAAATCCATTTCTGCAATGAGTGTACTGCCCCAGGGTAAATGAACACTATGGCTTAATACAGCTATAAATATCTTGTTTTTCTATGGGCTAATTAAAAATTATGTGGGTGTGCTTGGCATTTAACTTGGGAGAGTTGTTTCATTCCTCCCCCTACCCCTCTCCCTCTTGCTAACAATGCCTTTTGGCAACTTTTCTCTTTGTAGAAGAAATGCCAGTTTATTTTATGGGGATAGTTAATCTGACAGGAGTAGATTCAAGTTTTGGCAAAGATCTGTGATGAAACAGAGTTTGATTGAAAGGATAAGCTTGAATGACACCCTTCTTAAATGGCTGGGTCTTCTCACAGGGCTTGGACTGGGAAATCAAGACTAACATTTTTGCAAGAGCTTTCATTAGCCAGTAATCAGGTTCTAAACTCAGTTATTTGAACAGTGCAAGAGATTATGTGACCTGAATCTCCACTATCTTGCAACATGCATCATCATGTACCCCATACAAAACAAGTGAAAACTGCAACTGCTTTGCAGTTAGGAATCAGGCCCCCATATTTACATTTTTTTCTTGATTTCTACCTTTATTCATTAATCAGCCTGTGTTGCGCAAACTGATGAATTATTATTGCAATAATGCATAGAAGGTAATTAAAAAGCATAAAACAGAGTAGTTCCAATGATTTAACTATTAGCGTATAATTAGCACATGCAACTTTTGAGCCTTATTTGTGAATCACATAACTAAGTATAGGGAGTTTGGAAAACAAACAAAACAAAAACCTATCTATTATTGGTTTCAGAGTAGCATCCGTGTTAGTCTGTATTCGCAAAAAGAAAAGGAGTACCCGTGGCACCTTAGAGACTAACAAATTTATTAGAGCATAAGCTTTCGTGAGCTACAGCTCACTTCATCGGATGCATTTGATGGAAAGAGCAGAGGAGAGATTTATATACACACACACACACACACACACACACACAGATCTTGTAATGGCAAAAGGTGCTAATGGATTGTGCGTTTGGAGCTGATAATATGTAAGCACCCAAGATGAAACTCCCCACTGAAGGAGTTAAAGGGATTGTCTATACACAAAAGTTGTACTGCTTTAATTATATTGGTATAGTTAAAATGATACAATCTCCCCCCTCTTGCCCCAGTATGGACACAATTATACAGCTATAACGGTGCTTATGCCAGTATAGCTTATTCCAGTACTGGAAGAAAACTAAACTATACTGATATAAGGCCCCTTTATGGTGGTAAAATTGTCCCCACACTGGGGTCTGTACCATAACTACTTCACTTAAAAAGAAATCACATCCCTAGCTGAAATAGTTTTAGCAGTACACTAATTGTGTGTGGACCATGTCAAAGATGCCATGAAGTAACCACACCCAAAAAGTCATTAAGGGGTATTGTGTGGGCTAAACTCTTCTCCGTCTGGAACACTTTCCTCCTTTCCCCCCCCGCTGCTGGTGATGGCTCATCTTAAGTGATCACTCTCCTTACAGTGTGTATGATAAAACCCATTGTTTCATGTTCTCTGTGTGTGTATATAAATCTCCCCACTGTATTTTCCACCAAATGCATCCGATGAAGTGAGCTGTAGCTCATGAAAGCTTATGCTCAAATAAATTTGTTAGTCTCTAAGGTGCCACAAGTACTCCTTTTCTTTTTGCAAATACAGACTAACACGGCTGCCACTCTGAAACCTTTGTATTGGAAAGCTAGGTAAAAAGTGCAGAGAAGGAAAGACTGACGGGAGGAAAAGAGGCATAAAGCGAGATAAGTTATACCGACCTAAGCTCTGTTGTACACAGCACTATGTCGGTGGATGAACTCTTTACCGTCAACTTAGAGCTTCCACCCACACAAGCGCTACAGCTGCACCACTGTAAGTGCTGTTTTGTAGATGTAGCCATAGAGTTTGTTAAGCAGTTAAAGAGACTTAGGAGAGGCACTGCAGAGAGACAGAGTCACAAGACAGCTGCTTCTGGGGATGGGGCAGTGGTATCTGACCTGAGGTTTCTACAAGGAAGAGTTGCAGTGTGCAGGTTGTTGCTATCCCTGTTCAAAAAAGTGGGACTTGCATACATTTTCTAAATAAACTAATTACACTAGAAAATGTTTGATTCCACATCACCTGTTTCTGCTCCCAACAGGAAGCTGACCTGCAAAGACCCATATTCTGCCACCACTTATTTATTGTTCATACTAGGTACTATCTAGACTCCCCAGCCAAGACTGGGGCCTCACTGTGGTATGCCCTGTACAAATATAAAATAAGAGACATTCCTCTACTCAGAAAGTTTACAATCTAAATAGACAAAACAAGGGGAAACAGGCACAGAAAGGTGAAGTGACCTGCCCGAGGTGACACAGCAGATCAGTGGCAGAGCCAAGGATGGACCTCCCAGTCCAGTGCTATATCCACTGGACTATGCTGCCTCTACACAGTAAGATTTCCCACTTTGTATATTTACATAGCTTTGTTGATGCGCCAGAGAAGCGATGTTTGGATCTGGAACTTGAATAGACTTAGGTTTAAGGATAGGCAGTTTGATATGAAGCCAAATGAGAACTTGGGCTGAGTTGCGTGTTTGCATTCAATGGCACCAAAATCTCATGGAACCGTTCTTGTTAGATTTCTGTTCAGAATTGCAGGATTTTTTCAGGATCAGCAAGATCCTGAGATCTCTCGGACATACTGTACCAAAATATTGTGCTAAGGGCTGTTCTTGCCACCCCCTCAGAGACAAAATTTAGCTCCAAATGTTGCAAGCAAAATGAAGTTATGGCAAAGATAAGAACTACAATTGTAACTCTTGAAAATAATTTTCTTGAAACAAGTTTAAAATGCACTCACTTTTTTTTTAAAAGGATGTACAATTGACTAACCGCAATTGTGCAATAGTAGATTGCATCCACAACCTGATATCAGCAAGGCACTTCAACACTTCCAGTAATATTGACCATTATTGATTTTGCAAAGAAAATGAATGCTGTAAGAATAAACCAAAGTGAACTGAAAGTAACTACTATTCTATTCTATACAGGTTCTTGTACCACCCTGATCATTGTAGTATCTGAATGTCTTAGTGCATTAAGTGATGTAACTCACATCAATCACATGTGGTTTGTTTTCTCTCATCTTCTCCCAAACTGCTATTACGGACCAGATCATCATCTGCTCCAAAGTTAATGGAGCAATTATGATTTGCACCAGCTGAGGATCTGGCTCCATGTGTTTAAAATTAAGCACCCCAACACCCAACCTAACAAGCCCCTGCAGTGGCTGAACCACAAGTTGATTGAAAACTCCAACATTTAAAAAAGGAGTCTGATTTAAGAATTCATCTCAACTCCCTCAATCATACTTCCATATGAAAAAAATGGAATGGTCTTACAGCCTTTACATTTATCCTGTATCAAAATCAATATAATGGGTTACTGTTTATAGTCATCCTCTTAAAAACAGTCAGTATTTCCAACAGAGATACCCAGACTAAAAGTTTCTGTACCTCAAGTTGCACAAATACATCACTAATTGGTCAGCTTTTAAATGGTCTCTGCTTTTGAGAAAGGAATATTGAAAAAGCCAGAAATATGACACATGATACTGAAGGTATTTTTTTCATAATTGGATTCATTAGCATTATCACAAAAACTGAAGGAACAAAGCTACCAGTATGTGGAGCATTAATCATATCGCCAGTAATTAGTGTCAGAAAATAGAAATACAAGACAAAACAAGGAAGTAAGCAATAATTCTAAAACCCAACCATGGTTTACAGGAAACACTGTCTAAGAAAGACTCAGAAGTTACACAATTACATTTATTAAAACAGCTAAAGGGAGGAGTATGATTGTCTAGGTCAGTTCAGCAGAGCATGGACGAAAAAGAAATATCTAAACATCTGAACGAAAATGGGAAGCACTGTCGAAACCTGGCTTATCCAAAGATGCCATGATAGGCCAGGTGCAGAGTCATCAGTGGGCAATGTATAAAGAAGTGCATCGTGTCCACATGTGGATGAGGGCTGTTGCTATAACTCATGTAATATGTTGCTCCTTGATGGCTCATGGCGAATGACACACAATCAAACAACAGCATACAATGTCAGGCATGAAACAAGACCGCATCCAGGGATCCACACTTGGCAATCAGTGACACAAATGAAAATGGAAGCTACTCACATAATGACCACTTGTGCTCAGCAGCCCAAGTTTGTGTGTCTTAGTGTCATCAATTTGGAAGTTCTAGAGTAACACAGAACTGGAGGACTTCACTGGCCATTTATGCAACCATCAGATACACTGTCAAACATTAGGACAGTTCCCACATTTGGAATATGAACAATGAACATGCACGATTACGTCCATGACAACTACTGAGCATAGCAAAGCAAGCAGGTGTGAGAGATGCCAAGAAGATATCCAGGTTGTCATCATAGAATCATACGACCAGACATGTCCAGAGCCTCTATTATGCAATGAGTAAACAACATGTAGGTAGTGAAATATGCATCAGGTATCATTGGTCCCTGAGAACAAGCCTCCAACACATCCCCATCCACAATCCATCCCGGTTAGTGATGCTAACACATACCCTTGGAAAAAGAAAAGGAGTACTTGTGGCACCTTAGAGACTAACAAATTTATTTGAGCATAAGCTTTCGTGAGCTACTGAATGCATCCGATGCAGTGAGCTGTAGCTCACGAAAGCTTATGCTCAAATAAATTGGTTAGTCTCTAAGGTGCCACAAGTACTCCTTTTCTTTTTGCGAATACAGACTAACACGGCTGCTACTCTGAAATATACCCTTGGCAAATACTTTACACATACCTGGACTGTATTTTGCTTTAATTTGCATCTCTGATATCGTTATGGTTCCTGATACTGAGTCTAGGTTGGCATGAAGGTTTCAAGTTGATAGGTGTGTTACTGGCAGTCGATAGAGGTGGCTCTTGTAAAATCTCGGAACCTTCACAAACCTGCAATGAAATTATTTTATTCTTAAAAATTAGCTAACATCTTTGAAGTATTAACTACAATTTCTCACTTAGTTCCTTATTTTGACATGCATATTTTCATATCTAGTCAGGAAGTTTCCTAGTTTGAATTGTGTATTACATCTTAAGGAGAGAGCAATAATTAGCAATCAAAAGGAGAGGAGTTACAATTCTTTTTAATTCTCTGAATCCTTTCTAAACTTCTCCATAGAGTACAGGCATTATAGGGATTCTGTTACAGATTATTTTAACTACAGCTGGTCAAACTGTAGTGAAATGTGTGAATTGGAATTGTGACTAAATTACCTGAAACTTTTAGCCAGTTTTTCTGTTCTCAAATACTTCACAGACTGGATGAATGAATGCTATTCATAGTTTGGATAAACGATTTTCAGCCATAGGGTGAACACAAAGTGATGACTTTTGACTATTTGCTCTTCATTATTTGTAGTCTGTGAACAATCATTTAAGTCACATGGTTTCAATGCAAAATTTGGCTTCTCATCATTCAGGTCTTGTGCCAGCAAAGTGCTTAACTACATGTTGCTGAAAGGGATGGCATTGCTCATGGATTTATGCTGAATCGGGCCACAGTGATTTTATTCTAACAAAAAGCCTAAAAACCAGCAGTACAGTAAGATCTTTTCTTCACGTATGGTTCATTTGTTTGTTTGTGGATAACCACTCAGATTCAAATAATAATTTGAAAGAAAACAGCCTGAGATACAATCAGTCTGGAAGCAATTAGCCAAATTATTCAATGGATTAATATAAATTACATTGTTTAATTAAAAGATCGTATCAAATAAATACTGGTTTCAATTAGAGCAAAAACATAATTGAAGCCAGCGAAGAGGCAAGGAAACCAAGTGATTTTCAGATGCCTTCGGGATCTCAGAAGTTCTTCCACACAAAGATGTTATATTCAATACACAGACACTAGCAAATCTGCAGTAGCAACAACTGAATTCTAAATAGCTGCTTAGTGACTCTTGAATGTAGTTCATCAACTAGTCAGTCACTTGGTTTCATTAGTGCAAGCTAAATGAGAGAGAAAGAGACTGGGCGACCAATAGAACCAGGAATTTACCTTTTTAATGTTTGCTGTATAAAAATTGCCTAGTGGGTGATACTAAGTTGTATTAATTGTATTATTTATTTCTATTATTTTAATTAGTTTGTGTATATAGCACCAAAGATGAGCCTACCTCACAGACACAGATGAAGACAAAGGAGCAGACATTCGGCTGGTATAAACTGGCATAGCCCCTATTCATTTACACCAGTTCATTTGCACCAGCTGAATATAAGGTCCTCTGGCCCTGTCCCAAGTCATCAGCAATGCCATCCTAGAAAACCTGCCCAACAACATCCTTGAACAAGCCCCTGCGGTGCTTTAAAATATTAAGGGCTCTATTATGCTTTTACAACATTGAGCAATGCTGCCAGGACCAAATGGACAGGTGGGAGAGCAGTAGCCTCTCGGAGCGCTAGGCCTTTGCAAGGCTCAATAAACATGGGTGTCAGGAAAGCTCAGTGAGCAGTGGACTTGCTACGTTTGTAGCCAGTACTGGCAATCCACTAACTGCAGTGTGAAGCAGGGCTATAGCCATGCTCTCAACCTTGGTCAGATATGCCCCTTCTGAGGCGGGAAATACTACTGGCAATACAAGCCATTTGCTCTTTGTGGGTCGAACTACTGGAAGCCAAACTCTAGCTTCCTTCTGAGTAGGGACAAAGAGCAGTTCCAGTGTCTTCTTGTCCTCTTAACACACCTGCTACCATAACGTAGCTTTAAAACTCCAGTGGTTCCTCCATTCATTTCCGGGCCTACTTCACTAGTGATTTTAAACTCTTCATGCCAATCTACCTCATGGCTTGCCTTCCTGCACTCCTTTTTTTCTACTTGCCTATCCCTGGCCACCCCTCTGCTCCTCCACAGTCTCACCACTGCTGCTTTTAAAGGATTCTGCTGTCTGGCTCCTTTGATCCGGAATAGCCCTACTGTATCTCTCCACCTCCTCAACTCCCCATCTGACTTCTAGTCTCCCCTGAAAATCATCCTTCCTCAGTGTCCTACAGTAATTAATTCCTCTCTACCTGATCATATCTCTGTGCTTAGCTTTGTAACTGCATTATTTAACTCTGTGGACTATTTAGGGATGTACGAAAGGTACCAAATGAAATAAAATGGTCTCATCAGGAGGTTGTTCTTTGGTGGCAGAAAGATTAAGTTGCTGCATCCTGGGTCAGATCAACGCAACGAGTCCCAGCAGGTCCCCAAATTGCACCCCATCATCATCATCTTAACCCTTGCATTACTTCAATGAGAGCTCAGGAAACACAGTGATGCAGCAATACCAGCGAGTTACAACCCTTTGTTTTTGGAGTACTCGCTTTCCTTGACAAACTCTGCTTCTCTTTTCTCAGCCCCTCACCTCTCCTTCAGAATTTACTTAGGCCTTCTCTGCTGGCCTGCACACTGCTCAGCCAGCCTGCAAACAACTGCCAGCAGTCACGAAGAACAACCAGCATGCAACTGCAGCTCCTTCCCTAGGCCAGCCAGCGTAGCTGCACCTACTAAACATATGCAAGTCAGACAGATTGGGCTGAGGGTCACTCTGCCCACTCAGCTTCCCTTGCTGCTGCTGTTCTGAGCTCTCACTAAAACAGTGCAGCACCACCTGCCTCTCAAAAGCAACAGGAACAACCTAGGCCCAAGCTGCACGTGCCTAATGGGTGCCATCACCCTGACTGCACTCTAGTGGCCCTGCACCCTTTCAGCATTAATGTTTTGGTCACTCACTAGCCACCAGATCCAATTCCCACATGAACTATTCATATAAAAAGGAGCAAAAATCAAAACAAATGCCCTGCACACTCATTAGGCCTAGCCCAGGAATGGCCAAACTCTGGCTCGTGAGCTGCATGCAGCTCTTTTACAGTTAAAATATGATTCTCTGAGCCCCCCGCCCCCCACACCATCCCATTTTCTGTCTACCAGCCTAGGTGTGGGGGAGGGAGCTCAAGGCTTCTTCCTGCAACGGGGTGGTGGAACTAGGGGCTTCTGTGCTGCAGGGAGGGGAAATATAAGGGCTTTAGCCCTGTGCGGGGGTGCATTGGGGCAGAAGCTCCATGCCCCGGCAGGCACCACCCCATAGAGCAGGTTGTGCATGTCTTGTGACTCTCAAACTTCTGAAGATTATTGTAGGCAGCTTGGAGGGTCAGTTTTGCCACTCCTGGTCTACCCCAATCCATTCAGATTCATTTGTAAATGGGGAGCAGTTATAATAGCCAACAAGCATCAGAGGGAGACGACTGTATACATATACTAAATGTTGTTATTGCAACTGGGCCAACAGTCAGTGACTCAGACTGAAGCTCAATTTTGCATTGAAAACAAATATGTAGTGAGAGACAGCTCCTGCCCCAAAGAGCTTCCAAACTAAATAGGGAGGCAGTGTTTCCAACTGGATATAGCACTGGGCAGGAACTCAGCAGACTAGGGTTCTAATCATGACTTGGCCACCGACCTTCTGGGTGAACTTGGGCAAGTCTTGGGAGGAGGGATAGCTCAGAGGTTTGAGCATTGGCCTGCTAAACCCAGGGTTGTGAGTTTAATCCTTGAGGGGGCCATTTAGGGATCTGGGGCAAAAATTGGGGATTCATCCTGCTTTGAGCAGGGGGGTTGGACTAGATGACCTCCTGAGGTCCCTTCCAACCCTGATATTCTATGATTCTATGAAGTCTCTTTCCCTCTCTGTGACTCAGTTTCCTCATCTTTAAAATGGGGATAGTGCTACTGACCTTTGCAAAGCAGTTTGAAATCTACGGAAGAAAAAATCTATATAAGTGCTAGGCATTGTTAATAAATAGACAATTCAGATAAGGGATGGGAGGGGAAATAGAAGCAGAGAAAGATGAAGTGGCCAAGGTTACATAGCAGGTTAGTGGCCACATCATGAACACAATCCAGGTCTCCTGGCTCCTTATGTACTAGACCATGATGCATATATAAACGTTAAAAAAATATTTTATACAGTGCAGCTAAACAACATCTTCCAGCAACATTAGCAGAAACAAATTTCTGTTGAGTTTTGCCATTAATATTTGTATAAATCACCCAAAATACCATAACATCACAACTACTTATTTTTCAGCTGTTTTGCAATACAGTGTAGAAATTGACTTTCTTTAAAGCCACTGTATTTATTTGCACACCAGATCTACTGCAACATCATTACAGCCAGAGAAGTTGTTTCATCCAGCATTAACACTGGATTTAGTCTTCATTTTAATAATGTTAATAACATTCAATTACATATTGGAATGTGTGTACTTGAATGGATTTGCAGGTATTAGAGATTATTAGTCATTAGCACTTTGTTTTCTACAGGAAAATACTTGATTTGTTCATGAGCTACATGCAAAATGAGTTTAAAGGAAGAGCCAATGGGTTTATTATTACATGAGGTTCAAGCAGACAAAAATTTAAAGCTGTTAATGAAAAATGTATCTAAAGCACTACAGGATAAATTAAAAACAAATATCTCCCCTTGTTTAAATATGTCCCCCTCATCCCCACCCTCAACTCTGCCTCTCATCCTTCTGGCCATTAATAACAAAAACAAAAATAGGGCTGAAGAAAATGGCTCTGAGCAAACTAAACCAATATGAATTATGCTAACCTGCCCATGAGAATCTTTAAATGGTGTTAGGTTTTGCTCTGCTGTTTGTATCCCCAACAATGTAACACTGTTGCTTTACAGAAATACATGCACAGCTAGTATCAGGAGAATGCTGATGATTTCTGCTCAGGACTCGCGGGGAAAAACAGATCTAAAGCTTGAGCTCACTGCAGCTCTAATTAAAAATAAAGTATGGATGACTCATTTCACTGCTTATTGTTAATGGTTAAGCTACTGGAAGAAGCCCTACCAGAGTTCCTCCTGACCGAACAAACTCTTGCACTAGGTCTAGCTGGGATCTTGTTCTATTAAGATCAGGAATACTGTCATAGGTTAACAAGCAACAGTTAGAGACCTCGAGTTCAGAAAATGTATTTGTAATATGTTAAAACAGATGTCCACACTAGAGAGAAAAATACACACACGTACTGTGTAATTACTTTCTTTTCTTGTTTGTATTTAAGGTTATTCTTGCCCATCAGCTCTAACTTGAAGCATAAGATAAAGAATTATTCCCCCTCTAAAGAAGAAACTGAAATTGACTGGAGTGAGGTTGCGTGCATGTCCATTTTTTGCTGAAAAGTTGGTCCAATAAAAGATTACCTCACTTACCTTGTCTCTCTAATATCCTGGGACAGACCCAGCTACAAAACTGCATACAACATTTTTTGATGGACATACTTCCTAAGAAAACAGAACTTTTGGACCTGATCTCTCCATTTACATTCAGGCCTTTGAAACTCAGGCAGACTATGGAGGCCTTAAAGGGGAGCAAGTTACATTCAGGCCATATCTACACTAGGAGCATTTTGCTGGCATAGTTATACCGGTTTACCATACCGGCAATGAGCTCCTAATGTGGATGCGGCTTGTACCAACAAAACTGCATTTATGCCTGTATAGCTCATTCCAGCTCATAAACCCCCCACTCCCAGGGGTAAAATAAACCATGCCAACAAGAGCACAGCTTTTGCTTGTACACGAGAGGCTTTTGCTGGCACAGCTATGTCAGTCACAAATCACAACTCATCACATCCCTGACTGACAAAAGGCTGTAGAGTAGAACTGGACCTATACTCATTATAAGGCCCCTTTGCACTACCACAGTGCTGTAAGGTGGGCTTAGCGTAAATAAGAATCATTTGGTCCTTACAGCCTAACATCCCATTGGGTACATATTCCTTTGAGTGGTTTGGGGTAATCTGTTAACATAGAACTCTTAGCCGTTATTTAAAAAAATACTAGAGTAATGACTAACGCTTTCAATCGTCATGCTGAAATGTTTTGAGCTAGAAGACTAGATGAACTAGATGTTTTGAGCTGCAATGTTTTTGCATAAGACTTAGTATGTTTATATTTCATATCCCAATTCTCATGGGGCCGGTGGGAAGGTTGGTGGTGCTAAAAGCTATTTTGACTGCATTGTCTCTCTTTATTTTATATTTGTTGATTGAGACAGAAAACATTTCCAATATGATCAAGAGTAAAAGTGTGTGTTAACTACAGCAGAGCCTACTGTATTATCAAGGCAGATTTGTTTTAAGTTCAATGGAGAAAAGTTACCTTTGAATCTGAGAAGTTAAAACGTGTTGCAATACCTAGGCACAATGGGATAAGTTAATGATGAAGTTTCAGCTTTAACTCAGGTTTCAGAGTAGCAGCCGTGTTAGTCTGTATTCGCAAAAGGAAAAAGAGTACTTGTGGCACCTTAGAGACTAACAAATTTATTTGAGCATAAGCTTTCGTGAGCTACAGCTCACTTCATCAGATTCATGAATGCATCCGATGAAGTGAGCTGTAGCTCATGAAAGCTTATGCTCAAATAAATTTGTTAGCTTTAACTCAAACTCCTGGCTTTTGTAGGTTTCAGCCTGACACTAATAGGTATATTTTAACGAGATACATGGGGATTTAGGGAGAACAACTCCCATTAATGTTAATGGGATTCACACAGCTTGTTCCTCTAATGTATCTTTTTTGTGTGTGTGTGGGAGATGTGTGTGTGTGGGGGGGGAACGTGTGTGTGTGTGTGTGTGTGTGTGTGTGAGTGGTTAAATACATAAATAGGAATGTTAGGCCTGATAAGTGTCACAGTTTCATTCTATGACATGTGGATAAACTGGAGGTAAAGTACAGTTCCTGGGACTGTCACTTTTCAACAGCAATGGGAGTGAACCTGGGAAAGTTTGAAGGGGGGCTAGATTCTCCTTTGTGGGCACAGGGAAGTGCAATCTGCCTCCCCTGCCCCGACAGGAGCAGCTGCAGTGAAGGTACGGTTTGCTCGTTACGCAATCGTTGCCTCCCACCACAGCAACAGTTTTGCCAGAGGAGGGCTGTTGTAAGTCTGGTCAGAGCTCCATAAAAGAGGACCCCCCACCTCAATCTCAGGGCTGCCCAAGAAAGGTGCTATATCATTGCATGACCTGAAGTCTGTCCTGAGCACTTTTGTTGCTGCACCAAGCAACTACCGGGTCCCGTGTAATAATCTGCATGGAACTTGGAGAGAGGAACATAGATGGCAGGGGGGTAGAGTTTAAGGGAGTCACCAGGAAGCCAGTCTCTGTGCACCTGCCTGGAATTCTAGCTGCAGCAACAGCACCTCGGTCAATAGTTCTCTTAATAAAGAGCCAGTTTAGTTTTAGAAACATGGAGCCCTCTCATGTTATCACCCAGCATATCGTACATGAAACACCCTAGAGGGGTAGGAAAAGGAGGGATCTGAAAGTCCCTGTATTCCCTTTCCAGGTGCAATTACTGCTTCCGCAGGCCTAGGTAGCCTTGGGCTGGCTGATTCCCAGGAACAAACATCCATTATTTGGTTTGGATCAGGGACCCAAAGTTTGGGTGCTTACACATGCCCCAACTAAATCTCTTCAGCTAAGTGCCCCCAAAGGACCCTTAAAGGTTAATGTGAATCTATTGTAAGGAGTAGGGAATGTGGTGCTGGGAATTAATTATTATCTTCATGTCTGTTTACTGAAGAGAGTAGAGGGATAAATATCAGGGCCAAGCTTAACAACAGGTGTAAATCCTTTCAAATCAATGGCCATGGGTTGCTAGATTTTTTGCAACACAAAACAGAGACAAATTTATTACTTAACATTGTCAGGGGGAGTAGGAAGAATGGGAAGAGAACAATTAAAGGTTGGCAGTTTTAAAATCATGGGGGCAAATTCATCCCTAGTTTGACACCTTTGAAGCCAGTAATATATATTTTGGGTGGCATAAGATGTTAGACTCATAGAATCATAGAATATCAGGGTTGGAAGGGACCTCAGGAGGTCATCTAGTCCAACGCCCTGCTCAAAGCAGGACCAATCCCCAACTAAATCATCCCAGCCAGGGCTTTGTCAAGCCTGACCTTAAAAACCTCAAAGGAAGGAGATTCAACCACCTCCCTAGGTAACGCATTCCAGTGCTTCATCATCCTCCTAGTGAAAAAGTTTTTCCTAATATCCAACCTAAACCTCCCCCACTGCAACTTGAGACCATTACTCCTTGTTCTGTCATCTGCTACAACTGAGGACAGTATAGATCCATCCTCTTTGGAACCCCCTTTCAGGTAGTTGAAAGCAGCTATCAAATTCCCCCTCATTCTTCTCTTCCACAGACTAAATAATCTCAGTTCCCTGGATGTGAAGAATGGGATGTTTTGGTTTACAGAAGAAAAACAGACTATTACTTCTACGCAGTTGAAATAGTTCATCCATCCATACTTTCAAACTGTATTAGCTAGTAGTGTTGGTCCCAGGATTTATTAGCCGCCAGGCATATAGCTAGTCTATATAAGCATGAGAACCATGAGTTTCTATCACTCTTACCCTTGTCTTCCAATTGCTACTTACACCCACTTGTATCTTGACCTAAGCTCACTGGGGTAATGAATCTCTGACTCTATATGTTTATCTAGCAGCCAGCAGAATGGGGCCTTGAGCCTGACTGGGACTTGTGGTTATTGCTTCATACTAATAAATTAATTATGGAGGAAGCCTTTAAGTGATGGCCAAGTTAACATGTACTGGAAAAAGTGTGACTTTTTAAAAGTGGCTACGTAACAGGGGATTACCTGTTGGAGATGGTTCTTGCCATAGCTTTGACTGTAGCGCACAAACCTGATTCAGCCTGTGCTTGCACACAAAATGGCCCAGCTTTTATATGTCTAAACATTTCACATCCACTTGAAAATCCAGCCTCCTATGGCTAATGTGTGCTAGAATCAAATATTTTACTAGCAAAAAGAGTCATGATGACTGGTGCCTTCAGTACCTGACTCAAATTTGTAATTTTCCATCTACTAGCACAACACGGATAATGGGACACATGGTAGATACGACGTGTAGTCTAATATTCCGTATTAATGCTATTATAAAGGCTTACTCTTATCTCATCTTGTAAAGGCATTAGACATTACTACTAAAATACCTTAAAGAGCTTTTGTGTCCAATGAGACCTTCTAACCCCCTTGCCTTCTCCACATGCCCCACATGCCTGTAATCTCTCTTTCTTTTAACATAAAGGTGTGAAAAGAAAAAGGGAAACAAATGAAATACTTTTGTTTATGACTGCCAAATACAATATTGCAAATTAGCAACAAATGCTGGAAAGCTTTCTGCACCTGACACAATGTAAAGGGATCAAGAGATCTCACTTCAGTGGGTGCCTTTTCCATAAGCAGATATTACAAAGTTCAGTGATTTAGCAGATACTATGCTTCATGTGAGAATCTGATTTCAGCCAATTATCTTTGCTTAATAAGCATGGCCAAAAAAAATGTAGTGAATAATCCAGAATAAAATCTTCAATGAGGGACTCGAGCACATGTAAAATCGAATTCTAAGCAGGTTTGACTTTATCCAGGAATTCTTATATTTAAATAAATTGTACAGATTGGAGTCGAATAACCTGTATTTGTCATTGTGTAATTATGTCCCATATGGCAGAATAGACTATAACTCAGACAAGATTCAGAATACACTGTATGATCTAGCCATTGGAATTTACTTAAGACATAGGGTAGCTACCACCCCACTCTTGTAAGTAGCTGCAAGTTGAGAGTGTTTTAATTATACTTCTCAGTTGAAAGGTGACCTCTCCAGCACCTCCGTGACTCCTGACACTGTAAGGGGACACCAACTCAGAGAGAAGAGTGCTGCAGTTGAACAACCATCCCTGCATCCATAGCCCCAAGATTTTCCTGGGATATCTTCCCATCCAGCTATTGACCAGGTTTGTTTAGCCTGACAAGATCGTAACATCGGATTGTGCTGCCAAATGGACTTCCAAAATATTTCCACATGACCATACGCTCATGCACTTTTGAAGTATCTGGGTAGAGGTGGATTGGTGAGGAGGAAGTTTGCACAGTCTCTGCTTGGGCTGTAATTTTCCCCTGGAGAGTGTTAAAATCTCCAGGTATGTCAATCATTAACACTGTGGCACTGTTAATCACAGGGCTCTTGCCTCAGGGTCATAAATATCCATCCTATAGATAAGACTGTCTAGTACAGTGTATTTATCTGTGTTGGTGTGCTGGCTGTCCACATTTTCTGAAGTGTTCATGCAGCACACTCCACATGCCCAAGGCTCAGCGTGCGTGTTCAGTTCACGGTATGCAAGTATGTACATCTGTAAACAGAACATGCAGTGAACTGTGAACTCAGTTCTGAGTTTTGCATGCATGTCAACTGGCATTGCGTGCCTGCAAGTCAGTCGCATGCTTGGGCTGCAGTGAAACAGAGTCTGGGTTCCCCCCATCCCCGTTTTTACAGTAAAATGTAGATGCCCCAATCAAGGTTGGGACCCCATTGTGCTAGGCTCTATACAAACTCATAGTAGGACATAGTCCCTGCTCCAAAAAGCTTACAACCTAAAGAGATGAAGAGTGGGAGGAAGGGAGTATTATTATCAATGCCATTTTACAACTGAGGTGCAGAACAGTTGATCCTGCACCACTGAAGTCAACAGCAAATCTCCTTGATAGGTGTTTTACTGTTGACTTCAGTGAGAACCACATGAGGACCAAAGAGATCAAGTGACTTGCTCAAGTTCACAAAGGAACTCTGGTAAAGTCAGGAATTGAACTAGGTCTCAAGAGTTTCAATCCATTGTCTTAATTACAAGGCATTCTTTCCTCTTTACAGACATGCACGCACACGTGTGCGTATACAAAGGTTAACTTTATTATTATTATTGTAGCAATTCATTAGAAATAACTAGCAATATGGCCATTAGCATGTGTATTCCAATGGAATCAATTTATCTTGCTGTATGGAATTTGATAATACTGCTTACATTATGAAGATTTACAAAAATAAGCTCAATAACTGCCCAAAACAACAACAAAAATAGAGACTTCCCTATTTCGTATATAAAAATGAGATTCCATTTTGTTTCACTTTGCCAGCTCCTTTGGTGAACCACATTTTTCATTTGAGTGCCACGTTCACTGTGATAACAGATCATTCTCCTTCTTTCATATCTCTCTGCCAAGAGGGACTCACCTGTTATCTCCAATTGCAGGCAATTCAAACTTTAAACCAGCTTGTCTTTATCAACTACTGTTTTAACATCTGATTAATTAGGGCTACAGGGATCCAGTGGAGAGCTTTATCTGAAGAGCAGTTCAACCATTAGTAGAAGAAACTTCCCTGTACACTCCTAGCTCAGATAACAAGTTAAGATAGTAGTTCACAATCCTTCTCTGGCTAATGCAAATAGAGGCACTCCCTTTCTCCTAACATATATGTGTCAAACAAATCCCCATGATATACCACTACAATACTGAATTCCCTAATGTGTCTGAAAGCGAATATTGGAAAACAAACACCTAAGTGCTACACATTGTTAAATCAGAAGTGACATCAGGGATGAATTTGGGACACCATTTTTTTTTTAAACAAAAGTTCAAAGTTGGCCAGTTAATAGAGAAATCTAAGAAATCTCAGGATGGTCACTGCTCCTGGAATCCTCTCCAATCACTCACTCCTGATAACAAGTTTTTCTTTTCATCTTCCAAATACTTTAACTTGCTGCTTAAAATTATTTAAACTAGTTGAACCTTGGAATTATTATATTCTATATAGTAAGAAACTCCTCCAACATTTTACAGTGCTAGTCTCTCTCCTAAACTAAATTCATGCCTCATCATTTGTACACCGTAATTCTATGATTATCTCTTCCCCCGTTCCTTTTTGACCCTATATAGACCTCTATAAGGGTCTGATCCCCCATTTAAGTTAATTGGAGCCTTCCATTGATTTCAATGGCCTTAGGATCAGACCCTTAAACAAAAAGAACTGAGAGCACTCACAGAACAGTAGGGTCTGGACCTATAACTCCTGGGTTGCCAAGAAGAGCAGACAAAACTCCTCTAACGTTTTGGAACAAGAAAGATGGTCTCCAAATGATACCTGTGTATAATATTCACTGCTAAACGACAAACTCAGCATGTGCCCTTTTCTGAATATTCAGCCAGGTGGTCTGAACTAAAAGCAGTATTTCCAAGGAACCTCGCATTAATTTGATTGACGGTGGCCATGAAATCTTCTCTCATTATCTGGTCTCAGTGATCATTTCAATGCTGCTTTGCATGGCGCATTTTCATGTTACATCTGGATTGGCTGGGTTTCAAATACCTGAAGTCACATGTTGTTTCTTCAAGCTCCATCCCTGATTGTACGTGCCCAATGGGTTCAGGAGGGCTAGCAGATGTTATTTTTCACCTATTTTGCAAGAATCTGAGAGAGAGAGAGAGAGAGAGAGAGAGAGAGATGTCCCCAAAGGATACCTGAAAGGGAATCAAGGCCTCACATCCAAAAGAACAAAAGATCTTGGACAGAAATAGCATTCCACCAGTTGACGACAACAAGACAACACCACCAGGTAAGGAGAGGAGAAAAGCTGTTGGGGTAGAAATGTCTGCTGCAGGACCTATTTGGAGGAGGAAGGCTGCTGGGGATGATCGGAGAACAACTTATCTGGGGCTTATGTAGGTCTGGGTAGTCATCCATTTTTTGACTTGTGTGAATTCAACTCTAAACCTGTAGACATATCCATATGTAGGTACCTTATATTAATTTTGCCAATATTGAGGCTGTTGT
Organism: Dermochelys coriacea; assembly: GCF_009764565.3. NCBI lineage: Eukaryota > Metazoa > Chordata > Testudines > Dermochelyidae > Dermochelys > Dermochelys coriacea. Next base: position 10,327,008 of record NC_050076.1, read on the forward strand.
ACTATGTAATTTAAAGCAGTTTTTCAAGATTCGGGCTGCTTGAATAGTTTGGCAAGAAAGGGGTGAAAGTGTCATTGCTTGAGATATGACAATAAAAATATATACTAGGGAATGTTCTGCCCTGGCAGGTTGAAGTGCATAGTACACATGTGAGTTTTTTGTTTTGTTTTGTTTTTTCAAGAGGAATTTGTGTAACAAGGAAAAGATGTAGGCCTTCAGGTTTCCTGCTAACAATCCTCTCATCTTTATTTTTTCCCTTCAAAACACACACGTGCATAACTTCCTGATATGGGGTGCTGTGTAGTGTAATCTAGCAAGTGTTTACTGTTCAAAAAGGTACAATAATCATCACTACTCAAGAGGGCATTCAAAACATTATGGGCCAAATTCTAGTCTCAGACACCAGCATGTAACTCCCACTGAAGTCACTGTGATTTGTGCTGTGCTTTCATGAGCTGAACTTGTTCCTGTGTGCAGCTAAGTCACTCAGGGTATACATTAGAGGATTCTCACTAGCTTCAAAGGGCCAGATTCTACACACTTGCATTCTCCATTGATTGCAATGGGAGTTGCGGATGCTCACCACCTCTTAGGATTTGGCCATTTGATTCTATGACACTTTTACAAGAAACTCCGTCTCGGAGAATTCCCTCGCAGCAAGAAGCAGCGGTGCAGTGCTCTACCTCAGTTTCCTCACAATGGTCTTCAGCCTACACCAGCAATAGAAGTGACTTGCTGCAGTGATTTAGCCCTCCAGTTAAGTCATTAACAAAACTCCATTCCAATTCCAAAATGAACAAAACACAAAGTCTCTTCCCCAGTCTGAAACTGGGCTTACCCCTTCCTTACTGAGGGATCTGTCTTCTCCCCTCTAATTCAAGCACTCTTCTGCCCACCCTCTGGGCTCAGTTTTTACCCCTCCAGGCTCCTTTTCACCTCTACCCTCAGCCCCTCCTGGGCTCCTTTGGGTTGCTCTCTGCTCTTTCCAGGCTTTCCTACCTAGAGTCTTCCACTGGCCGTGTGGTCTCCTCTGGTCCATCATAGTCTTCGGCTCACCCTTCCAGCCAACCTCCACTGCTGGGCTTCCTTCCTTTTTACACCCAGCACAAATGTAGCAGGACAGGGCTAGATGAACAGGGCTGACTGGTCTAAGGCTGCCCTGTTCCCGAAACCTTTCTACAAACTTTTTTTCTTTGAGACTTGTGGTACAATGAGGTTCCGATGCTCTCCTGATGGGAATCCAAAACACACAATTTTCAATCCTTTCCTATACAAATATTAAAATTTTCTGCCCTGACAACTTTATTTTTTGCAATTTTAAATATATATATAAAAAATAGGCCTGGGCAGTTATTTAAAACAATCCAGACAAGCAATAACCACCTGGCAGCACAGCAAAGCCCCCATACTGAATTGAACAAATAAGACAGTAATTCAGAAGAACAAAATATGCCCCCACACTTCTAAAAAAAAAACCCTAAGAATTCCTGCATCAAGTCCTTTCAAACAGACTATTTTTGAGGCATGTCAGACACAAGAGGAGCAATTTCCAGAGTCAAAAGGCCCCCTTCACTGAGAATGTCCTCTCCAATCCTTTATATCTTCAACTCTCAAAATATTGCTCTTCCATTCATCCCCCTGTTCAGAATTTCCTGCGCTCGGTTTGTACCAGATTTCAGTTTGCATGGTCTTATTACAGACACATGCATATTAGGAACCCCTTTAAAAATCTTTTCTTCCACATAAGGAGAATGTACCCTACTTCCCAATTCTGAAATTCACAGCCACACCCTTGCAGTGGTTGCTGCTTCATCTCGCTGAGTGCAGGTTCCTTTAAGATGGTACTTAAGCAGTGCTTTAATCGAAGAATAAACAGATTGCTTGTCAAGGTCTCTGTCTGCTTTGCTGTGGCTTGTTAACATTTATATTACTCTGGGTTGTACTGCAAAATGGTTGGTTGTCTCCTGGTACAAGTTGCAAAGTACGCACTTTCTGGAAGAACTCTTGCAATGCAAAGTGAAATTAACATGCTTCCTACAGGCTGTTCGGAGGAGTTCCTCAACATATGTTCCTGCCTCTTAACTTATGTAGAAATCTCTGTGACAGAAAATTTTTAAATAAGATGTTGAAAAACTATTATAAAAACGGTTTGCTTTTATGCAAAGCCTTTTTACTCCCATTCAAAGGGCAAGCACAACAGTTGACATGGTAGAGTGGAATACCAACATCAATGGTATTTTTAATGTAAGAAGTAAGGCAAAATCCTGTTTCCATTCAAGTCAGTGTCCAAATTCCCCATTGACTTTAATAGGAGTAGGATTGGGCCCTTATACAAAAAATGATCTCATGAGAGAAATTATATTTTAAATTAGTTTTATCCATGAAATGCTTTTGTGTGAGATTCATTTATACAGAATGGCTTTTTCTCCCACATTTTCTAGGAAATAAAGCTGTATGTACAGTATATAATTAATCATTTTGGAGAACCCTGTACCCAGATTTATGCCATGAAATGAATGACATATGGTATCACTCCTAGATCTGCGAGACACAAAGAAAGGGAAAGAGGACCCCTTTTATTATAGCGTAATAACATGCTTGCAATATTTCAATAGCTATACGTGATAAGTATGACAGCCAGGATCCGTTTCCAGAGATGTCTCAAGCCATTGGTAGAATTACACACTTCAGAAAATGTGTCATGTCACAGCTAAATGCAGAATTCCTAGAAATTTGAAAAAATATCTTAATTTTCATGTTTTGCTGTGATCAGCAATTTTCAAATCACCAGTTTACAGGAAGTGCTGTAAATTGTTTCTTGTTCTAAAAGAAATTGACTTTTTCCTTATCTTGGGATGATTTCCCAAGGTCTGGCTTAGTGACCTATGTTACTGAATATTATATTTACTTGAAGAAGAAAAATATTCTTGTAGATGAAGGAAAACCACAAGAAAGAAAGTCGTAAACGTCAGGAAAGCGAACATAAGAACATAAGCAAAAAGAAAAGGAGTACCCGTGGCACCTTAGAGACTAACAAATTTATTAGAGCATAAGCTTTCGTGAGCTACAGCTCACTTCATCGGATGCATAAGAACATAAGAATAGCCATATTGGGTCAGACCAAAGGTCCACCCAGCCCAGTATCCTGTCTATCGACAGTGGCCAATGCCAGGTGCCCTCGAGGGAGTGAACCTAACAGGTAATGATCAAGTGATCTCTCTCCTGCCATCCCTCTCCACTGTCTGACAAATAGAAACTAGGGACACTATTCCTTACCCATCCTGGCTAATAGCCATTAATGGACTTAACCTCCATGAATTTATCCACTTCTCTTTTAAACCCTGTTAAAGAGCACATCTGTCTCCTCTCTTCCAGGCTGCAGCAAATCAGAATAAAAAGATGACTGCTGAAAGTCTGCCCATGGGGTGTGTTCTTAGAAACATAATTGTGCAATAAATAGAAGACATGATGCATCACAGTTTCATAGCTACATGCACCACATAAGAGCTCAAAGTGCAAATTATGATCCTAAAGCTAGGCGAGTGGATCCTCAGCAGGTGTAAACTGTCATAGCTCTATTGACTTCAGAGGTAGTATTAGCCCAATGGGGACCCTAAGCAGGAATATTTCACCCCCTACACACACACGAATAGGAGGCCCCGATGAGCAATTGCTTAGTCTGCCTACGCCAACTCTGATTGACGTCAATGGATCTGTGACAATTTACACCAGCTGAGGTTCTGTCTCTAGTTTGCTTTATGGAAGACTGCCAACTCTAAGCATTCAGAAATCATGAGTCAGGCCTTCCGAACATCATGAGATAAGCTTAAAAATCATGAGATTTACAAACTAATCAATATTATAGGTTTTGTTTTGTTTTTTTGCCTTTTGGTTTTTGACCCATTATGGATCACGTTTTCAAATGTTTTCTCACAACCACAAAGTCTAGAAACTTACTTCTTGTCTTAAATGAAAGCTGAGAATCTCATATAATCACTTAATGAGGCTTTAAACAAAACATGAAATATCAGGAGACTCTCAAAAAAATCGCAAAAGTTGCCAGCACTGTTTATGAGCCCAGTTCTGCAGACAAAATTCCTACTCAAGACAAGAGAGCCAGGAACACATACAGAAAAAAAATCCTTCTGAAAGGGGAAGAGAGTTTTGTCTGACAAAGGACTGAGCAAAGACTCTGGGCCTGGATCCTACATTACAATATAGTATGAAACTAGTAATTCTATTCGCTTTTATTTTCTGTACAGAATACCCGCTACTGGGTGTCAGCACTATGTAGAAGAAAGGGAAGGAATCCAGACCAGCTGATATTATCTGGAGGGATGAGCAAATATGGTTGGAGTAAAAACTACTGTGCTAAAGCAATACCTTCTATGCTTCCTGAATTGGAAGGGAAAGTACTAAAATATAGGCTGTTCTCATATGTTTCCAGCCTGATATCTAGATGAACAGATTCCAAGGTCAGAAGGGACCATTGAGAACATCTAATCTGAACTTCTGTATAACACAGGCCACAGAACTTCCCCCAAATAATTCCTAGAGCTGAGCTTTTAGAAAATCATCCAAACTTGATCTAAAAATTGTCAGGCATAGAGAATCCATCACGACCCTTAGTAAATTGCTCCAGTGGTTAATTACTCTCGCTGTTAAAAACGTACGCCTTATTTTCAGTCTGAATTTGTCTAGTTTAAGCTTCTAGATGTTGGACTGTGTTATATTTTTCTCTGCTAGATTAATGAGCCCATTATTAAATATTTGTTCCCCAGGTATATACTTATAGACTGTAACCAAGTCACAATCTTCCTTTGTTAAGCTAAATAGATTGAGCTCTCTTGAGTCTATCCATGTAAGGTATGTTTTCTAATTCTTTAATAATTTTCGTGGCTCTTCTCTGAACCCTCTCCACTTTGTTAACATCCTTCTTCAATTGTGAGCACCAGAACTGGACAAAGTATTCCAGAAGCAAATGCACCAGTGCCAAATATAGAAGTAAATTAACCTCTCCCCTCCACCAGATTACCCTTTTTATGCATCTCAAGATCTCATTAGCTCCTCTGACCACAGCGTCAGAGTGGGAGCTCATGTTCAGCTGATTACCCACCACAACCCCAAAATCTTTTTCAGAGTCACTGCTTCCCAGAATAGAGCCCCCCTTTCTGTAGGTATAGTCTCCATCCTTTGTTCCTAGATCTGTACATTTACATTTAGCCATATTAAAATGCATATTAACTGCTTGAACCCAGAGTAGTCTGTATCAGTGACTTGTCCTCTTCATTTATCTACCACTCCTCCTATTTTTGTGTCATCTGACAACTTCATCTGTGATGATTTCATGTTTTCTTCCAGGTCATTGATAAAACTGTTAAATAGCTCAGGGCCAAGAACTGATCCCTGGGGGACTCTTCTGGAAACACACCTGCTTGATGATGATTCCCCTTTTACAATTACATTTGGAAATCTATCAGTTAGCAAGGTTTTAATCCATTTAACGTGTGCCCTCTTCATTTTATATCATTCTCGTTTTTTAATCAAAATATTATGCACCGACTCCGTGGGTGCTCCGGGGCTGGAGCACTCACTGGGGGAAAATGGTGGGTGCTGAGCACCGACTGGCAGCCCTGCTACCAGAACCTCCCCCTCTCGCCCAGCACCTACCACCTGCATCGGATCAGCTGTTTCGCGGTGTCAGGAGGCGCTAAGGGGGTGGAGGGAGGAGCGAGGGTGCAGCGTGCTCCGGGGAGGGGAAGGAAATGGGTGGGGAAGAGGCAGGGTGGGGGCTGGAAGAGGTGGGGTGGAGCATAGGTGGGAAGAAGCAGGGTGGGAGTGGGGCCTTGGGGGAAAGGGTGGAGTGGGAGCAGGGCCTGGTCGAAGCCAAGGGGAACACCCTCTGGCCAATTAGAAACTCGGCACCTATCTCTGCATTCCAAGTCAAACGCCTAACACAGGTTAAATATATTACATTAACACTATTACCTTTGTCAACCAAACTTGGAATCTCATCAAAATGATATCAAGTTAATCTGACAAGATCTATTTTCCATAAACTCATGTTGATTTGCATTAATTACTTTAACCTCCTTTAATTCTTTATTAATCGAGTCCTGTATCAGCTGCTCCATTATCTTGTCAGGGATCACTGTCAGGCTGACAGGCCTAGCATTACCCAGGTCATCCCATTTACCCTTTTGAAAAAATAGCACAACATTAGCTTTCTTCAAATCGTCTGGAACTTCCCCAGTTTCCTGGTGCTTCAAGATTTATTGAAAGTCAACATTAATGTTCAGCAAGCTCATCAGCCAGCTATTTTAAAACTCGTGGATGCAAGTCATCTGGACCTGCTGACTTAAAAATGTCTGACTTTAATAGCTTCTATTTAATACCCTCCAGAGCTACTAGTGGAATGGAAAGCATGTTATAATCCCCATATGAGACTATATCATCTGATTTTTTTCCCAAATACAGAACAGAAATATTTATTGAACACTTCTGCCTTTTCTGTGTTATTGATAATTTTACCATTTCCATCTGGTAATCGACCAATACTATTGTGAGGATTCTTTTTGTTCCTAATATATTTTAAAAACTCCTTTTTATTGCACTTAACTGTACTGGCCATAGATTTCCCCTTGTGTCCCTTTGCTTCCCTTGTCAATTTTTTTTACAGGTCCTAACTTCTGATTTGTATTCATTACTATTAATTTCCCCTTTTTTCCATTTGTTTGTTTATACATATATTTTCCCTCCTCTAAACCAGGTCAGTTTTTAATCAGTATGGCCTTCTTCCTCAATTATAGCTTTTTGGGCATCTAGTAAGGTGTTCTGAAATGATTCCCAATTATCATTCACATTTTTCTGATTAAATTCTCCTTTCTAGCTGATTTGGCACATAATCGTTTTCAGCTTTGTGAAATTGGCCCTATTAAAGCATCAAATATATATATTACTGATCTGGACTGTATTCTGTATCTAGACTCATTATGACTTGTACCTAAGGTACCATTAATTTTTAGTTCTGTGACCAGGTCCTCCTCTTCTCTTAGGACAAAGTCTAATCAAGAATTCCCCCTTGCTGGCTGTAACAGTTTTTGAGTTAGGAAATTGTTATCTATAATGTTAAGAAATTCCAAGAAATTCAGCAGCATGAGATCTCCAGCATATGTCACTCAAACCTAGACTGGTAGAGAGGGCCAGATAAGCTTTACAAGAGCATCCAATTTGTTGTATATTTATCCACTTCAAACATCCTGTAATCAATGGAGTTCCTTGTGCTGCTCCAAACAGGCTAGGCACACACAGTGCGGACAGTCCAAAACTCACTTTTTTTCCTGGGCTAGCCTTTATTGTTAACTTAATTAACAAAACATAAACCTTGCCTAATCTGTCTGAACAGGTTGACTTTTCTTAAAGTGTTTTCCTCTATATCCCTCATTCTCTCTGCCTCCATGAAACACTCAAAACCCTTAAATACTCCTGCATTGGAGCTAATAGGACCCCGCTGATCAGAAATGAGGGCGAGCCAGCAAAAAGAACTGCATTTTATGCAAGAACTGACGTTGTGGTGACATAACAGAGTAGCCCTGCATTCCTATGAAGAGCCCTAAAATCTGCCACCCTCTTACACATTCATATTTTGTAACATATACCCAATGTTCATGCCCCCTCTTTGCTACATGTTACCTGTATTATTATATAAAATTACAGATTATTGAGAAACCAGAGTGGCAGAAAATGTTGATGAGTTAAAACACATATGATAATCAATTGGTTTCATGTTTCATTACAGAGTCAAAGCTCATCTCTCAGGAAACTTAGTAAACCTTTCAGACACATCTGTATCCAGTTTGGAATAAACCTGGGTCTGGATTTGTGCTTTCCACATATAACCAGCTGCTATTGGAAACTGAGTGGATTCCAACATGAAACCATGGGGATTCATTCAAATAAAAAAAATCAAAGTGAAACTAATGGAAGACTACATATGGATCATAACCAAAAAAATTCTGCTTTCAGTTTCTTTACTTCATTGGGGTTCATGTTGTTCAGAGCAGAATACAGTCCTAATAAGTATATGCCGGTAAGGAACAAGGCCAAATGAGCTATAAAGAAACTAAACATGTGTCCAATTCTCAACAAATGACATACACTTCAAAAATATATAGTACTTTCAGAGCCTCCCATTACACAAGTGAAAATCCACACTAACTCCACTGAAGACAATGAGTGTTTCCACCTCTGTAACCAAGATCAGAATCTGTCCATGGAGGGTTTTTATTTTAATGAAATCTTCAAACAGAGATTTTAAGTGAACAAAGTCCCCACCAGAAAATGAACTGTTCACAAACTGACAAATGGGAAAATTAACGGATAAAAAAGCCACATTAAAACTGGATGACTGGGATATTTCATATTGACAATGCTCTGCCGGAATTGTGAAGAGGGCTCTAAAGAATCTGTACATGAATGGAGATGTCAGATTAGCTTTCCTGCTGGTTGTGATTTCAATAACTAACAGGCAGATAAGATGCAATGTATTCGCATATTGAGGGCCGAGATTTGGAACCATTTTTCAATTGTCTAGCATTGAAAAAGTGTAAGCTGCTTTATTCAATTTTTTCAATATATTTTAAGAATAAAAATCCCTTTGCCTCACCGGGAGGAAAAAAGGTAGATGATTGTTTTAATGTTTCAACCAGTGGACAACCAACCACGAAGCAAATGAAGTTTGAGAGGGTAGGAAACTGTTACTGACATATGAAGACTTCCACTATACTTGAAAGGTGCCTGGGTCAGAGTTGCAGGAAGTCACATTTTGAGATCCAGCTATGAAGATATAAGAATGGCCTGAAGATACACCCCACATCAAATGGCTGACCCCCTGCACTCCCATACTGCAGGTCAGCTTATGTTTTTTAGCTGGAGGCTCTTGCTGTACCCACACAAGCTGTTAATGTTTCCCTTTAGTAAAATGCTGGAACAAAGAAGCACACACTCAACTTTATAGGAAGCCTTCCTGAGTTACCTAGAACAGTGGCCCTCATTAGAAAAAGGATAAATAATAACACAATAAATATAATGCCACTACATAAATCCTTGCTATGCCTACGCCTTGAACACTGCATGCAGTTCTGGTCACCCGGTCTCAAAAAACATATTTTAGAATTGGCAAAGGTACAGAGAAGGGCAGCAAAAATGAGTAAGGGGATGGAGCAGCTTCCAGATGAGGAGGAATCAAAAAGAGTGAGACTGTTCAGCTTGGAAAAGAGACGACTAAGGGGGGATATAGGAGAAGTCCATAAAATCATGACTGGTGTGGAGAAAAAGTGTTGTTTACCTCTTTACATAACACAAGAACCAGAGGTCACCTGATTAAATTAATGGGCAGAAGGTTTAAAACAAACAAAACCAAGTACTTCTTCACAAAACACAGTCAACCTGTGGAACTTGTTGCCGGGGATCTTGTGAAAGCCAAAAGTATAACTGGGTTCAAAAAAGAATTAAATAAGTTCATGGAGGATAGGTCCATCAATGGCTATTGGCCATGATGGTTAGGGATGCAGTTCCATGCTCTGGGTATCCCTAAGCCTCTGACTGCCAGAAGCTGGAACTAGACAACACGGGATGGATCGTTCAACAATTGTCTTGTTTTGTTCATCCCCTCTGAAGCACTTGGCATCAACCACTGTCAAAAGACAAAAAGAAAAGGAGTACCGGTGGCACCTTAGAGACTAACAAATTTATTAGAGCATAAGCTTTCGTGAGCTACAGCTCACTTCATCGGAAAGCTTATGCTCTAATAAATTTGTTAGTCTCTAAGGTGCCACCGGTACTCCTTTTCTTTTTGCGAATACAGACTAACACGGCTGCTACTCTGAAACCTGTCAAAAGACAGGATACTGAGCTAGATGGACCATTGGTCTGACCCAGTATGGCCGTTCTTATGTTCTAAAACAGCCATAGACTTCTTACAAACAAAATCATCCCTTTCAAATGGAGACTATGGCAATGTGCATATAACTGCTAAAGTCGGAGGGAAAAAACGTCTTGGTATTTGAAGATTTCATAGATTTCCAGAAACCATCGGCGGTAAGTGTGCCAATGACTGACTTTACTAAAATAAGAAGTTAGGGTGGAAGTTAACAGTGCTTTAGATTTTATGGTGTAGCAAAGGTGAGACAATGACTTACAGAGACAACTTACCATCTTGAAAGGTCAGTTGGTCCTACAGCTACGCACTCTACTATTGTAATGGAATCGCCAACCAACAGTTCTTTTTTAAAAACACACACACACACACACACACACACACACACACACACACACACACACACACATACACACACACACACACAGAGAGTTGTAATGAATTAGCTAGTGAGTGTGCGTGTACGCATCACTGCTCTCTCAAGGATGAGACTGAAACTGTTCAAACATATGACAGAAGCCCAAGGCCGCAAAACAGGTAAATAGGATGATCCTTTTGCTCAAGAATGAGGTGACTTTTCTTTTGCGGATCTGAGCTCCATCCTTGTACATTCCACAAAGTTCCCATTGGCCACAGTGTGCAGCAATAAATATGGAGTCCCAGGAAGTCATGTGTTTGGTACAAAGTTTGACTGAAAAATTCATGCAAGTGGAAATACTGGTTTTCAGTCTAGCAGAATCTTGTTAAAGGTGCATCATTGCCATGTTGGATATCCTTAGCTGGTGAATTTAATGTATTACACTCTCATCTGATCTTATATTCTTAGATCTTAATGTCAGTTCCCTATACGCTCCATTATAATTACTCTCATTAAACTTTATTATGAAAATACCACTTAACTTGCAAAGTGTTGGGCTCTTCAAAATGCTAAAAGAATGCAAATGATTCAGCATATTTGTTAATATTAATTATTACAATGTATTAATGTTCTGCTGGCTCCCTAATGAGTTTATTACCTCTATAACATAAAACATAATCTATAGGAATTTTGTTACTCTCTGTTCTGCTAGAGGCAGCTAATAAACAAATGTTGTGTATAGTAAATTGCAACAAAAATGTTTAATAGCTGTCATCAAAATTAAAATAGTATAACAGTTTCCAGTAAAGCATACACTGTAATCATGGGCATTGATTAAATACAATAAATTATACCAATTACAAAAGTCTAGATTTCAGAGAAAGAACACAATAGATATAAACGGGTATTGTCAGTTTGAACCAGTGATTAAAAGGAAATCCACAGAAGGACACTACAGGTTGATCCTGCAAGATGTTGAGAAATTTGGCCCTAGTCTAGCAAAGCTTTTAAACATGTGCTAAATTTAAATACATGAGCAGCCCTGTTGATTTTAATGGGACCAATCAAAAGTTAAGCACATGCTTAAGTGTTGTTTGGAATTGGCACCAGAATGCTCAGCATCTTGCAGGATCAAGCCAATTTCTCAAGTGATTGATAATGCTACCAAAACCCAGGCACTAAGGTCAAATTCAGATTAAGACCCTGATCATGCTATCAGACCCATGTAAGCAGACCCTGATTTCAGTGGGATTAGTTTGTATAAATATCCAAAAGTTCAGATTCTTACTATGAACCTCTTTTGTCTGAGAATTGGGCTGGAAATCTTCCAAGATCCTTGAGGTTTCCAATTCATTCTGGGTTCTGCAGGGCTGGAAGTACTACGAGAACGGCTTTTCTCATAATACTTCAGTGCTTCAGCATCTAAACTGGGAAGTGCACAGTCCTGCAATAATAATAATAAAACAAACAACATTTTGAGGTTTAACAGAAACATTAAGTTCTGTTCTTTCATCGGGGTGGATTGCCTAGTTCCAGTGCAATGAAACATCAATTTTAGGATTCATAACATTTTGAGTGAGAAAGGACTAATAAGATCATTTAGCTTGATCTCCTGTGCAACATAGGCTAACAACCCTCACCCTATAAAGGAGATAATTGTTCTTACAGAATCATTGCCTACGAAAATGAACAGAGTACCTAAAAAATTACTAAACTTGACTTAAAGACTCGGATGCTTGGAGCTGTCATTAAAAGGTTGCCTCTGAAATTAATACAGGCAATTTTATTAAAGATAATAACTGACTGGCCTCAACTTACTTATGGAAAATTATTTGCATTTCACTTTAACTTTATTTTGTTTTCCATTTCAGAGTTAAATATAATCACTGCACAAGTACAAAGACACCACTTGCATGGTTTATTTCCATTTCAGGTAGGTGGAAAGATGTGTGAGCAACATTTGCATCAGTATCTCATTTACTGCATCTTTTTTTGCTTTCTGTGGATGTGTTTGTATTTGGTGGTTGTAAAAAAGTAGAAGTGGGCCCAGATTACAACCCCACTGTCCAGTTTTGGAGGTGGGAACTAGTTTTCAAAAATCAAATCCCTAGGTTCTGACCCACAGCTATAACTTTATGATGAAAGGCTCCATTTTCTGGATCCTGCTTGTAGTGGCTCAAGGTGGCAAAAATCTCATGGAAACATCAGACATTGTGAGATTTTTATCATCTGAGGTTAAAATCCTATGAGAATAAGTTCTTGGAATAGCACCACTGACCTTCTCAGAATTTGAGGTGATAGTACTGCTGAATGTACCTTACAATTTCCTGCAGGCGGTGCCCCGGCAATATTCTGCAAAGGACACAGCTAGCTTCTGGGCCCAATCCATCTTCAAAGAAACAGCTGCAATTCCCAGTGAAGACAGCAGACCTCATCCTGCAGGTCCTCCATACAGGGAACTCACCATGGGAGCCGTGTGCATTAAGGGCTTGCTGGATCAGCCCCAGTAGGGATCGTACCCATGTATCAGAAGGGAAGAATCCTCTGCTAGTTAATTTAAGGAGGAGAAATCAATCACTCTGGAATGCTGTGTGTACTTAATCTTTTTTCTTTAAAGAGGCATTGAAAAGAGCTACCCTATATGTACACACACACACACACACACACACACACACAGAGTTACTAGTAAAAATGTGTGCGCTTAATGGTTGAATAGCCCTGCTCGATTTGGAGTACTCCTTTATACAATTCTCAGGCTTAGTCCCCATTATTACTGACATGAGAAGTGAGGCTAGTGTTGCAGCTTCAAAACATAATCTTTTCACAGAAGACTAGACATCTGCTGTATTTGTTTTACTGCAGATGATTTTAGAGAAAAATTAAATAGGAGAGAGTGATGTGTGGGGAGAATTTTTTTTTTAAATGTACAGGAAAGAGCTCTTTCCTAATGTTACTATAACAATCATCATTTAAAGAGAGCTGGTGCAAGCAGGATGGTTCCTACTCATGAGTATATTTGATTAGCATATTCATGAGAGGTATCATGGTCCAGCTGGATAGGTTACAGGACTGGGAATCAGGAGACCTAGGTTCCATTCCTGGCTCTGTCATTGTCCTGCTATGTGACCCAGGGCAAGTTATTTTGCCTTTGCTTCCTTCCCAACCTTTGTCTGTTTAGATTGCAAGTTCGTCAGAGCAGAGACTATTTCCCATGGTGTGTTTGTACAGTGCCTGGCACAGTGGGGCCATGGCCTCAGCTGGGGCCTATAGCAGCTGCTGTAATAGAAAATATTTTAAATAATTGCTGTTAGGGCCTCATCCTTTGCGGTGCTGAGCAGCCACATCTCCCATTCAAGTCAATAGGACTTCAGTTCTCAGGATAAAGCCCTGACTTGTCAGAGCCAGATAATACAGTTATCAGAATACCTGAGCTGCTGGACTTTGTGTGCTTAGCATCAAGGGAAGATTTCTATTTGTAAGCTTCTGCTTACAAATAAAAACAAAAGTGAAGAAACTGCAGGCAATTTTATGGGGCTTGTCTACACTGCGACGTTGTTGACAAAACTTTTGTCTTTCACAGGTACATAAACAAGTACCCCTGCCCCCATGAAAGACAAAAGTTTTGCAGATGTAGGTGGCAGTGTGAATGTGGCTTTGTCGGCAGGAGCACTCTCCTGCAGACAAACATAACGCCACTCGCGGGGCTGGAAGTATTTTGTCAGCAAAAGTGCCAACAAAATACTGACAGAGAGCATTTACACATGCTGACTTTTAGCGACAGGCTGTGTCGACACAGCCTTGTCACTAAAAGCTGTGTAGCGTAGACACACCCATGTAAAGGGGGATTTTCTCAACTGTACTGCAATGGGTATTCCTTTGTGGCTTTCTCTAATAGAATATACTTGTCAGTCAGAGATCCATCACACCACCATGCAATAGGAATGGTTTCCAAAGACAACATTCCACAAGTTTACATCATCCTGTACTAGAAGGCAAAAATAAAGATTGTGTGCAGCTTTTCATTGGCATTATACTTTAAAATTAAAGCGTACGCACAGACACGAATACCGTGCAGGTGATAAAACTACATGGTATATTGTAGCCCTATGCAATAAATGGATTTATCATGAACTTTTGACTGCCCTACTGCCCTTTGTCCATTAACCCATTTCCCCAGGACTACTTCTAACAACATAACCCCTTGAGTGGCTTTAAACAGCTGCTATTTAAAAAAAGTTAGACTGCCAGAAAAATGTTTCCAACCTGGGGAATTTTAACCTCATATTACACCTGCCTGGGGCCTAGGATAAGCGAAGTACAAAACAGACTTTTAAAAGCCTGTTTAACCATATTTTTATGTAGGTAAAAATTTTTCACAAAATCCATCATGTCATGGGATATATACTTGGCCAATATGCCATTTTTGTATAGTGATTCAGTCTATTACACCTTGGCAGAAAGTTGTTCCTAAATTATCAGTCTTTTTGCTTTCCTTATCCATTGCAAGAAATTGCAATGCAAATCATTTGACAGACAATAGCTTATTCAGTTTCTCCCAAATCAACAATATCATGGGTGGAATTCTGAGGCACATTTTCAGTCTGGCTTTAACTCTTTATAATGGGCATAAAACTCAGAGTGCAAACAGAATTCTGGGTTCAAAATTGCACCCACATTTATTTGTGTCAGCAGAAGTGGAGGCCAGTAACTGAAAACAGTGATCCATAGAGTCAGCTTTAGCAATGTCTCCTCATAGCATTTGCAAATGCACAAACATCTCTAATAAGAATTTAAAAAATTGATTAAAAATACAAGCACGGACTGCAGTAAAATATGTCAGAAGGATTAAGGAAGTTTCTTGGATTCAGCAACATTGCCTTCAATGGAAAAGCACGATCACAGGAATATTTTTAACACTGGAGAAATACTTGATTGCCACTGCCTTTCTACCCAATTAGTAAGGGCCAGATTTTCAAAAGAGCTCAGTACCTAACAGCTCCCCTTGTGACACTTATGGCCAAATTTTCATGAGTTTGGCATGCTGGGTAAAAAAGCAATTACCAAATTAGCACATGATCTTGTGTTAAGGCTAGAGCTGGTCAAAAATGTTTTGATAGAACCGTTTTCCATTGGAAAACACAGTTTAATTGAAATCAAAATGTTTTGTGGGAATGTGTCAATTTCAAAGAAATTTTCACTGGGAAAAAGTCAAATTGAATCATTTCATGTTTGTCATTTTATTTTGACTGTATATTAAAATATTAGTTGTAATATTATATATACCACCACATATATTTAATTTATATACACAAGGTTTATTATATTAAAATGTTTCAACATTATCATTATTGAAACAAAATGTTTCAGTGTTTCCCATTTGAAATTTTCCATGTAAAATTTTTAAATTTTGACTTTTCATTCTGATGCAGAACAGAAATATATGTCAAAAGGTCAGAATTTTCTGCTGAATGGAAATCTGGTTTTTCTGTCCAGCCTTAATTAGGGCTCTGCACGCATGTAAGGGTCTGCCTGCAGAGATAAATTTTGCAACATTGAGACCTCTCTTTTGTCACTATAAGCAGCCATGTGCTACATTATTACCTTCTGTGTTCAAGTATCTAATGCCTTTTCCAGAACTACCCCAGATTTTTATTCATTCAGCAACTTCACTTTAATTTTCATTTCACTGTATCGCAAAACAAAAACTGCATCTTATTGTAAGTAATGTAATTTATTTATACTTGATGATATTTGAAAAAGTGATGACACTATCAACTCAAGCATGAAGCCTTTTTCCCCCCAATTCTTCCAGATGAGTGAGAAATGATCAAATAACACCCTAAGATTTAAATGCTGGCAAAAAAATGATCTGTTTATTTTCTAATGAGTATGAAACGCACCATACAGAGGTTCATCTGATCTTTATTTTTCATTGTCCTTCCAACATTAGGAGAATGTCTGTGGTGACAGTGTCATACAGGCAATGAAATCTGTGCCATCAGTGCATCTTAGCTAGGTGCATAAAAGATTTTCTCCTATGCATTGGTTGTTCATTGCCAAGAATTTTACCTGTTAATGTTTTCAGCACTCATATTCTATTTATCCATCCTCTGACTCACTATTCTTCCTGACAAGGCCTTTTTTACCCAATTCTTTCCCCCTGTACCATCTGAGCAGGGATGGTATCCCTAGCTTCTGTTTGCCAGAAGCTGGGAATGGGCGACAGGGGATGGATCACTTGATGATTACCTGTTCTGTTCATTCCCTCTGGGGCACCTCGCATTGGCCCCTGTTGGAAGACAGGATACTGGGCTAGATGGACCTTTGGTCTGACCCAGTATGGCCGTTCTTATCTACAAACAATAATACCTTTTAAAAATTTTACTAAGTTTGTCTTTACTTATTCTATTTGCCTTTTAACAGTGTGCAGTTTGCCAGTATAAATATAACCCTAGTACATTGGCCAATAATAAACCACATGAGCAAAAGAAACTAAACATTTAGTTAAACATTTAGTTAATTAAAGTGGGTGAAATTCTCCCTATTTTAAAGGCTTATGTGTGACTTTATTGGTGCATAAGCTTTAAACTGGCCCTCTGCACAGGGGTGAATTTCACTCTTTGGAAAAATACACTGCTCACACAAAACTAGGATTCAAGAGTTTGGGACCATTTTAAAGGCCTCAGAATGACCTGTCTTACATTCTTCTTCTCATCCCAAAGCATCTTTACAGACGCGGGGAACAGTACAAGGTCGCCATTCAGTCTTGTCCACCTGTTTGTCTTCTACAATGCCCCCAGCATCACAATCTTTTCAATTGCAGCCAATCCCATACCCTGGTTTCATATCCTACTCACTTTCTAACTTAGAATCATAGAATCATAGAATATCAGGGTTGGAAGGGACCCCAGAAGGTCATCTAGTCCAACCCCCTGCTCAAAGCAGGACCAAGTCCCAGTTAAATCATCCTAGCCAGGGCTTTGTCAAGCCTGACCTTAAAAACCTCTAAGGAAGGAGATTCTACCACCTCCCTAGGTAACGCATTCCAGTGTTTCACCACCCTCTTAGTGAAAAAGTTTTTCCTAATATCCAATCTAAACCTCCCCCATTGCAACTTGAGACCATTACTCCTCGTTCTGTCATCTGCTACCATTGAGAACAGTCTAGAGCCATCCTCTTTGAAACCCCCGATCTTCAACTTCAAAACAAACTTCATTTGTCTTAAAGTCTTTCCACTTCACACCTGCATCTTCCGAACAACTCTCATCTCTATTGCTTCCAGCCTTCTGATGTGTGTTTCATTTAATGCAGATGCTTCCAGACCATAGAATAATACTGCTAGTATATAGGCTTGACAAATTTTCACTTTTGGTACCAAACGTAATGTTTTTATTAGTCTATAATTTCATCAAATCTGTGCTGCACTTGTGACTAAAGCACATTTCCTTTTATCCTCATCCTTTATGGAAGCATTGGCATTGATCAAGCTTCTTAAATATGTTTAAGATTTTACTTGTCCAAAAACTTCACAGCAGCTGCTTTTTAACACTATTGTCCCTTTTCCAAGAGGCAACCCCTTTGTCTTTTTGGAAGTCCAGGTCAACTACAACAATTTTCCAAGGTAGCTAAGAGTATCATCATTAATTCAAACATAGAATCATAGAATATCAGGGTTGGAAAGGACCACAGGAGGTCATCTAGTCCAACCCCCTGCTCAAAGCAGGAACAATCCCCAACTAAATCATCCCAGCCAGGGCTTTGTCAAGCCTGACCTTAAAAACCTCTAAGGAAGGAGATTCCATCACGTCCCTAGATAATGTCTGCCGATTGTATGATGTCATCAGCATATGCTAAAGAGCTTAAATCCAGTTCATCTATTGTCATGCCCTCCAACTTCTCTACCATTCTTAACATCCAATTTAATGACATGATGAAAAGCAACAGTGATTCCATGTCCCCCTTGTCTTACACCAAAGTTTGACTTGAATCAGCTGCTTAATTTTCCAACAATTCTTACAGCACCACAGGAGTCTTCTTACATAACGTTTATAATTGCCATTACCCTATCTGAAACACCATATGATTCTACTAGTTTCATCATGCTTCCCTCCAAACTGAATCTAATGCCTTCATGAAGTCGATGAAAATAGCAAATGTCTAATTCCCATTCTTGGTTTTTTCCTCCATCAACTGTCAGACTGTGAATATCTGATCAATGCAACTTCAGCCTGGGCTGAAGCCCCATTGCTCTTTGTCTAGTACTTCCTCTAAAATTGCCCTTTGTCTGTTGACAACTACTTTCATCATGATTTTCCCCAGTACTGATAATAAGGTTATACCTCTATAATTATTCAGATCAGCAGGATCTCCTGTTTTCAGGATTGGTACGACTATTGCCTTTAGCCATTCATCCGGTACCTCCTCGTGCTCCCATACTTTCTTGTATACTAATGCTCTAATAGCACATGACCCGCTTAATTTTAGCAGCTCAGCAGTAAAAATTCCTGCAGCTTTCCCAATTTTTAACTAGTTCACTGCTTTCCATTCTTCTTTTGATGGTGGTCTAGTGCTGATATCCATTCTGTCTTGCAAGCTGACATGTTCATCTGGAATGCTTGCATCTGGATTAACTAGAGGGTTCAGCACTTTGTCAAAATGCTCCTTCCACGCCTCCTTGCGTTTGACAATGGTTCACCAGTAGCCTCTCTTACGCTTGCATTGTTGCCCTGACTGTGCTCCCGTAGCCTGTTCATTTTTTGTTTTTCTTGGTACGCCCTCTAGTTGCTGAACCTCTTCATTCCTGAACTTTTGTTTGTCCAATCTTTGTGATTTCTTCTTCGCTCTACGCCACACTTTGACTACTTCTGCTTTTCCAGCAATTATCTCTTTACACTTTTCCTGCAATGTTCTTGTTTTACTGTTTGTCCATCTTTTTCTTGTTTCCCTACACCGTCCAATAACTGCCACTGGATTTTCTATGGCTTCACTGAATCTGTACCCAATCTGTAGTGAGATTTCTTTGCCATTGCAAATTAATGGCCTGAAATGCCCTCCTAGCATCTCCTTGTATGCCTCCCTCACAGAGATATCCTTTAATTTCACAAGCTCAAATTTGGCTCCAGTTGAACCCATTTTTTTCTTGGATTTTAATTTAATCTTAATCTTTTGCTATCACTGCCACATTGGGCACTTCCATAGGCTCTAGCCTCCCACAGTGACCTTCTGTGCCTTTTACCGATGATAATGTGGCCACTCTGGTTTTTGGTTTGGCCATCTGGTCAATTCCTTAAAACCACATGCATATCTTTGTGAGGAAACCAATACTGCCAATAATCAGATGGTGATTCTCAAAGAAAGTTCCTAACCTTTCCCCATTATTGTTTGCCATCCCAATGCCATGTGGTCCAGCACCATTCATTCGCTTATTATGTCCCTCCCAAAACTGTGCATTCATATCTCCCATTATCAAAATCACATCATGATCAGGCATCTCATTTACAGTGCTCTCCATCTGTTGATAAAACCCATCCTTCTCTTCCTTTTCTGCTGTTTCTGTTGGTGTGTAAGAGCTGACAACAGTTATGCACACTTTATTGTAGGCATCAGCAATCTTTGCTATGACAATCTACTCAGACACTCATTCCCAGCTGTTAACTAAAGTAACTGTTGCCTTGTCCACTGCTCTAGCTGTGTTTTGCTTGTCCACTTGAATGTCTGGAATACAGTTAAGGATAATTTCCAACTGTGAACTTTCCTATACCCAACCAACGTGTCTCTGCATGACAGAAACTTGTAACTTCCTTAATTCCTCCACTACTAGCTCAGAGCAAATAGATACGTGTAATATGTTTAACCGATATCCAAAAGCTATGACCACTTCCATTTGCTAGGCTTGGCAGGCCTGGGTCTAAGTCCATATAAGTCAGTCTGGCTTGCTGTACCATTTCTATAACAAATACATTTTGGATATTAATGGCTTGTTAGCCCAATCCAGCCTATCCAGCTCACAGGACTGCCATGTCATAGCGGTTCCACCCTGGTTCTCTTGCCTTCTGAGGCTAATGAGCTGGGATTTGAAATCAGACAGAGACTTAAGTGCTTTGCTGAAGAGGGATGGACTACAGAATTAGGGTCCAGGAAAGAAGGTCTCATTCTTGGGGGTATAACACCAAAAGCAATTAAAAATAAAAGCTCTATCACTATTTTAAGGAAACCAAAGAACTAATGGACACCTCTCCCTCTTTTACTCTTCCTTTTTTATGAAAAGGTTTCAGGTCTGAAATTGATCCTTATGAATAGTGAAACAGCCAATGTATTTGTTCCTGTAATGGCATATGCCTGAATCCTGTCAGATATCTCAAGATATCCAGAAAGGTAGTTAGAAGTTCACTTGATGGTTTCACTGCCCATTAGCTGGACTTATTCTTAGTGGCAACACAGTGAGAGCACAGAATGTTTTGATGAATGCCATTGACCTGCTGGGTGACCTTGAGCTAATCACTGCCTCTCTCCATGCTCAGTTTCCCCAGTTGTAAAATGGAGATAAAGATACTGACTTCCTTAGCAAAGCGCTTGGAGATTGAATGATGAAAAGTACTATATAATCATTAGGTGGTATTATGAGAAGATATATGATAGAATTCTCCTTTTGCTGCAGCTTTAATAATTTCCAGGTCCAAGTGAACTTTTACTAAGGCTATGTCTACACTACAGTTTATGTCAGCATAACTTATGTTGCTCTGGGGTGTGAATAAGCCACCCCCTGAGCGACGTAAGTTACACAGACATAAGGGCGGGTGTGGACTGCACTATGTTGGCGGGAGGGCTTCTCATGCTGACCTAGCTACTGCTACTCATGGGGGCTGGAGTAACTAAGCCGATGGGAGAGCTCTCCCCCATCAATATAGAGCATCTGCACTAACAGCGCTACAGCAGCACAGCTGTATCAGTGCAGCTGCACCGCTGTACGCTCTGTAGCATAGCAGTAGCCTCAGTCTCACAAATGCTTTATTTCACTGCCCAGCTGTGGTAAAATCACCTTGTATCCCACCTTGCTGGAAGCAAAATGCTAACTTATTTTCTGTCCAAAGTAAACTCACTTCTGGACCAGCGTGGAGAACATTCGTGGAGACTTAACTGCAGATATGCCATGCAAATGTAATGACAATGCATTTTAACTTGCTTCTAGCTAAATGCAATATTTGTTTTGATGTTCAATGGTGCCCAGCTCATGTTTGTAACAAAGTTGTCTATTACCGTAAGCAAAGAATCCTTGCAGCGCTGGTCATTTACATTGACCGAGCATAGTTATTGTAGAGTACAAAGAGGAATGCTGAAGTTCTGCTAATAAAATAGTGTTAGACATGTCCCTTTGTGTGCTTGCCTGAATATACTTCCCACAAGACAGGTAAAATGTCTACATGAGGCACTGTTGGCAGAGGTGTTAATTCCATGACACTGCATTAACTTGTATGATGACCTCTTGATGGCCATGAATATAGCGCTTCATGAAAGTAGATATGAACAAATGGCAATCCAGTTTAGACTCCAAGATTGTTCCCTTTGTCTCTCTTCCTTTGTCTATTTCGGTATCCAACCCTCAAAACGTTGGATATCTGTAATGCAAACCATAACCTGAAAAAGCCATAGTTCTTAGATTTGGAAATGTCCTAATCTTACCAGGTCCTTATCAAATAGTATTACAGCAGACTGAGCTACTGGCCACATCTTCTGGATGTCTTAGGAGTTTTAGCATTTCTCCTTCAAAGAGTCCAGATAACTTATGCACCATAGTGCTCCAGGGTTGTTTCTTGAACTGTGATACCTAGAAGAACATGATACTGGCTTTTGGTCACAATGTGTTTTTTTGATATTTAAGACTGACGCTGGCTGCAATTACCCTTTCCACGAGATTCTGCCCCAGAGATGCACAGCCTCTCAAATTTCTGACAGCCCTGCCACAAACCTGACTTTGTTCTTTTAACCAACTGTTCTCAATGGCATCTCAATAAAGGGATATTTTGAGTGAAAGCAATCCTTCCAAATACCTTTCTGCTCATAAACTAGTCTATAGTTCCATTTCTGGCTCCCACTGTTGAATGACTTGTAGATTCAGAGGTAATCCAATTAACAAGTGGAGCAATTAATATCACAAACTGTCATCCATGTTAACTTCCTGAAATGAAGGGTTAAACATTTTCCAGTAATGTACGTAATCTACACAGTATATTAATATCACCTTATATTCATGCCGCCCTTTCATACTGAAGGATCTTAAAGCATTTTACAGACTGTGGGCTATATCCATTCACATGGAATTCCCTAGGAACTCAGTGGGATTTTTGTATCAACAATTGTCACAAGACATCTCTTTGAGAGGAAAAACCCATCCACCAATGCAATGTAGGCATCTCTAAGGGGGGATGTGACAACTGTTTAACAGAGCGCAGCAACACTAAACAACAGTTTGAGGGAGGAGTAGAGCTGGAGAATTTGGACCCAGGTTGGGGGTCAGTCAGATATGAGGTTCCAGTCTGGTCAAGTTTCTGCCACCTATACATTGAATAGTACCTTGCCACTTGAGAAGAACCAGAGAAAGTTACAGGGTCTGTCCATGTACAAAAACTTCAATATTCTGTTTGTATTCTTGATACCAAATTCGGTTTCTTCTCTGTTGTGACATGCTATAATATAGTCAGAGGGCTGGTCTTCACTACGGGGAGGTCGACACTGCTGCAATCGATGCAGAAGGGGTCGATTTAGCAGGTCTAGTGAAGACCCGCTAAATTGACCACAGAGCACTCTCCAGTTGACCCCAGTACTCCAGCTCCCTGAGACGATTAAGGTAAATCGATAGGAGAGCATCTCCCGTCGACACAGTGCAGTGAAGACACTGGGGTAAATCGACCTAAGATACATTGACTCCAGTTACGTTATTCACATAGCTGGAGTAGCATAACTTAGGTCGACTTATCCCGGTAGTGAAGACAAGTCCAGAGAGATTGGTCTAAACTAGACTGTGGAGACTATAATTAAGAAAATGTTAGTTTTTGTTAAATATTTTTTGAAAATGTCTTATCTAAATATCTGAAACTTTCCTAGTGTAACTTTACAGTAATCTGTTCACTGTGATGCGTATGAGAGAAAGTATGAGAGTTCAGCTACTCACAGAACAGAAGCTACATTGTACCTACCTTTTTAAACTAGCCTTCAAGGATCAAACAGATCCTGGTAAAAGCTGTAGTGGAATTGTGCCTTCTTACATCAGGGCTGAATTTAACGCCAAATCTTTGGTTAAGGCCATCAAAAATAGCAAAACATACTGAAAAACAAGGAGGACAACACAAGGTCACTGTGACAGAACAGAAACATCTGATGACTTAGTGGTCTCGCCTTTTCATAAATTGCTATTCAGTTATTTGGAATTTGTTGGACTTACTGAAAATCAAGGGGGCTAACTCATGCAGTGAGTCTACAGGATTGTGTGTGTGAGCAGAGACTGAAGGAGCAGATCTCTGGAAATTCTGTTCAAAAAAGAAAAATCTTTAAAAAGAGGAATCATTAACCCTGTTTGTTTGCCAAAC
Source organism: Dermochelys coriacea (assembly GCF_009764565.3). Taxonomy (NCBI): domain Eukaryota; kingdom Metazoa; phylum Chordata; order Testudines; family Dermochelyidae; genus Dermochelys; species Dermochelys coriacea. The sequence goes on from NC_050076.1 coordinate 10,350,886, forward strand.
TGCTGACCCCAGTTACTCCCGCCTTCTCATTTAAACATTGTTGTATACATTGTTGTAGCCTTGTACATCCCAACATATTAGAGAGACAAGGTGGGTGATAGCTTTTGGTTGACCCAATAAAAAATATTACCTTATCCACCTTGTTTCTCATTTAAATATTTGTCCGATGACTGTAGAGGTGTTAGCTGCCCACTTGGCCTTGAATGGTCTCTTGCAACATGGATTAACTCCTTATCTGTTTCACCTTGTATTGAGCTGTGACACTCTGCGTACTTTTCCTAGACCTGAAAGAGAGCTCTCTGTAAGCTTGGAAGTGTGTCTCTTTCACCAACAAAAATGGGTCCAATAAAAGATATTACTTCACCCACCTTGTCTCTCTAATACCCTGGGACCAACACAGCTACAACAACACTGCAAAACACAGGGTAAGGCATTCATCTTAAACCACTCAGTTCCCACATATGACAGTAATATAAAACACAACTCAGTTAATACATTTTGGGCCAAAGCCTGCTCTCCTTACTCGAGTAATTAGTTCCACTGACTTCAATGATATTATGGTGTGAGAGACACAAACAGGATTTGATCCTTTGATTCCCTTTTTTGGAGAAATGTAGATGGTAGGGTCAAAAGAGACTACTTGGGCCACACAGTCTGACCCACTGCATTTTGTAGGACTGTTCACTTCTTAATATATACAGTTCTTAAGCTGTGCTATGATGAAGTCACAACCCTCTCTTTTGATATTTATAAGCATATTACAACAATTAACTCTTCCCCTACAGAATCTTCACAGAAGAAAGCATAAATCCCATTTTCTGGGTTGTTTTTTTTTAAAATAACCTGATTAGTAATTTTAGCAAGTGATGCCCATGCTCCAGTGCTGTGCAGACCACCTGCAAAGTATCCACAGTTGCACTTCTTCTGCCCAAACCCCTGCTGATGGCCTGATGTTACTGTCCTGCTGTCACAAACAACCTGGTGAATGTCTAATGTCCTTCTGATGTGTTCGGTGCCCCAGATCAGGCTCTCATAGCACTAACTTCAAACATCTTGAATTAGGAGGGAGACAGCGGCAATTCTGTCCCAATTCTGAAATAAACCAGGATTGCGCTAATACTACATTTAGAATCATTGTCACAGAAATGGCTTGGCTCTTGTCTTCTTCCTGTATCCCTCACAGTTGCAGTATTTCCAAAATTGGTACCGCTAAATTCAAGCTACAGATGAGCCCAAATCAAAACCTTGGATCTTAACCTCAAGTTTTTGGGGTTTGCAGAGTCCAAACGCAGATCTGCATCCAAATTTTGCAAATACCCCGTTATCCCTATTTTTATTAAGAGCTGAATGAAATCCCAGATCTGAACACCCTCAAACGTTGAGGTGTCTGAAATCCAAATAAATTCTGAATCTTAGGTCTTCCAATTTTTCTAACAGTTTAGCGGGAAGTGGACAATTATAGATTTTATGGGTCCCTTGAAAAGGTTCAAAGAGTCTGAGTTTATGTTTGAAAATCTGTTTGCAAACAGCAAAAATGACGAAAATTGCCTCTACTGTACACAGAAATAATAGGTTGCAGCAGAGTTAAGATACCAGGTGTTTTACAAGTGACATTAGCAGAAAAATAATGGAAAGTGCTCAAAATGTTAGTGCATCCCTGTAGCTAAGAGTGCAGCATATGTCTAATGTTACTTATATGTACTAACTGCAATGAAAGGAAAAGGGCAACAATAAATTAAAGAGAGGGGACAAAAAAATCCAGTCAATGCAACTCTGCATCCCCCTATATTATGGGAAGTGGTTTTATTTCTGTGTCAAGGTGGCTAATGCTACAGAGCATTTAGTACATTGATAATTTTACAGCAGATGGAGTCCTAACATTATATCTTCTGGTGAATTATTCTGATGTTACCTGACGGTGTGATTCTTTATTTCTGATACATACATGTATCACACATTTGTGACACATACGATGTGTGATACATACACACAACACGTATATCATTTACAGACACACTCGTACAAAAAACTATACTAAAAGTACATTATTTAGGCTGCAAAGTCAAGCACTCAAAAGTTGGAAAATTCCCAGATTACCCTTGTCCATGCAACTTTAATTCTGAACCCCAAGCACCCATCCTGTGCATGGAATGAAGCCAGAACCTCTGGAAATAATGTATAATTAATGACTCTAGCATGCTCACAAGGAGATCGAATTAACAATGCACCCACACACCTGACATTTCCTAGCTTTTGAGCATGTGGCTTTTCAACCTAAATAACCTTCTTGTAATATAGTTTTATTTTGTATGACATGGACCTAGTTATTTTTATAAAAGGAAGAAGGTAAAAAAATGTATTATGTGCAATTGGAACAACTCTCTCTTACACCGTGCATCATCATGGTCTGGACTCTGAACCTTGAGCACAAACCGCTATCATTTGAACTATAGGACCAACTACATTAGCTGGAGGAGGAGATAAAGGGCTGTGGGGCCATGGCCATCATGTGCTGGAGGAAGTCATGGTAGCTCAGTCCAGCTTTCTCTCTCCTGCCTCCAGGAGTCGGGGGAAAACTCCTGCCATAGGTGTTCCCCCCATAAGGGAGGATAGATTACCGGGCCACATCTTGAAAATGGTGGGAGAGGAGGCCTGCACAGCTCTTTTCCCTCATACTATCCCTCCCTGTCCTTCCACCCTTACTTCCACTGCTACAGCAGCTCTGGCTGGGCGCTGCTGCTGCAGTGGGTGGTGGAACATAACTGACTCTCTAGAATATTCATGGTTCTGTTATTAGTTTGGCAGGCTGACTATTTTTTCTTGAGGCAACAAGCAAGAGCAGGGAAGGGGTGATCTTCAAAAGTTTATAACTGAGCCGAACCTCAACAGAATTTCATGGGACAAGTGAAAGGCACGGCTTTACCCTATAGCTTCGGCCCTGCCATATTTCAAACACCTTCTGCAAACAACGGAGGTGTTAAAGCTTCTCAAATAAAGAGTGTGTGTATATGTGACACACATATGTACATCAAAAGTACATTATATAATGTATATGTTAGATACACAGTCTCTCTCTTACCCACACACTCACACATTTTTCATACGAACATAAAGGATTAATTCCATCTATGCATCTTTCAATTCAACAGGAAAAGCTAAAGTGATCAAATATATTTTGTGTGTGAAAGAGATTTTAGCTTATACAGACAAAAAGAAAAAAATCATAAAAGGAACATGCCCAAAACAATACCATTAAAGTAGCAGTTATAATAACAGCACTCAGCAATTGTAGAGCTTCTTCCCTCTGACAATCTCAAAGCACTTTACAAACACGAATGAATGGAGCTGCACAACATCCCCTGAGGTAAAGTAACACAGAGAAGTTAAGTGACCTGCCCCAGGCCAGACCAACAGGCCCCTGGCTAAGCTGGGAACACACTGCTCCTGGCTCACAACTCTATGCTATTACCATTAGAACATGCTTCCTCTCAAAACAGTGCTAACTGGATGGAATAGGAAAAGAAGAATTTCCTTTATTAAAATATCCATTATTTTGCTACACCTGTTCCAAAAACCCTCAATCTTTTCTTTTTATTTCACTTTTTTTTTTAATTAGATTTGTCTAGCAGTGGATTGAGGCACAGGGTCAAATAAACTTGGGCCTGGTATTCCAGCTAAGAAAAGGTACGAACAGTAGAAATATATTTCAAATGGTCTTATGCACACACAGAAATAAAAAGGAGATGCACAATGGCTTCTTTATTTTTCCAGTGCATTTCAATTCTTGCATCCTAAAAGCTTCATAAAACCTAGCCCTGGATAAAGCATAATAGAAATACAGATTTGCTAACTAGTGATCCAGTTTAAAAAAAAATCAAACTGCATGATACTTGGTCTCAGAATTCCCTTTTAAACTGAAAGTATATATTACATTTAGCTCATGATCCATTAAAAATGCCCATCTTTAAACAAGATAATAAATAATAAATAATAATAATAATAATAAAAACTCTCTCTCTCTCTCTGGTTATATAAGACTTTACTGCTGTCTTTACTATGATAACACTCCAACAGTCTAAAAAATACATTTCAGGTGTTCACATGAAGGAGGTTGTGTGAGTTTAACCTTCCTCAGGATCCCCGTGAGCTTTTTGTATTTAATACTTGTTTTATCTGAAGCCTGTGGAGGTTCTAAAATATTAGAAGACACACTTTCTGAGAACTACCTTTCTAGTAGCCTGAAGATATAGCCTTGATGTTGGGCAACAAAGTTATTCTCTGTAATCCTCTTGATGCTGTAAATGAAAAAGAGGATGGAGCTAACATCATCTGAACTTTTGGCAAACCATTTGCTCAAAAGCACCATCAAAGACCAAACCCTGCCCAAAAAAAAAACAAAAAAACCCCCAAACCCTGAAGCATACACAAAATGAAATTGGTGCAAATTAACTCCATTGTGTCTGAAGACCCATACAAAACAAAACCCACCACAGTCGATAAAGGAAAGTCAGAAAAGACAGGGATTGAAGTTGTAGCTTCACAGCGGCCATCTTTTAACAGCTTTCTTTCTTGGATGCTTTAACCTAAAAAAAAAAAATCCTTCCCATTGTTATGCCCCTATTCAACCTTCATTCGAAGTCATTCACTATGCATTAATTACCACTTTCTTCAATGCATCGGGAAGCTCCCAAACATATTCCTGTTTTCAAAGAGGCACACTTCCATGCCTCAGCTTTTTATATGCAGAGCCTGGTGAAATTTTCCCCTGCATACTTTGAGATTATCCTAATTTTTGCATACTGTAACTGTTCATAAAGGGGAAAAAAAAGACAAAAGGCTGATTTCATGCTTCCAGGACAGTTGTTTGCATCTCTTTCATTTTTCTTTCCAGCTGTGACTGGAAGCAGAAGGTTCTTTAGCAGGTGTCCTGTCTGCCCTATGGTAATTTTTAACTTTCCTTCACTTTCTTTTATGTCTGTCACATTTGCAGAGACTTTTTCTTCTTCCCCTCAGTGATGGATTTTTCCCTTTCTCCAAACTAAATATCTGGATTTTCCCTATTATGTCATTCTGTTCAGCAGTGATTTAGATTATGGGAAAATGAACAAGCTAAGAGAGATGTGTTCACAAACCCACATAAGATATAATATTTCCTTTATTCACTGCATGAAACTAACACAATCTATAATGTGTGTGTCAACAGGAGTAAAGATGCAACTGACACATGGTAGGCAGCACCAGTGGCAAGATACGTCACCCACACCAAAATTTTAAATTAATTGCTCCATACTACTAACCAAAGCCCTAATTCTGCGTATTGTTTATTTTATACCTCATTGACTCCAGTTGGGTTACTGATGTGCAGAAAGTGAAGCAAACATGTAAATCTTTGCAGGATTGGGGCTCATAACTGTGCATCTAGGGAAACACTTAGGAATTAAATGATCCAAAATGTGTATATATTTGGGGGAAAACAAATCTTTTAAAGAACACCACCATACAGATTTCATTTTCATTAACAAAGCCTCTACATATTAGCAAGCACTGTAGAAAGAAAAATAAATAAGGGGTTTTTTGTTTGTTTTTTTAAAGATATGTTGAATTACAACAGAAAGAACGAAGGATTGTCTCAAGAGAATTCTGTTCTAGGTTATTATTTAGGTAGGAGTAAGACGTCTTCAGATTTTTAAAGACTGATCTAGCTGAAATTTAACATTCTGCATGTTTACTACTGTAATTTATACTTTTTTACTGAAGCCAAAAAGAATAATATCCATTCAATGTTAATTTCTACCTCCTGCCCCAAAATCTTTGCATCTTGATTCTAAACTGATCTCCTCACTAATTAGTTTCTAACAGGCTTATTTTGAGCATTTTTTTTTTACATTGGTAAGCGAAATCTATACAGATTGTTTGAAATACAGAAAGATAGTTATTGATTTTATTAAAAAGGTCACTGGGGATCTCTATAGCTTTACAGGCATAGCAATTTGAATAATCACAGCTTTTATAACTAAACATCACAATGTAAACGCCCCCAGACCCATCCATTACAAAAAGGCCTGATTCGCTGAAAATTACACAGGTGATTTTTGATGGATTCTGACACACTTTAATCATTTTTAGAAGTGTGCAAATATTGTACCAAAGCTCATACTGCTTGAGTTGCTAAATGCATTACAGGAATAATCTACCTCTTCTTTAAGCAATTGCAGGCTGAGTAACCATGAAAAGGAACATATCTAGATTTTTTTTAATCAGTTTTCTTCACTCTAATGCAAAAACAAGGTCTGCATGTGGTATATTCTCTCTAAGATGCAGGATAGCTTATTTGAAAAGGTAAGTGTTTTATGCCAATGCTCTCATTTCTTTTAACGGCTAAAAGTTAAATGATTTGCAAGTAAATTGTCACAACTTTTACAGTTTTCAGAGTAGCAGCCGTGTTAGTCTTTTACAGTATTTTTTTTTTTGGACTCCATGTGAAGTTTCTTCCTATGTTTGGTTTTCTTTCTCCAATTAACTTCCCACCTCATTTCCCCCAGTGAGAACTGTATCTAATTAAAAACAATCTGGAAGGCCTGTGACATAAGAACACTGTTTTATGGAAAGGTGTCTTACTACTCCAAAACATAGGCCTTATTAATTTAATGCATATGATCTTAGGGCAAGAAAGAGTGAAGTGACTTTTAAGACTGACATTGTGCCAGTCAGTTCCATATTAACAATAATTCAAGCATCGAACTATTTGCTGCTTTTAAAAATGATTCCACATTAAGAAATATGCATTTTGCCTGTAGGGCAAAACAGTGTCACACCTTTGTATTCAAAGAAAGAATGTTGAATGCCACGGTCTTTATTCCTTCCCGTTCTGCACATTTAGGGTAAAATTTTCAAGAGTTTCTAAGTGACTTAGGAGCCAAAGGGCTTGTCTGCATGGTACTGCAGTCCACATTACGGGGTGTGATTTGTAAAGCTCCCTTATGTTTGTGCTAATGAATAGATACCTTTTAGTTCACACCAGCAGGCTCCACACTGGGCAGTTAGCACACAACACTTTAGAGCACTCTACAAATCATACCCCCATAAACTGCTCACTGTGGTGCCATGTAGACAAGCTCTACTCCCATTGACTTTCTATGAGATTTAGGCTTATAAGTGCCTAAGTTATTATTCGCAAAAAGAAAAGGAGTACTTGTGGCACCTTAGAGACTAACAAATTTATTAGAGCATAAGCTTTCGTGAGCTACAGCTCACTTCATCGAATGCATCCGATGAAGTGAGCTGTAGCTCACGAAAGCTTATGCTCTAATAAATTTGTTAGTCTCTAAGGTGCCACAAGTACTCCTTTTCTTTTTGCGAATACAGACTAACACGGCTGCTACTCTGAAACCTAAGTTATTATTGAAAATGGGATGTAGCCTCCTAAGTCATTTAGGTGTTCTTGAAAATTTTAGCGTGTCATTTTAGGGGTAAATGTTGTGGGATCCACCACTCAGGATCTAACTTTCAAGCACGTCTAAACCCCTGTCTACAACCTGGTTTCTCATGCTTTGAATGTGCACATTGGCTCCTATGCAAAAAGCTTTACCAAAACAAAAACTTCATGTATTATTTGAGAATTATTTACACCCTCACGGCCAAATTGTTAATGGTCCTCAACCCTGTTTCTAAGACTCAATCCTGCCATCTGATCCACAAAGGCAAATGCAGATCCTTACATGGAATCCCACTGAAGACACTCAGGGCTCCTGGGCAAAGGGGTCTTGCACACGAGATTGAAGTCATTGGGACTACTCCCTTGAGTAAAGCTAAGCATGCAGGTAAGTGTTTGCAGAATCAGGGTCTAACTTTATATCTACTGTTTCTAGGCTACATAATATATATACATATTACAATGTTATTTCCATTTTTAAAAACAACAACAGATGGGGCAGTCTTTTTGTTCTGTTTTTAGAGTAGCAGCCGTGTTAGTCTGTATTCGCAAAAAGAAAAGGAGTACTTGTGGCACCTTAGAGACTAACAAATTTATTAGAGCATAAGCTTTCGTGAGCTACAGCTCACTTCATCGGATGCTGAAGTGAGCTGTAGCTCACGAAAGCTTATGCTCTAATAAATTTGTTAGTCTCTAAGGTGCCACAAGTACTCCTTTTCTTTTTGTTCTGTTTTTGTACAGCACCTAGCACAATGGGGTCCTGGCCCATTACTAGGGCTCCTAGGTGCTACAGTAATACAAACAACAAACAATTAGTATTATTATTTCCTAATGGTGATATATTTTATATATATATATATATATATATATATATATATATATATATATATATATACATACATATACACACACACACACACACACACACACACACACACAGTTGCTCTTTGTGTACAGAAAAACAGAACATTATTTCCTATTAACAGTGTTGCCAACTGTGTCAATTTTATTGCTCAATATTAAAGCGTCACATGGTACAATCAAGAGTTTGCACAAGAATCTCAGCTTCCATTTTTAAAAAACACAAGTTTCTAGCGCTCATGTTTGAAAATGTTAAGTGAGTGCTCCTTATGGGCCATAGGCCGCAGAGCTAGGAGGGCCACCCAGGCCTTGTCTTGGCCACTTTTTGGCTGGGCCAAACCTCTGTCATGAGGCAGGGGGCTGGGCCAAATATAAGTGAGGGCATTGTCACCTGGCACATGGGGTCACTGCATGCAAATCTGGGTAGCACTGCTACTTTGTGTACCAAGTTGCAACCTCTCTCACTCAAATTTGGAGGGGGGTGGGTGTAGGGGCTTATTGACCAGAGGGGTCAGATTGCTGATTGGTGAGGAGGGGATGGTGCCTGAGAGAGGAAGAGGAGGGTCAGGTACAAGAGGGGTGGCAAAACTATGTTCTCCCCAACTTTAAATAGTGCTCCACGGCCCCTGCTACAGGCTCAGAAACCAGAAGGGAAAGAAAAACTACACATAATGTTGGGTGAGTGGGGGGTAATCTTGTTGTTTTTAAGCCTATTTCATGATCTCAGGGAGCCCCAACTCATGATTTTTCAATGTTTGAGGCAGGCAATACTTTGCTAAGTATATATACTGTGATCAGAATGGCATGAGACTGAAAAAAACCCCTCAGTGTTCATCCGGTGTGCCAGGAAGCCCAGTGATTTCAATGGACCAGCCGTGTGGGTACGGTTGAGTGTGAGTATAAATGTTTGCAGGATCCAGACCCAAGACTTTAGGAGTAACAATAATACACTGCAGCTGAGAATTTCAAAACCAGTGTAGGGGATCTGAATGCCCAATTCATTTTCAATTTCAGCCAGAGAATTTCCCTGAATGTTTGTGATGAGTCCCAAAGACTCAGAACCTTATGTCCTAAATACCTTTGAGCATTTGAGCCATAGTGTTTATGTCCTCAAGTATAAGTGCATCTTCAGGAACAATTTACACTGTTTATTTTCTCCCACCAAACAAAACAAGAACAGGTTTCTACTCTCAATACAAAGACTACATTTTTTAAAAACAGGATGGAAAAAAAACCTTCTTATAAGAAACAAGGCACAACATACAGACAAAAGGTCCTATGGCAGCCTTTTGCGATTATTTTCTTACTTCCTATTATTGTGCACTAATGTATACTTTCCCAAATTATAGAGAGCTGCAGAATACACTCCAGGCTGCATGGAAAAAGCTCCTTTTGTGATGAGCAACAAAAGGCCCTATTAAAACTTAACATTTAATAATTTGACCCCCCCAAAATTCTATATTTGGTTTCTGGTGTGGTGGGAAAGAGCTTGTGCTGTTTTCGCTATATTGTCGACTTTAGGAAGAATTGTTTCTCCTGTTGCAGAGACAGGGGTAATAATTAGGGAATGTTGTGGATGTACCTGTATGTTGATTACAAATAAATTAGAGAAAAATATATACTGAAAGGCAAATCCTATACTCAGCACACAGCCCCAGTAACTACTGTGCTGGAGGGCTTCTTTGGGGTTGTGACTAGCAATCCTTTCCCCACAGGCTGCTATGTGGCCAGGACTACAGTGACACCCACATTTGGAGGGAATGGCCAATATATCGGACATTATGAAAGCAACAACAGCTTGCATAGGGTATTAAAACACATGGTGGCACAAACTCTTAGGCTGTACAGTTAATTTTGACTAATCTTGTCAGAAATGACCATGTTTAATGAAAAGTCTTTTTCAATAGATCACTGGGTGAATTGCTCATATTATCAGAGAGAATTTTGACACATAAGGCGTGTGTTTGCAGCTTCTTAGAATAATAAAATTTGCAACTCCACCTTAACCCTCATAGCTATTTGTCACCCTTCGGAGCATGACAGACAAAAGGGATTTGACATCTGACCTTTTAACCTCTCATCCAGCACTTTACATTCTCACAGCATTAAACTCTGCAATCTTTGGGGAATAGTGTTTGTTTGCTACTTCCTCCCTGACTCTCTGCTGTTTGTTTTACAGAGACCATTATAGTTATGTTGCTGTTGTATATGCAGAGAAAGGTACAAGTGCATGCACGCACACATGCACAGGGGAGATTCAATACATTTCAGCTGGTGGTTAACCATACAATAAATATCAAGAGTACTGATGTAGTATATCAGCACTATATTTATATGGAAATACATTCAAGGGGAATTGTTCAGTATAGTCTAGTGGGTAGAGCATTAGATTGAAAGCCAGGAAACCTGGGTTCTGTTCCTAGCTTTGTCACTGACCTTTCATTTCACTTCTCTGTGTCACCCTTTGCCTGTTTTCCTTACTTACATTGCAAACTTTTAGGGGGCCAGGACTTTCTCTCTTTGTGTTGGTACAGTGTCTGACGCAATGGGGCCCCCTCTAGGCACTCCTGTATTCAGGGATAATACGGGGCTGCACACAGAGCCATGCCTAGTCAGTTGTCTTAAACAGGAACAGTTGCCAGTCACAACTCAAGTCTTTGAAGGTGCGTGGAACAAAATATGGAAAACGGGGCCCATTAGAACGATTTGAGAGGGGCTTACAGGATGCCTGGTTGGGAATATACTAATAGCAGGATAACATGGAGGATAGGGGACTTTTCCCTTAAATTAAAATCCCCAGGTCTAAACTCCTCAGAATAGTAATATGCAACAATTGAGACAGGTATGGGAATTTCCTGCAAGATCTTACTGTAAAAATTTATGTATCGCTGTGGGCCGGGGATTGTATTTAATTCCATGGGGGAGAGCAATCACACTCCTCCAGGAATTAAGAAGAGTGGGGAATGATTAGGCAAATTCACTCAAGTTGTAACACCTCTAGAGAGGTACCAGGCTTGCATATACTGGTTCAAACTGGATTCTCCAGAAATCAATAGACGAAGATAGGATTTTTGGATAAATAGCCTGAGTTTAAACTGATTCAGGCCCTTCTTTCTGATTCAGCAAACAGACAGGATCCCCCCTTCTGTCCAAGGGGAGGCCCAATCGTTAGGGAAGGGTTGGAAGGACTGACACCTGCCAAAGCCTGGGATTGGAGTTGCAGGGACTTCTGGTTTTTAGCATGCGTGTAGGTTCTTTTATTGTATTTAATATGTTTTTTTCTGAAATACTTTTACCTTCAGAGTAAATATGCCTGCTTAGAAAAAGCTGTGTGGGACTTATAAGTTACAACTGTGGGCAATTACAAATGTTCATAGCCTCTGAGGAGAAAGCAAAGAGCAGGCACAGACCTGCTGAGGCAGTCTGGCTTCCTGGAGCATGCACCGTGTAGACAGGGAACTGTGTAGCCTGGAAAACCCCCAGTCAGGATGGAGAGAGATACAGGTCTCTGCCCAAGAGAGGTGACAGCTGAGGAGCTGGCAACATAGAATGGGAGCCCTTGCTGGACCACAGACGGGGAATACAGATGCATTTGACCTGAACTGTGACAACAGTAACAACAACTACTATACAATTTCAAATAAAGGTGTTTGTTTTTGTGGTTCAGGTAAACCTAGCAACAACTGTAATGACAACGACATTAGGAAATCTGAGAACAATATACGATCAGTATAGTACAAAGACCTCCATATCTAACTTTTTTACACTGTAGAAATAACACTTTTTCTTCCCAATTCTTTGGCATGCAATTCTCTGTGTAAAATGTTACTTTCATGAGAGGTCTATTATGTACCATGGACTTTGACTTAGTCTTCTTTTACCCTTCTTTCTCTTCCTTGTATATCTATAATCACAGCTAAGGAATATGCTGTCCTGGGACTCAAAAGGACCCCCCCCCCCAGAGGTGAATCCATACTTCTGAACTGTGGGGAAACTTCAGGTCTGCATCTTATGTCATAGAATCATAGAATCATAGAATATCAGGGTTGGAAGGGACCCCAGAAGGTCATCTAGTCCAACCCCCTGCTCAAAGCAGGACCAAGTCCCAGTTAAATCATCCTAGCCAGGGCTTTGTCAAGCCTGACCTTAAAAACCTCTAAGGAAGGAGATTCTACCACCTCCCTAGATAACGCATTCCAGTGTTTCACCACCCTCTTAGTGAAAAAGTTTTTCCTAATATCCAATCTAAACCTCCCCCATTGCAACTTGAGACCATTACTCCTCGTTCTGTCATCTGCTACCATTGAGAACAGTCTAGAGCCATCCTCTTTGAAACCCCCTTTCAGGTAGTTGAAAGCAGCTATCAAATCCCCCCTCATTCTTCTCTTCTGCAGACTGAACAATCCCAGCTCCCTCAGCCTCTCCTCATAAGTCATGTGCTCTAGACCCCTAATCATTTTTGTTGCCCTTCGCTGTACTCTTTCCAATTTATCCACATCCTTCTTGTAGTGTGGGGCCCAAAACTGGACACAGTACTCCAGATGAGGCCTCACCAGTGTCGAATAGAGGGGAACGATCACGTCCCTTGATCTGCTCGCTATGCCCCTACTTATACATCCCAAAATGCCATTGGCCTTCTTGGCAACAAGGGCACACTGCTGACTCATATCCAGCTTCTCGTCCACTGTCACCCCTAGGTCCTTTTCCGCAGAACTGCTGCCGAGCCATTCGGTCCCTAGTCTGTAGCGGTGCATTGGATTCTTCCATCCTAAGTGCAGGACCCTGCACTTATCCTTATTGAACCTCATTAGATTTCTTTTGGCCCAATCTTCCAATTTGTCTAGGTCCTTCTGTATCCTATCCCTCCCCTCCAGCGTATCTACCACTCCTCCCAGTTTAGTATCATCCGCAAATTTGCTGAGAGTGCAATCCACACCATCCTCCAGATCATTTATGAAGATATTGAACAAAACGGGCCCCAGGACCGACCCCTGGGGCACTCCACTTGACACCGGCTGCCAACTAGACATGGAGCCATTGATCACTACCCATTGAGCCCGACAATCTAGCCAGCTTTCTACCCACCTTATAGTGCATTCATCCAGCCCATACTTCCTTAACTTGCTGACAAGAATGCTTTGGGAGACCGTGTCAAAAGCTTTGCTAAAGTCAAGAAACAATACATCCACTGCTTTCCCTTCATCCACAGAACCAGTAATCTCATCATAAAAGGCGATTAGATTAGTCAGGCATGACCTTCCCTTGGTGAATCCATGCTGACTGTTCCTGATCACTTTCCTCTCCTCTAAGTGCTTCAGGATTGATTCTTTGAGGACCTGCTCCATGATTTTTCCAGGGACTGAGGTGAGGCTGACCGGCCTGTAGTTCCCAGGATCCTCCTTCTTCCCTTTTTTAAAGATGGGCACTACATTAGCCTTTTTCCAGTCATCCGGGACTTCCCCCGTTCGCCACGAGTTTTCAAAGATAATGGCCAAGGGCTCTGCAATCACAGCCGCCAATTCCCTCAGCACTCTCGGATGCAATTCGTCCGGCCCCATGGACTTGTGCACGTCCAGCTTTTCTAAATAGTCCCTAACCACCTCTATCTCTACAGAGGGCTGGCCATCTCTTCCCCATTTTGTGATGCCCAGCACAGCAGTCTGGGAGCTGACCTTGTTAGTGAAAACAGAGGCAAAAAAAGCATTGAGTACATTAGCTTTTTCCACATCCTCTGTCACTAGCTTGCCTCCCTCATTCAGTAAGGGGCCCACACTTTCCTTGGCTTTCTTCTTGTTGCCAACATACCTGAAGAAACCCTTCTTGTTACTCTTGACATCTCTTGCTAGCTGCAGCTCCAGGTGCGATTTGGCCCTTCTGATATCTTTCCTACATGCCCGAGCAATATTTTTATACTCTTCCCTGGTCATATGTCCAACCTTCCACTTCTTGTAAGCTTCTTTTTTATGTTTAAGATCCGCTAGGATTTCACCATTAAGCCAAGCTGGTCGCCTGCCATATTTACTATTCTTTCGACTCATCGGGATGGTTTGTCCCTGTAACCTCAACAGGGATTCCTTGAAATACAGCCAGCTCTCCTGGACTCCCTTCCCTTTCATGTTAGTCCCCCAGGGGATCCTGGCCATCTGTTCCCTGAGGGAGTCAAAGTCTGCTTTCCTGAAGTCCAGGGTCCGTATCCTGCTGCTTACCTTTCTTCCCTGCGTCAGGATCCTGAACTCAACCAACTCATGGTCACTGCCTCCCAGATTCCCATCCACTTTTGCTTCCCCCACTAATTCTACCCGGTTTGTGAGCAGCAGGTCAAGAAAAGCGCTCCCCCTAGTTGGCTCCCCTAGCACTTGCACCAGGAAATTGTCCCCTACGCTTTCCAAAAACTTCCTGGATTGTCTATGCACCGCTGTATTGCTCTCCCAGCAGATATCAGGAAAATTAAAGTCACCCATGAGAATCAGGGCATGCGATCTAGTAGCTTCCGTGAGTTGCCGGAAGAAAGCCTCATCCACCTCATCCCCCTGGTCCGGTGGTCTATAGCAGACTCCCACCATGACATCACTCTTGTTGCACACACTTCTAAACTTAATCCAGAGACACTCAGGTTTTTCCACAGTTTCGTACCGGAGCTCTGAGCAGTCATACTGCTCCCTTACATACAGTGCTACTCCCCCACCTTTTCTGCCCTGCCTGTCCATCCTGAAGTGATGTCCATCACTTTAATCTCATCATCTTCTTACTAGGAAACAATATCTCTAATAGCAAAAAGAGCCAAATCCTCTTTCTTATAAACTGCCTCAGAAGACACAATCCTTCTCTGAGTTCCATATCACTCTCAAGGCAAGCAAGTCTTAAACTGAACACATCTGGGCAAAAAGATACTTGCCATCTTTACTGAAAGTGATAGATGAAATTCAGAGAATGGAACAGAAAATTCAGAGCTCAATAAGACCTTGTTCTCTAGGTGTGGTTCAGCAACCATCGACATCAATGGAAAGACTCCTTTTGATTTCATTGAGCATTGAATTAGGTTGCTAATAAAAAAATTTGTTTCAGAATGTATTCCTCATGTGCACATTACCAATACAGAGGAAAGTGAATGACCTGAATGGTTTTAGCAATGTGCAGAATGTACTTCAGTTTATTCTTGGACTTGGGTTTGGGGGAAAGTAAAAGAAATTCCTGCCCCCCTATTTCTAGTCATCCCATTAGTTGCCAGCCAGTGAATTTATTTTTGTCATTTCTCTGTATATTTTTCTGTTGTTTGCAATGTCCATTGCTGAATATTTTGGTTTCCACTTCAATACTTCCAACCTCAAATATTCAAAAGTTGTGAGTCAAGCACCAAAAATTATGAGACTAAGTTTACAAATCATTACGTTTTTTTACTTCTGGTTTTTGAACCTAGAGCGTCACATTTCAATCTTTTCTCTGCAACCATGAAGGATAGAGACTTAATTTCCTTAATTTAATGAAAGATTCTCACAAGATTCCAGAAGCTGAAGTTTTAAGAACAACAATAGTGCAAGACTTGTGATAAAATAGCAAGAGTTGGACACATTGTGAAAAAAATTGCTTTTCACTTTGTCCAGGCAGATATGCCTGTGCAAAGGGATGTAAAACAGTACTAAATCAGAACAGTATCTCTTCACATGCAAATGTGACATGCGCAAGCATGACTCCAAAAAGTACAAAGCAATGAAGAGTCTGCCCAATTATAACTTGAAACATGCACAAGGTATGAAATTCAAATCCACATCAGTGCTCAAATTTCAACTCCCCTCTCCTCAAAAAGTCTGGAACTATTTGGTTCAGATCAGTCTGTAGAGGCCAGCTGCAAAGTATGGATCCAGAGTCTGTCCCCAAAGAGTCCTCTTCCTAAAGGTTCAGGGGTATGTAGATCCAGGATTTTAGTAATAACTCCCTACTGCTCTTGGTATTTACCAGTAGGAGGAATGTTGCAAAGAAATCACTGCAAGTGCATGTCAGTCAGATTGCAATTTTGTTTTTTGCTAGCTACAAAATGCTAAAATAAATAAGTAAATAAATAAATAAATAAGCAGTATAAAAGTGCGGATTAAGCTTTAAAACAGTCTTGCCTGCAATGGAAGCTTTGTAGTAGTGTGACTGCATTTTTAGTTTTATGCAATTAGCTACTTATTCTTCTTCATGTAATCTGTAGTTTTTATGATTTGCACCCTTCATTGCCTTTTGATAGTGAACACTTAACATATTTATATACCAAAGGTGTAACTTTTAAAATACCAATTTTCTTTCCACAGTGAACTCATTAATTTTGGTATGTGTTTTCTTATTTGAAATGTCTGCACAGTATACAAATAGCTTACAGTTCTTCATGTACTTCTAACAAAAAAAACAGATCCCAAAAATAAACGTAATCTTAATATTGTAGTCAGAATCTGAATGTGTTTCAGTAAAGAATTAAGAGTAAACATTCATCTTGTGTTAATTGCATCTGATTAAATAATGGCAAGTACCAGCAAGTACCATAAGATTGACTGTCTTAATTGTGTGCTTGTTTCTATTTGTAACCAGTTTCCAGTTTCTAAACAGTTTTTCTGTATCATTAAAAGATTTTACTTTTACATGGTGAAGATGATTTCTGTGCACTACATTAATTAAAGAAACAGTAAGGTATAGCATAGGCATGACCATCCACAAAAAGATGTTTACAGTAGGTAACATATCAAAATGTAATATAATGTAGTGACTGGAGAGGAAGGAGGACAGAGCCTAATATAACAAAATATGTGTAAGCAGTGCCCTCTACTGGATGGAATCAGGAATACTTAACTGAGTGCATAAACCCTATGCCGCAAATAGCCAACAGAGATTCTCCTTTAGCTGAAAAAGACCTTTACTTTTGGGATAGGAGGATCTATGAGGGGGATGTCAGGGATGATCTAGATAATACTTAGTCCTGCCATAAGTGCAGGTGACTGGACTAGATGACCTCTTGAGGTCCCTTCCAGTCCTATGGTTATTTTTCTGAAGAACCACTGTGGAAGCACAGACATATATACACTGTTTGATTAGTTCAGAATTGGATAATAGTTATGAATACAGGTTTCAGCGAATCAGGATGAATCTATTCACCAACATGATCTGAATGATTAACATTGCTTTAGCCTTCAGTATTAGTGTTAGTATTAGAAACAGAACAACAGAAACATCCTGAGTCATTATACAAGTGTTCTCAGACAATCATGAGCAGGGATTTTCTTTTTATGTGCAACAATAATTAATGACAACATAGAGCATCAATGAAGGCAGATATGGGCTCTTAGCTTTTGGGCCTAGTTTCAACCGTAACCATAGATTCATAGATTTTAAGGCCAGCGGGGAATAGTCTGACCTCCTGAATAACACAGGTCATAATATTTAATCCACTTACTCCTATATTGACCACTTTATTTGTGCTTGAGTAAAGTGTTCCAGAATGGCATCCAGTATTGATTTGAAAATACCATCACTTCCTTTGGCAGTTTGTTCCAATGGCTAATCACCCTCACTGTTAAAAATGTGTTCCTTTTTTCTAGTTTGAATGTGTCTAGCTTCAATCTCCAGCCATGGGATCTTGTTATATCTATCTTCACTAGATTAAAGAGTTCTTTCAGTATTTTCTCCCTGTGAAGCGACTCATACATAGAGCTGGGTGGGCAATGGTTTTCCCATCCCACGGAAAAATCTGAATCAAAATGAAAAGTCAAAATTTCAAAAACTTTTCACAAACCGGAAAACTGAAAATGTTTTTGGCTTGGGTCAGTAATTTCAAAAATATTTCATTTTGATCTTGGCCTCTGTTTAATTCTCTTTTTTTAATTGTTTATTATAAGTTAATTTAAATTTCAAAATCAAAAGTAATTTCAATGAAAAGCAGAATTTTTTGTTTTGAAAATGTTGAAATGGAATATTTTGACAATTCTAAAACTTTTTTCTTCATTTTTTTTTTCCTGAAACAGGTAATTCGTTGAACTGACCCTTTCTCACAAAAAGTTTTGGTTTCAACAAATCACTACTTTCAATGGAAAAACCTTCCATCAACAAATTCTTGATCTGCTCTATGAGACATTACAGAAAAGTCGTCAGTGCTCATCCATCCCTCTGACTAGTACCCCTTGCTTCTTATCCATGTGGACACTAATGATACTGCCATGTATTACCCGGAGTAGATCAGCAGTGACTATAGTGCTCTAGGAACAAGGGTGAAGGAGTCTTGTCCATTGTCCTGGTTGAGGGTATCGGCCCAAGCAGGGACATGCACCCTGGAGATGAAGGCATGGCTGCACAGATAGTGTCAATGGCAGGCCTTTTGCTTTCTCAACGATGGGATGCTTTCTCAACGATGGGATGCCAGAAAGATGGGGTCCATCTGACCAGGAAGGGGAAGAGCATCTTCATGCACCAATTCACCAACCTAGGGAGGTCTTTGCACTAAGTTCAAAGGAGGCAGATGACAAAAGCCCATGGGTAAGCATAAAAAAAGGTGACTTTAGGGAGGACATGGAAAATTACCATAGAGTCACAGGCGCAACAAAAGGAAAATCTGCTCAACTTCTTAGATATCTATACACAAATGTAAGGAGTACGGGGGTTAACAGGAAGCACTGGAAGAATTAATACATAATCTAAATTGTTACTTAATTGGCATTACAGAGACGTAATGAGAAGTCTCATGACTGAAATATTGGTATAGAGAGGTATAGCTTTTTCAGGAAGAACAGGGAAGATAAAAAGGGAGGAGGTTTTGCATTATACATTAAAAATATATACACTTCTTCTGAGGTCCAGAAAGAGGTGAGAGGCAGAGCACTTGAAAATCTCTGGGTAAAGAGAAAAAGGACAAAATTAGGGGTGACATCGTGGTAGAGGTCTACCACACATCACCAAATCAGGAACAGGAGGAGGATTAAGCATTTCTAGAACAAATAACAGAAATATCCAAAACACAAAATGTGGTAATAATGGGGGACTTTTAACTACTTGATGCAAAGGAAAGACAGAATAGTAAAAGGCCAATATGGTTCCCTCAGGAGCTCTTTAATGACCTGAAAATCAAAAAAGAATCCTACAAAAAGTGGAAACATGGATGAATTAAGAAAGTATACCAAAAGAATAGCACAAGCATGTAGGGACAAAATGAGAAAGGCTAAGGAAAAACTGAGTTACCTCTAGAAAGAGATATATAAGGTGATAAGAAGAGGTTCTTTAAATATAGTAGGAGTAAGAAAAACATGATGGAAAGTGTAAGTCCTTTATACAGCATGGAAGGAGATCTAACAACTGATTACATCAAGAAGGCTGAAGTGGTTAAAGCCTGTTTTGCTTCAGTCTTCACTAAAGAGATTAATTGTGACCAGGTTTCAGAGTAGCAGTCATGAATGCATCCGATGAAGTGAGCTGTAGCTCACGAAAGCTTATGCTCAAATTAGTTTCTAAGGTGCCACAAGTCCTCCTTTTCTTTTTTTAATGGTGACCAGGTACTCAACACAACTAATATTAGTAACAAGTGGGAAGGAAGGCAAGACAAAATATCGAAAAAACAGTTTAAAAATATTTAGGTAAGTCAACTTGGCAGAGTCTGGTGAAATTCATCCTAGGGTACTTATTGAACTAGCTGAAGCAATCTCGGAACCATTAGCAATTATCTTCAAGAACTTATGAAGGTGAGGTCCCAGAAAACTGGAGAAGTACAAACATAGTATCTATTTTTAAAAAGGGGGAACAAAAAGGATCTGTGAAAATACAGACTGACTGACACAGCCTAACTTCGATACCTGGAAATATATTGAAATATAATATTCAACAATTTGTAAGCACCTAAAGGATAATGGAGTGATAAGGAATAGTCAGCATGGATTTGCCAAACCAACCTAATTTCTTTCTTTGACAGAGTTACCAGCCTAGTGAATAGGTGAGAAGCAGTAGATGTAATATATCTTTATTTTAGTAAGGCTTTCGATACAGTTACACACGACATTCTCATAAGCAAACTAGGGAAATGTCTAGATGAAATTACTATAAGGCAGATGCATAACTGGTTGAAAGACCATGCTCAAAAATTAGTTATCAATGATTTGCTATCAAACTGGGAGCATGTATCTAGTGGGGTCCCACAGGGGTAAGTCCTGGGTCCAGGACTATTCATTATTTTCATTAATGACTTGGATAATGGAGTAGAGAGTAATTCTCATAAAACTTCCAGATGACATCAGACTGGGAGGAGTTGTAAGCACTTTGGAGGATAAGCTAAGAATTCAAAACAACCTTATCTTTATTGAATTTCCCATTTGTCAAGTTCAAAGTACTTCACTTAGGAAGGAAATCAAATGAACAACTACAAAATGGGGAATAACTGGCTAGGCAGTAGTTCTGCTGAAAAGGATCTGGAGGTTACAATAGATCACAACTTGAAAATGAGTCAACAATATGATGGACTAACTAATATCATTCATGGGTGTATTAACAGGAGTGTTGTATGTAAGACATTGGGAGGTAATTGTCCTGCTCTACTCAGCACTGGTGAGGCATCACCTGGAAGAGTGAAATCAGCTGGAATTCTGGGCACCACACTTTAGGAAAAGATGTGGACAAATTGGAGGAAGACCAGAGAAGAGCAACAAGAATAATAAAAGTTTTAGAAAACCTGGCCTCTGAGGAAAGGTTAAAAAAACTAGGCATGTTTAATCTTGAGAAAAGAAGACTCAGGGGGAACCTGATAAGTCTTCAAATATGTTAAGGGCTGTTAAAAAGAGGACTGTGATAAATTTTTTTCCATGTCCACTGAAGGTAGGACAAGAAGCAATGGACTTAATCTCCAGTAGGGGAGATTTAGGTCAGATATTAGGAAAAATATTATAACTCTAAACTGTGGAATAGGCTTCTAAGGGAGGTTGTAGAATCCCTATTCAATGGAGGTTTTTAAGAACAGATTGGACAAACACCTTTCAGGGACAGTCTAGGTTTACTTGGTTCTACCTCAGTGCAAGGGGTTGTTCTTGATGCCTTCTCAAAGTCCCTTCCAGTCTTCCATTTCTACGATTCTACTTAAGGACAGTGATCAACTCAACTCTTGATCTTCTTTTTCATAAAATAAAATTTGATTGAGCTCCTTAAATCGCCATTGTAAGGCATTTTTTTCCAGAATTTTTGAATAATTTGTGTGGCTCTTTTCTACACCCTCTCCAGTTCTCAATATCCATATACAGTGATGAAATATTCCCTTAAATTATCTTACTGACAGATTTGTAGGCCTTACTTTCCATAACAAAGTTTTCAAAATACCAACTTATTTTATGTCTGTAGTAAGATTTTAACACTTCATTCAGGACTTCTGGGGAGAAAAAAAAGGAGTGTGTGTCTGTCTTTTATTTGAACTGCATGGCAGTTAGCTCTTTCTTGTTTGCTTTGATATATTTTTATTAAAAGGATTAGGTTACTTTGCATTCCACTATGGGTTCAGACTTGGTATAAGTAAGGCTATGTTTTAGTCATGGGTATTTTTAGTAAAAGTCACGCACAGGTCACAAGCAGTAAACGAAAATTCATGGCCCATGACCTGTTCATGACTTTCACTATATACCCCTGAATAAAACTTGGGGAGATGGTCTAGGGGAGGGTGGCCCAGGGTGCTGGGGGAAGGGGGAGGGAGCCGGTAGGTTCCCTATCTGGCTCTGTGCCTCCCCCCACCAGCAGCAGCAGAGTTTGGGTGTGAGAGGGGGTGGGGGTTGGGGCATGGTGAGACAGGCTCTGGGTGGTGATTTCCTGGAGGGCTCCCCGGAATTGGCGATATCCCTCTTGCTCAGCTGCTAGGTGGAGGCGTGGCTGCCTCCTCCTGCAGGCACTGCTCCCGCAGCTCCCATTGGCCACAGTTCCTGGCCAATAGGAGCTGTGAAACCAGCGCTCTGGGTGGAGGCAGCACACAGAGCTGCCTGGCCATGCCTCTGCCTAGCAGCTGAGCAAGGGGGATGTCACCACTTCTGGGGAATCCCCCAGGTAAGCGCCACCCAGAGCCCACCTCACTCCGCCCCATGCCCCTACCCCCTCCCACACCCAAACTCTGCTGCTGCAGGGGGGTGTGGGGCATGGCGCGGTTGCCCGAGACTGCCCCAGCAGCGGCTGGTGCAACTGATGCAGGGGCTGCCTGAGCTGTCCCTGAGCCAAGCGCACCGGCCGCTTCAGAAGTTACGAAAAGTCACGGAATCCAGGACTTCCTTGACCTCTGGGACAAACCCACAGCCTTAGGTATAAGTACCTGAGCAGGTCAAGTTCCTTTCCCTATTTGCAAATATAATATCAGTCTCTGTGCCTCTGGTTACAACTTCTTCATTAATTGTCTGAATAGTACTCAGATCTGTGAACTCACACCCAAAAGAAAACTCATTTTAATAACTTCTCTCTTTCATTGGCTCTCTTACTTTTAAAAAACAAAAAAGAAGAAATTCAAATGTACTCTAGAGATTGTTTAATTCCTTTCGAGTATTTTCTGGTTGCCCTTGGAAGATTTTTTTCTTTATAGGTTAGGTGACATGAAGGTTGCTTCACAGTCACATTCTGCTTTGTATTGCTTTCAAGAGATGATGTCTGGGATTGTCTGTTCAGAAAACCAATTGGTTTACTGAAACAAAAGACTGTAATTTCCACATTTTCCAGTACGGCAGTTTAACTCCTCCTCTGTCAGGGAAGCTATGTGAGCCCAATCAAATTAAATGAAACAACTAGTCAGACATGCTATAGCATAAAATGTAGACAAAGTCATCTGTGTCACTGGTTCTCAGTCACACTCGAATTGGTATTTCAGGTTTAGATGACTGTACTCAAGTCTAGAACCCCCTTTGCTGAGGTTCTGTGTTGGGCTTTGGAGCATCACCACCGCGCCCTCCTCTACACAGTTGTATACGCTCGGTACCACTGTTGTTCTTGGGCATCAACCAGAAACTCTGGTATAATTATCCATCTGTTGTCTCTTGTATAGATTGTGAGCTCTTTAGGGGCAGAGAACATCTTTATGTCTGTACAGCGCCTTGCACAATGGGGTCCTGGTCCATGACTAGAGCTCCCAGGCACTACCACTATACAAATAATAATTATGTTAAAAGCTGAAATCGTGCTTACCCTTTTACAAAGGAAGATGACGTCCTTGTCTCAATGAACTTACAATCAAAATGAACAAACTGCACCTGGATGCACCGGGAGTCCCAACAGCTCATATTGATTGGCACTGCAGTAATGTGCAAAGACACCTACCACTCCTTTGTGCTAGGCACTGGACTAACACAGGCATCTGTCCTGAAGAGCTTGCAGTTTTATTCAAGACAACAAGTGAGTGCAACACTCAGGCAGGAAAATGGGGAGGATGAATTATTAAATTGGGAAGTTATACAGGCTGATGATGTGTAAGACAGTGGGCAGTTTTTCAAAGAGACATTATTAAGCGCACAAGAACTTCCTAACTGGCAGGGTGGTTAAACACTGGAATAAACTGCCTAGGGAGGTTGTAGAATCACCATCACTGGAGGTTTTTAACAGACAAACACCAGTCAGGGATGGTCTAGATAATACTTAGTCCTGCCATGAGTGCAGGGGACTGGACAAAATGACATCTTTAGGTCCCTTCGAGTCCTGAGTACTTAGCTCCCTTTCACACACCTCGCACTTCCAACAGACAATGTGATAACCCCACAGAGCAAGTCACCGAGTCTGGAACTGCGCTCCAGAGGTTGTGACAGCAGAACTGCCATGTGTCCTGTATCTCGTGTGATGCTTGTGCACGTGGCAGCCCTGTCACGTCTGTCCACACCTCAGCCTGAGCCCCAGGCATCTTCCTGCAAAGCTGGGGGCAGGAGTTACAGTTGGGCCTTCTGGCCATGAGAAGGTGCTGTGAGGCCTACTCACTAGTTGCTCCCTCCTGCTGATTCCTGGTTATGGAGGAGTCACGTGAGGCAGCTGCAGAGGAAGGGATGTCAGCAGAAGCTCAGGGGAGAGACCACTTGTTCCCCCCCAGGGAAATGTTTGAAGTTGGATATACATGAGTTGGTGGCAAGAACCAAAGAGTCGTTGATCCCAATAACTCGGTTGATCCAACAGCAAGTGACTGAAGTAGAAAAAGTAGAAAAGGAGGTGGTGCCTGGTAGGCAATCCCAGAGGATGTGACCTTACATCCAGTGGTCTGAACCCTTAGTGTGATCTTGATGGGAATCCCGGCACTAGCAGTTGTTGCTCTCACGGGAATGTGCTGTTACATGGTATGCCAAACCAAGAAAGCTAAGCTACAGTGTCAAATACAGAAAGGGATGGAAATGGCAGTTAATACTGCTGTGGTACAACCAAATAATTATTTTAAGTAGTAAGGAGTTATGGCAGTATGCTATAACACACAACATATTTCTCCTTGAATAATTATAGCATAGCCATATATACTCATAGATACTCATGTGCTTATATATTCACCTAGCATTAACTTTTATATATTCTCATTTATCAACAAATATATATTCTGATTTATAGCCACATAGTTGTGTCCATAGACTTAGATATTTGTATGCTTTGGACATTTATCCTATCCTCCCAAAGCCCTCAGGTGACCAACAGGCCATCACATTTCTGTAAACAACGTTGACACATACACAAACCCCACACATCTATACCAGGTCTCGGGCCTAACATTCCCAGGCCCACGATAAGGGACTAAAATTAATTGGATAATAAAATCTGTCTGTCAGTCATACGAGGGAATGTGCAGACTGGATGACAGGTGGGGCATGAGTGTATGGATGGTAAAAGGAGGTAGCCACATAACAGTGTTTAGCCCACTGGGTTATCTTCGATCCAGACACTATGCTTTTCCAGGACAATGGGTAAACATCCTCCCCTTTAAAAGATAAAAAGTGGGGGGAATGTAGAAAGAGGAGGCCCTGAAACATAAACTGTTTTATCAGAGGCCCAGTCTGAAGCCTGAACCAAAGTACTTCCAGGCAGTGTTAAGCAAAGCTGGGCTTTAAGCCAGCGGCAGGTCCCACTCACAGAAGTTGGCAAGAAAAGGATGTTAGAAGCACATGCACACACACATAAGTGCTAATGAGAGGAACTTGCACCAAGATGGCATCAGAACACTCCACAGACATAACAAGAAACATGCAAGTGCATCTTAAAGACAGGGTCAAAAGGACAACATGATGGATAGATTCGTTTGAACTATGACGAGTAATCTGTCCTGCAACTGTATAAAAATAGGTCCAGGAGCGCACATCTTTGTCCAGCCTAAGGGGCAGTGGAGTGTCCCACCACTGACTGAGCTGTGTCCATCGCCAGGGGCACAAATTCATTATATGCCCTATAGAGTCTACAGGGAACTATTACTCTGCTTCGTTTGACAATAAACCTGGCTGGGTGCCTTCGTATCTTACTAGAGTCTGTGGTTTTTGGGGGTTCTCTCAGGGTCTGCCGCGTTAGCTATCTGCGCAAAGCTGGGGCAGCACACAGAGGGAACACGCACGCAGCTGACTGTTATCATCGAACAAGAGCAGAGCACCACACCGGTAGCTACCGACAACAAGACCCACTACTGGCACCAGGCCCCCTTGTCTGCACTAGGCAACTCCAAATAAACACCCTCTAACCCTACCAGCGAGCTACCCTTGCATGCAGTCACCTCCCATCTCTCCACCAGCATACCTCAGCAGCCGCTCAACCCCCAGCAACAGTCCTAGGGCCACACCCAGCCAACTCTTATGACCCTCCACCACCCAGCAAACAGCCCCAGGCACCCACAGCAAACAAAAAACACCCATCCCCAGGCACTCACCACCAATAGCTACCCCAGCACTGCCAAAGTTACCCCCCCGGACAGCTTCCAGCTTATCCCAGCCACAGTTGCCAAACTTTGTACAGCTCCATGTTCTAACCTGGACATTCTTTGGGACTGGGTGTGTTGCTCATAAGCTGAATTTTGACCATAAAATAAATTGTGTTGTAGACAAATTTTTCACTTATAAATAGGCAAATTAGACCATTAAGTGATTTGCACAAAACTGTGCAGCTATGTGTAACAGTGTCACTTCCTGTTGCTTCTGAGAGGCAGGGGAGCTGCTGGGACCCTGTGCCCCCAAGGTGCTGGCTCGGGAGGAGATCGTGAAACCCCCTCCCCATATCCCCGGTGCTGCTAAAAATGGCAGTTGCTGCTGGAGTTTTGCCTTCTTGGTTGTTCGGATCCTCTTATAAAGCCACTCTGTCTGGGAAATTCCATAGAGGGGCTCCTGTCCACCTAGTGCCCCTGGGAGCAGGGAATGGTGTACTCAGGTGGTCCCAAGGCCTGTTTCTGGGTCTTCCCATCCTGGAAGATGCTGGGGCCTTTACCAAGAGTCCACACCCCTTGGGAAATTCTGTAGCAGATCTATCAGCACAATAATTTGAACACCGAGCATTCAGTTTAATTTCATAAGCGGGAGGGAAAGACAGAAAGAAAGGCAAGCCAGCCTTTCCTGTGGATACCCAAAACAAATTGTAGTCAGTGTTCTAAAGACCATTTTCCCTTGGTAACAGAGGCATTTACCTAGCTCTTCCCAGAGCTGGTCTGTGCAGGTTGCAAATTTGGAATGGGGGAGAAGAATGGCCAACGCTCACCGTTTTGTACATTTCTAGCCCTGTTTTCATTGTGAGGATGGCCTTCAAAATTTAATCCTACGTTGGGTGGAAAATCTGTCACAGATTTGGCCTCGTACTTCTGGTTCATCCCCTACATGTGGGCTGGTTTTTGAGCTCTTAGAAAACCATGTCCAGAGCTCTCTTGATTTTTGATAGGGTTCTGGGGCTTGTCTACATGGCAAGTAACAGTGCAGCAAGCCGGGCTGTGAATCTGAACCACACCCGCTTGCCGTGCAGTAAAGTTCCATGTGGATGCTACTACCGCACACTGAAAATGCTGGCGCACGGCTTGGCGTGCTATTCCACACTCAGGGACTTTCACTGCACTGTAGCAGTCCAGCGCACACAGGACGTTACTGCATGGCAAGTTGATGCATGGTAGATTCACACCCCAGCTTGCTATGCAGTATCTTGCCAGGTAGACAAGCCCTTACATTATTTCACAGCTGGGAGAAATGACACCGCCCCAGGCTGTTGCTGATGGCACTAACTCCCTCTTAGCGCTGCCTGTGGCACAGCCAGCTCCTCTCTCCAGGGACAGGGCTGTTATATAGTGTGAGAGGCAGTATGGTTACTTTAGTGGACTATGAATGGGGGCTGGCAGTGAGAGAATTCTGCCTTTTATTCCTTGCTCGGATACTAACTCCATTTTATGGTCTTAGTCAAGTCACTTAGCCTTTCTGCTTTTGGTTCTGCATGTAAATGATAATATTTACCGTAGTTTGACAACATTTCTTGATAAAACTTTTAATCAAAATTTCAATTTTTGATTAGAAATGGGGGCGGAAGGGGCGGAGGGAATGTGAAAATTATAAAATTTATGTCTTCCTGTTCTTTGTCCAGCCCTAATAGTTGCCTACTTCCCATAAGAAGTTGTAATGTTTGCAAAGGGCTAGATGTACACTTCAATTCAACAGAATGCACACAAAACCCTACAGTGGCTCTGGACCTTGGACAACTGCCCCTTATAAAACTTTTTAAATAATGGCATCTATGCAAAGACCCTAGCACAAACCACTGTGCTTCTCTGCTCTGCAAGAAGGATATTCCCCTCATGTAAAATGAATGTTCCTCCAAGAATCGTTATGCTGCACCTCAGGCCAGTCCTTGACAGAGTGGTGCAAATCATGGTGAACAGGAATCTGTTATACCTTGGCAGAGAGGAGTTTGAAACCTGTTTGACAGCATCCTGCCCCCCCCCCCCCCCCGCAAATTGCATCTGTCTTCTCTAGTTCTCCCTGCTTGGCTCAAGAAAGTGCTGCTCAGCTCAGTTTTCAATTATGTTCCCATCGCAATTTACCACAGACTGTGTGTAATTTATGGCAATTACCTCTCTGAAGTCCCCCCTTTAAAAAATTCAGATAAAGAGACAGACAAAACCTGAATGTGAGCCAGGCTCACCTGGCTTGCCTGCTGTACTAAGTTGACATTATGGGGAGAAAAAGGTATGCCTGACAGGGCTGTGAAGGAGATACTTAACAGAGACATGAATGCACACTGACAACTAAATCAAGCAGAAGAGGAACATAATTGTTGAGGATGCATTCCTTTATTTGTTAATGCTTATATACAATATCATAACAACCGAATATTGTGTAAAGGGTGATAGGCAACACACACTGTCATTCTGGGTTAAAGACCTGTGATAAAATGGCTTTACTACAACAATTGTCCATGATAATTTATTTGTTGTTGTTGTTGTAGTACTTACTTTTGTACTGACAAACTCCTGAGCTTTGTGATGAAAGTAAATAAGCAGTAATAATACATACCACCATCAATATAATACAGGCCTTCTGGGAAGGGAAACTAAACACATCGGAGAGATCTGTGCAGAAATTGAATCCTAAACAGATTTATAAGATGCTTTAGCTATCCGGACAATCTCATGGGAAATAAATAGATAGCTTTTATCAGAAACTATTTAAGTTAAGGGTTTTTTTTACTGTGATGTAATGATTTTAAACCAAAACAAATTTATTTCCTACTCTCCTTGTTGCCTGCAATTGAGAGGTTAGTTTCAGAAATCATTCTAAAAATGGCTTCAGGTGGGTGTGCCACTTTCATCAACCACTCTTGGAATTCTTCATATACACACACACACACACACACACACACACACACACACAGAGAGAGAAAATAAAAGCAAAGAGCCAAATGCTTACATGGTGTCACATCTAAGGTCCATAAGAATAGAGCAGACAAGACTGCGAATGCATTTTGGATTTTCCCAAGGTATAAAAACTAAGCTTAAAGGTCTTTCCAAAGCAAAACATTGGTGGGGGGGGAGGGTACTCTGGTTCCCGTCCCATTGAAGTCAATGAGCATTTTGCCATGACTTCAACTGGGCCAGGATTTCACCATTAGTGATTTAAAGCAGTCATGAAAGTGGATGTCAAAAGGGGAGATTTATTTACATGGTGAAGTGTTCATGGGTTTATAAACAGAAAACTTAGCCTACAGAAATTGTGGCTCAATTCTTCCTTTCCTTCCTGGGAGAGAAAAAAAAGTAAATCCTTATAATCTGATTCACTGAGAAATGTTAAGTCCTCAGTTACACCAAAGTCAAAGGAAAATACTCTTAATTTACATTGGTGTAACCAAGATCAGTATTTCACCCAAAATGGCACCTTTCACCTCTAGGTTGTCATTTCAAATCTAGCCCCCCTTGG
The DNA here is from genome assembly GCF_009764565.3 of Dermochelys coriacea. Lineage (NCBI taxonomy): Eukaryota > Metazoa > Chordata > Testudines > Dermochelyidae > Dermochelys > Dermochelys coriacea. The sequence goes on from NC_050076.1 coordinate 10,380,523, forward strand.
CAGTGACCAAGAGCCTGATTCTGATCTCTCTTCTGTTGTAAACCAAGAGCGACCCCTGAAGTCAAAGACACAGTTACTTCTATGGAGGAAGTGCTCAGCATCTTGGACAACCAAGCCTTGTATTTACAAATGGCCATGAGAGAGGAGGATGTGTCCTGGTCAGCACTGTATCAGGTTGTGCTCTTTTCAGGAATCTCAAGTATAACAATTCAAGTCATTATATCGGTTTAATTTCAACCACCAATATTCTGCCTCAGTGTTTACTAAATAATGAAATCTGAAAGATAATAATACTAATACTTAGCACTTATATAGCACTTTCCAACAATAGATCTCAAAAGCACTTCACAAAGGAGGTCAGTATCATTATCCCCATTTTACAGATGGGGAAACTGAGGCATGGGGAGGTGAAATGTCTTGCCGAAGGTTGTCCAATCAACTGAGCCAGGACTGAAACCAGGTCTTCCGAGTCCCAGTCCAGCACTGTATCCAACTGGAAACATTGCCTCCCTACCCATTATATTATTATTCTCAACAAACTGTGCATGTGTTAAGATAAAACACACACTGCCATATAATAAATAATAACATGATATTTTGTCCTATCTTTTATATTACAGCAGCCCTAATAAATTCAGCATTGATCAGCAACCACTGTGGTAGGTGCTGCACAAATACATAGAGACAGTTCCTGCCCCAAAGAACTTACAATTCAGACAGAAAGGAAGGAAGGGGAAACAAAGACTCAGAAAAGTGAAGTGACTTGCCTGAAATCATACATGCAGTCAGCAGCACAGCCAGGAATAGAACTCAGGTCTCCTGACTCCCAGCCCAGTGCCCTACCTACACTGCCTCTATCATAGACTTTGAAGATATGCGCTTGAAAGGAGCATCAATGAAAAATACTTAGATGTAATAACTCATCAGCTGAAGACCAGATTGCAGGTATGATCAAAATCTGAAACCCTGACTACAGTATGAAAACTTAAAAGCTTCGAACTAACCAATTTATATTAAATATGGCGCTTACACAGCGCCATCAGCGGGAAAGTATAGCAAATTGCAGGAATTCACACTGCAGACATGTTCAGCAGAATGTCTGTGCAGTTCTATAGAAAGCCCACAAAATTCTGTAGTACCCTGGGCACTACAGGGATCCAGCGCTTTTTAGTGGATGACGCATCACAAATTACAGAAGTACTGGCCTTCCAGTGAAGGAAGGGCAAACACAGATGGGTGGGGGAATGGGCTTCCATTCTGGGGTTGACCTAAAGATCAAACAACTGGTACTCACATGCACCAATCAATATATCTTTTTTAAAAAAACTAATTCTGTCCATAAGACTCCAGAGTCTGCAAAAATTTCATGAGACATACTGCACAAAAATAAAACAGTGGTGAAAGTAAGAGACTGGCATCTTCTTGTGTCAGTGAACTTCACCTTCTTGGAATGGTGCTGTTCCCTCTTTAATGGGTGATCCTTAACTATTGAAGTTGATTCTTATTTATTTAAAAATCTATCAAAGGATTTGTCTACACTGAGGATTTGCCCCATTTTACAGCCATCTGTGGCCAGCAGACAGCGTAGCTGCTCCAATACAAACTCTCTAGTGTAGACAGGAAAACCTCTAAGTTCAGGGCATCAGTGCAGTTTTGCCTGTCTATAGAAGGTATTTGCATCAGTGGATGGTGGCTGATGACTGCAACCCTCAATGTACACAAGACCTTAGAAAGCCTGCCCCACTAAAGTCAAGGGAAAAAAACCTCCCATTGAATTCAGTGGGGCCGGAATTTCATCCTCAATGCCTGAAGCAGTAGTTCTCAACCTTTTTCATATTGTGACCCATGATCCAATAGAAAAAATTTCAAAACTCCCCTTTTATCTAGCCAGGAAGGTGATCATGACCCCCGAAACATCAGGGCTCACGACTCGACCCCACCCCCAACCCTGGTTGAGAATCCATGATCTGAAGAAATAAGTTCACATATGCAGCATCAAATAAATCACACAGTCCACTCTGTGATGAATACACATTAGCCACAGAACCATCCTAATGCACCTTAAAGAAAAACTCAAGTAACGTCAAAGATACTTCATAATGACCTCAAGAGATCAGCATGAAAAGGAGAGGAAATTCCCCTTTGGAAAATGGAGGGAGGGTATATGGCTTGTGGCAGGAAGCAAAGAAGTGTGTGTTTTTGTATGTGACCCTCTTTCTGCAGTGAGGTAACAGAAATAACTGCATATAATTTCACCATACTCGTATCACAGAACCACATACTAGCGGGATAGCCAAAACACTTGTTGGACAGCTCCTGTCCTTCTTGTGAATCAAGTTACTGTTAATAGAAAAGGGTTATTTTATGAACCAGCTATTCTATTTAGATGTCAAGGCTTTTGGAACAGGGACAGCCTCTATATTTAAACAGCACCTAGCACAACTGGGTCCTGATCTTGACTGGGGCCTCCAGAGGCAACTGTAACATAAATAATAAACTAAATATTTTGGATTTATACACATGGGGCACCATCCAACACTCACTGAAGTCAATGGAAAGTCTCCTTCTGTCTTTGAACAATTCACAGTGCGCAAGGATAGCTTTCATCCCACTTTCAGTGTGTACTGCACTGCTACAGATTAGGCCAAGGGTGATTTACTGCATGACATATTTTCCATGTCTTCTCATCATTAAATATTAAGAGCACATTCTATTTTGACAGAGTAAGAGCTGCCAAAAAGCAAGCTCCTTCGGCCTCTTTTATATTAGAAAAATTAACAAAGGTAACGCCCAATAGCGAAATGGTTTTATTTTGCCACATAAATGCTATCAGATTAGATTAGTATAGATATTTGTTTTGTTTTGTTTCTTCACATGCAACAGAAATCTTTTTCAAGACAGCTAATGAGAGATTTCTCATATGTCTACTGAACCTTGAAACATTCAAAGGGAAGGATTGGGGAAAGAGGTGCACTGAATCCTCATTTATTCTTTAGCATCAAGTCCTGTTTTAAAGAGAGACGTCTTGATCCAAAACCACAGATCAGATAACACACACACACACACCAACTGCCCTAGGAATGTTCAAAATAGATCCCAACATTACAGTTCTATACGGTGTGGGTGAAATCCTGGCTTCATTGAAGCAAATGGCAAAACCCTCATTGACTTCAGAAGATGGGAAAGTTTGGATCTGGAGCCAGACTTTACCATTTTGGCCTACCTTTAATTTAAACATTGCCTGGTTTGCATTCCATTAGAACTGGGGAAGCAGGCAGACACAAAATTCTCCTACTGAGAATAAAATAGAGGAAAAGGCTAAGCAGATGTAACACACTGGTTATATAGCTGGGTTTTTATAAACCCAGTTATACAAAATTATTTGAAATTCTGTTGATACTTTATGTGCAATTCATAATCAATGAAAACTTAAAACTTGTTACAAATCAGAATTTGAATCGTCCTTTTTTTAAAAAAAGCACAACTCACCAGGATTTTACCTTTGGAAGCTTACAGACCTAGCTGTAGCTAACTCAATAATTACATTGTACTGCCATCAACAATTCAATGTTTTTTTCTTGCCTGAGGGTTACAACACATTTGCACCATAGGGAAGCTTTTTCTCTTTACATCTCAAAACTCTACCACAAACTCTTCCTTTATTCATAACAGCTAGATCTCCAGCTGAGATAGGCACTTTCGTATTGCTCTAGATGACAGTTTTCTGTGTTCTTTCCAAGCTCAGGGGGTTTAATAAACATATCTGGCAATTTTTCGATAGCTGGAAGGCCTGGGATGACACTGTGTGCAAACAATATGCTCTCACTGCTAGGGAAACAAGTTTATTCAATTATTCAATTAATAGATTACAGTCAAGATACTTGTTATCCTACAATGCAAAATAGGAAAAGAACTCAGGGAATTAGGGTAGGTCCCAGGATTAGCACCAGGCAACGCAGCAAGTTGGGCAAAATGAAGAAAAAACACATGTTGATGGAGCTCCATCTATAAAGAGAGGTGCAGTCAACTGGTTTGAGACCAGGTTTGAGTTTTAATATCAACACTGACACCGACTCCTCCTGTTTCTTTGGGCAAGTCATTATACATCTCTCAGTTTCGCCTTCTGTAAAACAGGAATAATACTCATCAGGAGCAATTTTTCCCCTGGTGTCACTCTGCTACTTTCAGTGGAATTTCATCAGCAAAGAATTTGGCCCAAAATTTTATAAAAACAGTTTAAAAGTCCTAGGGTCAAATTCTGTCTTGATTTTAACTCCATTCAATCTCATTTTTTAAATTATTTTTTAAACAAAAAATCGAAGTTTCAGTGGGTAGAAGTTAAGTCATGGCAGAATTTGACCCTCTGTATTCTTGTTGATGGGGATCTTGGACAAAATTACATAGAACTAGGAAGGGGAGAAACTTGGACTCTACTCATGGAGCTGAGCTGATTGGTCCTGTATTCCTTGGACATGTTCCCTTTGAAAATTTGGGCTGTGGTACACCAAAATCTTGTCTATGCTGAAATATACTCAAGCTGGAGTTTGCCCCACAAGAGTTTACCACAAGGGCAAAATGTGTCTTATTTGATGAGACACAAATTTGCCTGGAGGATGGTTTGTGGTGAAGGTACTCCACAGGGTCACCAGCTACAGGGGTTCTTTTCAGGTCTCTGCCACAGATTTAGGTAAGTCAGATAATCTCTCTAGCACAAATCCTCAAAGGTATTTAAACACCTAACTCCTATTGATCTCAATAGGATTTAGGTGCTCAAAAACCTTTGAGGATCTGAGCCTCTGTTCTTCATTTGCAAACTGGGGATAATAATAATTCCTTTGTTTGGCTTGTCTATTTCCATTGTAAGCTCTTCAGGGCAGAGACCATCCTTTACTGTGCATCTACACTATGTCTAGTACAGGAGGAGGCGGGGGGAACCAGTCGCGATGGGGCCTGTAGACGCTTCTGCAATACTGCTAATAAGCAGACAAACTGAGATGCCGTAGATTGACCAGACCCTAGCATAGGTGCTATAAAAAGTAGAAAGAAATTACCACCACCACTATGGAACAAATTCAGAGCTACTCTGGATGAGTTCAACTCCAGAGACTTCATAGATTTATTGTGAGAGGGGAACAAGAAAATCAAAAATTGAGGTAAATGGGAGCTGTGCTTGGAGTGTTTTAGAGAACAATTTGGCCAACGGTGTGCACAGTGGGTATCTTTTAGCTACAATAATTTCTTCTCCAAATGAAATTTTATTACATTTGAAATTATTTTAACAGAAGAAAAGGTAACTAGATCACAGCTTTATAAACCATATACACCTCTGGGTATATGAAAAGGGCATATCTAGGTATTTGCTATTATAAGCACAGCAAAGGCAGATTTTAGTTAGGGAATGCTACAGAATAACGTTACGCACCCTCCTGCCTCCAGTGGATGGGAGAGACTTCTTGTCTCAGTATTTCCTACTAAATGCCTCTTTGCATTACTTCTACATATGCCCCAAGGATTTACTGCAGTATTTTAGAGAAAGAAACACTCTAGTAATTATGGAAAAAATGTCCTGGGAACAAGCAGAAAAGGATGGAATTAATGCATTTTACACCCACCTTTTGCCTTGGGGTGGAGGTTTTTAATTCAAGCTCTGCATATGCATAGAACATACAAAAACAACGAGGAGTTTGGTGGCACCTTAAAGACTAACCGATTTATCTGGGCATAAGCTTTTGTGAGTAAAAAACCACTTCTTCAGATGCATGGAGTGAAAATTACAGATACAAGCATAAATATACTGACACATGAAGAGAAGGGAGTTACCTTACAAGTGGAGAACCAGTGGTGACAAGGCCAATTCAATCAGAGTGGATGTGTCCACTCCCAATAATTGATGAGGAGGTGTGAATACCAAGAACATGTCTCTAAAATGTCTCTAAAATGCAGCTGTATCTTGGAAGATTGCATCTAGCTAAGGCATAACACTCTAGAGGAAGAAAAGGATATTTTGGACAAAGACACTGTGCCAAACATGACTAACAAACCCCAAATCTTACTGAAAATCTCAGAGCACCTTTGTATCATCCCCAGGGCAGATAGGACTCTTTATTAGAAGGTTCCTTTCCAAAGACACCCAACACTATTAATTACATGGAACAAAGTTTGATCTAGAGATGGGCCTGAGCCAAAGAGACTGGACCTACTCCCAGACTTCATGAGGCATTCAGTTCTGGCCATTATTATTTGTGATACAGTAACAGATAGAGGACCCATTTTGGGGCCCTGCCCTGCTATGGCATAGCAAGAAACAGTTCCTGTCCTGAGGAGCTTACAATCTAAATAGGCAAAACAGATAAAAGGTCAAAGAAAAGAGCTATTATCCCCATTTTAAAGATGGGGAATTGAGGCACAGAGAGATTAGGTGATGTGCCCCACGTCAACCAGGAAGTTTGTTGCAATGGCAGGAATTGAACTCCTGCCTCCCAGCCTAATGCCTAAATCATAGATTGTCCTTTTCTCTTCATCACACTGATAATATCCACCCACAAAGCTTGGATCCAGATCCAAATTTCAAAAGGCAGGATGCAGGATTTTAGTTCAGGCCCATCTCCAGTTTTACCTTTCACTGAAGGGCAGAGTTGACCCTGCTGGGATATGAACCTGTGATGATAGTGAGCCTAAGTGTTTCCAAGCTGAGGCTTCCTCCATGAACCAATCCCCCTGCTTTAGATGAGGAAGAACTACGAAATGAATATCCACATTGCTTCAGCTCCTGCTGACCAGCACACATACCTCAATTCAATCATGTTTATGTACCAACATTCATGTCCCCAGAAGTATCTGCAAGTGAATAATCAACCACAAACCATTTCAAGGACCATTCCTAGTCCTCATTTCTGGTATAGTAACAGGAGGAGAGAAAGCTCTGAGATCCAATTAAGTCTATCCATTGATCAGTCTTGTGTTTGTAACCTGGAAAGCTTTCTTCTCTAATATTAAAATCCTGTGCCCAATGCACAGCTTAAGTAACTAGGCTGTCCACAGGTGTCTGGATAACTCCTCCCAAGCTGTGGAGCAAATGCAGAGATGCTTTACAGACCCAGGTCTTCTGCAGCCCCAGGTGGGAAAGTGAAGTGTCCCCCATAGTCACAGATCCAGTGGACACACACTTGATCCTACCCGGACCTATCACCGCTCCTAAACTTTCCCCCTTTGTGGTTTTGGGGCAATGAGCACCAACAGAGCTGCATTCCATGATGGATGCATAAGAAAGCTACATTGGTTCCACTTCACTCAGTGTCCTCTCTGCCTGCATGGAAGGGCATGGACAGGGTCAGCTCTATATGCTCATCTAACTCTGGATATATTATGGTCAATAGCCTCTATTTCCACCCCCTGCCCTCCCCGATAGTCTAACCTACACACACTAATTTCTATTGACCCAGAGTCCGTAGTCAAGCAAAACTCCTATTGATTTTAATGATGACTTTCAATGGGATCTTTGCCTGAATAAGAATTGGCTCATAGTAATTAGCAGAGCTGAGTCAATAATTAGAAATGAATAATTTATTCACCTAATTTAGCCCCTTTTAGCCACACAGAATATTCATGAGCTGATGTGGTTTCCTCAAATTTATTCATTAGTCACATGTGTTCAGCAAATATCTTTGAATTCTCCACACCACTGCCACCACTTTCTGGCCTGATCATGAATACTTGAAGTTTGAACTATGTTGTTTGGTTATGAGTTGACCGAGAGTTCACAGGATATCTCTGATGATTCTTGAGTGGATAAGCATGCAAACACTTCTAGCACAAATACTTGCGCATGCAAATTTCAAATTCAGTTTCTAAGAATTTCAAAGTCAGATGCGTCTTTTGCAAACACTTTTGCCAAAACAACTCAGTTACCCAAATGTGTGTATGAAGCAAAAACAAACACAGGACGAAGATGGCTGAAATGCACACATTTTAAAATTTGAAAACAATATTCACAGATTTTTCCCCCCATTATTGATTCAACTGCAGTAACTACTGCTTGGAACACCTGGGGAATTGGCTTTTCCCTACATCAATAACATTTCTCATTAGTGCTAGGTCCTCTTTTACCCTTATGGGAAAACCCCATGAAATTAAATAGGGATGGAACTAAATAGGGCTTATTTAGAAATCAAACATGGCTTTAAAAATTACTCTGCATCCTACAGAATTTAATAGGCAATTACATTCCAGCTAGAGAATTCTATTTTTTTTTTACAAATTCTAAAAAAGGGCATCATTCTGTATCAAAATCTACAGAACTTTTCCATAAATTTTTATTTTAAAATATCTAAATACTTCCTGACAAACACTAACTCTAATTTCAGCTTTCTCCCAACAGTTGGCTTAATGGAAGGGATGACACTTAAATAAAAGGCAAGGCCAAAAATGGAATGAGCCATTTTTACTGCACAGACTTATACACATACCTGGGGGTAGACCTATTGACTTCAAAGATACAGTGTGCAAAATTAAACCCAGGTATAAAAGTCTCTGCAGGAGCAGGGCCCAAGTTTCCCATGAGATGTGAGGGAGTGGCATCTACAGATTAGCTACATGTTTTCAAAATACTGAGAAACTGCATGAAAGCCTCTGAATTTCTGGGCAAGGCCCTAATCTGCTCCCACTGATGTCAATAGTAAAACTAACTTGAAGGGTGCAAGATGAAGCTGGGAAATTTGTAGCAAATGTTTGCAAAGGCAAGCTGAATAAAACCATATAATACAGAACAGGAAGGAAAAAAAAAGAACAAAACACAGCCCATACTGTACAATGCCATGCTGTGATTTTGTTTACAGAAAAGACTGTGCGAAGAAATTCTACCACTTACAATAAAAGTCTTTCCTATGGCAAAGTTTGGTAAGTTTTTTTCCTATATTTAGAAATAAGGTATTCACAGGTTCAATTCTTTAAATATTTTTCTCTTAAAAATGTAGGGAAAGATAATTTGCTTTTAGGAAAATAAATTACATCATCAAAACAGCCACATTTTGCTAGGAATGAATGAATTCAGCTGAATGGACCAAATCCTGAATTCCTTGCTCACTTCTGCTGTTTGTGTCCACAGACAAAGCTTTTACTTCAATGAGTGTTTTGCCTGAGGAAGGACTTTGGGATTCAGATCAACATTAATATTAGAAAATAATTTACACCAATCACCGCTATTAAGTCAGAAGTGCAACAGCACTGACTAGCATGGTGCTGAGATTTTGTGATCCCACAATGTAAGCAGTTAAATATTTGTAAACAGGGCACTGGACTAAATTCCACCCTCAATTACAACTGCACAACTTCAGTGAAATCAACAGGGTTGCAAATTTGCAAATGAGGAAAGAGTTTGTTCCAGTCCTGGGGGTGGGGGGAGGAATAATTTTGAAAAAAAAGTCATAAAAGTTTCATTCTAGAGACAACGATTGTGCTTTTCTCTCTGTAGTTCCATGTCTCATAACTAACATCTGGTGGAAATTAAGTAGCAGTTTTTTCCCCCTTCTCCCTCATCCCCCAACCAAATAAACCTCTAACACAAAACCCTGCATATATATCTGATGTATTTTATACATATTCATCCTCATAACTTGACAGATGGGAGGAATCTTGCAGTCATTTCTAAAAGCAGACAAAAGGCCGTTGGTTCTGCTCCACATGATGATTTGTGAAGACAGAATATCACCCGCTTCCGTTGATGATTATATAGTTCTATCCATCTGTCTGCCACTGGAGGTTGTGAGAGTGAGATACAGCTCACACCGTCTTCATAAACAAAAGTAGACTGTGCTGTCAGTAGTCAGACATGCCAACTAATTGGAGCTGTCGACAGACACAATATTCTGTGTCAACAGCTCTGGTAACAGTTTGAAACAGCAATGATATGTTGGGTGATGGTGAGGATGACACATATGTCTCTAATAGCACGCTAGAAATCTGACATAACTAGAAAAGAATTACTAAAATGTGATTCCCAGCCTCTAGTTTTGCTGTTAAGACTTACCAGTCTACACAGAGAGGGGAAAAAATGGTATGTGCATGTTGTAGTGGCACACATCTTCCTCTGTATCATTTCCCATGCTGACAGCTTAATTTGATACTCATAATGCATAACTGCAAAATTAAGCTTGCCACCAAATTTTCAGCAAGCTACCAAATTTTTAATTGGTGTTTGAAAGATAATCAAATAAGAAAAAAAATGTTTGACTGAGTTGGAACCAGGTTAAAATAGGTCTCACGGAACCATATTAAATGGATCTTTCTTTACATTTTTTCATGGTAATGCTGAAAGATTATTCTGTGGACTCATATCTGTAAAATAAATTGGGCCCCGATCCTGCAAAGACTATGAATAGGTTTAACTTTAAAGTTAAGCACTATGCAACACTTGGGCCTTCATCGGTACATTGTTACAGATAGAAAGTGCCTTTACTGTAATCACTTCTCTAAGATACGAAAGGAAAGGAGAGGCCCATTTAGAAAATACTGGTAAATTAAATATTTGAAAGGAGAAGAAAAATTGTCAATTTCTTTGCTGTAATTGCCTATCTGTCTAACCACCCAAATTTGTGTATTTGGCAATATTTAAGTCACAGTTTTAAAATGTGCTAATTAATTGTAAATATTATACCATTTTAAAGTGATGTAACACCTTTTATCCCAATGGATTCCTGAAGTGCATTACAGACAACATAATACCAGTACCAATAAAATGCAGCCACTTCTTGGGGGTGGAGGGCAGCAACCAGCTAGCACACAATGCACCACAATAGCCTGCTTAATGTCTGATGGGAAAGATCCTGCCCACATTAAACTCCATTAATTTGTCTTGCATGGATGGAGGACCAAGTTGACACTGCCAGGATTTGAACAAGTAAATTCCCAGAAGTCTAGTAATTCCAAATTAAAGGTCAAATCCTGCAGCGTTTCCCTTCCGCTCCCTTTTCTCTGCAGAGTTTTGCAGGGCTTAAATGGTGGCTCTCAACCAGGGGTATGTATAATCCTGGGGGTACACAGTGTTCTTCCAGGGGGTACATCAACTCATCTAGATATTTGCCTAGTTTTACAACAGACTACATAAAAAGCATTAGCGAAGTCAGTACAAACTTAAATTTCATAGAGACAATGACTTCTTTGTACTGCTCTATACACAATACACTGAAATGTAAGTACAATATTTATATTCCAGTTGATTTATTTTATAATTAAATAGAAAAATGAGAAAATGAGCAATTTTTCAGTAACAGTGTGCTGTGACACTTGTATTTTTAGGTCTGATTTTGTAAGCAAGTATTTTTTACATGAGGTGTAGCTTGGGGGTATGCAAGACAAATCAGATTCCTGAAAGGGGTGCAGTAGTCTGAAAAGCTTGAGAGCCACTGGCCTAAAACACAGCAGAAAAACACAGTCTAATATTCCATTACCCTGCACCTTTACCAGAGTAAAGTAAGTGTAAAGACGGTGTAAAATGCTACTATTCTGATTTGGCAGCATTAAGCTCTGTGGAGGTAGGGACCATCTTTTTGTTCTGTGTTTGTACCGTGCCTGAGACAATGGGGTCCCGGTCCATGACACAATACAAACCATAAATAATAATGCTTGTGAAAGAACATGCAATGCAACAAAAATCAGTCTTCTCACAGGACTGCAGGCTGGGAACTTGATGCTTTAGTTAATTGCATCACAACAGTGTGGCGGGGATTTCCACTGACTAAAAGGTAAGGGAGGGACGGAGCATGGCTCCATCCCATAATACTCTAGGTAACCCAGTTAACCCCATCATGACCACTTTACTACAATAATAATAATTTTACCCCCAAGTTGCACTCACTTGACTGTGTAAGTACCTACACAACACCCAGAGCAATGGAGAACCAGGTCCACAACTGTTTTTGCTTCATGGTGGGGGACAGGAGGGATGCAAAACAGAAAAGCCAGGCAGGGGCTCGGATGTGGCTGTACTCACAGCCCCATGAGCTGGGGAGCTGGTGGAAGCAGCATGGTCAGTGGGTTAGTGAATTACAAGGATCAGAACCTGTGGAGGGAAAGAATCTGTAAAGCTAAAACCCAGCTCTTCCTACTCCACAAGCAAAACAATCCACTGTGAGAATGTCCCACCCACCTCCTCAGGAATAAGCAAAGGAAAAACAGAAAAAAACATAACAGGACTTACCAACAGCGAGCTACATCAAAGCAGTAACAAATTACAAAATGGCCACCTAAGGGCTGCAGTAGCTGCTTTCTGCCAAATTTAAAGGATCAGCCCCCTGAGAAGCATACTGGGAAAAGAAGTCCTATAAAGGGGGAAACCTGTTTGTAGAAGAATTAGTAAGGAACAGAGATAGTCGCCATAGAAGGTGTTTCTGGGGAAGGGGCTACTTCTACATCCAAGCACTAGATTATGCCTGTTACTTGATTTTCATGAGGTGCTAGTGGTAGAGAGCCTATGACACACAGAGCTGAGCAGTTCCAGTAGAGGGTACATGTGTCTGTTTATTGCAATACTTCATGATTTTCAGTGATAAGCGTTTGCACGTTTATGGCTGTGTTTTGCGTCAACATTTCTTCCTAAGTACCCCAAACTGACTGTTCAAAGTAATAATAATATAAGCCTTAATAAGGAAATAAGCCAAAAAAAGCCACAGTTGCCATGAGGCTAGAAAAATCTGTCAAAAAAGTTCCGGGGAGGGAATGAAGAAACAAAAAAAAATCCCAAATTCAGGCAATATTATTTTCTCCATCTAGCCAAGGCGCAAGTTACTAAGCGCAACAAGAAATGTGTATAAATAGTGTGACAGCCATTTACTCTGACTGTGACTCTAGCAGCCTGGCTGTTGGCATAATATGCAAATTAAGCATCATTCAGAAATGGAAGAATGAATGCTTTGGCACTTGCAGGGCAAACACTAACTGGTATGGGAAAAGGTCCAGCAAAAGACAAACTGCACAGAAGAGAGTGGGTGGCGAGGATCAGGACAATGAAGTGTTGGACAAAATACCTCCAACGATGCGGACGGCACAAAACAAACAATTCCAAAGTTTCAGTGTTCTGATTCCAAACATCAGCAAACAACATATTGCAAGGTACAGTGCAGGAGATGAGGCAACATTCATGGCTCGGCCCACAATGCCCATATTGTCTTGCGTTACATTCTTATATGCCCGCTGGATCTGGCTCAGAGTCATTACTAGACATCAGGATAGCTCTATTAGCTGTCATGTTCAGTGCAAGGTGAAAAATACATGTAAAACCCATGGTCACAGAGCGAGATCAAAATGCTGTGGAAAACTTGAGGCTACTTACAGTAATGGTCCAAACCAGCTGAAAAGTTTCCATTGATTTCACTGCGGTTTGGATCAAACCCTGTATCTTATGACTGGGATACAAGAGTATTTCTTGCCCTGATCCTCCACTGGGTTCTGTGGGGACAGACTCTTACATCTCCTTGAAGTTAATGGGCCTCCATAAGATTTCAGTCATTCAAATACCTTTGCTGGATCTGGGCCGTAGGTAACTTCTAAAGAATAGTGCGGTATCTTTTAAATAAAAGTGAATCTAGAGCCGCAGTAGCTTGTATGTGCTAATTCACAGCTATGTGTATTCCCAAAACAAATGAACACTTGGAGCATTTTATCCTAGTTTCACTATTCAAACTTTTGATGCCTTTTAAAGCTGTTGAGATTGGCTTCCCTATTTAATAATTATTCTAGCTGTTCCCAAAGTCCTTTCACCATACCTGGTGTGGCACATTACAGACTGTACAGACTGTTCTCCAGGTGCAAATTGCTAAACAATTACTGATGAGAGAAAAAAAGAAAAGGAGTACTTGTGGCACCATAGAGACTAACAAATTTATTTAAGCATAAACTTTCGTGAGCTACAGCTCACTTCATCGGATGCATCGTGAGCTGTAGCTCACGAAAGCTTATGCTCAAATAAATTTGTTAGTCTCTAAGGTGCCACAAGTACTCCTTTTCTTTTTTGCGAATATAGACTAACACGGCTGCTACTCTGAAACCTGTGATGAGAGAAAGGTCATAATAATAGGTTACTTGAAGCCTTTGCAGCCTGCCTTTACTTCAGGGCCATTTGTAAAGAACCATTTCATCCCATTGTTATAATGATGAGAAGAAAGTAGTTTAAGGTAGTTAAAGACAAGCAAACAAAAGGCAGGAGAGCAGTGCTGTACAACTTCTACTTTCACTTCCTGCCTACTCCATTACCTCTGGCATTATGGGAGAAATAACATGATTGGAATGACTGAAAGGTTATAAGGGTGGGCAAGGTTTACCTTGTGGAAAGCAGTGTGAACGCTGTTGGCTAAACTGTTTTGAAAGCTAAAAGCGATGCCGTTTAACAAAAATACTAAGCTGTCCTTGAAAGCTATCCTTGAAAAAGGTGAATTATATAGAAATACTATTTCTTCATGGGCTCTTTCGTCTCTATTTTCCCCCTTAAATGTTTCTCCATTCCCCCCCTTTTTTTTAAAAAGGGGCATAAAGATCAAATATGTGTCTGAAAACTTGAAAGAGCATAGGAGAGATTCTGATCTCAATTTCATTTGTGTAGATCAAGAGAAATTCCATTGATTTCTGAAGTCAGAGTCTGGCCTGATCTACAGAAACACTTAGCAGACAGGCAAACTTCTTCAACACCTGGATTTTTTCCAGTTGCTATGATAATTTGCCTTTAATTTTGCAACAAACAGCTGAGCTAGCAGGCTTTCTCAGCACCTGTGGTCTTGAGAGTAGATTTCAAGATCTGGGGAAATTTCGAGCATCCAAGTTACTGAAAAATATCTGCCCTCAGGGAAGGAAAATCCAGATAGAGAGTCTGAGTGACCAGGCAACAATGACCTTGAGTACAACCATGTAACAATAACCCATTGCTGGAACTGTTTGGGATGGAGGTTCCTCTAAGAGGATGAGTTCCTCTAAGCACTACTAAAAAAGAGAAGCTGGAAGTTTTAAAAGAATAAAATACTAAGGGTAACAAGAGAATGATATGTCCTAACATTTCCTGCTATGTGCAACACACACTGTGTTCAGCTGTAAAGGAGTTTTGTTACAGGCTGCCCTTCCGATAAGTCTGAGGCAAGTATACCAACTGGACAACCACCTTGCAGCTAAAGCACAGGACTAGCTATCTGGAGAGCTGAGCCTGGGTTGCTTTTTGTCAGAGATGCCTCCTGTGCCACCATGGGCAAAGTCACTTAATGACTCTGCACTTCGGTTTCCCCATCTGTAAAATGGGGATTATGATACAGGACTTGATGGACCAGAGAGGTTCTCCACATGGAGATGTCTCTCCTTCTGTCCCTTGGATGGGGCCTGGGTTTACACTTCTCACCTCAAAACAAACCTGGGGCCCACCTGCAAAACCCATACGTTCACACTGGCTCCAAGTCTCAGACTTCCCCCTCCCCACTGTGGCCCCACTGGAGCCACATTGCCAAGGCTTCCAAAGCCAATGTCTGCTCTAGGTGTATCCCTGTTAAGGGGTAATCCCCACTGCCGGGCAACTATACACCATGGCGCTGAACCCTCCCGCAGTCTACGGCAGTGGTCTGTGGGGAGGGGAGGGAGGTGGTGTGGGTGGATCAGTGGAGTGACAGGTGAACGACCAGTGAATTTATGAATTGCTCAGACCTCATGTGGGGAGGTTCAAGTGGATGCTGGTTCTGCTGCAGCCCTGGCTTTAGATAGGGGAGGTTTCTAGTCCTCATTTACTCGGGCTTTGCACAGGGGAAATGAATTTCACCATAAATTCATTTAAATCTGGAATAAGAACACAACATCAGGGATCTGTCTGGTAACGAAGGGATCGTTTAATGCTTGCAGCACTGATGGCCACATTTGTGTTTTCTATTTGTTACCTTAATTTTTTGAGGATGGTGAAGGGGATTATTTAGAAAAGCTCACAACAGTTATACAACATTTTCAAGGCACGATAGTTTATAGCCCAGATTATTGTGCTAAACTGTGTCCTACTCTCACCACAGGAATCTAGTCAGACAAACTTGTGCTCCGTTGTCCAGTTGCTGAAATAATAGTTTCTGCTTTTGTTTCGTCATGACTTGATTACTATAATTATTTGCTTGCTAGACTTCCAGCCACTGCTCCCTGATTGTGGCGAGGACAGAATTCAACTTCAAGACGACATACTGCATCTAAGTCTTTCCGTCAAATTACCCCTATAGCCCCATATTAAGAGAGCTCCATTGGTTCCCAATACAGCAGCCGTCTGATTTTTTAGATCTTGGTACTAATTTACAAGCTTTACATTGGAAGCCTTAGATAAATCTTTTGCTGCTCCATGTCTGAAGAGTCTGGGGACGTTCTGATATATGCCTTTGTCTACCCCATAGTGATTTAGACCCTGAACTTGTTCAGCCTTACTCACATGATTAGCTTTACTGACTTCAATGGGACGACTTGTGAGAGTAAGGAGTACTCACGTGAGTAAATGTTTTCAGACTCAGCCCCTAAGTGAGACGGAGGACTTTACTATTATTCATTTCTTGAAAAGCACTTGAAAAGAAACAAGAGAAGACTTATCGTATTTATCCATAGTTATTATAGGGTCACTGTGTCTGTTTCTTAAGTCCTCTTTGTTCTTTAGTATATGCAGTCAACATACAGTAGTGAAACGCTACAGTTCCCTTTGTGGATTTTCACATGTGAAAAGAGAGGGAGTTTATTTTTTTCCCTGGGAGAATTTGTAGGGACAAAAATGGTGATATTCTAACCTGAGACAAAGTGTGAATTTTTACCATTTCTATTATGATAGCACCAGCAAGGCTCTCTCAGAGATCAGTGTGCCAGGCACTGTACACACATGTAACAACCACCACTGCCCCAAAGAGGTTAAAATCCACAGTTTGCTACAGATGAAAGTGGATGTTACTATTTTCATAATTAAAAAAAATTGTTGTTCATTTATGAGCTGAAGAGGGCAGTCAGAAAATACATTAAGACGGTGGATTTTGGAGATCGTCAGCTTACAGTGGCTCATTTGCATCATATTAAAAAGCACACACATACATTTATGGAATGAGGGAAACTCTCTTCTCTGGAAGACTCTCATATTCCTTGACAGAAGAAAAAGCTGCATTGATCTGTAGTTTTCCCTGTAAAGAAGTTCCCATCCCTGGACGTACTGGAGATGTTAGGATAAATGTGTGAATTGGTACACTAAATGCCCCAGATCTTTTAAAATTAACTACAACTTTTTCTCAATTAAATACAATGGAAATGAATGAAAGGGGCATTAAAACTGGAGTTTTTCGGAGGCTCTCACTGGTAATATTTCTTCCAAAGCACTGGACACTCAATCCTGCTGAAGTCACAGAGGAGCTGAGGGCGCTTAATACCTCACAGGATTGCTCAGCACTTTATGGGGTCAAGCTCTAAAAGCCTGATCTTGCATTTCTTGCACATCCAAATCTGTTGTTGAATTCTATGCAAGTTTTGACTATCCAAGAAATATAGGATCAGGACCTATGGGCTTGTCTAGTGAACATTTTTGCACTGCGGTAGCTGCCCCAACATACCAAACCCTTAGAGTAGATGTGCTGCAACCAGTGGAAAACATGAATTGCAATGGTGCAACCTGGATTGTTTTCAAATTGAGATAAGCTGCACCCATACAAGTCACTTTTAAACCAGTACAGCATGTCTACATTAGGACAACTTCCTCAACTTTAACTGAGAAAACTGGAAAACTTTTTGAGGGTTGAAAGGGGGAAGAAAACTTGCTCCCAGGGCTTTTCCACTCCAAGTTCTCACAGCCTAGTCAAACTGATTTTCTCAACCTTTAAGAAATCCTGACATGCTACTGTCTTGTGTCAATTTTCATGGGTCACCATGAAAACGAGATGGGTGGCATGAAATTAAAAGAGTTTTTGTTAAACTTGCAGCCTTTGAAATCTTTTAGGTCTAAGGGATGACAACCTTTTTCACTTCCCCAATTTACCCTTTTGATCTACAGTAAATTATTGCCCTGATAACACTCTCCCTTAATCCTGTCACTCTCAAGGGAGGGAAATGGAATTCTAAACTAATTCATTTGTTACTCGGTTTAAGCAAGCACAATATACTAAGAAGCAAAAAAAAAATTATAATGATCTTTCTTTAATCAGACTTAATCAAAGCAGCTGGCATCCAGGACTATTACAATCAAATTCAAATTATGTGTCCTACTGCTATAAAAACCTAAATAAAAGATAGATGGAAACATGGATAAGGAAACAAAAAACTAGAAAGCAAGACTGAAACGTTTTCTTTTTTAAAAAAAAAGTCTTAATTTTGATAATTAAATATCTCTTTTACAAAAAGCATTTTTATATTATATACAGTTTTAACAATTTATGTTCCCTACCCACATTTAATATTTCAATAACAAAACTCACATCTTATTAACATGAAACCACTAATGCTATAATTAGTGTTTTGAAGTAATGAAAACATAATCTACTGTGATAATACTTGATAATCTCTCAGATGAGTGAAATCAGCCTGGCTCCAAAAAGAAAAAAACAACGTGCATTAATTAAAAAAATATTTGTCCCAAATTGGCACTTTTTCCTCCATATGCCCTGTCTTTTCCTTATATAAGGAAAGATCATGAAATAGCAATTAATAGTAGAGTATGTTTCTGACATAGTAGCTTTCAGCCTCACAAATTCTTGACCTGAATATAAAGCCCTTGCCAAGGTGAAGAGCTACAATAGAACCCTGAGAATTACAAACACCAGCGTTACAAAAAGACCGGTCAGCCACACACCTCATTTGGAACCCGGAAGTACGCAACCAGGCAGCAGCAGAGATGACAGAAAAAAAAAGCAAATACAGTACAACACTGTGTTAAACACAAACTGCTAAAAATAATAAAGGGAAAGTTTAAAAAGAAGATTTGACAAGGTAAGGAAACTGTTTCTCTGCTTTCAGAGTAGCAGCCGTGTTAGTCTGTATTCGCAAAACTTTTCCACCAAATGCATCCGATGAAGTGAGCTGTAGCTCACGAAAGCTTATGCTCTAATAAATTTGTTAGTCTCTAAGGTGCCACAAGTACTCCTTTTCTTTTTGTTTCTCTGCTTGTTTCATTTAAATTAAGATATCTAAAAGCAGCATTTTTCTTCTGAATAGTAAAGTTTCCCATTCAAAGTCAATGTTCAGTTGTAACCTTTTGAAAGAACCACAATAATGTTTTCTTCAGGGTTACAAACATTTCAGACTTGTGAACAACCTCCATCCCCATGGTGGTTGTAACTCTGAGGTTCTCTGAACTTAGGGCCCACATTTTCAGAATGTGGCTTCTAATTTGGGGTCCCTTAAATTTTCAGGTCCTATAGACAAGAACAAATGGATATAAACTGGCCATCAGGAAGTTTAGACTTGAAATTAGACAAAGGTTTCTAACCATCAGAGGAGTGAAGTTCTGGAACAGCCTTCCAAGGGAAGCAGTGGGGGCAAAAGACCTATCTGGCTTCAAGATTAAGCTCGATAAGTTCATGGAGGAGATGGTATGATGGGATAACATGATTTTGGCAATTAATTGATCTTGGACTGTTAGTGGTAAATAAGCCCAATGGCCTGTGATGGGATGTTAGATAGGGTGGGATCTGAGTTACTACAGAGAATTCTTTCCTGGGTATCTGGCTGGTGAATCTTGCCCACATGCTCAGGGTTCAGCTGATGGCCATATTTAGGGTTGGGAAGGAATTTTCCCTCAGGGCAGATTGGCAGAGGCCCTGGGGGTTTTTCACCTTCCCATGCAGCGTGGGGCACGGGTCACTTGCTGGAGGATCCTCTGCACCTTGAAGTCTTTAAACCATGATTTGAGGACTTCAATAGCTCAGACATAGGTTAGGGGGTTGTTACAGGAGTCAGTGGATGAGATTCTGTGACCTGAGTTGTGCAGAAAGTCAGACTAGATGATCATAATGGTCCCTTCTGACCTTAAAGTCTATGAGTCTATGAGACACTGACATTTACATTCAATGGTGTGACTGCTAGCACCTCTAAATATCAAGCCTGAGGGGTCTTCAGTTGGCCACGCAGAAATGGAGGTGCAAAAATTGGAGCCATCTTTCGAACATTTGCGCCATGGTGTTTTCTGGGGCTAATTCTGTTTGTAAGAACTGTATGACAAGGCACTACCTCTGAAATGCAGCCCTATCTAGGGTGGAAGGTGTTAACCAAGGGGCAAATAACATCGTGCACTACAGTACAATAGAAAGGAAATTTTGGCCAAAATCACTGAGTAAACACCCACATCTCATTGAAAGAAAGGTCTTCACAAAGCAGGTAGGGAATTGTTTTTTAAGAACTTTTCTGAGAGAATCACACAGAGTAAACACATGGTATGCACCAGAGTCACGTGAGAAGGATAAAAGGAGAGCTGGTTGGGAATTTTCCATTGGAATGATTTTACAATGGAAAACTCCCTCTTTATAAAATCAAATTTTTCTGCAGAAAAATTTCAATTTTGCTCAAAAAAACCCAACCCCAAAACCCTGATTTTCTGTCAGGAAAATCCCTGAAAAAAATTGGCATGTTTGACTTTTCATCCCCATTTGGGACCAAAAAAAAAAAAATCAAAACCATTAAATTGTCGATGGGAAGGGATTTCTATTTTCTGGTCAGTTCTAGATGAAAGGCTGGCAGCCTTCTGGGATTTGAACTGGAGGATCCAAGAAGTCCAGATATTCCAAACCTAGGGCAACATTCATCCTGATGCAGATAGCTAATGCAAGGCTTTTCACACCACTTGTGTAGGGCTGGCATAAAGTGTGTGATGGGGATAGGTGAGGATAAGGGGCATTCCAGAGAATGAGTTATATAGGATCCAAGTTAAAGCAGATCCATTGCCCTGGAAACACAACAACTAAGTCCTATTGATGGTTAAGCACATGCCTAAAGTTAAGCTTGTGCTTAAATGCTTTGCTAAATAGGGATAGACTGTTGAATCAAGGCCAAATGCACAAGGTAGATCCACAGAATTACATGAATAAGCTTTTAGGGGATGCACTCTAAAGATCCAAATGAAGTTCATTTTATTATGAAGGAGCAGCCCTGTGTATTCATGATAGTCCCTTGAGTATTTTATTGGCCAGTGCCACACAAATAAAAGTTATGTTTGATGCAGAGCATTTGTCTCTGTAATAGCCGAGAAATCGAAATGGAGGGATAGGACTAAGCTCTCATCTGAACACATCCAAGTGTTGGATTAGCAGGTAAAATGAGAATCACACTTTCAATAACTGTGGAGCATGTGTGAACAAGTGGATACATTCCAAGGGCTTTGTGCGAAGGAGGTTTTACCACTTCCTTTTACTGGGTAATTTCGTATTTTAAACATGAGAAAAATAAACCTTAAATACAAAGCATTTGCTTTTAAGCAAATCCAGCCTTATTTCAATGGTTTATGGTCAACATTATCACATAACATGCTGCTATTTACATCAGCAGGCTGGGAGGTAGTTTTTCCCTCTACAACTCCGGAAGTTCTAAAGTTATCATTGAATATTATGTTATTTAATGGACTTACAGTGGTAGAAATAATTTGTTTTGAAAATCAGACAGTTCACCATCACTAAGATATTTGTAAATCTCTACAGGATTATTTGGAATGAAAGAGACTGTATAAGTGGAAGATATTTTTATATATCACAAAATTTGGTAACTTTCAAGCAGTTTATGATGTTTTGGTACCAGATCACAGGAATATACATACTCATACACAATCAGACATTCTAAGAGACTGATTCTGTACTACATTACTCCAGTTTCACACCAATATACTGCCATTGAAATAAATGGATTTACACCAGTGGAAAAAGAGAAAAAAGGCAAAGAATCAGACTCTAAGATTCTTAAACAGACCTTCAGCTGGTATAATTCAGCCTTCTACCTCTATCCTTCATTTTACAGTATCGATCCTCAACTGGTGTAAATTGGCCTACCTCCACTGAGGTCAGCAGAGACAATTTACACTAGCTGAGGATATGACCCTATAAAATTAAGGACAGAGATATAAACATAGTCTAGGAATTTTGGCATCGTCAGGCCAAATATGTACACATCTGGTTCTTTTCTCTTGTCCTGCAAAGGATGCAGCTTGTTAAGTTCCTATCCAGCAAAATATATATGTTTAATTTATGTGATTAATTTCTGTGTTAATGAAAGTTGAAGGACCAAGAAGGCTGAATGAATCTATTTATCCAGAGGCCAGATAAAAGTTGTTGCTCAACTAGCTACCTGAACCCTAATGTGGAAGGCCCTACCCTTATTCAGGATAAGAGGACAATTAAATTTTTATGCTCATTTAATCCTGTGCCCTTTCGGAGCAAAGGCTAACAATTGTGTCCAATTTTTCCAAATGTTTGGTGTTATGTAACCTAGATGAAGCCACCACACTCAATCTGTGGACAAAAATCTGAACGCAGTAATATCCTGACACTCCATCGGGTTAAATCCTGCCCTGAAAGGTTACAAAAAAACATTTGCATCCTAAACTGACTCTTCATTATTTTCTATCTCTAGCTGCTAAATTCATAGTGCTGTAGAAATTTAGTCAATGAATTGCTTCTGTATAAAGAGAAATCGTTTTAAAGGCCTTTCAGGCACTGAAGAGCTGACCATAAGGCTGTTAGCGTTTTGCTCTGATACACAGAAAAATTGATTCTTTTAACAGGTTAAATTATTTTTGTATTTTTCCTTTTTCATGCACAGGAACTCCATTCTGTCCCTGGTCACTTTCTTAACA
The DNA here is from genome assembly GCF_009764565.3 of Dermochelys coriacea. Lineage (NCBI taxonomy): Eukaryota > Metazoa > Chordata > Testudines > Dermochelyidae > Dermochelys > Dermochelys coriacea. The sequence goes on from NC_050076.1 coordinate 10,403,312, forward strand.
GAGATTCATTTAGGGGAGCTGAATTGCATTGTTATCTATGCTGCTGTGGTTTAGTGCAAGAGTCAGTTTATCTTATTAAGGTTACGTTCTTAAAGAGAGTCATTTAAGTGTGACCTAGTGTATTTTTCCAGGTGCCTCTTGCATCTCTATTGGACACTGGAGAGTTGTAGAACGCTCTAATTTGTTTAAGCAGGTCATTTTAAAGCAATAGCTCAGTAATTTTCATTGAGTTTAAGGGGCCCTTCTACGTTTTCAAAACTGCTTGAAGTTTCTCTGGTCTTCTAAGGACGGCAAATATTTGAACAACAAATAAAAATGTTTCCCAGGAAGAAAAGAGAGTGAGAAACAGGCACAGAGGCAGAGAGAGAGACACAGACAGATGGAAATGGGGAATAAAGTAGAGAGTGGTTGCCTGGGTCACACTGCAAGAGCAATGAAAGTAGCCAGAAAAATTTGATTAGCTAAATGAAAACTGACTGTAACCCACTGGGATCAATTAGTAACTTTTCTCTCTTAGATTTAGGATTTTCAAATTGCCCATGACTATTCTGTGTAATAAAAAACTCTAAAAGCCCAAGGAAACCTTTGCAAGTTACTGCTGCTTGCAGCAGCAAAATTTTTTATTAAGTAACCCCCCCATCAGTGTGGCGGCAGGCATGTTACTGGCAAAAAGGGAGGAGCCAATGGAAGCAGAGTACATACTGCATGTGGTAGAGAGGCCAGAGAGTACTGGGGAGATGGGGATACACAGTGGCAGTACGGGCCTGATCCAATATCCACTGAAGTCAGTAGAAAGACCCCCATTCAACTGAATGGGGGCAATGGGAACACACTGGTATCCTTTTGTATTCAGACCTCTTCTCCCAGGCCTTTGTAAGATATGGGCCCTGGAGGCACAAACTGAGAGAGAGGGTTTTGAATGGCGACAGAAAATGGGAAGAGCAATGGGGAAGCAACCATGAAAAGGAGAGAAAAATCATTCATACCAAAGGAAAATCCAGCCAGGAACACTGGTCAGGGACTGGGGGGATGATACAGAAAAGCCAGTAGTCGCAGCAATGCTTCTGCTATCAATGACGACACTTTGGGTATGCTTATTGTGCAGCTGGGAGCATGCCTCCCAGCCTGGATAGACAGATGCAATTGCTCTCTTTGAGCTAATACAGAAATAGTAGTGTGGACCTTGTGTCATGGGCTGGAGCTTGGGCTAGCCACCTGGCTACAAGCCCACCTGACCCGTTTAGTATTTATGTATTTTTAGCAAACACTGCATTTGGAAGACTCAAAAACATCTAGCAACTCAAAACCATCTCCTTCAAGACAAAACTGAATGTGTACAAAGCAATTGTTATCACCATCACAACATATAGTAGTGAGACATGGCAACCTACCAAGAAAGATACACAAAAGCTGGAAGCATTTCATCACAAATGTCTGAAAAGAATATTGGGAATAACATAAAGAGATAGGAAGATGAATGAAGAAGTCAGAAAAATTACTGGACAAGGCACCCGCTCACAAATAATCTGCAAAAGAAGACATCAGTGGCTGGCACATGTGCTGAGAATGGAAAATGAACTTTTACCAAATACTGCCCTCGAATGGAAGCCAGAAAAGGCAAGAAGAAAGAGAGAAAGACTGCGAATAACATGGAAATGAACAGTTCTGAATGACATCAAGCACCTCAACATGAAATGGAAAGATCTGGAGAGAAGGGCAGTTGACAGGCAAGGATGGCAAATGTGGGTAGCCCAATATGCAGCAAAGCACGGGATGGACTAAAATCTAAGTTAAGCTTGAGCAGAGCTAGTGCATGTGTGTCTACCTAGACTGGGTGGCACATGCCTCGCTGCAGTGTAGGCATCCTTCTCGGGCCAAATAGTGCTCTTTTGTTGTGCATCTCTCATTGACATCACTAAGAGTTGCATGCGCTGACTATGGGCATGGCCCAAAGTAATTTATTTAATAATCATAAGGAGGAGACCCCTCTCACTATCATCACCATCACATCATTCATCATCTGTGTGCTCCTTAGCTAGTAGACATGTTGTTAATTTATAGCTAATTTTATTCTACATGGCTTGTTTCTCTGCCTCTTATCATTTATTTATTGTGAAAAAGAAACACAACATTTGGTGTTTTTCTTTGGAAGGGGGAATCCTAAGATTGGTAATTCACATGATCTAACCTGCCAACTGTTCATTTGTTTTCCAGTGGAACATAAGGAGTGTCTCAGCTTTTGTTGCAGGGCCTCTGAAATGCATTTTAAAACAAATGTAGTACTTATAAAAAATGCTGGACCAGCATCCCTACTGACAGAATTTCTCCATCTGCTTAAAATGCAGAGACTAAGTGAGTAGGATAAACTTCTCCCACACCCTGGCAAATGGCACAACCTGCTGAAAATCATGATGCTTGGCAAGCCAAGTGAAAATGATCACCCAAGGATTTTCTGAAGCATATATCTTAAGGGACTTGAGAGTTACAGCAATCCAGAAGGTGAGCTATTAGTTCATCCCTTGCCAGCGCTGGACTATTCTTCCACGTACCTTGGAAGATTATTTCACAGACTAATAAATCTCATTACATCTCTTAAATGGAAGTGAAAGCTAGACAAATTCAAATTAGAAATAAGGCACAAATGTTTAACAGTGAGGGTGATTAACCCTTGGAACAAGCTATCATGGGAAGTGATGGGTTCTCCATTTCTTGAAGTCTTCTGATCAAGACTGGATGCCTTGCTGTAAGATATGCTTTAGTAAAACCTGTTATTGGTTCAATGCAGGAGTAACTATATGAAATTCTATGGCCTATCTTATACAAGAGGTTAGATTGGATGGACTTCAGAACTGAAGAGACTGGGCCAAATTCTCTGCTGGTTTACTTCCAGAGAAGTCAATAGTGTTATACCGAGCAAAAATTGCAACCATTGCTAAGTGCGGTTCTACTACAATCATACAGAGAGGTACTTTCACCTCCCGAGACCATGACATAATGCTCCTGGGTGTGCAGACAAACATCATCTTGACTTTTTTTTTTGTCATCAGCATGTTGCATTGTAAGCTCTTAGCTAATTTGCCCTCTATTCTGACCCCAGAGATCTCCCAGTATTACTGCTTTCCAGGTATTCCCACCCCTCATTGATCTCTATTTCAGGGGCTTTCCCATCCCTGGTGTATTATTATATATTTTCAAAGGTTTAATCTCATTTTGTTGCTCTTGTCCACAGTTGATGTCATCACTAACACCTACAGAAGTATGGGGAAATAGCTCCCTGTTCTGTTTTTGCTAGTTGTGTAATGCCATTAACTAAAGTTGGAAGAATACAAAAGCCTAGACTCAGGTCTCTTGTCAGGTAAATAGAGGAGGAAGTGATCTTACTCAGGGGAATTTTCAATTTAATCTCCCCCAACAGATAAAGCACGACTTGACTTAGAAGAACACTGTGGTTGGTCCCAGTAGATGTGAAAGAGTTAAGTTTGTAAAGCACTTCATTTTTCAGCCACTGGCTATGGTATCCTGGGTAATTACTGCAGCTTAAGCTAGACCACACCTTAGATAAACCTGTAATGCTGGTGTTTAGCGCAAACATTTTCTTTTCTGCAAGCTGTGGCTTGCCTCTCACATATATTTGTGCTCTGTTTCCAACTTGGTTTTTCCTTAGCTAGTTTGTACTTGGGTGAACCAACAAATCAGAATCTGTTGATTTAGCTCCATACCTCTTCAGTGTTTGCATGAGACAACCATGCCAGTTATGTGGTAACTAATACCATGGAAGCCTGATGACTTTATTTTTCCACTACATGGAGAAAGGTGGAGAGGGAAAAATGAGGAAATAGTTCACATAAAGTTGACCATTTCATTTTTCTTAAAAGAGAGAATTTTATTAGCAGGTCAGCAGGACAGCTAAATTCAGATTCTAAATGAATTTACTTTGTAGCTCTTAAACATACATTTTTATTATCTATTAGAAGTAAATGTGGTAGTATCTCTTCAGCAAAGCTAAAAGGAAAGAAAAAACTTTGCAGTCTCCCTACAGTCTAATGACTGGCACACTGTACAAAATTAATTGTAGCTAAAACCGGCAGCTAATAATGCTGGCTTTTTACATATAGTGCCTTAAATCAAAAACTAAATCCTTACACTAGCCCACACTTACATATAAATACAAGTCCCCGTGGGACACAAATGTCTATATTAAAAAGTTAAAGAAAGAACAAGATTAATGGTGGGGATCTTCCAAAGTACTCAGTATTGGCCTGACTCTTCTCCCATTGATTTCAATGGGAACAGAATTCAACTAATACCTGGCAACTTCTGAAAATCCTAGCCTGAAAGGATAGGGGCTGAAGCTATTGTAGATTATCACATATGCCACCAGTGGGATTTCCCACATTGGTGTTTGATTTTTCCCTCACCAAGTTGAGCTTTAGGAACTGTAGGCTCAATTCTGCGCTAGTAGTTACTTGCACAAAACTCCCACCCGCTTCTAATTTTGCCTGTACAAGGAGGGCTCAGAAGGCAACTACAGATTCGCCTATCCCCAAAAGTATTAAATACTTATTCTGGGATAGTAATCATATTTTATTTCTTTCATTGTAACAGTGCTCAAATTCTAACACAAATGAGAACAGCTTTACACTTCTCCAGGACCTGTCATCCAGCACTTGGTAAAATATTCATTGTTTAAGCCTTAGCACCCTGTTAGGTAGGTTTTTAAAAAAGGGAAAGTAAGACACTGAGAGGTTAAAGCCTAAGAGTTCAGAAGTGTCAACTAATTTAGGGTGCTTCCATTTTTTGTGAACCCAGCTTTTGACACTTTGGGCCAGATTTACAAAAGTGCTATGTGCCCATCATCCTCATTACTGGATGATTTTGAAAAGATAGGCCTAAGTGACTAGATGATGGTCACACAGTAAATCAATGGAGTTAGAAAACTAGGAACTAGGACACCCAGTTCAGTGCTCTAACTAGTAGACTACAACCCATGTATGACAACAGTTCACAGTGTATAAAATATCTAGTGAAAAAAGTACTATGGACTTGATGAAAATCAACACATCTCCATTGACTTCACAGTAGCCTTTACCTCTGAATGCCTTAGGCCTGGTCTACACTAGGGGACAGAGATCAATCTAAGTTACTCAACTCAACAAAGTCGACGTACTTAGATCTACTTACCGCAGGGTCTTCACGGCGGTGAGTCAACTGCTGACACTCCCCCATCGACTCCACCTGCGCCTCTCACTCGGTGGAGTACTGGAGTCGACGGGAGAGCACTCAGCAGTCGATTTATCGCGTCTAGACTAGACGCGATAAATCAACCCCTGCTGGATCGATCACTCCAGAGGTAAGTGTAGATATGTCCTTAGTTTCCATATTTGTCCACTTTTCTAGAGAACTAATACAGCTATCCATATTTTCTGAACAGTTACTTTCTCCAAACAATTCTGAGGGTGATTAATTCCTCTTCAGCTGCTCTTTTATTAGCTATCTAAAAAGTTTTCTTCTCTAATCTGATATCTTGGCCCTGAACCTATCATCATGTCACTAGCTAAAAGATGACCATGGAGACATGACGACTGGTGACCATGGCAGCCTCAAAGAACAAGCAGCTTTTACATCCCCATAACATGTCATTAAACAAAGAAACAATAACGTTTTGTAGGTTTCTCGATTGTTTTAGAATTGGATTATACTGGTAGAAGGAAAAAATGGTTATGCTAATTACATCCACAGGAATTACCATTCAGGAAAAGTAGGACTGAAAAGACTCCTGTGATCTTGTTGTTGTTGCATCATTCCTGTCTATCTCTTTCTGACCCTACCATACAATGCATTCTAGAGCTCATTAAGCCCAGGAATGAGGTAAACAATCTTTAAAGTGGAGGCATTTTCTGTGCCTACCACAGTAACTATGGTCAGGGAAAAAGAAAAGGAGTACTTGTGGCACCTTAGAGACTAACAAATTTATTAGAGCATAAGCTTTCGTGAGCTACAGCTCACTTCAGGGAAGTAGCCTATTTCTCCGAAGATGTCTCCTTTTGTCTGGGGAAGCAGTCTCATGCTGCTGGTCCCTGAAGATTTCATGGAGAAGGCCACCTGGCTTATCCTTAAAAATCCAGGATGGGGCATAAGGCTAGAAATTGGGAGTGAAGGGGCAACTCTGCCACAAACAACCTTTTTAAGGTATGGTCCTGAGACTGGGAGGCTGTGTGTGGGGAAAGGGGGAGAGACCTATTTGTGTGAGGATACCAAATATACTCATGGCTTGTTTGGGAAATTTTTTATTCTTACAGACCAAAAACTTCATGCCAACCAAGCCTGTCAAGTTTGGGTTCAGCAACACATTAAGAGCGAGAACCAGAAGATCAGGCAATACTGGTATAGCTGCCAAAAAACTGCATATACAGTAGAACCTCAGGGTTATGAACATCACCAGCATTACGACCTGACCGGACAGCCACATGCCTCATTTGAAACCGGAAGCATGCAGTCAGGCAGCAGAGACAAAAAACGGTGAATACGGTATAGCACAGTACTGTGTTAAACATAAAATAGTAAAAAAATAAAGGGAATGTTTAAAAATAAAGATTTGACAAGGTAACAGGTTTCAGAGTAGCAGCCGTGTTAGTCTGTATTCACAAAAAGAAAAGGAGTACTTGTGGCACCTTAGAGACTAACAAATTTATTAGAGCATAAGCTTTTGTGAGCTACAGCTCACTTCATCGGATGCATCGAAATGCATTCGATGAAGTGAGCTGTAGCTCACGAAAGCTTATGCTCTAATAAATTTGTTAGTCTCTAAGGTGCCACAAGTACTCCTTTTCTTTTTGACAAGGTAAGTGAACTGTATCTGTGCTTCAGAGTAGCAGCCGTGTTAGTCTGTATTCGCAAAAAGAAAAGGAGTACTTGTGGCACTTGTGGAGTACTGATACATCCGATGAAGTGAGCTGTAGCTCATGAAAGCTTATGCTCTAATAAATTTGTTAGTCTCTAAGGTGCCACAAGTACTCCTTTTCTTTTTGTATCTGTGCTTGTTTCATTAAAATTAAGATAGTTAAAAGCACCATTTTTCCTCTGCCTAGTAAAGTTTCAAAGCTGTATTAAGTCAATGTTCAGTTGTAAGCTTCTGAAAGAACCACCATAATGTTTTGTTCAAAGTTATGAACATTTCAGAGTTATGAACAGCTTCCATTCCCGAGATGTTCATAACTCTGAGGTTCTACTGTCGGTATTTAACTAAGCTTTTCAAAAACAGAAAAGCCCACTAGGACTGCTGACTCCATGTTGTGACTATGGCTACTCCAGTGATTACAGTCTCCCAATTTGGTATTTTTCTGTAGATTCCTGACCTGCCTCTGCTGTGTAGTGTTGTTCAATACTTGTCATGTTTCACCCTACAAATGGCTGCACTTCGGGGGAAGGAGCGGTGATTCCAACACACCAATCCTGCCAAATGGTAATGAAAAGGCACAGTTTACCCACCCATCCATTATAATAAGAATAATGTTTTACTCTTCCTTTTAAAAAAAGTTACTCATGCTAGGTGAGTGGAATTTTGCCAGACTGCTGTATGCACCTTGTAAATTGCCTGTGTTCCTATGGTGATGAAAGCTAAGAGTCTCTTTTATAGTTATGATCTAAAATACTTGAAAGGTGAGGAGTTTAATGTAAGCCATTACTCTTTAAAAAATGTATGCCCTATGAAAAATCTATTTTCCAAAATTCTAACCATATGAAGAAAGTAGAAGAAACATTTTATCAAATCTCTGCATGGTCTAAGGAAAGCAAAATTTAGATCATACGCTGTTCTTTGATTTTCATGGACTGTGTTTGCAGTTTCAGCTACAGACAGGGATATTCAAATCTAGAAGTGATGTTTTCAAACCTCCGTGCATCATTCATAGGCTTCAACTTACATGCTGTTTTGTGCTTAGAATGTGCCATACTCTGGTTCGCCAATCCAAAATGAATGTCTCAGACTTTTTCTTTAATAGACAAACATAGGCTGGAATCAGCAGAATGGAAGGGATAAACAACAGTTAACTTTAACTGCAGGAATCAAATACATGTATCAGCATGGAATCAGTATTAGTATATTATATACTGTACATACACATGACAAATGAGGGAATATCCCTATGTTAAATTGCAGCGTCATAGGATACATTGTGGAACTACTGTGTTAAACGGATTTATCACACAACTTTGACCATTTTATCTGCCCTCTGTTCACTAATCCATATCCCCCATTACCAGCTCTAATGTATCTCTGGCCTGTGTGATATAGGAGGTCAGACTAGATGATCACAATGGTTCCTTCTGGCCTTGGAATCTATGAATATCAAATTCCCGAGCATCACCACGCCACTGCCATTCTTTTTTAAAAAATCAGCCTGCCACGGAAATGTTTCTTCCTTTTCCTCCCAAATGTGGTATTTCCTGCTAAAATCACTCTGAGCTAAGGCTCTGGGTTAGCAATATTCAGTCCTACCTCAGTAACAATTTTTCCATTCATAAGAATATCACTGTTTTATAATTTACTATCTTGCAACCCTGCAGGACTAGGAATGGGACTTTATCCCACTGGAAAGGGGCTGATTTCCATCTTCTCAATGGGGCCTAGAACTCTTTTTAGCCCTGGAAGATCCTGGGATACTGAATTTTAAAGTCATGATTTTTTCAGCTACAGAAAAGCTATTTCAGGCCAATTATAGAGGTTTTATGACTCTTTCTGAGCCCTGTTCAGTTGCGCTGATAGTAGCTAAGAGACAGGACTCTACAAGCGGAGGAATTTCTAAATAAAAAAGGACTTTTTGTCAAACTCTCTCAAACATTCTGAAAACAGATTTTCTGCAACATACAGAATGTATACAGAATAAAGAATGGGCTTATGTAGTATAAAAGCCTTATCAGCACTCATCTGAGATGAGCTGCATACCCCATTAGTGTCTTTGGGGCTCTTGAGTAGTACAGTATCTCAAATCCATGCCAATGAAAGCTTTATATCATACTGCCCCATTTTGTGTGTGTGCGTGCGGGGTCCTCAAACACAGATTAGTCAAATACAGTACACTATTGAATTATTTGAATTCCTTCATTTGTAGTTGCACATTTTATAGTATTTTGAAATTATTTGGATTTTATACATGCATTACTTATTAAATGAAGACTACTGCTAAATAAAAAATGATATTATCCATATTACGGCCCCAATTCAGCAAAGCACTTAACTTTAAGTATGTGCTTACATCCTATTGAGGTCAGTGGGACTTAAGCTAGTACTTAAGGCTTTGCTGAAATGTGGCCTGTATCAATCTCAGATTAAAGGATATATAAATGGATACCTCTGTTTCCTTCATTGGTTTATGGATCCAAACTGCTCCATGAAGTATCTTAAAGCCACATGGTGTCCCTGAATGACAGTTTGCATTTAGTTAAACTATGATTCAGTGGAAATAGACATAAACACACATGTAGCCAAATAGCTCTGTACTGACTACATAGCTAAGCGGTATCACATGGACACTGTTAGGGACACATTCTGGTATTATTCATAGCTGAATAGGACAATGGTCCTTTCAGATAAAGTCATTAGTAACTTATGCATACTAAAAAAGCTCAAGATCTGCCTTTTTCAGGTGGCAGTATGTAAAACTCTTCAGGGTCTTCTGCAAATTTCCCTTTTTTGACTACCATGATTGTTTTAAGGATCCATCATTACATATGTGGATGATTTGTTGGATGATAGACAATACCAGTGGATCATGCTTTAGAATACAGGAACCCCTCCATTTTGAATAAAGAACTTCAAATGCAGATGAAGTATCATAGATGTGCTATCCAGAGGTAACAATTTGGGTAGTATATGCTTGTTAAATGGAAGGAAGAGTTCTTCATAAATTATGCCCCAACTGTGCAGTAATATGCATTCTTTCCCCGCAATAGAGAGAAAGGGATGTAGGAACTGTGAGCGATCATCCTCTTCTTTAGAATAAATTCCTTCAGGATGTGCCTTGGCTCCATTGCCCCGAATTGTGAAGGGATGTAAGAAACAACAGAATCAGAGGCATTCAGTAGGAGTGGGCCATGTAGTTCCATTTTTTGATGAATCTAAGCAACTCCTATACATTCGTGGCTGTCTTTGGATAGAATGCTGTGTGCAACATACATAAAGGGCCAAATTCCACTCTCTGCTGCACATGTGCAGTCCCACTGAAATCAATGAGAGTGTAACGGAATTTGTGCTCTACTCTTTATTATATTTTTTAAAGGGAATGCCTATAATTATATCAATTGCCTGATTTCAAGCAGCCCACCGTCTATTTTGGACATTCTGTGGAAGTTCACTGGATAGCCATCACCTTTGTCCTACTGCACAAAAAAGTCCAAGGGAAATAAAAGGTATACGTGCATCACTGAGAAAAGTCAGAATAGGGCCATCTATGTTTACTTGTCCCTGGCTTTCAAATACATCTAACTTTAAAAGTATTTCCCACAAGAATGTTTAAAATGCACTGTATATACTGTCCCTCTGTCACTTTTGTATAGGTTTCCTTTAGAGCTAGTTAAAATAAAATAATCATAATAATGCAATGTGTGTTTACTAAAAACACATGCATCTTACAGTTAGAACTCAGCGTGCATTGAAAGGTGAATCCTCATTGAACTGTGCAGAAATATGACTTCATAACTAGGCAGGTGAAGACACAGTCAGCTATAGTGTGAGATGGGACTTAAAGTCTGACATTTCCCTCCCTTTTGTCCCCTGGCACATATTTATTTTTTAAAGTTCATAGAGGCTATTAAAAGAAACAAATAATATCCTGAAATGTCCATTGGTTCCAAGCACTGTCCATTCCTGTTCACCCCGATATGTTTGGTTTGGTTAGCACAGCACAAATAAAGAGCAGACAGTCCCACTCTGTCAACAATAGCAAAATAAAAATAATAGCAAGAACAACTGAAAATTACTGATGGCCTTACATACTGTATCATAATAGATAGATTTACTCTGGGGAAAACGTACAGAGGTTTGGTTGTGTACCTAATTCAAATACAAACTTCAGCCTATGATGTTTTCAATGTCCAGAAAGTTTCACAATGCAGTCGAAACCTCTTAAACTGTGCAGGCTAGTTTCAGAATAAATGTATTTCTTTATCAGGTTTATTCCCCTGACTGCTTCACTGCAGAGCTCAGCCATTCCTATGGAATCAATTTGGCATGTACCAGGTGTATCCATAGAAAAGCTTTTGCTCTTCACAGAAAACTAACTGGTGTGAATTTAGTGCTGGTGAAAAGGGGCCACGTAGCCAGGCATGGAGACTGAAATCCTCTATTTAATGAGAGGAAAGATAGTTTGCAGCAGTGCTGGCTTCCCCTCATTACCTTGCCTGTGGAATTCAGCCCTGTCCTGAATGGACCACCTCTAAGAATAAGAACACTTTTGTTCCATTCAGTTCTTGCCCCTTCTGCTGAGGCTACCCAAGGGTGCCAATTAATGCCAATTGTGGTGGATGTTTGAGTTATGTGAATACATTTCTACTGGGAGCTAGACTACCTGGGCCAAATTTGAACCATTGACAGACATGGCAGGCAAATTCAAGTTCAGAGGCAATAGGCAAGGCAAGTTCAAGGTCTTGGTTTTTATCTTCAAAATGGTCAATGGCCTGGACCCAGCATAGCTAGAAGAGAGTTTAAAGCTCCAGGATGAAGACCAGGGTCAACAACTCTGCTCTTCAGGAACATGGAATTTTCTACCATAACAGTACACATCCCTTATGCAGAAGCCAGAGCTTTCTTGGGGGCCAGGTCAAGATTTTGGAATGAACTCCCACAGGAACTAAGGATCATCCTAATCATCACCACCTTCTACTTTAAGTGCAAGGTGCACTTCTCCGACTTGCCTTCTCTAACAAACACAGAATAGTGTGTACATATTTCAGAAACAAAACAAAAAACTATATTGCACACACAATTGTCCCCCTGGGCAGATGAGAGAGGGAAGGAACCACATGTGCCAGGTGTTAGTCATGTTACTTAATGCACTACTGGAAGGTGCTTAGCTACTACCACTATGAGGGCAGTATAAGAACCTACGCAGAATATAATAAGCACCATATTATTACATTTCCAACCCCTGCCCCGTATAAAATAGTCTTTTTTCTTGATAACCACTGTATGTGGGAAAGTGCCATTCATTAAGTAGAGGAAGGAAGTCATCCTTTACAACTCCATGCACACTACTAATGTCTATGCAATTGCAAGACCATGGAAGAATGTATTCTTAGTACTGCTGTTTACTGACGTGTAGTCTAGTGAGAGTCACCTAGAACCATGTTTAAAATAGTGTTAAACTGAGTGTTTTGTTCAAAGGGAAAGTTTACCAGGATATGTGGCTCCAAATCAAACCAGTAGGGGGCACTCTGCATTGTGGCCCCAATGGCAGGCCTGCAGTGACACTCCAGGAAGGGCATGGAGGCAGGAAAAGTGCACTCTGTGAATTAAAAAGTAGGGCAGGGGTCTGAGAGAGCTAGAAGATATGACTAGGCCCTTCAGCATGGTCCACATGGAAACTGGAGATGAGTGAGGTCGAGGAGTGGCTGGAGGGGGCCTCTGGCGATGATTTTGTTGGTCAGTGAGGTTTATCATTCACTGATAATTGCTGAAGTCTGTTTATTTCCTGAGATGTACTTTTTGAAGTTTGCCAAGGCCATGCAGAGCATGGGAGGGCTGTTCTTTTGCTCACTGTGGTACAAATTAGGATGAATAAATAAAAGTGACTGGAGGACATTTCCTCTTTGTTGGGCAAACTGTGAGAGAATCAGAATGTAAGGGGGGGGAGAGTCAGGGCAAACCGGGGTTGGGAAGAGCTCTGTAAGCTCTCAAAGAGGAGAGCCTGGCCAGGAGGAGTTAGGGAGCCACCAGGAAAAGTCATCGTAAGTACCTGTTTCAACCTCATTGCAATGAAGTCTTGCTCAGCTTCTCAACCCAAGTGTTTTTGTGCCTGTGTATACGTCTCCTCCAACCCTCCTTTCCACTCAGAGCACAACAGGGCTCTCATGAACATGGCATGGCAGTGTCCACGTATCGTGATGCCCAAATTGCACAAGTGCCCTGCTGTTTCAACCCCAGATGGTAAATCACACTACAGCTTTAAAATTCTACACAGCCGCTAACAGGAGCATCATCAGCCTCTTTCAATAGCATGTAAGGTACAAGGGCTCATCTCTTTCACAATGCAGAGCGAGGATGTTAATTTTATCAAAGTCTGCTCCTGCTGATGCCTTCACGTTCTCTGGGGCTAGAGATGCAGTCACCATTGATGAAGCAAGGAGCTTGCTTTGAATTTCCACACGCTAAGAGGAAGAAAATCAATCTCAAATTCAGTGCCCTCCTCCCTCCACCCCCCGTTCTCCTTCCAAATGAAAACAACTGCTCCAAAGGTCACTACTGCACTATACTCAGAATCTTACAAGAAAGACATTAGAGAAGAACATGCTCCTGCACTCCATCATTATGGTGGGATATTGTAGGGATGACAAAGGAGAGCTCACACATAAGTGGAGAGAGGGCTTTTTCCTGGTATTAGCTACATTCAACTTGTTTGTTCAAGGGGAAAAAAAGAAGAAGAAGAAGAAGAAGAAGAAGAAGAAGTGGAACAAGACACACATGCCTGATGTTGTTAGTGCCTAATATACTGGAAAAAATTGTTTATAAGCAGTTCAACCTTAAAATTACCCTGTAGAACCACCAAGCACTAACACCTGGGGTTTTCTGCTGCACGTGTGTCCATGTTAAAATACACCTATTCATTTAGTATTTGACTTTAAGTTTGTGTTTGTGAACTGGTTTGACTCACTTGAGAGAAAATCACCCTTCTCCCCTCCTTCTCTGACACTGCTGAGTCCATCTTGCATACCAATTATTTTTATTATCCACACAGCACCGATGGTGGGCAAGGTGCTTGACAAGCAGACAGGAGAGAGAGTGCCTGCTCAGAAGGACAATCAATGGGCCCAGACCTGCTCATAGACTTCAAGGGAACTTCGCACAGAAGTAACAATTCTATTTTCATAGGCTCTGCATACAAACAAAGAGAAGGGGATGGGATACAGCAAAAAGCAGTTTGATTGACCTGTGACATCTAGCATAGGTGTTGCGAGTTCTCTTATTTGGCCGGGGTGTTGTGTTAATTATTATTTTGTTATTTACTTATTAATTTGCTGAGTAGGGAGAAAGATAAACTTGTCTAATTTGTTCACGTGTCAGGAGGAAGGAAATGGGTTTGTAGGTCCTTTGGATGAGGTGTGTTTTGAGTACAGACTTAAAAGAAAGTTAGTGCAACATAACCTGAAGGAAGGCTCTAACTGGACCTAGCTGGGAATTTTCCAACAAAAGGTTTGTTCATTGGAAAATGTTGATTTGTCAAAACTGAAACTGTTCAGGGAAAATAACTCAAAACGGTTACGACAAATCTCCGTATTAAAAATTTCTTTTGGAAAAAACGTTCAACATTTTTAAAATCCCATTTCAACATTTTCTACATGAACAAAACTCCCCTTTCTCACTTTGAAACCACCTTTTGTTTTAAAATTTTAGTTAATTTATTCCAAAGAAGTTGAAAAACTTAAAAGGCAGAAGTAGCCATGATACATTTTAAAATGACTGTAACAAAATGTTTCAATTGATCGAATCAAAAAAAAAATCTGATGATCAAGTCATGAAAATTTTTTTTTTTTGAGATTTTGACTTTTGTCCCATTCAGGATGGGAAAAAATATTGCAATCTTGAAAACTCTCATAGGATGGGAAAACCATTTCCTGCCCAGCTCTCACTCTAATGTAGAGTCTAGCTGGAAGAAAATACAGTGGTAGGAATGGGAGGGGGAGTCATAGAAGGATACAAGGGGAGCAGTTGGTTGAGTGGCTTGGGTGAAACAAAGGGAGAAAGAAGGAAAGCAAAACGATAGTGAGGTAGGTGGGGACTAAGTTCTGAAAGGCCCTGAAAGCAAGGACAAAAAGCCTGAATTTCATGTGGAAAGCAGAGGGATGCCAGCAAAGAGAGATGACAAAGCACAGCCCAGAATGGTAGGCAATGAAGATCAATTTGTGGCAGCCTCCTGGACAGTCTGAGATGCAAAACACAGCAGAAATATTTACTTGGTTTCAAGATATGTAGTTGTGTAATATCGTTGTGCTGTGCATTTTGGATTCCAGTGAACTCAAAGGGGTAGTAATTCCATTGGCTTCAGTAGGGTTAATCCAGATTTTCACCAGCACAACTGAAATCAGAATCTGTCCCAAAATCACAAGTAAATCACAGTTGAAAATGCTGAGTTTCATCTGCTTTCACATGATATTGGTATAAATTACCTCAGGGTCCTGGTGGACTGGGCCTAGATTTGCTTGAAAGGTTTGATGAAGTTCTACATTTGCAACAAAACCCCAAAGTATGAGGAGTTTCATATGGCTTGGGGTTTTACTGTAAAAGTTTTGAACACTTCTAACACTCAGCAAGTATGTTGATGCATGCAAGAAAATCCAGGCAGCCCAACTGTTAATACTGGTTGTAGTCTGTCTCTTTCCATATCAAAACCATAATTTCTAGCAAAGAAAAGCCCTCTTTAACTTTTAAGAAATTCTAAAACCACCATATTTGCACAGCTGACTTTCATTGTATGTCCTGCCATGGAAATTAAGCTCTTTCGGACAAGGACTGCTGTTTAGTGTATGTTTGTGTAGGGTGGCATTTTCAGAGGAGGTCATCATTGGCCTAACTCTGCTTCCACTGAAGTCAGTGAGAAAACTCCCATAGATTTCAACAGGAACAGAGTTTGGCCAATGCAGAGAACCTTTGAAAAGCCCACCTATAATGCCCACCACATAAAATCACCCATTATGCCAGATTGAGGCCTCTGGGTGCTATTGCACCATAAATAATCATAATCTGCTAAATTAACTTTGCTTGTCCTCTCAAGGTCAAATTTGACTGAGTCAATGGTAAGGCCTTGCCTGAGAAGCTCTCTTTCTTTGGTTGTCTGTTAGAGTTCATCTGAGGCTTTTTTAAGGCTCATACAGTCCATCCTACTTTACAGTTCTAAGAACTTTCCCTTTAGGCAGCGTTCAGCCACCATTTCGCTCTTATGGGGCACTCAAATATGATCTCACAGGTGCACAATTCCACTGACTTTACCGGTATTACTTCTGATGATTTACACTGATGTGAGACACGAATAAGGTCTAGCATGTTTTACAGCCTGTAGCAGAGGGGACACACAGCTTAGCTACTTCCTTAACCTAAAATTTCATTTTAGGCTGAAAATATATGTATGACTATGACGCAGAAAGAGGACTATCACAGCCCATCTCCCCGATAGCTCAGCAGTTTAGTCCCACAATTTCAAGCCAAACAAGTTGATGGCTCTGAAAGAGGAACATTATTTCCATGCAGAGTCTCTTTAAATTCTTCTCTAATCACTCACATCACAATTATCCTCAAGTAAGGAGAGTCTGTTTATTTTATTTAATATACAAATTACACTCATTCAGATGTTACAATCATGACCCCTTTCAGCTGAATGCTATCAACTGGACATTGTGAAGGACATGATGCTATCTCTTACCAGTGGCTGCTGACCCAGCTTCAATTCATCTACATTGTTTAATCCAAGGATATAATTTCAGTTTGAGATCATGTGAAGGGAACAGAACATTAACCACAAACCCATACAGGAGGGGAGCAATGAGCTGTGTTCACTGTTCATCCCACAATTCCAGCAGTTTCTGGACACAGCCTGACAATGTGAATTATGTACCCTAGTTCTCGGTGGAGATAGCAGTTCCTTCAACCAGCTCTCTAATAGTTTCTTATGACCAAATTACTTTGCACACTGGCTTTTCTCATGAGCTCTGAATTGGGTCCCAGGCTAGAACAAAGAAGCTGCATATAGAACTTCCTTTACTACTCCCCCAGGTGCAGGACTTCTGTCATTTGTTACCCTCTAAATTATCTGCAATTATTTTGTTTAGTAGGCTAATATGGGAACTCCGTTTAATGTGACAGAAAGAACAATTTAACTGAGTTGTGCTTTGTATCACGCCTTAGCAATCAGCACGTTAATAAGTCTGGAAGATTGATATCAGTTTGAAAGGCAAAACCTACACAAAACAATTAATTAAGAAAGTTAAAACAAATGAACTGCTCGGGCTGGAATCGGATCCATGAGAGGAGATGGTAAAAGCCCAGAAGGAAATATTGTAATTGAAAACTGGCAGTGGAAGGCACACAGTATAGTTAAATATTATCTTATCAGAAAATTAAGAAAATGTAATTTTTTATTGGATTTTTACAGATGTTATTTTTAACCACATCAAAAATCCCCACCTCATGGCTATTGGCACAAATTGTCATAATTACTATAATTTGAAGTCTGAGCTGCAGAATGACGGCTCAGATAGCTATCTCATCCTCTGACTTCTACTGTATTAGGAAAGCAGCCGGAAGACATATCTTCTCATGTTTTTTTGTACTTGGTTTGGACTTCATTTGTGTCTATTATCCAATCTAATTCTTGAGAATATTAAAGAATAAATTCTTTTCCCCTACCTGAAACACTGGAGAAAAATAGGAGGTTAATATTAAGAGAGGTAAAGTCACTTTTAATTAACATACCAATTACCCCATTTGCAAGCAAATTGTTTTATTTCCCTCTGTATGTTTCCTTGGGGAACTCTGCCATATTTAATATATATTCTAATCTTATGTATAATGTACATAAAAGGTGTCTGTATGAGCAAAGTCAGAGAATCATAGAATATCAGGGTTGGAAGGGACCTCAGGAGGTCATCTAGTCCAACCCCCTGCTCAAAGCAGGACCAATCTCCAACTAAATCATCCAAAAAATTTTTTTCTTTTTGCCCCAGATCCCTAAATGGCCCCCACAAGGATTGAATTTACAATCCTGGGTTTAGTAGGCCAATGCTAAAACCACTGAGCTATCCCTCCCCATCAATAGATCCCTTTCTGCTTCTGCAGTGGGCGTTTTGCCATTGACTTAAGCTGGAGCAGAATCAGGAGCTATGGTTCCAAATTAAGGAATAGAAAGGAGGGATGGTCCAGTCCTTATGGTGTAATATCAGTAACTCTAATGCAGCAGGCTGTGAAAATGTACTGTTCATGCAGGATAAAATATTAAGGAGAATAAGTGCAATTGACTAAGATGGGGAGGATACAAAGAAAATATAACGCTATCCTTGTCTCTTAATATGATTATTATTTATATAGCACCATTGACGTGCATGGTGCCATTCTAAGGGGAAAATGTGCTTCACGAACATTAGTTAACTTTGAATAATCTTAAAGCTCACAGGAGCTTATATTTTTTTCTCTCTGCAACTTTTGTTGGTTTTGCTCCACTGTTAATTCATGAGTAAAGTAGAAAAGCAACGGATTTGATTTGATCGACAGAACTAAAAAGGAATAACACCTGTATGTGCTGTCAAAATCCGTTTCTAATGTCACTGATCTCTTCTCTACTGGCAGTCCCAGCCTCATATTTCTGCCCTCCTATTAATAAAATTCATAAATCTACATGGCAAATCAAAATGTCATTTCCACATTCTACTTAATATTCTCAAAAATGTCTGATTGGTCCTGCAAAGCCTTTATCTTGTGAGTGGCCCTCAGTCATGTAAATAATAGTCCCAATGGGACTGTAAAAGTGCAAGGAGAACTATTCTAGTGAGTAAAAGCTTGCAGCTTCAAACCCCATGTGATCTAGTGCTCCGCTGATAAAAATGTTGGGCCAGATCGTGATGTCCTTATTTAAATAGAATACTACCTCAGAGCCATGTTTTTAAAGGTATTTAGGTGCCTAAAGATGCACCTACTGGGATTTAAAAAAATGCCTTAACACTAAAGTATCAATGTGAGATAGGCAACTAGGCGGTTTTGAAACCCCCACTCTGTGCTTAGCTTCCTGTAAAAATCTGGCTCTTACTCCTCAAGCAGTCCCATTGATTTAAATGGGACTATTCAAGAAGTGAATTACTACTCAAAGAGAGTAAGGGTATTATAAAAAGTCTTACTTCTCTGCCTAAGGTGTCCAAATACGCATTTATTCTGCATTTTTGTATGATCAAGGTTAACCCAAGGTTGTCAGAATTTCTTTCTTTGTATATAAGCAGTTAGCTCAGGCAACAAACCACAAAAATGCTTTAATTGCAAGTCAACTAAGTAAGATCTTTAATCTAACTGAAAAAATAATCTGTGGAGGAAGGAATAGAGAATTTTTGGCGCATATTTACAAAAAAGCTAAGAAAAAACAGCAAAAAGCATAGGGATCAGGGGAATGCAGACCAGACAACTCTACAAAAATGTCATTTCTATAAACTGTCGGATGATCATTTAAAAATAAAATAACATGTTGCCCTTATAGTGTCTATCATATAGTAATCTCAACGCAAATTACAAATATTAATCACAATCCTTCTGTGAGGTTTGCAAATATTATCCACACTTCATTCATAGGCACAAAGCGATTAAATGACTTGCCCGGGGTCCCATGTTAGAATAAGGAATAGGACATATGACTCCTAACTCCTAATGCCCTGCTGTAAGACTAGTACAAGCGACGGGATATGGAAGATGAGCT
Source organism: Dermochelys coriacea (assembly GCF_009764565.3). Taxonomy (NCBI): domain Eukaryota; kingdom Metazoa; phylum Chordata; order Testudines; family Dermochelyidae; genus Dermochelys; species Dermochelys coriacea. The sequence continues at coordinate 10,422,970 of NC_050076.1, forward strand.
AGGAGAACAATACACAGCCCATCGAGGTTATCCACAGGTATTTATGTAACCTGACTATCACCTGAAAACTGTGAAGGTCATATGATGGATAGATCTAATATCCCACATATATTGCCAACATCCCACAGGTGTGCAGAAGAGTACAGTATGTAAAAGGAATACAATTGTGTGGATGGGTGCCAATAGGAGATGATGTTTCTAAGTCCATAATGTGTTCATTCCACAGTGCATATCTGCATCCATTTCATATTTAGGGATTAGATTTTTTTCCCTCCCCCAGTAGCTTCAAAGATATTTGAGTATTAATGTCCTCCTGAGCTGACACCAAGCTCAAAGACACTTTCATCTCCTTTAAATCCCTGCTGAAGACTGACTTCTTCTGCCAGGTCTACAACACATGAGGTGAGGAAGGGCCTGATCCAGCACATACGCTACAGACCTCAGTGGGAATTGGATTGGGCCTTTTGCCATCTTATAAAGGGAGCTCTGTGTCTGTCTGGCAGGCGGGGGTTATATGGAAGGGAAGGAAGGAAGGACACTGGAGCTGAAGGTGGGCAGGAAAATGAGAACAGTTTAATTGTAGAGGAAAGGATGGGATGCTAACAAGCCTTAACTTTAGATAATAAGCTGTTTGCCTGTCATCATCCTGGTCACTTTGCTTGTCCATTACAGCCCTTTACCCTACCTTCTATCTATCTTTGTGTAGACTCTTTGAGTAGAAACCATGTCTTTCCCTGGAGCTGGAAAGCATTAGTGCATTTTTGGGGTGCTACCACAATCTAAGTAATAATAGTAACATCTGTGCAGTTTAAAGGTCTATGAAAGGTTATGCTAAAGAAGGGCTAAAGGTTGCAAGGTGAAGTTATATCAGGCCAGCGGGGTTTGTGTTTCACAAGCAAAGCATAGAGCACAGTAGGAATGGGAGCAAGTCTACACTACAAAATTAAGTCGACCTAAGTTACATCAACGTACAGCCACTGCAGTAATTGAATCTGTTTTACACATCCACGCTGCGCTCCTTGTGTTAGGGGTGTGCGTCCTCACCAGGAGCTTGCACCAATTTGACTGCCAGCGTGGAGCATTGTGGG